>NW_004443960.1:2720261-2773565 GCF_000243295.1 Trichechus manatus latirostris
GAGGCAGCAGGCGTGGGGTGGGGCATGGCCACGGGGGGGGACCTGGGGCCAGCGGAGCTACACTAGCTTCAGATTAAAGGCCTTGGAATTGAGGCAATGGTCCAGAACTCTGTCTCAGGGGTCCTGTGGCACGAGTCCCTACTCAGGCACCCCTCGGTCATCACCTTCAGGGTGGTACCCTCCCAGCCTTGACCTAATCAGGGCCCCTGTGCCAAATCACGTTCTAGAGCTTGGGGATCAAGTCTAGCCGCAGAAGCTTCTGTGCACATTGGCTTCCAGGCCGAAAGCCAGCCGAGCTGGCTCGGGAACCATGGACCTGGGCAGGGCCATCCTGAGCTGCCCTTCATATTGTCCTGGGAGCAATGAATCAGCCCAGCCTCTCCCTCAGCTCTGCCGCTTGGGACCCGGACAGCAGGGAGGCACCAACTGGAAAATTCACACTTGGCATTACCTCCCACCACCTCCTCTCTGGCTGCCAGGCTCCAAGGACTGAGTCTTGTGGGTGGTCATTTTCCATCTGCGTCCACAGGGGCCAGGCCACAATGCAGTGAGGAGTCCCCACTTCTCAGAGCTGCTGTCCCTTGTGGTCCATCCTGGGCCACTGCCAGCTTCCTCCAGTCTTCTCACCTCCTTTGCCTGCTCACACGTGTCCTCTGTAATGTGTCCTACCCGCCGCTGCCTGGCTCCATCACTGCAGTCTTCCCTGGGTTTCTACCTCTGCAACTTCCGTTTCCCGGGCTGTAACTGTGTTCCTGGGGAGGTGTGGGCACAGCCTACTGCTTAGCCCAGATTTGTGGCTCAGCGCCCAAGACAGCGTTCAGCTCTGGCACAACTCACCTGGAGTACATCTGCACCAGGGAAGCCGTTGCGGCCCGTCCTGTCTCCATGGGTCAGGGTGGGTCAGGAGCCAGCAGGGGTGGCCACAGTCCTGTTGGCTTCCACATCCCCACTGACACAGTCGCTCCAGCAGGACGGCAACTGAGAATAGTAATAATAGCTGCCAGCTGTCGAGCAGCTGCTCAGTGCCAGGCATATGGCCAAGCACCACCTGTACATCTCCCGGAGTCCACAACTCTGAGCCGTGGGTCAGCTTAGCTTTATAGATAAGGAAACAGGCTGAGCAAAGTGTCGGTAACCCTGAGAGTCATTCAGCCAGAGAGCTGGAAGCTGAGATTCCCTGCAGGTCTGATCTTTTATCCTAGAGGAATGTATGGAACACCTGTTTCCAGGCACCTGGACAGCTCTTCACTGTCCCCTGCGTGCCCGATACTGCAGGCAACAGTCTGGACCTTCAAGGACCTTAGACTCGGCTGTGGTGTGGGGGACAGGGACCAGGGACCGGGGATTCCAGCTGGGTCGTGGTGGTGTCTGGGAGGTCTCGGAAATCCAGGGCTGGGCAGCTGGCAGGACGGGTTGAGTCAGGTGGTTATTTCTCCAAGAGGCCAGAATGAAAGTGCCCTCCCTTCAGCTTGTCTCCATGGCTCCCGTTACTCAGCCAGAAGTGGAATTTCTCTGCTTGGCTCAGTGAGAGCAGCTGAGGGGGACTCCCGCCTGTCAAGCAGGGGCGTTGCTCTCCAGAAGCTCACTTCCACATGGAGGAGAGGAGCACAGGTGGGAAGACTTGTTGACGGGACTCTGGAGGCCGTCGTCACTTGGCTGTGCACCCAGTATTCACGTGCACAATGGGCGTTGCTGGCTTTGGATGCAGGAGGCTTTGGGGCAGTTCCCTCACTAGTCAGTTATTGGGCTGCACTGGTCAGGGTGTCAGGGACCAGATGTCAGGACTTTAACTTCAGAGGTCTGTTGAGTGACACAGGGTGCCAAGTTTCACTTTAAAAATGCACTTTCTAGAGTTGGCCCAGAATGATGGTATTTTGAGTGGAAGTTGGCTGTTGGGAAAATATCTGACCACAGCAAACAAGACCTAGGAGGTAGCTGGGGGACGTGCTGTGGAAGGCTCCTGAATGTCAGGTTACTCCTAACTGGGTGGGTGATGGGACAACATTGAGAGGTAAGAGGGTAGAGGGGAGGGTGGCAGAGAAGGGTCTTAGTGCTCCTCTGGGTAGAGGGTGAGGATGCTTAGAGGAGTAGCCTGGATTCCACCTGGTTTTTGCTGACACCTGAAATCCCCACTTCTTGTCCACTGGAGAACTGGACCTGACTGGTTCTGCCACGAGTAGGTGGGTGTCAGGTGGTTAGGGTGAGAGCAGAGGGATAGAGTATTTCCACTGCAGCTACCTACCCCGTTAGAGCCCCGTGACCTGGCCTTTTCGGGGGTGCTGCTGGCTCGGATGTGTCCTTGCTGAAGGAGCTCAGTGCCTCTGCCCTCCCGCGGCGGTACCCTCTGAATTCCGCGGCCAAAGATTCAAGTATGCTGGGACAGTATCTCCTCGAGCTCGTGTGCTCGCTGAGACTTGAGTGCTCCAGAGTGGACCCTGAGTCTGGGCCGGGGTCCGTCGCCTTCCCAGAGCGAAGCTGGGGAACATTTACTCCCCAGGTTTCGGAAGGCCCCGCGGCTCCGCTCTCTCTTTGTCAATCAAGCGTCACAGCAGAGCGAGGAGCGGGCACCAGCGAACTGACCAATCATGGTGGACGTTCTCCGACCGTGCCGTCTTCACCCCTCCCCGCAAGGTTGCCCGGGCAACCGTCGCCTCCTCCCAGATTAAAAATTTTTGCTTGCCACGCTTTCGTTGCCATAGCAACAAATGACCACGGGGGCTGGATGCCTGGGTTCCCATCCAACCTCAGAGCCGGCTGTGTTACCCAATGGTGGGTCTGAGCCACCTGCCGCGGAAGCCAATACTGAGATTGGGTTAGGTGAGCAGCAAGAGTGTTTTATTGTATATTGATATACAAGAGACAGAGAGGAATGAGCTCCTCCAAAAGACCTGTCTCCCCACTGGACACTGGCTGAAAGTTTTTCTATGGACAGGAATATAGTTTCTCTTCCGGTGTTTACATTCTGCACTCCCCAGGTGATCTAACTTCTTACTGGCAATCCTTGAAGATCATCCATTATTGTCACATGGCAGATGAGTTAATCCTAGTCCTTGAGAGTCATCAATTGGTTCTGCCACCATCCAAGAAGAAACTTTAGTTAATCTTAGTTAATAGGAGGAGAGAGAAAGAATAACAAAAAAGAAAATATCATGGGAAAGCAAGAGGGAGGATAGGAGGAAAACAAATCAAAATCATGGGAGTGTGCAGAATTGAACTCTGCAAGCCAGGCATTAACAATACCACAGTACCCAGGCCCTTTCAGCCAGGTTCTCAGGCCCCGTGCCTTCTGTCCACTGGCCTACCACTGAGACACCGAGTCTCCTGTTGTCCTGGAGAGGGCAGGGGCTGAGGGCGAGTTCCGGGCTAGGGCTGCTTCCCGCTTTGCTCAGCGGACCCCCGCGATCTTAGAGCAGTCCCAGATATCGGGGAAGTCCAAGCCCTGCTGCCACATCCCGCCCCGAAACGACGGCCAGCCTGCGCCCCTTCACCTGTGACCCGCCGGAGCCATCACCTTCAACCGGCGCTCTAGGCTTTTCCCGTCCAGGAAGCCCTGATCCCCGCGGCTGGGGCCTGGCCTGTGGAGCCCACCACTGCCCTCGGGGTATCCCAATGGGGCTGTAGAGCTGCAGCCACCCACTTTGGGTGGTGACTGCGTATCATGAAGAACCAACTGTAATCCAAGCGCAAGTTTCCCTTCTTAGCCAAGTCGCCGTGTAGGTGCGGGTGCGGAGGGATGCGGCGATGTAGCTGGAGCAGGACCCACGGGCATCTGTGCCTCTTCTTCATGCGACTTACTTTGCCTGCAGGACCTATTCAAGCTCAATCACACATACACTACTCCCACGGAGTGCTGCTATGCATACCCAAATTTACGACTTGGTGGGTCAAACAATAAACTTTTTTTTTTATTGTACTTTAGATGAAAGTTTACAAATAGTTTCTCATTAAACAGTTAGTACACATATTGTTTTATGACAATGGTTAACAACCCCATAACATGCCAACCCTGTCCCTTCTCGACCTTGAGTTCCCTATTACCAGCTTTCCTGTCCCCTCCTGCCTGCTAGTCCTTGTCCTGGACTGTTGTGCCCCATTAGTCTCGTTTTCTTTTATGGGGCTGCCTAATCTTTGGCTGAAGGGTGAACCTCAGGAGTGACTTCATTACTAAACTAAAAGGGTGTCTGGGGGCCATACTCTTGGGGTTTCTCCAGTCTCTGTCAGGCCAGTAAGTCTGGTCTTTTTTTGTGAGTTATAATTTTGTTCTACATTTTTCTCCAGCTCTGTCCAGGACCCTCTGTTGTAATCCCTGTTCAGAGCAGTGAGTGGTGGTAGCTGGGCACCATCTAGTTGCACTGGACTCAGTCTGGTGGAGGCCATGGTAGTTGTGGTCCATTAGTCCTTTGGACTAATCTTCCCCTTGTATCTTATTTTCTTCATTCTCCCTTGCTCCCGAAGGGATGAGACCAGTGGAGTATCTTAGGTGGCTGCTCACAGGCTTTTAAGACCCCAGACGCTACTCACCAAGGTAGAATGTAGAACATTGCCTTTATAAACTGTGTTATGCCAATTAAGCTAGGTGTTCCCCAAGACCGTGGTCCCCACAGCCCTCTGCCCAGCAATTCAGTCCCTCAGGGAGTTTGGATGTGTCTATGGAGCTTCCATGACCTTTCCTTGTACAAGTTGTGCTAGTTTCCCCAGAACAATACACACTTTTTGATGGGAAGTTCAGGTCGCACAGTAAGTTGGTGGCCTGTGGTCCAGCGTTCAGTCTTTACTAAGGCCCAGCAAACCAAAAACCCAAACTCATTGCCATCAAGTCTATTGAGACACATAATTCCCCTACAGGACAGAGTAGAACTGCTCCATAGGGTTTCGAAGGCCTTAGTGTTTGCGGAAACTGACTGCCACAGCTTTCTCCCTTGGCATGGGTACAAACTGTCAGCCTTTTGGATAGCAGCTGAGTTCTTAACCACTGCACCACCAGGGCTCTGAAGGCCCAGTAGTAAGCCAAAAGATGTTTCTCAAAAGGAGAGTGGTAATCAGTACAGGATAGCATGGTTTTGCTCCAAAATTCTAAGGGTCTATGTCGTGATTCATCTATAAGACCCTGCCAAAGGGCACTCCAAGCACCACTGAATCGGCTGGGTCACGTGACCCAGGTAGCAAAGAAGCCCACTCAAAACTGGAAGGTTTTTAGATCATTCGGCAAATGGGTTACTCAGGTTGCCCCACAGAGAAGTCTACGTGGGGACGAAATGGGGTCTCCTGCCCATAGTCATGTGAGGGAGCCGTCTTCCTAGTCGACCCTGGAAGCAATCTGTATCCCTGACCATTCCATCACGTATCTGCAGTGTAGCCCGTTTAGACTCTGTGCCAAGTGAAAAATGGCTCTCAGAGATGAACACTGACATTCTCATCAGTTGGAAAGTGATCATTTGCCTTCAGGGCTGCAGTCTGAATTATGCAGCGTTTTAGGTTACAAACTGAACTACTGCCTATGCAGCTGGAAAAGACCCTGTGCGGGCCTGCAGCGGTCTGAGTAATGGCCCCCAAAGCTATCAGGTGCTAATCCCTGGAACCTTATAAGGAAATGTTACCTCATAATGAAAAAGGGTCTTTGCAGATAATTGATGTAAGGATCATGACATTGGGATATTATCCTAGATTATCCGCAAACCAGACCAAACTCGTAGCCATCGAGTTCATTTTGACTCACAGCGACCCTATACAGCAAAGTGGAACTGCCCCACAGGGTTGACAAGGCTGTAAATCTTTATAGACGCAGACTGCTACATCTTTCTCCTGCTGAGAGGCTGGTTGGTTCAAACTGCCTAGCTTTGGGTTAGCAGGTGAGTGCTTAACCACTATGCCACAAGGGCTCCTTTGGATTATCCCAGTTGGCCCTAAATGCCATCACAAGAGAGGCAGAGGGAGATTTGACATAGACAGGAGAAGGCAATGTGAATACGGAGGCAGAGATTGGAGTGATGTGGCCATAAGCCAAGGAATGCAGGCAGCCACCAAAAGATGGAAGAGGCAAGAAACAGATTCTCCCTTAGAGTCTCTGGAGAGAGTCTGGTCCTGCTAACTTCTTGAGTTACGCTGTGGTACTGATCTGAGACTTCTGGTCTCAAGAACTGAGATAATACATTTCTGCTTTAAGTCACCAAGATTGTGGTAATTTGTTACAGCAGCCACAGGAAGTGAATACAGGGATCTTCATTTAACAGGCCACTCACCAAACAAGGTAACTTCTAAGAGTAGACGTGAACTGAGGAAAACTCAGCCACCAATCCTGGCACAGAACCACTGGCTGACCATATTTCCTTCCCAGCCTCACAATGTAGTCTTCCATCAAGAAACTCAAAAACTGTGAGAAGGATAAGAAAGTTCAATGAGGCGGTGGGTCTCAATATAATTGCACACAGATCATTTCCCACATGTAAGTAATGCCCAGTAGAAAATGGCAATTACTTATTCCCTCAGCCTTAAATGCACCCTTTTTGCCCAGCTTTGCAATACTGGAGCTGGACTCTAAACACTTCTCCTTTGCTAACCAACTTCATGTTAGGCTTTGCCAATAGAGGGCGCTGGAAGAACACTGTAAGGTCAGAGCTGCAGAAAAGGACTTCCATTCCTTCTTTGTGGATTTCCACTGGAACCAACAGAGACGAGGAAAGGAAGCCCAGTAGCATTCACCTCAGCCGCCCTCACAAAGTCACAGTACAGCCTGCGCTCGAAACCTTCAGCTGGTTTTTCAACTTCATGCCCTCCGGCCCCTTTCTTCTTCATCTGCCACCTGCGAGTTCCTGTGGCAGCCGGGCTCCCCTCAGAACTCTGAATCTCAGCCTTGAATTGACAGGGGAGGAGCTCCTCTAAGTTTCTTCCTTTTTTACTCTCCATCAGCCTCAGGGGAAGAAGGAAACATTTGATTCTCAAATAGAAATGTAAAGAAGTTTCTAGAGAAGAGTTTGAAAATATGTATTCAAACTTGATTCAGCAATTCCATTTCTAGTTTTTCCTAAGGAAATGTTCAAGCAAATGCACAAAAGTATATAGAAGCGTATCTGGAAATAAAGTAAAATGTAAACAATTTAAATTTACAAGGGTAGGGGACCGGTTAAATGGAACTTTCATACTATGGAATGCTACGTTGCTGTTAGGTGCCATTGAATCAGTTCCGACTCATAGCGACCCTACGTACAACAGAAAGAAATGCTGCCTGGCCCTGCACCGTCCTCACAATTGTTGCTTTTTGTGCCTGTTGTTGCAGCCACTGTGTCAATCCAGCTCAAGGATCTTCCTCTTTTCTACTAACCCACCATTTTACCAAGCATGATGTCCTTCTCCAGGAACTGGTCCCTCCCAGTAACATGTCCAAAATATGTGAGACAAAGGTCTCACCATCCTGGCTTCTAAGGAGCATTCTGGCTGCACTTCTTCCAAGACAGATTTGTTCGTTCTTCTATGTTCAATATTCTTCACCAAAACGGTAATTCAAATGCATCAATTCTTCTTCTTTACAGCTTGCAAAACTGATGAATTTTATTTATAAATGCTGATAAAGGTATCTGATATACCTTTGCGGGGTCAGCAAAACATGACTTATAGACTGACTCCAGGTTTGTATTAGAAATATATTCATAGACGTAGAACTGCAAGAACACCGACTGAACTACTAATAGTGCTTATTTCTGGATTAAGAATGTCTTTTGCCTTCGTTCATTCAACAAATATTTACTGAGTCCCTACCTTGTGCCATAAAAACAGTGTCTGCCCTAATGGGGCTTATAGTCGAATAGTGGGAGACAAATATTACACAAATATATATAATATCAGGTAGTCATAAATGTTAGCAAGAAAAATACGGCAGGGCAGAGACGGTGGGAGAGCTGTTTACACAGGGTTAAGGAATGTCTCTTTGAGGGGGTACCATTTGAGCAGAGAGTGAAGGAGCTAGCCTTGTGGATACCAGAAGGGACATCTTTATAATTTTCATACATTCGTTACTTCCTTTTTTACATTAAGCACACAATACTTGCATAATCGAAACAAACAAAAAACAAGAAAGCCCTTTCTATTCAGATAAAGAACTGGAGCCTCAAATCTTCAGGTGGAGAAGGTGGGAATGGATCCAATTGCATGGAAAAGAGAACTCTGAGCCTCCCAGATATGGCCTGCATCCTGCAGATCCCTCCCGGCCTCGGGACCCCGCCGCCGTTTCAACTCCCCGCAGGTGACGCTGCTGGTGGGGGAAGCGCGGCGACCCCCCGGGTCAGCGTTCCCGCCTGCCGAAACGGAGAATCGCAGCAAGAGGCTCCGCGCCCCCACAGGATGGCATTTCCTAGGAAACTTCACGCCCCTCTGTTGCGCCGTCCAGTCGACGACTTTCGACTCATAGCGACCCAAAGTGAAAGAGGAACACTGCCCCACAGGGTTTCCCAGACTATAATCTTTACGGGGGCACATCGCCAGGTCTTTTCTCCCACGGAGCTGCTGGGTGGGTTCCAGCTGCCGACCTGCCGCTAAAGACTTGGGAGAGGGCGGGACCCAAGAGGCTGGAAATGGGTCTCCGCTGACCGAGCTCCACGATGTTATCGGCCTTCCACACACTGCCTTGCGCGGAGAGAGACTCGAGCGGAAGGAAGAGTCACCTCCGCACAGCCCTTCCGGCGCAGCAGGAGCTCCATTTCTGGCTAGGCCAGGCGCCATGTCTGCTCATCAGGCCAGGCCTTGACTTCCCATTTCTGCCCTTCAGAGACCAGAGGCACAGAGAAACAGAAATAAACACGGAGACGGAAGCGAACATACCGAGTCAAGGCACAGAACCCAGCTCTTCATCCCGGGTGTAGGGGTCTGACGCAACTCGCGGCGCTGCTTTCTGATTGGCCATCCCTGGAATTTTCCCTGTTGATTGGCCTTTCCTCGGGGAGAAGGGAGGTTCAAAAGACGAACTGCCTTTCTGCGGGGTGTAGTCCCGAATGCTTCCCGCGACGGATGCGCCCGCGGTTTCCCGGCGAGCCCCGCGCGGGTTTCCGGCGGCGGGATCTGGCGACGGAACTGGGAACGCCTGGGCGGCCGTGGGCGCTGAGTGTCCCGGGGGCGGGGACCGGCGACGCTGGCGGCGGCGGCGGCGGCGCTCCGAAGCGGACGCGGGGCTCCGGGCCGGGGCTGGTGCCCCGAGGTGGAGTCCGAAGGAGTGCGCACTGCTGGGAAGTGCCGGGAGGAGTTCGGGTCGCCCTCCGCCCGGCCGCTCGCTCGGTTCCTGGGCAGAAACCCGAGCGCGCCCGCCCCCTCCTCAGCTCCGGGCTGCGGGTGGCAGAGCGCGGGGCTCCGCCCGGGCCGCGTTCCCGCCTGCCGCGTGCGGCTCAGCGATCCTGGTGAGTCCCTGGCCCTCTCCGAGCGGCGCTTCCTCCTCCAGCACTGCAGGATGAGAATGGTGGGGTGAGGGATAGAAGAACTAAGTAAACGAAGTGCTTAGTGTGCAGTAGAGAAGACTTGGGAACAACTCAAATGCATCACTAGCGAATTGGTTAAGAGACTGGAGCACATCCATGTCGGGAAGCCGACGACCCCGCCAGTGAAGAAACATTGTTAGGTCGGCGGGGTCGTATGTCATGCTGTTAACAGAGATCCTGGGGGACTCAGCCACATTGTGGGAGGTGTTTCCTCTTCCATGCCTGGGTGGCGAAAACGGTTAAACGATGTGTTAGCTGTGAGGGTTGAAGGTCCCAACCCACCCATAGGCAGCTGGAAAGATAGACCTGGTGATTTCCATCCAAAAGGTCACAGGCCTGAAAACCCTATGGAGCAGTTCACACACAGGGTCACCAGGAGTCGGAGTTGACTTGAAGGCAACTAACAGCACCAGCGTGGATTTCTATATTGTTTGAGCTCCTTGCCCCCTTTTTTTTTCCCACGATGGTTTGTATTACTTTTCTCGTTGAAACAAAAAAGGCAATTTAACGCAAAACCCAAAATACACACCATTCCGGATGATTGTGGGGAGTAACTGACAGGGTAAGGAACAAACGTGTGTCGTACATTGAGAAGAACCTGTGGCTGATGGCGTGGAATCATGGCCATGAGCCTGTCTCTGAAACCACTGGGCCTGATGTGTTTTGGAATTTAGACATTTTCAGATTTGAGAAAGATACTACAGTACCCCATCTCCAACAGGATCTGGGGCAACACTCAATAATCAAACATGTTCATTAAAATTTTTTATTGAAGTAGAATATACAGTGAAACCTGTGAGAGCCGGAGTTTAACGGGACTGCCTTGTTTTTCCAGCTCTCACAAAATTTCTGCCCTCGACAGGGTGCAGTCTGACCTCTTTTCTATCGCTTGTTTTAGTGGAAAATATTTGTGTTTTCCTTCTCTGGCCAGTTTCCTTCCTACACAAGTTCTGGCTTTCACAGGTTTTACTGTATATGCAGAGAAACGCACATATTGTAAGTACAGCTTGATGAGTTTTACCTGAATGTTTACATTAATATTTCTGTTCCAAAATATTTGACCACTTAGCTTAAGAAGAAGAAATGAAGATTATAAATTGTCTCCTATCAGAGGTCAGATGCTGCAGCCAAATGAGCTAGGTTAGGTGTCGCTGTCAAGCAGGTGATGGGAAAGCCGGGGTTTTGGCTTTCAGAGCTGTGGCTGAGGGGCTGTGGACCTGTATGAGGAGTGACAGTCACATGAAGGCTTTACAGCCCAGCTTCAAACAGACTTCAGGTCTCTGAGAGACAGGAGCTGGAGTCCCCAGAAGTCCCTTCGGGTGGTGTTTGCCTCTGCCCCCCCCCCCCACTCCCATCCTGCTGTTTTGCTCTTTCCCAGGAGCGTGTGTCCAGATGGTGGCCCGGCTGCCACAGGGGAATCCACTGGGAGACTGAGGGGCAGGCTCGGGCTAGGTTGAGGCCGACCAGCCCTGAGCCCCAGGACCCGGGGGATGGCAGCCCCTCTGGAGCCCCAGGACCAGGCCCCTGGGGAGGGAGACGGGCTTCTGATCGTGAAGGTGGAAGATTCCTCCTGGGAGCAGGACTCCGCCCAGCAAGAAGACAGCAGGGATGCTGAGTCCTGCCGCCAGCGCTTCCGGCACTTCTGCTATGGGGATGTGGGTGGGCCCCACGAGGCCTTCAGCCAGCTCTGGGAGCTGTGCTGCCGCTGGCTGCGGCCTGAGCTGCGCACCAAGGAGCAGATCCTGGAGCTGCTGGTGCTGGAGCAGTTCCTGAATGTGCTGCCTGGCGGCGTCCAGGGCTGGGTGCGTGAGCAGCGCCCCAGAAGTGGCGAAGAGGCAGTCGCCTTGGTGGAGGACCTGAAGAAGCAGCCAGGGAAGGCCAGGCAGCAGGTGAGGGTCCCTCCACATCCAGGTGCGGGTGTTGGGGGAGGGGCATCCGGAGGAACCTGGGCTGAGGGGCGAGGCCGTGTCCACAGAGCCAGGTCCTCCAGGAGGCCCGTGGGGTCGGAGTGGGGGGCACAGAGCAGGGGCGTGTGCACACGGGCATGGCACACACATGGTGAACCTCTGAAGGACACCTCCAGAAAGAAATCGGAGTTCTTTTCGTTGGCTCCAGGGGGAGGGCAGCAGCGGGGCCGAGGAGGGCAGGTTTCAGCTGTACGCAGGTTCTGCCAGCGCCCATTCGTGTTCTGCTCTAGGCCAGGCCCTGGGATACAGTGACACGTATGATCAGAGCTCCAGAAGGGGTCTGAGAAGGTAGAGCTGTCCGTGGAGCCCGCTGTCTTGTGAGGTGGCGGGTCTTGACACTAGAGGCCTCTGGGGGCCAAGTGAGGGGCTGGGTGTGGGCTCTGCCTTGGCAGCAGGGCCCCCTCCACATCCCCTTGCCAGGTGGCCTTGCGACTTGGCCTTGGGGATCTGGCTCTGGTCTCGTGGTAGATCGGGGGGTTCTTGGGCGCACAGCACTGCCTGGTGTCACGTTCTGCTCTGGACTGTCCCTGGGGCCCCGTGCACATCTCCTTCCCACACCCCAGCATCCTGAGGGATGTCTCCTGTGTCTCCTTCCCAGGGATTAGACTCTGTCTTCCCCAGTCGGGGCTCCATGCTGATGAGCATGTTGTGGTTCCTGCACAGGATGTGCCTTCAGAGGAGGTGGAAGCCGAGCCCACGGTCCAGAGAGCCCAGGCCAAGGGGCCTCCCCTAAAGACGGGGGCACGGAGCCGGCTGCCCCAGGAGCAGCCCAGCCACGGTGGTGAGTAGGCCTCTCCCTGCAGGCTGCAGCGGCTCCATGTGTGGTAGGCAGGGCACTGCTGCCTCTGTGAAACCCAGGCGTGTGTGTGTGTGTGTGTGTGTGTGTGTGTGTGTGTGAAACCCAGGCGTGTGTGCGCGTGCGTGCGTGCGTCTAGGTTTACCTGTCTGAGTGTCTGGATATGGGTACGTATGTATGTGTGTGTCTAGGTTTACCTGTCTGAGTGTCTGGGTGTGGGTATGTATATAGGCGTGTGTCTAGGTCTGTGGGTGTCTGTCTGGGCAGGGGAGGGTGTGAAGTCTCCATCCAGGCCTGAGCTGGCCTCTCTGAGGCTCTGTTCTTTCCTCTCAGACCAGCTTGCCCCCCAGCCCCCTGCCCTTCCTAAAGAGGGGAGTCCCAGCGAAACCACAGATGCCTGCCTTGCTTCTGGGGTCCACGTGAGTAAGCAGCCCCTCCGTCCTCCCTGAGGCCCTTCGGCGCTGTCCAGTCCCTGAAATGAGCCTTGGCTTCCTGTCTGCCCTGTCCTCTTCCACCCACCCCGTCTCTGCCTGGACCCGTTCCGTTCCCCATCCCAAGCCCCTCCTGTCCCTGCCCACAGCTGCCTGGGGAGTCCTCAGCAAGGAGCTCCGAACCTCATCTCCTGGCGTCATTCCAGGGACCTGTGACATTTGGGGACATTCCCTTCTACTTCTCCCGGGAAGAATGGGGATCCCTGGACCCTGCTCAGAGGGATCTCTTCTGGGACATAAAGCGGGAGAACTCGCGGAATGTTGCCCCAGGTAAGTTGTGGACCAATGGACACAGCCAGGACCTTGGAGTCCTTGGCTCTTCCGAGACAGAGGCTGCAACCTTCTTTGGGGTCCCAGCAGCAGAGGGGCGCCGCAGCAGGCTACGCTTCCCTGTCCTGCTACAACTCTCAGGTCTTCTCCCCACTCTGCCATGCGTAGCTGGCTTGAAGTGGGCCTTCTCCTGGCCTCTGTCCAGCAGCGCCCTGCCTCCCTCGCCATGCGGACGGTTCGCTTTCTTGTGCCTTGGAGCATGCTGGGGAGTGCTGGCTGCGTGCCGGCCTCCGTGCTGGGCTCTCGTGGTGCGTCTCCTCCGTCGATTCTCACCATCCAGTGCAGGGGAGTTTCATCCCCATTTTGCAGATGGGAAGCCTGAGCCTGGGTCACCTGACACTGGCAGGGTAGAGCTGGGACCCCAGGCTGTCGGTTATGACGAGCGGGGCCAGCCCGCCTGCCACTGAGAGGCACTCACCGTGAAAGCACCCGCTGTGTGCACGGACTGACCCCCTTCTGCTAAGTGGGGGTACCTTTCTCAGAACGGTTCAGGGAGCATCTCATTTAATCCTCAGGATGTGATTGGACAGGAACCCTCCCTGCTTACATCTCGTTCCTCCAGAGTTTGGATACCAAGAGTTCCTGCAGCAAGAGGAACCACATCAGTTGAGACTGGTCCCTTAGTTTTGGGTAGCGAAGTGTGAGAGTTTGGAGGATTTTAGAAATTTACTTAAACCTATTCAGTTTTGGAGTCCAGATAGCCAGGGTTCAGAGCTGGGTCACTGGATCCAGTGTGGAAACTGAGGCAGGGCTGGTTTGGTGACGTGCCTGAGGCCGTGGGTATTGTGAGTGCCTCTGCAGTCAGGGCCCGGCAGCTGGATCCCCAACACTCACTCCGAACTGCTTCTCTGCTGGCTTTGTGTCATGACGCCCATTTTAGAGACGAGGACACTGAGGTGCAGGGCTGTCTGAAGCCGGGCGCCACCCCCGGAGTCAGCTCTGGCCCCAGAACCCAGTGGGACTGAGGAGGCCGCTTCCCTTCCCCTTGCAGGTTTGGGGCTCAAAAGCCAGAGCAAGCAGTCGTGGTTGGAAGAGGCGGTGATGGTGTCACCTGGCCAGGCTGGCCGCGACACGGCCATGTCCTGGAGCCCCGAGGAGGCTGAGGCATGGGAGAGTGAGAACCAGCCAGGGATGCCACTGGGCCGGGTCGGGGGAGCGCGGCGAGGACGGCCACCCACGCGCCGGCGGCAGTTCCGGGACCTGGCGGCCGAGAAGCCGCACAGCTGCGGGCAGTGCGGCAAGCGCTTCCGCTGGGGCTCGGACCTGGCGCGGCACCAGCGCACGCACACAGGCGAGAAACCGCACAAGTGTCAGGCGTGCGACAAGCGCTTCCGCAGCTCCTCTGACCTGGTGCGCCACCAGGGCGTGCACACGGGCCAGAAGCCCTTCTCCTGCTCTGAGTGCGGCAAGAGCTTCAGCCGCAGCGCCTACCTGGCCGACCACCAGCGCATCCACACGGGTGAGAAGCCCTTTGGCTGCAGCGACTGCGGCAAGAGCTTCTCGCTGCGCTCCTACCTGCTGGACCACCGGCGCGTGCACACCGGCGAGCGGCCATTCGGCTGCGGCGAGTGTGACAAGAGCTTCAAGCAGCGTGCCCACCTCATTGCTCACCAGAGCCTGCACGCCAAGATGGCCCAGCCTGTGGGGTGACTGGGCGCCACCCCGCCGGTGAGCTCCCCCCACAGTGCCAGGCAGCAGCACGTGGTTGCCCCTGCGGCCCCGTCACTCCTCGTCACGTGTCTGCCCCGCCGCCCTGGACTGCGCAGAACACACCCCACCCGACTCCACTCCAGGGACCTGCCCGGCCCTCCCGGTGGAGCCCTGTAACCTTGTCATCACCCCCGCTCCACGTCTCTCCTCCTCTCTGGCCGCGCTCGCCAGTCACCACAGACACGTGGGGAAGGCTGGGGTGGCAGGGGTGCAGGAGGCCTGGGGCAAAGCCAGGGTCCCCGTCCCAGACCTCCTACAGCCTCTTTGGCTGGGGACTGTGTCCCCTGCTGTCTCAGGTGGGTGCGTGGCCACCCTTTACCCCTGCCAACCTGTGCCTTCCATGGGAGCGGAGGGCGTGGGGCAGGCCTTGACCCCTTTTCTGGGCCCTAGGAGGGACAATCAGGGATCGCCACGAGGGTCTGAATCCTGGGCGAGGCCACGGGCTTCCTGCTTCCCTGCAGGGTGGTGCAGGGACCCCTCATCACCGACCATTCTAATGTTCTGTGATCTCTGCCCCGTCCTGGAGACACAGGCTGCCTGCCTTCTCAGCACTCGCCCCCAGCCGTGCCCTTGGGGGCCTCCCCCTAGCCAGTGGGGGGTGGGGGGCCGGTCTGGGGTGACTTCATCGAACGCTAGCACTTGGTCGGCACTGGGCTGGGGCCTTGCGCACTGCATTCCCTCCGTCTGTAGGTGGCATTTGCAGCTTTGCATTCATAGGGACAGACCACGAGACCCTTCAGAGGCACTGGGCCCAGCCGCCCTCGAGAGCCACCGATGGCTCGAATAAACCTGAGAACTTCCTGCCAGGCTGCTCTGTCCTTTGGGGAGGTGGGGGCCGGGCTTCCTGGCCTGGTTGTCCCGTTGGCATGTGGCGCTGGGCCATCACCAGGTGGAGCCGCACCCTGGCTTTCAGGCCAGCCAGGCCCCAAAGGGCAGCCTGAGTCCCGGGCTTCCATCCTCTGCAGCACCCTGGCCTGGGGCAGCTCCGGAGGGGATAGCTGGTACCCCTCCCCACCCTGGCAGGTCACAGTGTGAGGGGATTCAGAGCTGAGGAGCCCGGTGGGGGGTGTGGTCTTCCCCAGGCGGCTGCTTTCTCCCCGCTGTCACGGGTGGAGACCCTCAGGCAGTAGCGGTGCAGCCCAGGGAGGACTGGCCCCTGCCCCCTGGGGCCCAGGCTGTGGCCTGCGGTGGGTGCTGGTTGGGAGCAGGTTCAAGTTTCTGGTCGCCAAAGAGCAACCCCTCCTTCCCCCGTGCTGGTGACTTCCTGTGTGCAGGGCAGTGGCCTCGGTGCCCCCCACCAGAGGGGAGGTACCTGGCCTGTGTGCGGGTCCTTCCTCAGCCACCTGATTCACCCTCTTCGTCCTGAGGTTGCTGGCTGAGGCTCTGGATGGCTCTGGGCCACTGTCACCACTCCCCTCTCAGGGCTCTGCCCCCAGGGCCCTCGGTTAGCCTGTGGGCTGTCCACACAATGCGTGTGCGTCTGTACTTGGCATGTGCAGGTGTGTCGGGGGGGGTGGGTGAGGGGTGAGGCCTGGGGAACAGTGCAGAGTCTGCAGGGCTGGTGGCCGGATCTGGGAGCTATCAGGTCTAACAAGATCAGATAGACGCATGGGCCAGGAGCTAAGAATAGGGCCTGGTGAGGGTGCAGAGTACCAGCTGGGACGTCCCCTGGAGCAGGGCATGGAGCCGCAGCTGGGGAAGTGGGGCCCAGGGTTACAGGGGCAGGGTGCAGAGTCCAGCCCACTTCATAAACAGCACATAGGGACAAAGCTTCAGGAGAGGGCAAGGGTTGGGACCCAGGCACTGGGGCTGAGGCCCAGAGGGAAGCTTGGAGGAAGCTCTGCTGGCACCATGGCCTTCCTGGTGGCTGGGACCCTGCGGGTGGCCGCGCAAATGGCAGACGCTCGGGAGAGCCTGGGCAGAAAGGTAGCAGGAGGCCTGGCCTAGCCCATGCCTGGCTCCTACCTGCACCTGGCCCAGCCCAAGTCCGGCCTTGCTTCCCCAGGGGAGGTACAGCTTACTGGGCCCAAGGGTGGCTCTGTTGCTCAGCAGCCCGGGGGTGCCGGCCGCCACAGTCGCTGTCCTGGAGAACATACTCCAGACCCTGGGCTTTGAGAGTCTCACGCAAAGGGAGGCCCCCGTTCAGGTGAGCCCTTGCCCCGTCACCTCTCAGCCCCGCCCCCAGCACCCCACCGGGAGGGATCTCAGGCCGGGCCCTTGCTCTTGCCATCAGGGCTTCCTGGAGAAGCTGACTGGGTTCCGGGAGCAGCTGGACGCCCACGGGGGCCCCATAGGCTGTGCCCTGGTGGCCGTGGTGGCCCCCCGTGGGCAGCTGAGGCGGCCCCAGAAGCTGGCCCGGGAGCTGAGTTGCTGTGGGGCCCTGCGGGGCTGCCCCAAGCTCTTCCTGCTGCTCTCGAGTGCTCCGGGGGGTGAGTGGCCTGGGTAGGGACCCCTGGCTCTGGAACAGGGCAAATCCAGGTTGGAAGGGTGGGGTAAGGGACAGGCAGGAGGACGGGGGGTTCCCTGAGGTCTCCCTCTGCGCCAGCATGCTGCTTCCTCCCTAGCCACTCCAGAGCCTGGAACCTTCCTCCTGGGCCTGGCCGAGCTCTGTGGCCGCTGTCCTCACTGGTCGCTGCTGCAGCTGCTGACGGAGGTGGGGGCCCAGAGAAGGAGCCCAGGGAGGCAGGCTGCGCTGGGTGCTCCTGAGCCTGCCACACACTGACATTCATTCGTATGCCCGCCCACCGTTCTGTCCCAGCCCTATTGTCTCCCCACGTGTCCTCAGCCTCAGCCTGCCCTCCCATCCTACACTGCGCCTTACAGCACGCTCAGGGTCCCCCAAATGTGCAGACTGCTCCCCGTCCCGTGCCTTTGCCCAGGAAGCTTTTCCTGCTGCTGGCACACCCCCTCCGTTTCCCCCACCAGCAGCACGGTCCCCCTCTGGGCCGTCAGCACAGTCCCCTCCGGACCGTCAGCGACGCCTCCCTCATGCTCCCCCAGTGGAGGCTTGTCCTTCTGTCCATCCCTTCCACTCTCACACCCGTTAGCCCGCAGGTCCTGGAGGCTGGGAATGACTCAGATCTGGCCTGAGGCCCACAGATCTCACGGGGGAGTTGGGGGCCCTTGGCAACCCCAGAGGTGAGAGGTGTGGGTTCAGCTCTGCTCCCTGCTCTGTGTGAGCTGTCCTGAGGGGCATGCAGGGTGCTGGTGCCCTGCCCTGCCCTAGGGAGCCCCCACCCCTTTGTACACAGAGCCCCAGGGGGAGTGAGTGGTGCGGCCTCTGTCCGCCACACTCAGGCAAGTCCATGACCTTGAGCCTGAGCTAGAACTCAGGTCCTGCCTAGTTCCGTCTTGCCTTTCCCCTCTTGTCTGCCCCCTTGTCCCTCCATTCTAGCAGGTGACCCCAAAGGGACTGCAGTGACCATGAGTCAACCCCTGAAGCCGGGGTCTGGGCTGCCTGCTTGGGTTGGGACCTCCCTGAACCTCCCCCTTCCCCAAGGAGCAGCCACCTGAGGTGCCTTCTGGCCCCACCCCTCAGGTCTTCCGAAGGGCGACCGAGGAGTCCTCAGGGGGCACCTCCTGCCCGGTCCTTCGCAGCTCCTTGAGGGGGGCGCTGTGCCTGGGAGGCGTGCAGGACTGGGGACCCGAGGTGAGTGGGTGGGGAGGGGGCTCAATCCTGTGGCCGCAGCTGAGAGTGGGACAGAGGCCGGGGGAGCCCGAGGTGGGGGAGGCAAGGCGCCCTCCCGGACCACTTTGGTCAGGACTTCGCCCTCGCTGCAGCCAGAGCCCAGCCCCAGGGCACAGTATGACCTGTCCGGGACCAGGGCGGCCCTCTTCTTGGCTGTGATCCAGGGCCGGCCCGGGACCCAACGTGACGTGGAGGCGCTGGGGGGCCTGTGCCGGAGCCTGGGCTTTGAGACCACCGTGAGGATGGACCCTATAGCCCAGGTGAGGGGAGCGTGGAACTTCCGGGGAGGGGCCCTGACACCCCTCACCCAGGACCTGGGGGCAGGAAGTGTGCCCAGAAGTCCAGCCTCCTTCCTTCCTGCTGCATGCCTTTGGCGGTCACTTCCCAGGCTTCCTGCAGCCTCCCATGACTGCGGTTCCTTTGATTCCCAGCACAGGGCCCCAGCTGGACTCTCAAGCTTTACCTCCAAGTATCTTGATTTCCTTCCCGGACACCCATCAGCCCACTGCCCTCTTTTCACACCGCTTAACTTTCTGGCAGCTTCCTTGCAGGGGCCAGAGGGTGCCAGCTGTGGCAGGCTGGACTGTATGTACCTCCAATGAGGTAATGCCTGGCCTTGCAGTGGGGGTTCCAGAGAGGACTTCCCCACAGGGCCCGAATCTGGCTGGAGGCGAGAGGTCGAGTAGACAGGGGACAGCCAGGTGCAGAACAGGCCAGCTCCAGAGCCCAGGCCTCAATCTCGCTCCCTACTCCCACCCCAGGCTTTCCAGGAAGAGCTGGCCCAGTTCCAGGAGCAGCTGGACACGCATAGGGGCCCTGTGAGCTGTGCCCTGGTGGCCCTGATGGCCCACGGTGGTCAGCAGGGGCAGTTGGTAGGGGCAGATGGGCAAGAGGTGCAGCCGGAGACCCTGGTACTGGAGCTGAGCCGCTGCAGGGCACTGCAGGGCCGCCCCAAGATCTTCCTGCTTCAGGCTTGTCGTGGGGGTGAGCAGAGCCTGGGGCCCACCTGGAGGCCCGGGCTGCTCCTGGCCTCAGCCTGTCTCCTCCTGCCCTGAGTTTCCTCCTTGGCCAACCTTCAGCCTCAGACTTGCTGTCCACCTCCTCCAGGAAGCCTCCCTGACCCCTTCTGCCTTCCCCTTCTAGGCCCCATGTACTTGAGCACTTAATCCTCAGCACGTGCCCGCCGTGCTCTGGATACTACCAGCCTGGCAGGCCTGCCCCAAGCTCTGGGGTCCAGGTTCTCACCTTGACTCCATGGTTCACACGGACTCAGGACCCCGGGAGGCACCCCTGGGAAGCACCCCCAAGTACCCACAGAGTGAAGGTACGTGCCTCTTCCCTCCTTCCCCAGGGCACAGGGACGCCAGCTTGGGGTCCACTACTCTCTCCTGGTTCTGGCGCTGGCTGCGGGCACCTCCAGCCATCCACTCCCATTCGGATGTCCTCCAGGTCTATGCCGATGTCCAAGGTGGGTTCTGCTTCCCAGAGCCTGGTTCAGGCACGGCTGGTGGTGAGAACCTTCCAGAAAGCATCTCCTCATTACTAAGAGGAGAGAAGGAAAGGCTTCCTAAATTGCCAACGGCATTTGAGAAATGAGACTTCTATTTGAGTTTCTCAACAATCCTGCAGTCAGGGAGGTGAAATCAGTTTTCTGAAGCCACCCAGCGGGTCAGTGGCAGAGCCGAGATTTGAACCCTGAACTCTCTGCCTTTCCTGCTCTGCATTCTGTCCACTGCCCTGTGCTGCCCTTGAGACAGTCTGGGAGGGCTGCAGTAACAAAGCACCACAAGCTGGTAGCTTAGAAGAACAGTTCCGTGTCTCACAGTTCTGGAATCTGGGAGTCCTAGACCAAGGGCTCAGCAGTGTTGATTCCTTCTGAGGCTTTCAGAGACTATGTGTCCCATTCTCTCTCCCAGCTTCTGGTAGCTCCAGGCATTCCTTGGCTTGCAGCTGCAGCATCGCAGGGTGTTCCCGCCATCTGTCTCTGTGTCCTTCCTCCTCTTTTATAAGGACACCGGTTATATAGGATTAGGACCCACCTCCGTCCAGTGTGATCTCATGTTAACTTCCCTGATAACATCTTCACAGACCCTATTTCCAAACAAGGTCATAGTGACAGACACTGGGGGTTAGGACTTCAACATAAATTTTGGGGGGACACAATTCAATCTGTAAAAAGTAGGGAGACCCCCAGGGGGCTGTTGGAGTCCCCGGGATGCTAAGTGGGGTTGACTCCTCTTGCAGACAGCTCCTCCGGGGGCCCTGCTCCAGGGAGCTCCAACCACGCAGACATCCTGACGGTCTACGCGGCGGCTGAGGGTAAGGGATGGGTCATCAAGGAGCCTGTGTCCATGCAGGGCCCGACTTCCTGGTCTTGGAAGTTGGGGTACAGGGGTTACCAGCTCAGTTGCAGTGAAGCCATCTTCCTCCCATGCCTTATTATTTGTAACAATTGTGAGCAGGTATTGGTTGCTGACTGTGCCAAGCCCCTTGCCCATACCATTCCCCCTGAACTGTAAACTCCATGGGCAGGGTGGATCTGTTGATCCCAGGGCCCTGCCCAGAGTCTAGCACATGATAAGTGCACAGTTAATGCTTGCTCAAATATTGAATCCATCCATATATTCACTCTGCAAATACTGAGCACCCACTTGTTCCAGATGCTCCCTGCCCTGGTCTCTTTCCCCCTCCGCCCGGGTCCTGTCTGCTTGTTGCCCTCACCGCCACCAACAACAGGCCGTAGGGACTGGAGGCCCCAGAGGGGAGAGGGCCCGAGTCTGAAGCTCCTGGTCCCCTGGCCTAGGCTATGTGGCCTATCGGGATGACAATGGCTCGGACTTTATCCAGACGCTGGTGGAGGTCCTCGGAGCTGATCCCTGCAGAGACCTCCTAGAGCTGATGACTGAGGTGTGTGTGGGGGCAGGTGGAGGTGGGCGACAAGGGCTGCCCACTGGATGTCAGGCTGAGCCCCACGGTGAGGAGTCCTGGGCAACAGGCCAAGCGTGGTCCTCGCAGGTCAACCGGCGGGTGTGTGAGCTGGACGTGCTGGGCCCGGACTCCGACGAGCCCCGCAAGGCCTGCCTAGAGATCCGAAGCTCACTACGGCGCCGACTCTGCCTGCGGGCCTGACAGCGCCCAGGTCCGGGTGCTGAGCCTGGGTGGCCAGACTACAGCGTCACCATTGACTCCATCCACGCTACGGTTCCTCATCTGTTACTAGAGCGACCATGTATGTCTGCAGGGCGCTGGCCCTTGGTTGGCATGCAATAAATATCGCTGTCTTCGTGAACACTGCCTGCTCTCGGATGTGTGAGGATAACCAAAGGGCACTTCCTAAGGGCGCCGTTGTGTCCCGGGGAGCCAAGAAGCGACAGCCCCAGCAGGGGGCCAGTGCCCAGCGTGCCAGGCTAAGGGGCCCAGGCTGGGCTGGATGTCCCGAAACCGACCCGGGGGGAGGGGTCCTGGGAAGGAGCAGCACACGCACCCCCACCTCTGCACACGCACCCCATTTCTACTCCACGCTGGAGCCATGGAAATGCAGGAGACGCGGCCTCTGCCTTCAAGGCGGTCCGAGTCCCATGTGCAGCCGACAGACCCTGGGACAGACCACTACAGTTTCCCGGGACTGTGCCTGGACTGTGATGGGGACGCTCGGGGGCTGGGGGAGGAGCGGGAGCCTCTGACCCAGAGGGTGCAGAAAGACAGCGGAACGGGTTCGCCGAGCGGGGGCGGGTGGTGGTCTGCGGGCTTGGTTGGGGGCGGACTCGAACTCTCAGTCCCCGGCCGGCCGCTGCGCGTTCCCGCCAAGCCGCAGGTGTTCGGCCAAGCGCCGTAGCTCGGAGCTCCGCCCACATAGTGCCCTGGGGGCGGTGCTCTTCCTCTCCACCGGCATGCGTAGTAAGGTACATTTCAAGGCGGCTGCGTACACCTTATGAGGCCAGCTGCGCGCATTGTGGACGCGGGGCCGCGTGGCCTAATGGATAAGGCGTCTGATTCCGGATCAGAAGATTGAGGGTTCGAGTCCCTTCGTGGTCGCTGCAGGTTTTCTTTTGTTCCCCTAAGCTCAAAATTTTCCTTTTTCTCTTTGGCGGCTCCTGGGACACTCTGGGCTACGCAAGCCGCTCGCTGCGCACTGTTCTCTTGGGACTGCTCCCGCGGAGCTCGAGAGCCCAAGGCTAGGATGGCAGCCGGGGGACCCAATGCTGGCCGCAGGCGGGCGGACTGCGGACCCCGAAGCCACCGACCGAGAGTTCCGGGAGCGGCAGGACCCGGGCTCCCGCCCAACTCATTTCTCACCCTCGGAGACAGGGGCCGGGGGTCCCAGGGGCCAGCCCGGCCTGTGTGACCCCAGTGGGTGTCGGACCAGGAGCCTGTCTCCCAAGGCCAGCACTTCCGTCCTGCACGCCGTTGCACCACAGCAGCCCCCCGGGACCTCGCAGGCCGGGGCGGACCCAGGTCCTGGAGAGGCCCCAGGCAGGGCAGCCACGATGACAGATGGATGAAAACTGGGGCCGCCTCTTTAGACTCCGGCATGCCTTTGACCCATCAATTCCGTCTGAGGAACGTTTCCTGAAAACCTACCCCTCTGTGCTCAAAGTCGTGCGCGGGCAAACGTTGGAAAGAAACAGCATGTTCGCCCACAGGGGACTGGTTAAATAAATTATAATCCAGAGGATGGGAGCTGACAGACAAGGAGCTGGGATTATTAGGGAGGGAGTTGTTCCAAGGGGATTGAAGGACGTGTGCATTTTTAAATGTTATATTTAGATTTCTTGCAACGAGAATGTACCCTTGAATTGCTCGTGTAAATGTATATTTAAATGTTTAAAGACAAACAGTACGTCCAGAATTGAGTCAACAAAAAAAGACAACAACGACAAAAAAAGGCTCTACCTGCTGAAACCGAATTTCCCCCAGCATGCTCTGGTTAAGTGGAATAATCCAGGTGCGGAGCAGCGGTGAGCATCCTCCCGTGTAAAAAAAAGATGTGTAAAACTGCAGCTGGAGAAGTGTATCACGGACGGTGGCGCTGATGGTCTCGGTCTTGTGAAGGGATCCTTTTCCTTTTTCATCTTTGTGACTTTTCAGTGGTTTACTAAGGGCTTGTAAGTATAAGGAAGACACGTTTCAAGAGGATAAGATTTTTAAAGATGAAGGAACCATGGGGACACAGCAACTGAAAACGAGCGCCCAGCGTGGGGCTCGAACCCACGACCCTGAGATTAAGAGACTCATACTCTACCGACTGAGCTAGCCGGGCGTTTACCAATGCGTTTTGGAGGGCTCTCAGGTCAGCGATCTAAAGCCACCAAGGTCCATCAAAGAAACCAGGGACCCGAGCCGGGAGCAACGGGGAAAGAGATGGGAACAGGGACGGACGCTGCCCTCGCCCTCTTTCCGGAAGAGGAATTCGTCATTGCAGAGCACGCACGGTGTCCCCTCTCCATTCCCTCCCCCATTCTGCATCACAAACACCTTCTTCGCGACTAGTTGCCCATGCTTGTCTCCTAAAAGGAGACTTAAAGTGCTCGTCCAGGACTTGAACCTGGACCCTCTCTCACCCTAAGCGAGAACCGTACCCCTAGACCAACGCGCTGTTATCCAATCTTTGCGCGGCCTCTACGGGGTCCGGAGACTGCAGAGTGACAGGTGAGGTCTGAGCGGGAGCGTGGGCCGAGTGTGGACGTCCAGGGGCCGGGAAAAAGGCCGAGACGCAGCCCGCAGGTTATGCAGGAACCAGCGGGAGGGGGGCTGGGTGACTGTTCTTAGATCAGTGAGACCCGTCTTGCGTCAGCCCCGGTGGCCTAATGGATAAGGCATTGGCCTCCTAAGCCAGGGATTGTGGGTTCGAGTCCCACTCGGGGTACAAAAGGTAGTCTTTTCAGACCTTCCAACAATGGGACAGAGTCTAGTGAAACTGGATCGGGCACAAGTCACTGCATCCGCACCGAGCAAATAGGGACTCTGCCCCAGGCAGAAGTAGTGACTTTCTTCTCAGGTAAGAAATAGGCCTTCTCAGCTTTCTACTTAATGGTATAAAGGAAGGATAGTTTATTTTTATTTTTCTAGATGTGCTAATTGTATTATGGTTATGTATATATTGTTTAAGTTGTTAGATTGTGTAGAGATTACATTATATGACCGCTGGTTTGCTTTAAAATAATGCACTGGGTGAAGGTATAGACAGAACAAGTTTATACACAAGTTGATAATAGCTTAAGCTGGGAAACACGAGGGCTCCTTAGGCTGTTTGCTTTGCTTTGGTGCGTGTTTGAAATAAACCAAACCAAACCCATTGCCGCTGAGTCGATTCCAACTCATAGCAATCCTGCAGGACAGGGTAGAACTGCCCCCCAAAGGGTTTCCAATGAGTGGTTTGTGGATTCGAACTGCCAGCCTTTTGATTGGCAGCCGTAACTCTTAACCAGTACGCCACCAGGGTTGCATGTTTGAAATCAGCTGTAATTTAAAAAAAAAAAAAAATTTTAATCCATGTAACACATGACTTCATCCTCGAGGTAAAAGTTTCCAACACCACGGGACACAGTGTAGAGTAAAATCAGAGGCCTCCCGTGCCCTATGCCTCCCCATAGGTGATAACGGCTGGAGCTTTGTCATATATACGTATAAAAACGTAGTTCTCTTTTGCTTTTAAAAACTACGAATGGCAAAAGCAACAAAAGAAGAAACAGATAAATTAGACTTCATCAAAATTAAAAACATTTGTGCATCAAGCAAGTGAAGAGACAACCTACAGAAAAGGAGAAAATATTTGGGAACTGTATGCCTAATAAGGGTTTAGTATCTAGAATATATAAAGAGCTCCTACAACCCAACAACAAAAAGACAAACAATTCAATCAAACAGCCCATCTCCATGACAGCATCTCCCACCGTCATACCTGGCTTGCAGAGAAGGGCCACCACTGAGCTTTTCAAGGATGCTGGTGCCTCCCTCACTAATTATTTGCCAATGGTTTATTGAAGGGAGTGTCCTCTGGGTCCTCTCAGTGAGGACTCTAACGTTTCCATCTCACTAACTCTTTGTATTCCTCCCTCTACATTATGCCCGAGACATTTTGGCCAGGGCCGGATTAAGGCATGTGAGGGTCCTAAACACTGGTAAACTGTGGTACCCCCTCCTTTGATTACTCACACTTTCCAATGGGATATATGTGTGTGTGTGCGCGCGTGTGTCCGTATCTGTCTGTCTTAGCTATCTATGATGTAACTTCTTTTTAAGTGCAAATACAATGTTAGTGACTGAACGCAAAAGTGGTGTATGCCATTTTAGCGGAATGAGATGAACTGCATTATAAAATTTTAGTGGATGCAGGGTACTAAGATTTTTTACTGTATACCACATATTCTACAGCAAAGAAAATGAGTCAGTGAACTTAGTTGTTTCAATAACCAATGTAAAATTCTGTTGCTCTTCCACAACCAAAAATTGACTTTCACCAGTTTTGCTTTAAATGGCTCATACTTCAGTTTTGATGCTCGTTTCATAATAAATGCTATAATTATAAATGAACAAATGAAAAGATGTCATAAAAGAAAATTTAATGATCAGAAAACAAATATTACAACAAATTACTGTATTTTATTTTAGATAGATCTTTCATCTCTAACATGTTATAATTAAAAACATTTCTTTCTATTCTTTGTCTTGTAAATTCTTCAATGATTTTGTCACAATTAAGCTGCCAAACAATATCTACTTCCATATATAATAAGGATAATGAATCGAGTCTTTCTTGACTCATTGCTGTGCGCCTGCTTTTCCTTGTGTCCTGCCTGCTTGACATCTATGGGTCTTTGCTTTGGACAGCTGGTGTTCCTGTCTTGTTGTTGCCCTAAGCACGTGCTTACCTTGATTACTGGGTAATCCATCCCTGATTCCGGCATCTCAGTTTCATTAGACATAGGCCACATCCCTGAGTTCAAATTCCAATCAACCAACTGAAAAACCTGTTGGAGCCATGTTCATTGGCAGGAGATAACACATTAAATACTCTCTGGGAAATGCCCCCAGATCACTAAATTCACAGACACAAAATCATATCCCATCCTCCTTAGTCTAACACCCTTAGACCCACTCCCACACATATCCCCCCAGGTTTCTGCTGGCATAAATTAGCAAAATTTTGTGTTTCTTTTGCTGGATGAGCAATCTCCTACCAGCTCTGACTTTCTTCTTGCTCCTGAAGCAGGCTGAGATCTGACTCTAGTTATGGATCAAGTGGTAACTAGAGGTGGTTGGTGTGGGATTTGAGGAGAAGTGGCATCTTCTTGCAAGGCACCTGCTCCAGATGAGGTTGTTAGCGGATATTCAAGCAAAGGAAGGCTAATCTCAGATACCAGAGGGCTGGCTGCTTTCATCCTCAAGGGAGGCTCAGGGTTCAAGATTCTCAACTTTGTCTGAGTCCCTCCAGATGTCCCAGTCCAAATCTTAAGTCCTTCTTCCCAATTACTGCCGTATCTTTGACATGGAAGATTTAATGAGACTGTGAATTCAATTTACATGGTAATTCTGCAGCATGCATAATTAAATTATGTGTTTGGTTTTTAGCAATATCGGCTCTTCAGCTACAAGAAGAAAGTCCCTTCTTTCTGCTCCCATCTTTCTCTCCAGTGCTTCCTATTGGCAAAACCTAACAGGGATCCAACTGGCAAAGCCACGTACAGAAGGATGAGTTTGAAGCTGAAAGATAATAGCTTAATAAAGAGCACCCCTGCTCTATGGTGTTTCCCTCACTGCCTTACAGATCCTTCCTGGAAATGCTTCCTTAATGAATTGCTTGCATGAAGATCCTTGTCTTAGGCTTGCTTCTAGGGAACTTGTTTTAGAACCAAAAACCAAACCAAACCCGTTGCGGTCAAGTTGATTCCGACTCATAGCGGCCCAATAGGACAAAGTAGAACTGCCCCCGTAGGGTTTCCAAGGAGCGGCTGGTGGATTCAAACTGCCAACCGTTTAGTTAGCAGCCAAGCTCTTAACCGCTGTGCTACCAGGGCTCCTGTTGTAGCGCTGTTCGTACCAAAAGCCGGGGGGTTCTAGGAACCAGACCGTGAGGCTGAGATTCTGAAGGTGGATGACCTGCTGGCGGGCCGGCAGGGAGGACCTGCCTGGTGGTGGAGTATTGCTCGTCTCTGGCAGGCTGTAGCAGTGCAGTTATGAAGACTTGTTCCCGTGCTGAGCTGAGATGGCACAGAGAGCGGTGAACTAGGCTCAGGCTGTATCTCAGGCAAGGAGGTCACTGGCTGAGGACAGGCGCCCGGTGTCTGTTCAGGACCGGAACCCCCTCCCTGGAGTGATCGAGGCTTGCGGGGGCTGGCCAGCTGGGAGGCGGCAGAGCCTTGTTCTCGAGGTCCTGGACTTGGGTGCCATGTTAGGTGAAATTGGATAAACTCCAATGGGCGGCTTGGAGGGGCTGGGGGCCAGCGCTTCCGGCCTGGGTGATCCCGGGAGGAAGCGCTCTCACGTTGTACGTAGGGTGTTGGGCAGCTCTCCCTTCCGCAGGTTCCGGCCGAGCTGCATACCCCCTACTCCCTTCCCGGAATGGAAACCGAAACTCCCCTCCAGCGCCAGACCTGGCAGCCCGGACTGGGGCTGGCGGACGACGGTGGAGACACGGCTGCAGGCCGGTAAGGGGAGACGTCAAGTGACTTCTGTCGAAGTGGCTCGTTGGTCTAGGGGTATGATTCTCGCTTTGGGTGCGAGAGGTCCCGGGTTCAAATCCCGGACGAGCCCAGCGTTTTGCCCCTTCACCCTTCCAGGGCGCGTAGCGAGCCCAGCCGAGAAGGCTCCAGAGCCCCGCTGAGGCCAGCGTGGAGGAAAAAGCACCCGGTCCCCCGCGACAGCGGGAAGCCTTCCATTAGACGGGGTCGGATGCAGGCCCGGCGGGCGCCCCCAGGCTGCGGTCCTCGGTGTCCTGGGTGCTCCTGGAGAACCAGCGCTGCTGGAACGGACCCCTTAGCCCGGCTAGCGAGAGGACAAACTCGTCCCCGCCATGACCCGTTCCCGCAGGTGGGATATCTCGCCCGCGGCTTGGTCGAGGCGTGGGGTTTTTGTTTGTTTATTTTTGCTTTAAATTCTATTGTTTGTTTTATTGTTGTTTGCTTTGAGTGTGCAAGGTGACAAATTCACACCCCGGACGAGCCCGTGGTGCTGGAAGGAACCTTCGACAACGCAGGGGGAAAGAGAAGCGCAGTGGGGATGGGCCGGGAAGGGGCCGTGTCTTCGGAGATGGGACAGCGAAGGGCGTGAGGTCACCACAGACGCCAACGGCTGCGCTCAGAGGCGCAGGGTCTCCTTTCTGCTCCGGAGGAACGGCAGCTACCCAGGGCTTTGGAGGATGTCTCGGGGCTGCGGCCCACCAGTCCGTGCCCCAGGCTCGGGAAGCGCATCCTGACCTCAACCCGGCGTCTTGCTCGACCCGGGATCGCCGGGGGCGCGGGCAGTCCCCGACCGACGGGCCTCACCCACGACGTGCCCGGGACCGTCACCCCGGATTGTGCGGGCTGAGTGACACTTTCACACCTCCTGGCCCTCGAGCCCTGAGCCCATGTGGGTGGTTTGCACAGACCTGAGCCAGGGCGTCAACGGGCCCCAGGCCCCCTGCGGCGCATTCTTCTCCTGCGTCCGGAACCGCTTAAGACCCTCATCTCCCGTAAGAGGAGACCACTACCGCCCCCACGCAAGCTAGGTCTTCCTTCTCCGAGGTCCTGTTTGTTCCCAGTCGGAGACATCCCTCCCTCCAAAATCCCTGCCCCTCCCCATTTCCTCACCGGAGGTCTGGTCCCCTCCACTCCCATCCAAGATGGAGGTGGGGCTCAGCCGCCATGTGTTCAATAAGTGGACAGTGGACAGTCCCTAGAGAGCAAGTGAGGCTGCGGACCAAGGTTCCTAGGGAGGAGGTGTCGTTCTCACTTCGATTTCAAAACCCAAAGGAACCCACACTTGGCCTTTTCTGGTGTTTTCGGGCACTGAGTGGAGCCCCTCGCAGAGGGCCTGGGCTGGCCAGTGGGTGGGGCACAGTCGGGCCCAGCGCGGTCGACCCAGATCCAAGGTGGACGGAGTGGTCAGACCGGGCCTGGCACTGAGGCCGGGTGTAAAGTTGGCTCACAGGACGCGGCGCACCGGTTAGGCAGCGACATCTCGGGTGTCTCTCCCTGAATTTCCTCAGACCCCCCTGCCTGCTTGCGCCCCAGGGGACGGGGCCCTTCCCTCAATGTCCTCACTCACCCTTTCACTCCCAACTTACCCCCCCGGCCCCCACCCCCGCCTTTCCTGCTGTAGCCTGCGCTCTGCTTGGGCAGCCCCAGAGGCGGGTCGCGGGGCAGGAAGGGGAGCTTTGGGCGGCTGCGATACTCCAGGACCCCTCCCTCTGCTTGGAGTCCAGAGCCCGGTGGCCTTGGGGGTGGAGGGCCCTGGGCGCGCAGAGCTGCCGCAGCACTGTGCTGGGCAGGCCTTCCGGGGGACTGAGCAGCCGGGCTTCCGTACTGGAGTGGGGGAGTAGGGAGTAGGGTCCGGAGCCTCTGAGAGCCCGCAACGCCTTGGATGCTCCCAGCCCGGGGAGGACTCGGGGCATCCCCCAAGCTGAGGGTCTCCGTTTTCCTGGGCAGAGGGGACAGTGGTAGAGTGGGCCAACGCTGTGGCCAGCCTGGAGGAATGGATACCCCTAAAATTCAGACTCCCAAATAGCCCAGCGGGCGAGTTGCTGACTTGGAGTCTTAGGGTGTGACAATGCTGAAGCTCCACCCATCCCTCGCCTCTCCTCGGGACCTGGAGAAAATCTTACCTCTCCCCCCACCACCCAGGAAAGTGTGTGTGTGGGGGGGCAGCCAGAGACAAGGAAGTTGGGACTGTTGTAGGCCAGCCAGGCCACAGCCTGCACCGGCTCACCAAATGAGCAAGTGGAACAAGGGTGGCTCGTTGGTCTGGGGGTATGATTCTTGCTTAGGGTGCGAGAGGTCCGGATTCAAATTCCAGACCAGCCTTGCTTTTAGGCGACTAGCCTGGGACACGCAAGGAGGAAGGGACTCAGAAGGAGGAAGGAGTGCGTCGGCCCGGGACCTTGGCTGTCCAGTGAGGCAAAGAGAAACGCCTTCTGTTCACCTGGAGATGTGGACACGCCCACCCAGGATATCACCCTGACCTTCCGGCGACTGGTTGGAGGGCTCAAGCCCCATGTTGAATGATCTTGATCTGAGAAGCCAAGGTCTCGCTAACCCAGCCCCTGGGGAAAGACTAGAGGCTGAGCGTTTTACCACCGTGGAGGGGCTGTCTGACAGCAGCTGGGTAACCGGGGCACAGCTCCGTGGACTAAACCACAGGAAGAACTGCGGGACGCCTTCCCTGGGTTGAAATGGGTTGAAATCTCTGAAGTTTCTAAAGGAGAATGAAAGGGGCTTGCGGACCCAGTGTAAGGAGAGGATGTCTGATCATCTCCGGGAGCATAAGCACGGTGACAGACACGTGGCAGGGTTGGACACCGCTGTATCCGGCCATCGCGGACTACGCAGGTGGTGCCACTAAGGGATTGTACATAAACTGACGCGGCTTAGCAAAAGAACGCCCAACGTGGGGCTCGAACCCACGACCCTGAGATTAAGAGTCTCATGCTCTACCGACTGAGCTAGCCGGGCAACCGCTCCAGGCGGGTGGAGTTGACCTGGTGGTAGACGAAGCAAAGAGACCAGGAAAGCGGGCTCACATGAGACCACCCTAGAGTCGCCCTCTGGCCACCCTGCGCTTCCGGACAGCCAGAAGTGAACCCGCCGGGGTTCCGACATCGGCCCAAGCCCTCCTCTCCCAGCCCCTCACTCCCCTTTCCCTGGCCCGAGTTGGGAGGAAATTGCGGTGTCCTCACCCGGGTTGCCTGGACCCTCAGTGTGGACAGCAGGAAGCGGGCCGGCCGCCTCGCGGGGCACTGCAGGGCAGAGCGGGGTGGGAGTGGGGCGCTACACTGACAGACCGACCGACCGACCCACAGACAGCCGGCTCAGCGGCCCGCGGAAGCCCTTCCGCCGGACGGACTCAGGACGCATTCGCGCTAGCTGGTCCCGCAACGCGTGGACTCGAGGCCCCAAATGGGGAAATGTCAACGCGGCCCCCCTCCAAGTGTGATCAAACAAACCCGTGAACTTAAAACAGTGATTAGACCCACTGGATCCTGCTGTTTCACCGGACAAATCCATCTATACTTCAATTATCTAAGATCGAAAGAACATTTAAAATTTATTTAAAAAAAAATTTGGGCCCAGACCTCCTTGGTCTGCCCTTCGGAAGAACCGGCGCTGCCGGAATCTGCGACCTGGTCATGGATGGTGCACGAAGCATGGGAACATGGGGGAGTCCTCAGCGACCCCCGCCTCCCGCCAGCTGCTTCGAGGTCCAGTCTCCCGGAATTCAGGGGCTGGAGGGAAGGAGAAAGAGGACAGGCCTGAGCCCCGGAGCCCCGCGGTGGATCTGAGCTGAGATCCCCAGCCGCACCCCACTCCTGGCCCCGACTCCGAGCTCAGGCAGGAACTCAGACAACAGCAGGACGAGCAAAGTGCCTTCCCCAGGGCTGGGGGCAGAGGGCCTGGGGATGGGACCCAGGGGTCTTCTCCTCCTGCCCCTCAGCTCCGGGGTCAGGGAATCCTCGGAGGACCTGTTAGGATCCACTGACATTTCAGACGAGAGAAACGTTCACCAAGTGCGATGTGCAGACCTGTCCTCATCCTGAATAGAACCAAGCAAGTGAGAGAGGTCAGAGGACAGCGCGCGGACTGAGGATCTGAGGATCCTAATACCGTTCATGTTGTCGGGTGCGCGCATGGCATTGCGAATATTTTAAACAAAACGTTTTTATTTGTAGAGATACACATGGAAGCTTTTATGGGTGAAAAGATACGATATGCGCTTTTAAAATATTCCAGGAAAAAAAAAAAGTGGAGGGAGATAGATTTTAACGATGCATGGGAAGCGTGGAGAGGGCCCGGAATCCCCAACCCAGCAGTGCCCCCTAGCGGCCCAGGTGGGGAAAGCCAGCCTAGGAGAGCCAGAGCGCTGCGGAGGACGCCGCGTGCTGGGCTGGGTCCCGGGAGGCAGGGCATGGGCCAGCGTCGGGGAGCCTGCGTGGTCCGGCTGCGCGTGAAGGTCTCCCCCTGAAGGTCTCAGACTTCGTATTACCCAGTGTCGGGCTCACGCTCAGGACTCAGAGGTTAAAGATCTGTGGCCCTTCCCATCCGCCTAGCGGGCTGGCGGGCTGGGTGGGGAGGGCCGACCACAGTCGTGCTTCGCTTCCCCGCAGAAGGGCGGACGCGGAGCGCCCACGCAGGCTCCGCGACCCGGTGCTCGAACCTCAGCCGCTACCAGTCTTCGAGAAAGGAGGGTAAGAGTTTAAGTGGGGGGAAAAAAAAAAAAAAACAACAGGAGGGGCTCGTCCGGGATTTGAACCCGGGACCTCTCGCACCCTAAGCGAGAATCATACCCCTAGACCAACGAGCCACCGCTTACGCGGGGTTCGCTCGCGCATGCTTAGTTATGCTAAAGCGCATTTTCCTAGTCCTTCAACAGCGCCCGGTGTTTCCGACCCCCAGCGACTGGAGGCTCCGGGGTTCTCTGATCCCAGGCCAGAGGGCCGGCCTGGATGAGCGTTGCCGCCCCTTCCGGCGCTAGGTCCGGGGGGAACGCAGCTCTGGGGTTCCGGCCCTCCTGGCCTCTCCATGCCCCCCGAAACCGAGGCCTCCGTAGGGAGGGGAGCTGTGTCCTGCCCTCTGTCCACCGCCCAAGGTTCCGGGCAGAGCTGGGCGCCGGGCCCAGTGATACCTGGACGGGCGACGGACTTTCCCAAGACGTGGCCATGGCGGGCAGAGCTGTGGCTTCGTGGATTCACAGATGCGAGGACCTTCCCTGGCACAAACGAAAGCGACCTGTGAACCCTCTGCCCTGGGACTTTATGGGGCGGTCTGTTCGCCCTGCACACAGATTGCTTCCATCGGCTAATCCTTTACGTCACTTTAAACGGTTCGGAGCCCTAAAAAGGCCGACTCAAAATTCAGCAGGGATTCGGATTTTTACTAGCTGTAGGATCCTGGACCCCAGGCCCCTTCTGGGAGTACCTGGGCCCGGCAGAGAGGCTGTAACTTGCCGCTGTCCAGAATCACCCCGATAGGCCCCACTCAGGTCTGCGCATAACAGCCTCAGGCCAAAAATTCTACCCAATGGGAGGCTCCAATTCATGACCCCGAGGCTAAAGCCTCCGCGCTCCACTGACAGCTATGTGAGGCGGAAGAAAGGGCGGTGTCTGGACGTCAGAGACCTTAGCAGGGACTGTTCTGGCTGCCTGGATGCCGCAGTGCCCAGAGGGCCGCTCTGGGGTAGCCATGCCCGCACTGCCCACCTGAGGCCAATCCCGCCTCTGCCCCTTCTCTGAACGCCTGCCTTCAGGCCTCTAAACAGCAGAGCAGGGAACATCTTCTCTGTCTGCCCGCCTAGCTCAGTCGGTAAAGCATGACATGCTTCATCTTAGGGTCTGGGCTTGAGGGTCCTGGGCTTGAGCCCCACACTGGGCATAGTTTTGCCTCGGAAGGAGGCAACACAGCTGCCTAAAGATTGAGTTAATCCACAATTCCAAATATTACAGGCCAGCAGTCAGCTCTCAGCAAGTGCACCACTGGAGTGGCCCAAGAAGGGACCAGCTCTTCAGCTCCCCATCATGATTTCCCTCCCCGGCCCCAAAGTCAAGCATAGCCATTTTGAGGGGAGGGAGTCTCTCACCCATCCTCCACCCTTCCCATTAGAAGGGAAATGGACCCCAGGCGATCCTCTCCCAAGTCGGAGAAGAAGGAGGAGAAAGGTGTATCGCTTCCTTCAGCTGGTTTTCTTGTGTCTTTAAACAGCTCAGCCAGTGAAAAGGCCAGGCTCAGTGTCTGGACCAGAATTTTCTTTCTTTCATGGTTCCAAAGCCATGCACGGGGCTTCTCTCTGAGAAGCAACTGCAGCCGCTGTGTCTGCTCCTCCCCTCGGCCCTTGGCATCCCAGGTCCAGGATGTGGCTAACTCTTGGGAACCAGAAGATGCTAAACATTCTCGATTCACAGCACCCTCCTTAGCCTCCTAGAGCTGCTGTAAACACCACATAAGTGAGGGGCTTTAAGGAACAGATGGGTGAGGTTAGGCCTGGCTGGGTCCTGGAGTCCAGGGTCCCTTCTCGAGACTGTGGCACCTCCTTTCAGTACAGGCCGAGGCACCAGGGACTTGGACCCTAGGGGCACTGGCACGGCTCCAGGACTGATTTGGGGGTTCCACGTGGGACCAAGCCCAGGACCCCAGTGCTTTGCCCCTCCCAGCCTGCCCGGCCCCTGCGATGGGCCTTGGGTCAAAGCCAAGTCTCAGCTGTCCCAGGAAGAGGGACCAGAGTCTGGAGATGACCCAGGGGCTTCTGTCCTCAGCCAAGTGCCCCTCTTCTGGCCTCGGCCCCGAAAGTCTCTGCAGCTCTTGGTGGGAGCTCTTGTCCCGTCTTGGTCTCCTCCTGACCGGTAGCCCTTCCCCAGACTTTGGGTGCTAGGTGGACCACCGAAGGCTCCAGAAGCCGGCAGAAAAGGAAGAAGGTTGCCCTGGCCCAATCTGGAGCTGCACCCCTGGGGTACCGGGGTCCTCCACCGGGTGTTCGCGATTCTCTCCAGCTGCCTGCCCTGCAGCAGTGGGCGATGAGGTGCAGACAAGACTGGAGAGCTTGAAAGTGAGAGTATGCAGAGGGTTTGAACGCAAGGCCTCTGGTCACTTTGACTCCGTGACCCTGACTTCCCTGTCCGCAAGGGGGCCTAATTGCCCGGTCCCGGGAGGGAGGGACGGTGGGGAGGCCTGGGAGGGAGGGAGATAGCTGAGTGTCGCTGCCCCTGCAAGGGGGTCCCCGGCCGAGCGGGGGCGTCTCGGCTCGCTCCACAAGGCACCAGCCTCCTACCGCCACCGCCGCGCCCCGGCCTCTGTCTGTCACTTCATCTAGGTCAGCGTGCGCGCCCCCTCTCTCGATGTCCGCCATCTCTGGGCCATGCGGTTGCCCTCCCTCGCTGCCTTCAACGTCCCGGTTCCCGGGAAGCGGCGCGGAGGACGGGAAGGGGCGTGTTGGGTAAGGTGGGCACGGGGGGCTCCTTGCTCGCTGTGGTAGTTCCGCCTCTTTCAGGGCAAACTCTACGAGTTCCCTTTGGTGCGTCAGCCACCAGGAGTCCTCAGAGAATTTGCCTTTAAGTCTTTATTACACGGGCCCGGCTAGCTCAGTCGGTAGAGCATGAGACTCTTAATCTCAGGGTCGTGGGTTCGAGCCCCACGTTGGGCGCAGCTTTTTTGCTCTGCATCTTGCACGGGATTCTATACAGGCTTCCTGTCGTTTTCTCCCTGAGGGCTGCAGCGGGCCCCCACTTCTATGCTACGCTTGGTTTCGGTTTTTAAATAGAGAATGGCATGCCTGCACACGAGGGGCGGATTGTTCCTGGGGAAGCCCGCATCCCCTCTCCCTGTGGTGCTGGTACGTTTACCACACCGGTCCCGGAAGGAGCCCTGCTTACCCGCCCCAACCCATCCCAGACCCAGGCTGACCTGCGCTGTCCACACGTCATCCCCGTGGAGACCTTGGGGACCAGATTCCAGGGACCAACTCCAAGAGGGACCCAGGAGCCAAACCTAGGACCTCTCACACCCGAAGCAAGCATCATGGCTTTAGACCAACAAGCCACAGCCGCAGGCGGCTGTCTTTGCCACCCCCCGCCCCCCATCTTCCGGTGACCGTGCCTTTTTACCTCTCTGGAGCACGGGACTTTGCATTCTCCATTCTGAGACTCAGAGGCACGGCCACCCAGGGCCTGGTGGTGATGATGCCCCCTCCCCCGGGGCCCTCTCTTCCAGCTGTGCAAAGACAGCAGGATGGAGGACCCTTGGGGATAGAGGTGGAGGTCCTGGGGGGACTGGTTAGATTTAGGGGACTGTCAGGACTGGCTACATAATTTACAGGGGCCAGTGCAATGAAAACCCAGGGTCCCTCATTACAAAATCATGAAGCATTTCAAGGCAGTGACGGCAGAGCATTAAACGAAGTGTTGTCATTATTGTTACTTGCCGTGGAGTCGGCTCAGATTCTGAGCCTTGCGTATAACAGAACGGCCCCATCCTGCGCCATCTTCATGATCTTAGGTATATGTTTGAGTTCATTGTTGTGGCCACTGTGTCAAAACATCTTGACTGGTGTGACTGTGTCCCAGGTCGCCTGCCAGTGAAGCCCGCTCTGGCGATGGAGCCTCCTTTTTCCAGGTGGGACGAATGGGGCAAGTTCTTAGTGTTGGGGAGCCGAGTCACCCCACACACTCTGGCAAGGCTCCCTGGGGCGGTCCCAAGCTGGGAAGGCACCTTCTCTCCCTTCCCCGCTGGAGGGCCCAGCCCGGCTCCGCCCGCCCCAGCATCTAGCCCCTGCTCCTTCCGCCCCCTGCGCTCGCAGGGCCTCAGACGTGCTGGGTACGAGGGCGGCTGCGAAAAGAACCTGCCCCGCCTCCAGCCGGTGGAATGGAGGCCTTGTGTACAGGGCCTGGAGAGGCAGGTTCAGCTGACCGCCGGGACTGTGCGAACCGGACCTTAGAGTCACTTTCCCTCATGGTAGGAGAACCTGAAGTCTAGCAGCGTAGTTGCCGGGCTGGCTCAGTCGGCAGGGCATGAGGCCCTTAATCTCAGGCTCGTGGGTTCGAGCTCCGTGTTTAGGAGTTGCGTTTTACGGCCCAAGCCAAGACTTGCGTAAAAGAAATAAGTTTACAAGTTCCCTTCAAGGCGTCTTGATGTTTCCCTAGCACTGACTCTTTACTGAGTGCTGGGTCAGAACTGCAGGGTGCCCTGAGGGGGTCGTCACCCACCCTGCGGCGCTTTGGGGATTAAGTGGGAGAAGCAGGATTCTGGGATCCGCGCTTCCTTCTATCTCCAATAGTCTCGGAGTTGCTCGCACGAAATTGGACAGCCATCTACCCTCTCCTTTTGGAGGGACTGGAGCCCGTAGGCCCTGGTTTAGGGCACCAGCGCCTTCCCCAGCAAGGCACCAGGGTTTCCTTGATGCACGGCCCCGCCTCCTCCCTGCTCCCCAGCCACAAGCCACCGCCCCCACTGCAGTCACAGCCCCAGGCCCGGGGTCCCCCTCCCTGGGAGGCTGTTCCCCCTCCAAGGTGACCTCCCAGCTCACGCAGGAGCCTCGTGCACCCCTCTTTCTGCTCCTCATTTCTATGTGGCAGGAATCAACCCGTGTCGGCTCAGCGGAGCCCTCTTCCTGCGACTGAGCTGTTCTGCCCGCTTCCAGGCCTCCCTCTTTCTCCGCGGGGTCTCCTGGCTGCGACCCCAGGTCTCCGCCCGGTGCGTGGCTGGAAGGGACTCCGCCAACTGCGGAATGAAGTTGAGTCTGCGAGGACCGCGAGAGGCGAAGTCAGGCCTCCTTCGCGTGGCTCGTTGGTCTAGGGGTATGATTCTCGCTTCGGGTGCGAGAGGTCCCGGGTTCAAATCCCGGACGAGCCCTGGGTGGGTTCCCTTTTCCCACCGCTATTTTAGACAGCAGGTGTGCAGAGCTCAGGCGGAGACCCGGCGGGGGCCGCCCAGAGCCAGTCTCTGTGGCATCTCCGCGGCGGACAGGCTTTGAGCGGACTCCCCGCCACATCCCGGGTGATTCTCCGCTGCAAGGGACGAGACGACGCCCTGGCGCTGTCCGGGTCCTCGCCCCCTCCTTACCCCCAACTCCCAGCACCTGTCCTCATTGGTTGGGCGAGTTGCACCCCCCTGCCTGGGTCGCTGCGCGGGGACTGGGAGGGCGGGAGGCCGGTCTTTGGGCCCGAGGGGCGTCCTTGAAAGCTCTGCTCCGGCCGCCCGGCTGTGCTGGTCCCTTGGTGTCCCGTTGTGTCCGCGCGCGTCCGGGAGCGCCCAACGCGGCTCCTCTCTGGCGCTTCCCGGGCTGGACACGTACTTCCAGCGGCAGAGGGGACCGCGGCGGCCAGGGTTGCGGGGCTCCTGAAAGAATGGATGCCTGGGGCGCAAGCCCTCCATCCCTCTCCTGTCCTCGTCTCCCTAGGAAGCGCCATCTCTGCTGCCACGCCCAAGTCGCAGCTGAAGGCCATTGAAGCTCTGGCGCGCCTTCTGGGTCCCCCCAAAATGTCGGAGGCTGAACTGAGATCGCAACTCAGTTCCCCGGGCCCTCGGACTTCTCGACAATCCAGACCAGCCTGAGAGCAGGAGCGACACACTCCAACGTCAAACAGGGAAAGCCTTCCTCCCCACCCGCCAGGACTGGACTTTGACCTGAAGACCCGGCAAACTGGGCGTCGCCGCTTCTGCGTGAGCCCCGTCGGCAGAGTAGAAGACTCTCAGTCTTGAAGTTGTGGGCTCCAGCTCCGTGTTTTGGCTGATCAATCCGCAAGCGTCAACAAAGCCTCTAGTTTCTTGTTCTCTGCCCGGTATCTTTCTTCCCTTCCGCATTTAGAACTACAACCTACCATGAATTGGTTTCTTTGTACGGTGTGAGGTCGGGTTCGAAATTTATTTTTTCTGATCCAGAACTATTTATTTAAAAGACCACCCTCTCCCCCACTGCTCTGCAGTGCGAATCTTTTCCAAATCAAGAGTATGAAGACATCTGGTTCTATTTCCGGAAAGCTTTGGTCCACAGTCTCCTTGTCTACCCTTTGCGTCAACACCGATTTAGCTTTAGGATACGTTTTCACATCCAAGAATGTAGACTCTGGACTTAGTTTTTGTTTGTCCTTTTATTTCCATATTAGATTCAGCTTGTCAATTTACACAAAAATAGCAACTGGGATTTTTCTATAGATCCATTTGGAGTGATTTGACATCATTACAATATGGACTCTTTCAATTCATGAACATGCTATAACCCTCCATTTATTAAGGTCTTTTTTTTTTTTAACTTATCACAATAGTGTTTTATATTTTTCTCAGATAGGCTTTGCGTCCTTCGTTAGAATTTTTCCAGGTATTTGATGTTTTGGATGCTAATGTAAATTATGCGTGAATATACTTTTCTATGTTTTGCAGACATAGAAAAATGCAATTAAGTTTTGCATATTGATCTGTGACCTTGGAAATTCACTTATTTCTAATCTATAGATTTTTCTACATATTCAGGCATGTCATCTGTGAATGGAAACCCTGGAGGCATAGTGGTTAAGAGCTACAGCAGCTAACTGAAAGGTCAGCAGTTGGAATCCACCAAGCACTCCTTGGAAACCCTATGGGGCAATTCTACTCTGTCTTATAGGGTCACTATGAGTCAGAATCGACTCGATGGCAACGGGTTTGGTTTTGGTTTTCATCTGTGAGTAATGGCAGTATTTAATCATTTAATTAAGTATTTAATGATTTTTATCCTTATTTACACCTTTTAATTACTTTTTTTGCCTTATTGCTCTATCTAGGATTCCCCATAAAATGTTAAATAGAAGTGTGGTAGAGGATATTCTTATTTAGGTCTAGAATTCAGGGGGGGGGGAAGCTTTCAAAATTCTACCATTAATTACGATATTTATTGTCATTATAAAAACAGTTACAATGTATCAGTTACTGTTGCTGTGTAACAAACATCCCCACATTTAGTGACACAAAACAATTATTTTATTATGCTGATGGATTCTGTGGGTCAGGAGTTCAACCGGGAACAGCAGGTTTAATTTCTATCCGTCAAGTCTGGGGTTCAGCTGGGAAGAGCTGAAGACTGGGAGCAGCTAGAAGGCTGGGGGCCAGAAGCATCTGGAGGCCCCTTTACTCACTTGTCTGTCATGTGGACTGAGAGGAATCAAAGACTGAGCTCGGCTGGGGCTGCGTGGAGGCTTTAAAAAAAAAAAAAAAAAGATTCCGACTCACAGCAATAGCAACCCTAAAGGACAGGGTCAGACCAGTCCATAAGGTTTCCAGGGAAGAGGCTGCTGGATTCAAACTACCAACCTTCTGGTAAGCAGCAAAGCTCTCAACCACTGTGCCGCCAGGGTTCCTGTACGAACAGGTGATATTGCTGGTTTACCCGGTTATTCAGCAGAACGAAACCCTTCACCTGAAAATCTGACTAAGGCGGTGAACCGGGGAGCCACATCCTGAGGATTCAAGGGTGCCGGTGCTGCTAAGCAGCTCCCAGGTGTTTTGGAGTGACCTGTGAGTCAGTAGGCGAACAGTCAAAGGACATAAAACCACCGGGGCTCGTTGGTCTAGGGGTATGATTCTCGCTTTGGGTGCGAGAGATCCCGGGTTCAAATCCCGGACGAGCCCGGCCCGTCCTCCCTTCTTTAGAGGGACGTTTTCACCTTTTCAGGAAAGACGGGAGACCCTGGAGGTGGAAGGGAAATACAGAAGGTGAAAAGTTCCGCTGCCACAGCCGTTGGGGGACCCCCAGGGTCGAGAGACTCTGACAGCTGTCCTGCCTTGGCAGCAGGGTCATGGTCCCAAAAGATCAGGCGGCGAGAGTGGGGCGCGAATCCCTAGCCCATAACCCACAGCTAGGATCCTGGGCGGGGGAAGGTTACTTAGAATAAGGAAATACGCAAGTCACGCTCGTCGGTTGATTGTTACGAGTCGTGCAATTCTTGTGTGGGCTCCAGAGGTTCGCCTGTCAGGTCGCGAGGAGCCATACTCATGCTTCAAATCTCGTTTTAGCGGAAAGCGGAGGGCGAGGCGGCCCCGGCTTAACGTCAGTGGGCGCTCCTGGCTGGTCTGGGCCGGAGGAAATACCCCTGAGTCAGGAGGATGGCGGGGAGGGGAAAGATAGGGCACCGCAGGGAGTGGGACAGCTTCATCCATACCTGCCGGATTCTTGGGGATCAGATCACGCTTGGACAAGCGGAAGGGCAGACTAACAGCCGAGCGTGTCCTGAACCTGACTCCGACTCCCGGACCCCTGGATCCCTGGACACCCAGACCTCTGGACCCCGGTACAAGGTCCCTGCTGTTTCGCAGGCCGCGTCCTCCGCCCTCCCCATGACCTGGGGACGGGAGCAGCTGTCCCCGAATGGCACCCCGGTGTGGGGAGGGCATCACTGACCCGCCTCGGGTACGAGGACTGTTGGTGGCCTGACCCACTTCCTCCAGGGGCCACATCTCAGGCTGCTGGCCTTCCCCGCACACCTGAGGGCACAGCTGGCTCTGCCCGCCTGGTTCACCCCTGGGGCAGGTGACTCCTAACCTCAGCCACGTGGGTTCAAGCCCGCTAGTCGGGAGCTCCTTTTCTTGGTTTTGGCCTTGCTGGGAGAGGGGAAGCGGAGCCCACGGAAGCGGGCTGGGTGGTAAGGCGGAGGGATAGGCGTATTTTCAAAACCCACTGGGTGCCACAGTGTGGGGGTGGGCTTTCCGAGGAGGGAGTGTCCCAGTGATTTCGGCTCCAAGATCCTAGACGCAGCCGCTGCCCGGCCCTTGGAAGTCAGTCTGAGCCGCTGGCCGGAGAGCTCCCCGGCGCTTTGGTCCCCAGCGCGCTCTCGGCTGCGACGAAGTGACCGAAGGACGTGCCTACGTGGCACCGAGACCCACAGATGCCGCCTGGCCGTCCACCTTCCGGGCCTGGATGGTGGTTGTCCCAGCGCGAAGTGAAGGCGGCGGACGACGAGGGTGGGCCGGGATTTGGGGCTCAGGGGCTGTCCCCCACTTTGTGCGGCTCGGGGGACGGGGTGGCGCTGGGCTCCCTCTGGCGTCTGAGCTCCTTCTCAGGAGTCTGAGATCCGGAGTGTCCTCCCTACAGGCTGGCTTCCTCCCTCCCACTCCAGCGTACCTGGCCAGAAGGACAAGCCTCAGACCCCATTGCTTAGGGCTTGTTGGGCTAGGGGTATGATTCTCGCTTAGGGTGCGAGAGGTCCCGGGTTCAAATCGCGGATGAGCCCTTGTTTTCCACAATCACTACACTTCCTTTTTTCTCCTGTGGATGCCATTCAGAGATCCACGTGCTGCGGAGACCTGAGCGCTGGACATTGACCCTGTGGAAGGTGATCTTTACAAAAGGCCTCAGAAAACCAGGACTACTGGACCGGCTGAGACTGAGGACCCCCCGAGACTATCGCCCTGAGATGCTCTTCAAACTTTGAAACGAAACTAACCCCTGAGGTCACTTAGTAGCTAAATACCAGACTGGTGTAAAATATAATGAATGTCACTCTTGAATACTGTGCTCCTTTAAAAAATCACCTCTATGAAACCAAATGGTCAACAATTACTTTAAAGCCAAGATGAGAAGATAAGGGAGAAGGGAGACTAGATTAACGGAAACAACAGCCAGAAGGAAGATAATGAGAGGCTTCCCGCGTTGTGAACAACGTAACCGAGGTCGCCGAATAACCTGTGTAGAAATTGTGGAATGGGAACCTAAACTGTGTGTAAACCTCCAAAAATACAATAAAATATCATTTAGAAAGTAACAAACACAGTAATAAACATTTAATATAACTAAAAAAAAAAGTCTTCAAGCTTTTTAAGAAGCTGCCACTAATAATTTTTAAATTTAATTGGGGCCCTGTTGCCAGAGCGTCACCAGGGTCCTGGCCTTGATGTGCTAATTTGTCAGTATAAACTCCAGCATGGAAGAAGAGAAGAGTCCCTTCTGTGTCAGTAATACCCACCTTCTCCACATCAGCCTCCATCACAATCCGAGCCTGGGTTACCACCGCAGCCCCTGGCCCAGGAGGCCAGAGTTGAGCGACTAGAGAGCCGGCACCTTGGGGAGCCGTGAGGGGCTAATGGATCTGTAGCTGCACCCTGTGACCTTTCCCCCTTTCTTCTCCCCCCTCTGTTTTTGAGTCCTTTCTCTCATGGGCGTAGCCTCCTGGGGATCCTCTCCGCCCCTGCCCCAGCCAGGACCCTGGGTTGTGGGCTGAGCCCAGGCATCGGGGTACAGGGGTGGTGAGTTTCAGCACCCACCAGGAGGGGTGCCTCCTCTGCTCTGTTCTGCCAGTCGGATGTGTGTGGGCCTCCAGGGCCCCTCACAGAGCAATAAACAGACATAGAGACCCCAGACACGGAACACTGGGTTCCGCTAACTTGGGGAAGTTATAAACTCCAAACATTTGAAGAACAATAGTGGATGCGTTGTTGGTCTGAGGCTATGATTCCACATGGTTACACGCCCCCCCCCCCATGCCCTACCAGCTAAATAAGGTCAAGCAATAGATTCAGTAGAGGGCATGCCTGAAAATTGTACCAGAGAATATCAAGTGCTTGTTAAGAAACCCAGAATAGGTGGCGAAACCTGTGAGAGCTGGAGCTCGATGGGACCGTCTTGTTCTTCCAGGTCTCGCAGGTTTTCCGCCTTTGACAGGGTGCAGTCTTACCACTTTTCTGTCGCTTGGCTTAGTGGAGAATATTTGAGTTTTCCGTCTCTGACAGGCTCCTGCCTTACACGAGTTCCGGCTTTCTGGTTTTGCTGTGCTGTTCAAAAGCTCTACAAGGGTGAAAAGCAGTTCTTCAGAATCCCTCAGTACTTAGGCGTGAGAGGGAGGCTAGGTGAGTTTACACCTAGTCTGTACTCACATGAGGGTGATCAGCTCCGCCAGCCGCACCCCCTTGTCCAGCCCACAGGACTGCAGAGAGCCCCCTGGTGGGCGGTCACAAGTGCTTGCTGTCCAGTGCCTTCGGCATGCGCTGGAAAGAGGAGTGCTGAGGGCCCAACGGAATCTGCCTCACACAAGATCTGGTGGATGGTCACACTGGAGAGGTGGAAGCAGGGGAACGGAATGGTGGGAGACCACACGGTTGGACATGTGTTATTGGTAGAGTTTTTAATTTTGTTTGGGATGGTGGGTTTGAGAGCATGTCATGAACCACCAAACCCCCAAAATACCCATTGCTGTCGAGTCTATTCTGACTCATAGCGACCCTACAGGACAGAACACAACTGCCCCATAGGGTTTCCTAGGTTGTAATCTTTGTAGAAGCTGACTGGCACATCCTTCTCCAATGGAGCAGCTGGCGGATTCGAACCACAAACCTTACAGTCAGCAGCTGAGCACACTTAACCACTGTGCCACCAGGCCTCCTTGTCATGAACCAAGGGTCCTGAATAATCCCATTTCGTGCATTTAAGGACCAACGGGGGAGAAACAAACAAGCAAACAAGCCACCACCTTAAGCAGAAGTTCAAGTGACCCGTGACCGGAAACGCCCTTGGGCCCCTGGCAAAAGCAAACGGAGGCTTTCTGTGGAGAAACACTTTGATTCTAGATCTCACAGAATTCCCCACAAAGACATTTACAAGGAAAATGGGCAGCTCAAAGTCAAAAATAACCAGGAAATATGGTACCACGAGCAAGAACCAATAAACCTCCGGCAGCATAGATACAATTGCAAAGACTTCAGATGCTAAGATTATCAGACACAGATTATAATACGACTATCCTTATTATAGAAGTTCCTGGGTGGCAGAAATTGTTTCCCTCAACTACTAACCCACCCAGCTGCGCTGCAGAAGAAAGGCCTAGTGATCTGCTTCCTTAACAATTACATCCAAGAAAACCCTATGGAGCAGCTGTGCTCTGTAACACATGGGGTTGCCATTAGTCTGCACCTACTAGAAGACAATGGGCTGCCCTTATGACAGGTCCCTAATGTGGGTGACTATGAAGCGAAGTGCGTCTCCCCAGAGCGAATCAAAACTTCTGGCCTGTGCAGAGGCCCATGTTTGGCCGCTGGGGGTCCAGGCATGACTTTGACTATTAAGTGGGGAAAGACGCTCTGCGCTCCAATCCCGGGAGCTGCTTTCCATAAAGGGCAAAGGTTTCCCCCTTTCAGGGCCATCGTGGGCCTGAGGTCGGGGCTTGGTCCGACCTCCTACTTCTGGGGCACCCTGCAGGCTCTGGGACAGATGGTCGAGTTCCATTTCCTGGGGGAACCACTTCCGTCCTAAACAGGATTTTAAAAACTCTTATGTGTTGGTTAAAGAAGCACCACTGTCACAGCAGGAGATCTCAAACAAACATGCCCCAGGAGAGAGGAGTTTTCCAATAACAGAAAAGGGGGAGGGGGTAATTGAGAGCAACCCTCTAGCTGAAAATATTAAAAATACACAAACAAACTTAAAAGCGTTGAAGGGCTTTCAAGAAGTAAAGAAATTCCAGACCAAATTTAAGCAGTCGGGGGAACTGGACGGGGTGCATGGAGCCCTAAAGTCACCCTCACTCTGAGGACACTGGCCAAGCCCAGCAAACATGACCACCTTGGGGCGCTGGGAAAGGAAGGCACAGGCCAGGGCCCACTGCAAGTGGCGGAGTCCCCACTGAATCTGTGACCCAAAAAGACTAAACCCTCGGGAAGACTATGCACAGAAATACACCCAGTGCACCCCAAGTGGGGCCTTAGCTGCTTCAGGAAAGTGCCCCAGCCTGGGGGCTGGTTCCTAAGACATTGGGACCTTAACACATGGCTTCTTCCAGTATTTATGCAGAAGAAAAATCATCTCTTCCATGCCAGCCACCACCCCACCCCAAAAACCCTGGATCTTTTAATATTTTTCCTGTAGAATCCTTCACTATTGCAACTTGAGACTTGAATTGTTTCTTCATTTTGAGAAATGCTGAGTGTGTTCTTCCCTTCCGGTTTTCTAACTCTAGGTCTTTGCACACGTCATTATAATACTTTGTCTTCTTGAGCCACCCTTTGAAGTCTTCTGTTCAGCTCCTCTACTTCATCATTTCTTCCTTTTGCTTTAGCTACTCGACGTTCAAGAGCAAGTCTCAGAGTCTCTTTTGACACCCATTTTGGTCTTTTCTTTCTTTCCTGTCTTTTTAATGATCTCTTGCTTTCGCCATGTGTGTTGTCCTTGATGTCATTCCACAACTCGTGTGGCCTTCTGTCACTAGTGTTCAACACATCAAATATATTCTTCAGATGGTCTCTAAATTCAGGTGAGATACACTTAAGGTTGTACTTTGGCTCTCGTGGACTTGTTCGAGTTTTCTTCCATTTCAACTGGAAGGGGGGAATAGCCCTATGAATTTGCATAGGAGCAATTGATGGTCTGTTCCGCAGTTGGCCCCTGCCCTTGTTCTGACTGATGATATTGAGCTTTCCCATCATCTCCTTCCACAGATGTAGTCGATTTGATTACAGATATCACTAGTTACCTCTAAAGGTGACCACACATGAGAAAGCAAGGGTTACACAGAAAACACAGGAACAGCCCAGGTTCTGCATATAGGAAGTGAGAAGAAAGAGGATTTAATAACTGAGCTTCCCCATCTATGGACACAGAACCAGAAGACTAAGGGGATGAGGCTTGAGGTCCTAGCAATTTTGTTTGGGATTTGTCTCCACCAAGGTAGCTTCATGTTTACTATCTACAAGTTTTGACCCAAAAGTTACATTTAAACCTTAGGTAATCTTTGTCGTCATTGTTTGGTCCAAAGGAGCCAAAGGTAGGTGGGACAATTACTCTCCTCTTGTCTCTAATGAGGCTCTCAGGGAATGTGGTCCCAGTGGCCATGGAGATATCTGTAAACGCGTCTTGTGATTTCTTGACTGCTGCTTTCATGGGTGCTGATTGTGGATCCAAGTAAAATGAAATTCTTGACGTCAATCTTTTCTCTGTTTATCATGATTTGCTTACTGGTTCAGTTGTGAGGATTTTTGTTTTCTTTATTTTGAGGTGTAATCCATACGGAAGGCTGTGGTCTTTGATCTTCATCAGTAAGTGCTTCAAGTCCTCTTCACTTTCAGCAAGCAAGACTGTGTCATCTGCATAATGCAGGTTGTTAATGAGTCTCCCTCCAAACCTGATGCCCTCTTCTTCTTCATATAGTCCAGCTTCTTGGATTGCTATACAATTTCCACATTTAAATTTCTATCAGTTTACTTTAGCACAATTTACTCACTGGTAATTTTTTTTTTCTTTTAAACATAATGGAAATTTACTATTTAAATTGTGATTTGAAATTTATTTTGAAAACAATTGTGGGAAATAAAAAATTGAGAAATATTTGAAACTAGGTAAAACACCACTAAACAAGATGCTTGGATTTTGAGGAGGAAAGAAGAAAATAGGGCAGTTTCCCTTAATTTCTCATTTCAGAGATGGGTAAAGTGACATCTAGTGTGAAAACTGACAGAATTCAGCATCAGAGGCTGTTTCTGAGTTTAACATATGATTTTCATTTTTATACTTGTCAGATTTGTGTATTAAGATGTTTGCCTTTAAGAATACATGGGAATGTTTTCAATATTTAGTCTATATATCCACAAATTCTTCATAATATGATAGAAAGTGCCCGTTCTTGAAAGTTTGAAATAAATCATCAGCCTCTGGTTTGTATGTGGGCATGTGGAAAGGGTGGGGGCGAGAGAAGGGCATGATGTTTTTAAATTTCTCCCTCACTTAGTAAACTACATTACTTTTTATTTCATGTATTAGTTTTTGCTACTTTTACGTTTTTATAGAAAATCATCTACTTCACTAGATTTTCAAATATATTAACATGAAATTGTGTCTAGTATTCCTATATACGTTTAAAAATAATTTTATATTTGTTACTATTCTTTTTGTTTCTAACTTTATTCATGTTTTTCTTGATTGCTTTTGGTAAAGGCTTATACCATTTATTTTTCTGAACTGGTTCTTGGATTCATAATCAATTCTAATAATGTTCTAGTTAAAGATATCTTTTTTATCTGAGTATCTTTAGTCTTGTTTCCCATGAACATCTAAGTTTTGTATCCTATTTTACCATTAACATTAATTCATGAAAGATAAAATTCTAAAATATTTTTAGAAATATATTCTTAGAAATATGTACTTGAGTACCCACTCCCAGGGAGTCTATTCCAACTATAACAAGTCTATCGGACAGAGTAGAATTATCCTACAGGGCCTCCGAGGAGACACACAGCTCATAACACAGAGGGCATACATATCCTCACAGAGCGGATCGTCTTGTGTTGCAGAAGGGTGTGGCCAAATGAGGGGGTTCTCTCTGGCAGGGTTGGGGCCAGACAATAAATTTTTTTACTGTAGGAATGAAAGCAAAAATCCTGCAGGCAGCTTCTTCCTCCTGGTATGGCACGCTGGTGGCTATTGTTAATCCCTTAGTCAGCCAGACAGTGTATCAAGTGGGACAAGCCTTAGTTGATTTGAGTGAAACTGAGAAGGCTAGAGAGAAGGGGTTTGAGCCATGGGAAAAGAGAAAAGAAAGACTGAGAAACCTGTGAGACAACTGTCCAAGTGCCCCTTGAATCTGACCTGAAGGTAGATGTGGGTGGACTTAGTGGACTTAATGTGGTTTTGGTTAGCCTTTAGAAGGATCTGAAGGCAGAGCAACAGTATCGACCTCTGGGTCCTACAATTCCTTTTGAGGAAGTGCCCTTGGTGATGCGTGAACCCCCCATCCCTAGAGATTATGGGGGGCTGAGGTCACCTGCAGGTCAGTGCCCTGCAGGGGCACCAGAGGTCACTATGTAGATGTAACAATACATTGGTCAAGAAAAAACATGCAGCAGGTGTTAGCTCTGGTTGACACCAGGGCAGAGTGCACACTTATTTTTGGAAACCTTGAGTGGTTGCAAAGATCCCATTTGGCAACTGATGTGTAAGGCAGAAAGTCTGTCTGCATATGCCAGGTACTTCTAACCATACAAGCAGGCATACTCCCCCTAAACTGAATCAAGTTTATATTTCCTCAATACCAGTACACTCTAGGGATGGATGTCCATATGGGACTGACTTTGACCACATCTATGGGAGAATTCCGACTGTGAGTGAGGGTGGTAAAGGCAGTCCTGAGGGGGAACATTACATGGGAAACAGTGACCCTGCACCCACCATGAAGAGTGGTAGATATCAAGCAATATAAGTTGCCTGGAGCACATAAGGAAATTAGTGAAACTATTTTGGAATGAAAAAGAGTAGGTATCCTCTGGGAAGCCCACTGTGTTTTTAATAGCCCTGTGTGGCCTATGTAGAAACCAGATGGGTCCTGGCTATGACCATGGACTATAGGGAACTTAACAAAGTGATCCCTCCTATACGTGCTGCAGTTCTGAGCACTTCTTTGTTAGAAACTCTTAGTATAGATCTGGGCATATATCATGCTGTGTTAGATCTGGCTAATGCATTCTTTAGCATCCCTCTAGCCCTGTCTGTCCAGGACCAGTTTGCCTTCACCTGGGAAGGGCAGCAATGGACATTTCAAGTGCTTCCTCAAGGATATGTACATAGTCCCACTATTTACCATGGTATAGTGGCTAAAGATCTGACTCTTTTCCCCTTCCCCATGGCTGTCTGTTGCCTTCATTACATTGATGATATCATGTTAACTGCTGAAGATGTTTCTCTGTTACAGAAATATCTAGATGCCCTAATCATCCACCTACAAGTGAGAGGATGGGCTGTGAATCCCCACAAGGTGCAGGGGCTGGAAACGTTTGTAAAATTCCTAGGGATTGTCAGGTTGGGTAAGACCTGTGTGTTGCCTGAAGCCATAATTGACAAGATGCAAGCTTACCACAATGACAGAATGACAAAGGAGGTGCAGGCCTTCGTGGGTTTTTTGGAGTATTGGGGAGTGTTTATTCCCTACTTGGCCCAGTGTTTGAGATCACTTTATTGACTGGTAAAAAAAGGGTGCCTCTTGGGATTGGAATAATGAACAGCAGCAAGTTTGAGAAAGCAAAGGTGTTGATTGCACAAGTGAAAGCACTGAGCACAGTGCAGGAAGGGTTATCCTTCTGGTTCATGCTGACCAGCACCAAGGACAGCTTTGACTGGGCCTGGTGGAAAGACCAGGATGGAACTAAAGTTCCCCTAGGTTTCTGGTCCCAATTATGGAAGGGAGACAGAAAACGGATACAGCCCCATGGAGAAACAGTTGTTAGTGGCCTATGACCCTCTGCCAGGTACAGCCATTAACAGGGGCAGGAACTGTCACACTTCACACAGCTTTGCTCATAAATGGATGGGTCAAAGAGCTGTTCTCCAAGACCTCGTCAGCTATCACCCAGACAGCTATGTAATTTATCACCCAAACAATGATTGAGTAAAAGGAGGCTTACCAATAATCAGAGGTAAACTCAGACTTGCCAGGTAAATCAAATTGCATGATCACCTTCCTTTCAGGGATGCCGTGATCTGCTGTCTGCTACATGCCTTTCTTTTCCTGCTCTAATCCTCATGCTCTAACTCCAGTCAAACCTAATTGCTCCTTTCCCAATAGACTAGGTTCCCTGATGGCCACACTTACTTCTTTCTATCTGTAATAGCTTCACAAGCCTCCTTCCTCAAAATGACTACCTTTTCCTGAAAAGCACCTATTTGTATTTAAAACTCAAGTCTTTCTTCACTCTTCTCCACCCATCCCAATGGAATTGCTTGATTTATGCTCTCGGTGTGCCCTGTACAACCTTCTCCAGCAGTTGTTTTCATTTTGTGTGTCTTCCACTATGAGAATATAAAGCCCTTGGAAGGACAAACTCACTTGTGGATCTATGGATTAGGTGGCCACTCTCTGAACAGGGTGATCCCTTGTAAACTGGGAAGACATATCAAGAAAAATCTACTCCAGGAGCCCTCAATCATGAGATGCTATGCACTTCCTGATATCTCCCCTTCTTCCCCCTACCCCATTACACACAGATTATCCTTCACACTAAATGCTTTAAGGATTAAGGACAGCTTTATAATGCACCCAGCATTCCCATTAGCACAGACATCAGTAAGCCCATGCAGTAGATGACCAGACACTAAAAGAAAACAGGTTTAAAGAGATAATACTGTAATCCCCTCAGTTTCTGAGCTAATAAGGCAAGAAGAACAAAAAGTCTTAATAATGGAACTTCCAAACCTATAAACATTAAGCTAGATTGCTTCACCTCCAAGTTCTGACCTAGGAGTTAACTAATATTCTTTGTCATCATTATTGGGTCCAACGGGACTAGAAAGTAGGTAGCACTGTTGTCATTGTTGTTAGGTGCTTTTGGATCTGACTCATAGCGACCCTGTGTGCTACAGAATGAAGCGCTGCCAGGTCTAGCATCATCCTGCTGTATTTGAGCCCACTTTTGCAGCTACTGTGTCAATACATCTTGTTGAGGGTCTTCTTTTCAGATAAGCACAATTATTATCTGCTTGTCTGTAATGAGGCTCTCAGGGAATCTTGTCCCCGTAGCCAGGGAGGCCCCTGCAAATGCCTATTCCGTGATTGACCCAAACACAGGACAAAGGTCATGAACCTCTTGTCTTCACTCACTTCACTTGCCTTTATTTATAAAACTTTCATGTATTTAGAATACAGTGGAGCATTGGCCACTCCATAGTAACAGCACTCACTTCTCCCAGGTAAGACTATGTTGTTGTTGTTATGTTGTTGGGTGCTGTCGAGTCCGTTCTGACTCATAGCCACCTTACGCACAACTGAATGTAACACTGCCTGGTCCTGCACCATCCTCACAATCATTGCTATGTTCGATTCCATAGTTGCAGCCACAGTGTCAGTCCATCTTCTTGAAGGTCTTCTTTTTCGCTGACCCTCTACTTTACCAAGTATGATGTCCTTCTCCAGCGACTGGTCCCTCTTCATAACATGTCCAAAGAACATGAGACAAAGTCTCGCCATGCTTGCTTCTGAGGCGCATCCTGTCTGTACTTCTTCCAAGAGATATTTGCTTATTCTGGCAGTCCATAGTATAGTCAATATTTTTCACCAACACCATAATTCCATGGCATCAATTCTTCTTTGGTCTTCCTTATTCATTGTCCAGCACTCATTTTGATCAAATCAATCTGCAGAAGTGAAAAAAACCTCTAGTTTCTTGTTCTCTGCTATCTTCTCTTCCCTTCCCTTCCATATTTGGGACTACAATCTACCATGAATTGGTTTCTTTGTATGGTGTGAGGTAGGGTGTAAGATTTATTTTTCCTGATCCAGAACTATTTGTTTAAAAGACCATCCTTTCTGTCCCTGCTCTGCAGTGAAAACATTTTCACAAATCAAGAGTCTGAATACATATGGTTCTATTTCTGGAAAGCTTGTTCCATAGTCTTTTTGTCTACCCTTTCGTCAAAACCAATTTAGCTTTATGATAAGTTTTGACATCCAGGAATTATAATCCCTTTAGACTTGTTTTAGTTATTGTTCATCTTTTTATTCCCATGTTAGATTCACCTTGTCAATTTACACAAAAATAGCAACTGGTATTTGATTGGGATTTTTCTATAGATCACTTTGGAGTGATTTGAAATCATTACAATATGGAATCTTTCAATTCATGAACTTGCTATATCCTTCCATTTATTAAAGTTTTTTTTTTTTAACTTACCACTGTAGCATTTTACGTTTTTTTCAGATAGGCTTTACACCTTTCATTAGAATTTTTCCAGGTATTTGATGTTTTGGATGCTAGTGTAAATTATGTTTGTACATAATTTTCTGTTTTTTTGCAGATTGATAAAAAAGCAATTGATTTTTGTATATTGATCTTGGATTCAGTGACCTTGGAAATTCATTGATTATCTCTAATCTAGATTTTTGTATATATTTGGGCATGTCATCTGTGAATAATGCCAGTATTTAATCATATAATTAAGTACTTAATGATTTTTGATCCTTATTTATACCTTTTAATTACTTTCCTTGACTTATTACTCTCAATAAAATGTTAAATAGAACTGTGTTAGAGGATATTCTTACTTAGTTCTAGAATTCAGGGAGACACGCTTTCAAAATTCCACCATTAATTGTGATATTTATCATCATTAAAAAAATAGTTACCTGCCCATCAACAGATGAATGGATAAACAAATTACGGTACATACACACAATGGAGTACTATGCAATTAGAAAGAACAACGACGAATCTGTGAATCATCTCATAACATGGATGAAACTGGAGGACATTAT
>NW_004443960.1:2774098-2796622 GCF_000243295.1 Trichechus manatus latirostris
AAAGACCAGATTTACTGGCCTAAAGGAGACTGGAGAAACCTCGAGAGTATGGCCCCCAGATACTCTTTTAGCTCAGTGGTGAAGTCACTTCTGAGGTTCACCATTCAGCCGGGGAGTGGACAGCCCCATAAAACCAAATGGGACTAACGAGGCACAGCAGTCCAGGGACAAGGACTAGAATGCAGAAGTGGACAGGAAAGCTGGTGATAGGGAAGCCAAGGTTGAGTAAGGATACTGTTGATGTGTTGTGAGCTTGTTAACCATTGTCATAGGGCAACATGTGTACTGTTTAATGAGAAACTATTTTGTTCTGTAAACCTTCATCTAAAGTGAGAATAGCAGCACAATTGGAAGAGTGTAGTCAATGTCACTGAACCGTGCATGTAGAAATTTTTGAAATGGTGTATCTTTGGCTATGTATTATTCACCAAAAAAAAAGGTCAAGAAGGGAGAGGGCTGACATGTCGTGGGGTAGTTAACCAATGTCATAAAACAATATGTGTACTACTGTTTCATGAGAAACTATTTGTTCTGTAAACCTTCACCTGAAGTACAATAAAAAAGAAAAAAGTTACCATTTATCAGTTACTGTTGCTGTGTAACAAACATCCCCAAATTTAGTGTCATAAAACAACTATTTTATTATGCTCGTGGATTCTGTGGGTCAGGAATTCAATGGGGAAAAGCGGGTTTAACTTGTGTCTGTCAAGTCTGGGGCTCTGCTGTTAAGAGTTGAAGACTGGGGGCAGCTAGAGGGCTGGGGGCCAGATGGATCTGGAGGCCCCTTTACTCACTTGTCTGTCATGTGCAACTGAGAGGAATCAAAGGCTGAGCTTGGCTGGGACTGCCTGGAGGCTTAAGAGAGTGGGAAAAGTTGCTGGTTTATCCAGTTATCCAGCAGAACTAAAGCCTTCATCTGAAAAATCTGACTAAGGCTGTGAACCGGGAACCACCTCCCCAGGATTCAGAGGGGCCAGTGCTAGCAACTGAGCTATGGGGTGATTGGAGTGACTTGTGAATCAGCTGGCGATCACTTAAACATTCTTCAGTGTGGTGGCTGGTTGGTCTAAGGGTATGATTATCGCTTTGGGTGCGAGAGGTCCCGGGTTCAAAGCCCTCCCTTTTTAGGCTGACATTTTCAGTGGAAGACGGGAGACCCAGAAGGTGGGAGACCCAGAAGGTGGGAGACCCAGAAGGTGGGAGACCCAGAAGGTGGAAGGGTCCAGCTGGCACAGCCATTGGGGAACCCCCAGAGTCGAGAGACTCCGACAGCAATCCTGCCTTGGCAACAGGGTCATGGTCCCAAAAGATCTGGCGGCGAGAGTGGGGCTCGAACCCCTAGCCCATAACCCGGAGCTGGGATCCTGGGCCGGGGAAGGTTACTTAGAATAAGGAAACACGCAAGTCACGCTCGTTGGTTGGTTGTTGCCCAAGTCCTGTAATTCTTGTGTGGGCTCCAGAGGTTCGCCTGTCCGGTCGCGAGGAGCCCTACTCAGGCTTCAAATCGCTTTTAGCCAAAAGCGAGGGCGAGGAGGCCCCGGCTTCTGCAGGCAGAACTTCCGTAGTTGCTTCTGGCTGCTCTGGATGCGAGGAAATTTGCATGAGTCGAGGGAGACCGCCGGGAGGGGAAAGGTTGGGCATCGCAGGGCGTGGGACAGGTTCTTCCATACCTTCCGGATTCTTGGGAATCGGATCACGCTTGGACACGCGCAAGGACAGACCAACAGCCGAGCGTGCCTTGAACCTAACTCTCACTCCTGGTGCCCTGGATCCCTGGACCCTGGACAAGGCCCCTGTTGTCCCGGGGGCCGCGTCCTCCGCCCTCCCCACAACCTGGGGGACGGGAGCAGTTGTCATCGATCGGCACCCGGTGTGGGGAGGGCTTGGCTGACCCCCCACCCCACTGTTGGTGGCCTGACTCACTGCCTCCAGGGGCCGCAACTCTGGCCGCCGGCCTTCCCCGCCCACCTGAGGGCACAGCTGGCGCTGCCCGCCTGGTTCACTCCTGGGGCAGGTGACTCCTAACCTCAGCCACCTGGGTTCGAGACCCCACATCGGGAGCTCCTTTTCTTGGTTTTGACCTTGTTGAGAGCGGGGTGGGGGTGGGCAGGGGACAGGGGGAGCGGAGCCCGGAAGCGGGCGGGTGTGGGGAGGCGGAGGGACAGACGTATTTTCAGCACCCACTGGGTGCCACACTGTTTGCAGCCTTTCCAAGCAAGGGGTGTCCCAATGATTTCGGCTCAAGACCCTCGACGCAGCCGCTGTCTGTGAAGTGAGCCATCACGGGCCTACGTGGCACCAAGATGCACAGATGCCGCCTGGCCGTCCCCATTCCTGGGCGGGCCGGTGCTTGTCCCCGCACGGAGTGGAGGCGGCGGCCTAGGAGGGCGGGCACAGAAATGTGATGCTCGCGGGGCGGAGGGGGTGCTGGGCTCCCTCCGGCGTCTGAGCTCCTTGCCAGGGAGTGTGAGATCTCGAATCTCCTCCCCGCGCTGGCTGGCTTCCCCGTCCACTCCAGGACACAGCCTGTCTCAGGGACATTCCTATGACTGTAAGGCGTGTGGCTCGTTGGTCTAGGGGTATGATTCTCGCTTAGGGTGCGAGAGGTCCCGGGTTCAAATCCCGGACGAGCCCTTCCCTTTTCTTCCTAGGATGTTATTCAGATGTAGGTTCCGTGGAGACCTGAGCGATGAAGTTTGAATCCAACCCTGTGGACGATGATCTTTAAGAAAGGCCTCAGAATACCAGACCTACTGGACCGGTTGAGACTGGAGGTCTCCCCGAGACTATTGACTTGTGATATTCTTCAAACCACGAACTGAAACTAATCCATGAGGTCACCTTGTAGCTAAATAACAAATGGACTCAAAAAACAGTATCACCTCGAGTACCCTGAGCCTATAAAAAATTACCTGTATGAGACTAACGGTCAACAATTACTTTAAAACAAAGATGAGAAGGTAAGGGGGCAGGGAAACTAGCTTAATGGAAACAGAACAACCAGACGGAAAGAATGAGAATGTTCACTCATTGTCAACAAGGTAACCAATGTCACTGAACAACTCCTGTAGAAACTGTTGATTGGGAACCTAATCTGCTGTGTAAACCTTCACTGAAAACACAACGAAGTGTTATTAAAAAAGAAAAGGAAAGGAAATAAATACAGTAATAAAGAAATATTTAACGTAACTAAAGAAACAAGGCCCCAAGCTTTTTAAAAAGCTGCCACTGATGCTATTTAAATTTAATTGGGGCCCTGTCACCACAGCCCTGTCCCCACCTTGATACTCTATTTTGTCAGTAGAAACTCCAGCATGCAAGAAGAGAGGTGTCCTTTCTATTTCAGTAGGACCCATCTTCTCCACAGTCAGACTCTATCACAGTCCGAGCCTGGGTTCCCACCACAGTCCCTGGCCCAGGAGGCCAGAGCTTAGCAATTAAGGTGCCAGCACCTTGGGGAAGTCAACTGGCTATTGGATTTGTTCTTCCTCCCACCTCTGTTTCCGGGTCCTTTCTCAAACGGTTTTAGCCTCTTGGGTTCCCCCTTCTGCCCCTGCCCCAGATCCAGAAGGAGTCCCAGAACCCAGGGCTGCTGGCTGAGCTCAGGCGTCTGGTACAGGGGGGCTGAGTTCCAGCACCGTCCAGGAGGGGCATCTCTCTGCTCTAGATTGCCCATCAACTGTGGATGGGACACCAGGGCCACCTCACAGAGCAATAAACAGATACAGGGACCCCAGACACATAAAACTGGGTTCCACTAACTTGGGAAAGTTATAAAGTCCTAACATTTGAAGAACAAATGTTCTTTAAAAATGGACTTTATCTGTTGTTGATCTGAGGCTACAGTTCCATATGGCTACACTCCCCCAACCCCACGCCCTACCAGCCAAATAAGGTCAAGCATTGGATTCGGGAGAATGCATGCCTTTAAACCGTACCAGAGAATATCAAGCACCTATTAATAAACCTAAAATACACAGTGAAAGCTGGGAGAGCCAGAACTCCAAGGGACTGCCTTGTTTTTCAGGTCTTGCAAGTTTTCTGCTTTTGACTTACCTGAGTTCTGGCTTTCTGGTTTTACTGTGCTGTTCAAAAGCTCTACAAGGGTGAAAAGCAATTCTTCAGAATCCCTCAGTACTTAGGCATGAGAACGAGGCTAGCTGGGTTTACGCCTAGTCTGTATTCACATGAGGGTGATCAGCTCCGCCAGCCGCACCCCCTTGTCCAGCCTACGGGACTGGAGAGAGCCCTCTGGTGGGTGGTCACAAGTGCTTGCTGTCCAGTTCCTTCGGCATGCGCTGGAAAGAGGAGTGCTGAGGGCCCAACGGAATCTGCCTCACACAAGATCTGGTGGATGGTCACACTGGAGAGGTGGAAGCAGGGGAACGGAATGGTGGGAGACCACACGGTTGGACATGTGTTATTGGTAGAGTTTTTAATTTTGTTTGGGATGGTGGGTTTGAGAGCATGTCATGAACCACCAAATCCCCAAAATACCCATTGCTGTCGAGTCTATTCTGACTCATAGCAACGCTACAGGACAGAATACAACTGCCCCATAGGGTTTCCTAGGTTGTAATCTTTGTAGAAGCTGACTGGCACATCCTTCTCCAATGGAGCAGCTGGTGGATTCGAACCACAAACCTTACAGTCAGCAGCTGAGCACACTTAACCACTGTGCCACCACGCCTCCCTGTCATGAACCAAGGGTCATGAATAATCCCATTTCATGCATTTAAGGACCAACGGGGGAAAAACAAACAAGCAAACAAGCCACCACCTTAAGCTGAAGTTAGTTTAAAGTCACCTATGACTGGATACTCCCTTGGGTCCCTGGCAAAAGCAAACAGAAGCTTTCTGTGGAAAAACAGATTTTGATTCTGGATTTCACAAGTGAGCAGCCCACAGTAAAAAATAACCAGGAAATAAGGTACCATGACCAAGAACCAATCAACAACAGGCAGCATAAATATAATTGCAAAGATTTCAGATGCTAAGATTATCAGACACAGATTATAATACTACTATCATTATTATTATTATTATTGGAAACCCTGGTGGCATAGTGGTTAAGAGATCAGTTGCTAATTAAAAGGCTGGCAGTTTGAATCCACCACGTGCTCCTTGGAAACCCTGTTGGGGCAGTTCTACTCTGTCCTGTAGGGTCACTATGAGTTGGAATCGACAGCAATTATTTTTAAGCCTTATTATGGAGTCCTTGGGTGGCACAAATTGTTTCACTCAACTACTAAAGGTTGGAGATTTGAACCCACCCAGTGGGGACCACAGAAGAAAGGCCTAGTGATCTGCTTCCTTAAAGATTACAGCCAATAAAACTCTATGGACCAGATGTAGTCTTTAACACATGGAGTGCCATGAGTCAAATCTACGCCATGGCAATATTTTTTAATCCTTATGATGTCTAAATAAATGAAAGACAAAAATGAAAATATCTTCAACAACAGGAACATGTAAAATGCTCTAGAGGCTTAAGAAAGAATGAAACAGCACTCTTAGAAATGCGGGCAAAAGAGAAGAGGAGAGGGGGCTCCGGTGGGTTGCCAGGCTCAGCCTCCCTCGCAGGAAGCAGAGGACAAGCTCCCGGCTGCGGGGAAGAGCATCAGAGGGGCAGGACCAGCTCAGCCTACCTCTAAGGCCACTCGAGGGTTGGAACACCCTCGGAACCACGGACAGACAGACGACAGCCCCGGCGCACCCCGGAGACTGTGCCATGGCCTCTCGGATCCGCCCCTGGGTGGGGTCGCTGCTACTTGGTGGGCCTGGTTCCTGTCGCTGTCGTCGGGAACTCGGGCCTCGATCTGCCAGGCCTCCCGGGCCTCCGTCCGGCTTGCGTCCATCCTCCAGCGGGGAACAGGACAGCGGAGAAAAGGCCAGAGCGCGGGGCATTGGCGGGAACCTGGCCAGGAGACTCCAAAGTCTCGTCCAGGCACCCGCGGACAGCTAGAGTCCCCGCCTGAGCTGGCTCGGATCGGTGCCCCGGGCTCGTTCTAGCCTTGAGGTCCGACACCAGGGTGGGGAGTGAGCACTGCAGACCCACCCGAGAGCCCCGGTTCAGGTTCAGTTCCCCGGCGGGCCGCCTGCTACCGGCAGGTCTCTGGCGCCCTTTAACGCCCAGGGCAGCTCAGTCAGTAAAGCTCAGGGTCGTGGGTTCCAGCTTCCCGTGGGGTGTCGCTGTTTTTTATTTAGCCTTGGGGAACCTGGGCTGGGGACACTGGGGCGGGGCGAAGCCAGCCTGTTAGTGAGCTCCTGCTGTGTGCCTGTCCCTGCTGTCCGGTTAGACTGTGCGCTCCACCAGGGCACCGGCCTGGCGGGGGTTTGCCCCATGTATGTGGCTCTGTGACTGCTGATTGTGGAAAGCGGGCGACTCTCAAGTAGGGTGTCAGCAGAACCCGATTCGGCACCCGGTTCTGGGAAGCTTGTTTTGCGCGGGCAAAAGGCGTGGAATGGAGAGAGAGAGGTCTGAATCTCCGCTGGTTCTGGCTAAAAAAGAGGGAGGCGGGTGGAGAGGAGAGAAAGTTCATCCGCGCGCTTCCCAAGGTCTCTCCACTCCCTCAATGCGTCCAAGGAGGGCCCCGCGCAGGAAGCAGAGGACAAGCTCCCGGCTGAGGGTTCCACTGTTCCCGCCCATGGAGCAGACACGCGAGGGGTAATCGCCCCCTCCTCTGGTTGTCACCCCCACCCCGTTTCCCTTGGTCCCCCTTCTCCTCCCCGCGGGGCTGTTCCACTCCATGGGGGCGCGTGGCGGTCACTGGGGACGCCCAGCTCCCCTGTGCCTGGGAGACGCAGGGGCTCCGGTTCTGGCTTGGCGTAGGAGCTGGAGCCCGGGGTGGTGAGGGCAGTCCCGACGGCAAGCACCCCGAAACCTAGGTGTCAGAGGGGAGGGGAGTTCCTTTGGTTGATGGGTGTTGAGGAGGGTGTAGCTGTGCGGTCCCTAGAGCCCAGATCTAATCCGCCCTCTGACCAATTGCCTGCCACTGTCGGGCCACCGCACCAGATGCTAGCTACACACCCTGCGGCATGCAGGTGCCCGGCTAGCTCAGTCGGTAGAGCATGAGACTCTTAATCTCAAGGTCGTGGGTTCGAGCCCCACGTTGGGCGTGCGTTTTAGGGCCCAAGGTAGCCGTTTAAACGCTCCAGTCTTGGCATCCTGATCTTTCCTGAAGCCTCACATCAACTGAGTGTCTGGAATCACAACATCCTGGGTCTTGGCTGTTTCTACCGCTGACCTCAGGGAGGACCACTCTGTGGGTGTGGCCTATCCGAGGAAGGCGTTTCCCGGTGGCCCGGCTCCAAGACCCTGACGCAGCCACCGGCTGGGTCTCGGGAGGTCCGTCTGCCCAGCTGTAGCAGGGACTCCTCGCACGGTTTGGTCCCCAGTGCTTCCTTCCTTCGAGGAGGACGGCGTCACTGGATGGGGGACGCAGGGATTTCTCCCCACTTTGTGCAGGGCAGGCAGGGGCGGGGGCTGGGCACTCTCGGCGCCCACGCCCCCATTCTCTGCCCGTCTTGTTTCCGGTGTTTTCCCGCACCACCTGCTGGCTCCGCCCGCCCAGTCGTTGGACGCCGTAGCGCATTCATGTTGGTGCCGGGACAGCAGCTGCTGTGGCTCGTTGGCGTGAGGGTAGGATTCTCGCTTAGAGTGCGAGAAAATCCCGCACGAGCCCCTGTCTGTTCGCACAACTACACTGCATCCTTTCGTTTTGCCAAACTTGCCAGACAAGTGATCTGGGTCAGGCCCCGAGATCGCAGCGCCGGGCCAGAAAACCCGACCCTACAAGAGGGAATAAAAGAAATGTTTAAAGGCCTCAACCTTGCTCCTCACTCTCTCAAATGTTTAGTTGGAGTCCTGAGATGCCAGCGCGTGTGGAGAGGACCGGCAGGGCCTCCGCAGGGGCTCCTGTCACGTCCCATCCCAGTCCCTAAAACGATGGACATGCCCGGCGGAACCTTAGCAGCCCCAAGGTCAAGGTCCGGGGATTAGCTCTGGGCTCGTGGGTGATTGTGGAGGGAGGTGGGTCTCCGCAGCGCGAATCCAAGCTTCTGGCCTGTGCAGAGGCCCATGTTCGGCGGCTGGGAGTCCAGGCATGACCTTGACCCTTAAGTGGGGGCAGACGTTTTGAGTTCCAATCCCGGGAGCCGCTTTCGTTAAAGGGCGAAGGTTCCCCCCTTTCAGGGCCACCGTGGGCCCGGGGCCGCGGCTCAGGTCCGATGTCCCACTTTCTGGGCGTCCCGCAGGCCCTGGGACTGAGTGTTGACTTCCATTTCCTGGGGGAACCACTTCCGTCCTTAAAGGGTATTCGAAAACTCTTATGTGTTGATTAGAGAAACACCACTGTCACAGCAGGAAATCTCAACTGGAAAAAGCTCCGGGATCGCCGTTTTCTAATAACACCAGCGAGGGAGGGAAAGTTGAAAGCCACCCTCTCGCTGAAAACAACTGAAAACGCTGGATATTTAAAACAAACTTAAAAGCGTTGAAGAGCTTTCAGGAGAGTAAAGAAATTCCAGGCCAAATTTAAAGGGTTGTGGGAACCCAATGGGGTGCGTGGCGCCCTAAAGCCGTCATCAGTCTGAGGACGCTGGCCAAGCCGGCAACCGTGACCGCCTCGGGAATCTGCGAAAGGAGGCAGAGTCCAGGGCCCGCAGCAGGTGGCGGAGTCCCCACTGAATCTGTGACCCCAAAAGACTAAATCCTCGGAAAACCGTGCACAGAAATGCACCCAGCTCGCCCCAAGTAGGGCCCCCGTTGCTTCAGAAAAGTGCCGCAGGCTGGGGGCTGGCTCCTCAGATGTCGGGACCTTAACCCGTTCCTCCCTCCAAGACTTATGCAGAAGAAAAATCCTATCTCCCAGGCCAGCCGCCACCCCACTCCAAAACCCTCAAGCTGTGGAATCAAGGAAGGTCACCTTTGCAGAAGACAGCCAAAGGGCTTTACATCAAGGCCCAACACTCCACCGCCTGACCGTTCCATTGCTTTCTGGATCCTTTCATCCGAAGGCTGTTTATTCAGCGCCTTCGGGAGCCTGGGATCCCTTCTGGAGAAACCAGACGCGCCCGAATCCACGGAGCCCGCGGGAGCTGAAACCCGGGAAGGAGAGCGCGGTAGGTGGAGAACGTGCAGTCTGCCGCTAGGAGCTCCCGGGGAGGGTGAGGGGTCTTCTGCTTTGCTAACTATGCTGTCCCCTGCGACTTGAAGACAGGTTGGTACGTTGTAGGAACTCAGCAAAATTTTCTTGAGTAAATACTCAACCCATTCTTGGATTACTTTCTGGCCACCAGTAATGAATGACTCCTTCTTCCAATGTTCTCATGGAAGTACCTGCTGTCTGCCCCAATGGCCTAATGGATAGGGCACTGGCCTCCTAAGCCAGGGATGGTGGGTTTGAGTCCCACCTGGAGTAATGTGGCTGTGATCAACTTTACATGTACAACAAAGTTTTGGATTACATAGACATTTAAAATACCTCTAGCATGAGGAAAAATATGTCACTGTCAAACAGAAACAAAAATGTGATAGATGGGGAATATTTGCAACATCAAGAATAAATAAGGAGTTCAAATAATCCATAAGGTTAACTCTTACACATTGGTAAAACAATAACAAGACCACAACCTCATAGAACAATGGGAAAAGGACCCCAACTTTTCAGCCAATACTTGCAAGAGTAGTTTCGTATTTCCCTAATCATGTAGAACAAAGATGCTTTATCTCACCCGTGAGGGAAATGCAAATTAAAGTAAGGTGGAATGTTTTTTTCTCAAGCATCACATCGATGAAAGAAAGAAAGAGCAGTGCATTCTCATGTCTGGCTGGGAACAATTGAAATGTCATTGATTTTTTGGAACACATTCTAGTAAGAGATAGTAGAAGTAAAAACCTCCTTACCCATCAATTCCACTATTGTGAGTTCAATCCATCTTATAGAAGAAAAGTCCCAATATACGTACAGGATATTTTATTGCAGCAGAGTTTGATATGGTAAGGAAACAAGAATGGCCACCAACAGGGGAAGAGTTCACCCTCTAGAGCACAGTTCTTTTCTTTCTTCTTCTTTTATTGTGCTTTAGTTGAAAGTTTACAGCCCAAGTTAATTTCTCATTCAAAAATTTATACACATATTGTTTAGTGACATTAGTTGCAATCCCCACAAAGTGACAGCACACTCCCCCTTTCCACCCCAGGTTCCCTGTGTCGATTTGACTGGTTCCTATCCCTTCTTTCCTTCTTATCCTGCTTGTGGACAAGAGCTGCCCATCTGGTCTCGTATATCTGATTCAACTAAGAAGCATGCTCCTCACGTATATTATTTTTTGTTTTATAGTCCTGTCTACTCTTTGTCTGAAGAGTGGGCTTCAGGAATAGTTTCAGTTCTGGGTTAACAGTGCGTCGGGGGGCCATAGTTTCAGGGGTTCCTCCAGTTTCTGTCAGACCATTAAGTCTGGTCTTTTTACATGAATTTGAATTCTGTTCTATGTTTTTCTCCTACTCTTTATTGGACTCTCTGTTGTGTTCCCTGTCAGGGCGATCATTGGTGATAGCTGGGCACCATCTAGTTCTTCTGGTCTCAGGCTAGTGGAGTCTCTGGTTCATTTGGCCCTTTAGTCCTTTAGGCTCGTATTTTCCTTGTGTCTTTAGTTTCCTTGGTTCTCCTTTGTTCCGAGTGGGATGGTACCAATAGATGCACTTAGATGGCCGCTCGATATAGAGCATAGTTCTACTCTGACACACATGAAGTCTCCGTGAGTCGGAGTCCACTAGACAGCAGCTCATTTTTTTTAAAGGTTTATGTTGGTTATGTAGGCAGAAATAATAACCAGAAGATTATATGGAAACTTGCTTAAACTAAAAAACTAGAAATTTTTGTAATTCTACTTCTTGACCCAGAACATTAAATTTAATTGTGTATTAAGAACCTATTAAAGTAAATGCTTCATCAATATACTACTTACAGTCTGAGTGACGATCCTTCAAAGTGTTAGTATCAGTTGTCATCTACCCTGAATGACAAGGTAGGAAAAAGAGTCATAGAGAATGGCATAAATTTACACCGACTATTCCTAAAGATGGGAGTTCAAACCCACTCAGCAGTACCGCAGAAGAAAAGACCCAGCAATCTGTTTCTGTTAAGATTATAGCCAAGAAAATTCTATGGAGCAGTTCCACCCTGCCCACACAGGGTGGCCATGAGTTGGAATCTACTGAACTCTGTAACACGTGGGGTAGCATGAATTGGAATCAATCTGTCCACAACTAATAACAACAGTCCAAAACACAGCCTCTAGAAACCACTCACATTATCATAATGGTATATTTTCTCCTTTGCAATTAGCAAGCAACCTGTGGCTGATATAATTTGATACTACGTGAATATTCAGTTTCCAACAACCTTTTATCTCTTGCTTTTAATATCCCTTTATGATCTTTGCTTCGATCAATTATTTCATTAGAAGCTGCAAAATGATAATTTCCCCATTCTATCACTTTCTACATTTCTTAATTGGCATTATTCTGTAAAGAAGAGCTTTCCCTGAAGAGCTGGTGATGAAATTCAGATTCATTTTAAGAGAGAGGATAAATGCTTAATTCTTTCCTTTTAATTATTGACTTTTACCTCCAATTAAAGCAAATTTGCTTTAAATCTCTCTCTATTTATAGTATTACTACTGATTCACAGATTTCAGTTTACTTAATAGTTTTAGTCACTTACAGTTGTTATTCTTTTTGACGCTCAGATTGTTCCAAATTTGGCCAGTGGGAGAGTCCTTTGAAGCTGGCACCTGTGTTCCTTAAAAACAAACAAAAAACAACCGTTTATTAACGAGTCTTTATTTTCAAAATGTCCAAACCTAAGAGAAGTTGAAAGAATAGTACATTAAACACCATCTAGAGGTGGTGATTCATTGAGTCTTTTTTCTTCCCCAGAGCTGGAATCAGCCATTTCTCTAAGGAACCCTATTTCATTTTGCTACTATTTCTTGGCAGAGATGAGTGAGCACTTCCAGTGCTGCGTCCATTATTTGAAACACCTCAGTAGGTACTCGGTCAATTCCTGGAGCCTTGTTTTTAACCAATGCCTTCAGTGCAGCTTGAACTTCTTCCTTCATTACCATTGGTTCTTGATCATGTTACCTCCTGAAATGGTTTAATGTTGACCAATTCTTTTTTGGTACAGTGACTTTGTGTATTCCTTCCATCTTCTTTGGATGCTTCCAGTGTTGTTCAGAATCCTTCAAAACTTCAACTCAAAGCTTGAATTTTTTTCTTCAGTTCTTTCAGTCTGAGATATGCACAGCATGTTCTTCCATTTTGGTTTTCTAACTCTTGGTCTTTGCACATGTCATTATAATACTTTACTTTGTCTTCTCGATCTGTTCTTTGAAATCTTCTGTTCAACTCTTTTACTTCATCATTTCCTCCTTTCTCTTTAGCTACTCCATGTTTGTCTTAGGCTAAGTTCTCTAGAGAAGCAAAACCAGTAAAGAGTATAAATACATACATGGAGAGTTATACCAAGGAAAAAGCTCACGTGATTGTAGAGGCTGGAACATCCCAAGTCCATGGATCAGGATAGAGGCTTCTTCCGATTCATGTAGCTGCAGGGGCTGGTGAACCCAAGATCGGCAGGTCAGAGAGCAGGGCTCTGGCTCACAGGCTGTGAAGATTGACAAATCCTAAGATGGCAGCTAAGCTGATAGCTCAAGTCCCAAAACTGGAGGTCAGAAGAACTGGAGAACAGGATCCAGAGAGAGCAAAAAGCCAGAATATCTGTTTATATTCTAATGCAGGCCTCATGCCCAAGCAAATTCCCTTTCAACTGACTGGCTACTCACAGCAGATCCCATCATAGGAGTGATCACATATAAACACTGAGAATCATGGCCCAGCCAAGCTGACATACAATCTTAACTATCACATCGTTCAAGAGCAAGTTTCAGCGACTCTTCTGGCATCCATTTTGGCCTTTTCTTTCTTTCCTGCTTTCATCATGTATGATGTCCTTTATGTCATTCCACAACTCATTTGGTGTTTGGTCATTAGTGTTCAGTGCATCAAATCTACTCTTGAGATGGTCTCTAAATTCAGGTGGGGTATACTCAAGGTCATACTTTGGCTCTGCTGGACTTGTTTTAATTTTTTTCAGCTTCAGCTTTAACTTGCATATGAGCAATTGATGATCTGTCCTACAGTCAGCCCTTGGTCTTGTTCTGACTGATAATATTGAGCTTTTCCATCGTCTCTTTCCACAGATGTAGTCAATTTGATTCCTGTGTATTCCATCCAGCCAGATCCATGTGGATAGTCGCCATTTATGTTTATCCAAACATTAAAATATTGAAGAAAATACTTGTCATCTGGCCCCTTATAAAAATGACTATTGACACAGAAAGATAAGCATATTACACTATTGTCAAATGATATTTCTCCAGAGCAGGGGTGAATGAGCAGACAGTGAAGGATATAAATACCATGTAATAGCTTTGACCTTCACCTAGTGGACATGGTCCCAGCCCAGTGCTTTGATAAGGTTAGGGCTCATGGAATGCTTAATATAAATTACCTTAGTCTTCACAACTCTACAAGGTGCATATTATTTGTCCACTCTACAGATGGTGAAATTTTGTGATTTAGTGAGGATAAGTCACTTACTTTAGACATGTTATCAGGAAGGATGAATCACTGGAGAAGGACATTATGCTTGGTAGAGGGTCAGTAAAAAATAGAAAGACCCTCAATGAGATGGATGGGCACAGTGGCTGCAAGAGTGGGCTCAAAAATACCTACTATTTTGAGGATGGCTCAGGACCCAGCAACATTACCTTCTGTTATACATAGGATCCTTTTGAGTCAGAGCTGACTTGATGGCACCTAACAACAACAACCAAGGTCACACAACGGGTAGAGGTGAACCTAGGAATTGAGTAGAGGTCTTTGTGAATCCACAGATACTCTTATCCCTATACAGCTCCATGTATATTTCCCAACAGTACACCACCCAAGGTTGGGGGAGGTATAAAGTATAGGATTGTTAGTTCTCTTTAGCAGAAGGGTTGTTGCCAGGGATTACCCCCAGGATTGCACCGTTTCCAGTGTTGCCAAGTCCTGGATGACAAATCTTTACTATCAGTGTTAGAAAGAAAGAGCCCAAGGAGGAGAAGGGACAATTGCTCTCTGCTTGTCTCTAATGAGGCTCTTGGGGAATATGGCCACAGTGGCCATGGAGGCTCCTGTAAAGGGCTTACCCTGCGATTCCTCCAAACACCATCCCTGCACCAAGGACTGAGGTTATGCACTACAGCTCCTCATTCACGCATATTTAGCCCTCAAACCCCAGTGTCAAGTCCCCCTTCTTCAGATCCATAACCTCTGCCCAGGTCTGAAGAAGTGAAGTGAGACTGGAACTCCTAGTGACAGTGAAAACTGCAATTCTTCTCAAGTAAGAGTCACACTAGTGGAGACGTCACCAATAATTGCTGGTTGGAGTTAAAAGCCTTATACAGGGGTTCCCCACTAAGTCTTTTAAGTGAAGCCACAGTTCTAAACACATCAGCTGTTCCCTGAGATCACCTAGGAATGACCAGTACATGTCTTGCCTGTTTATGAGTATTTGGACTGTGGGCATCACTAGTTGGCTGAGTTTCTGCCTATACCCTTGGGTTTTTTCCATTTTAATTTTACCAGTTGGACTGAGGCAGCTCAATGGACACAGCCAAGGAGTGTTGACTTATAGCTCTGTAAAGTTTCTGTTAAACATGAACCAAGAAAGAGGCAACAGCAGCAGTGATATTATCATTATCACTTTGGAAGCAGTGATTGATGGATGGCTGATATAATTCTCTGAACACTTGTGTTAAGAATGTGTACCATGTCCAGATTAAAGAGGATGAAACTGAAACTCAGAGAAGTTAAATATTTCCTCTAAGGCAACATCACTGATAATGTTGATGACATCAGTTGACTATATTAAATACTGACAACATGTCAGTCTCTATCATAACCATTGTACATACGTGTTGTCCACTACTCAATAGAAGTCTTAAGGTGTCTATTAATACTTTATAGTGTTTTAAAACATATACTTAAAAAATTCATAGTAAGTGTAGAAAGTTCAAACAGTACAAAAGGTTCTATGGACAAAACCACTGTCACAATCTTTCGAGCGTCCTTCCATAGGTAGTATGGGTGCATAAGTATTTGTATTGATCTTGCTAATGAAGAAATGGAGGCTCAGAGGGGACCAGAGGCTGGCTGAAACCCCCAGAGAGCAAAATGCTAATGACTTACCTATGTCACAGAGAGATTTCCCCTTGTGATCTTCGTAATTGTCCCATCTCAACCATCATTTTTCCAGGTTTTAAAATTTATCCTGTCTTATCTCCATCTAGACTCAGGTCTCCATGCTCATGAGCATGGCAAACCAGTTGAGTGCCCTGGAGTTCCTTCTCCTGGGGCTCTCCAGGCAGCCCCAGCAGCAGTAGCTCCCCTTTGTGCTCTTCCTGAGCATGTACCTGGCCACAGTCCTGGGAAACCTGCTCATCACCCTGGCCATCAGCACAGACTCCCACCTGCACACCCCCATGTACTTCTTCCTCAGCAACCTTTCCTTGGTAGACATCTGGTTCTTCTCCACTATCGTCCCCAAGATGCTGGCCAACCACATACTTGTGAGTCAGACCATCTCCTTCTTTAAGTGTCTCACACAGCTGTATTTTCTCATTGTGTTTGGCAACATGGACAATTTCCTCTTGGCTGTGATGACCTATGACCGCTTTGTTGCTGTGTGCCAGCCCTTACACTACACAACAAAGATGACCCCTCAGCTCTGTGCCTTGCTGGTGGCTGGGTCGTAGGTCATTGCCAATCTGAATGCTCTGTTGCATACCCTGCTGATGGCTCGACTCTCGTTCTGTGCAGACAACACGATCCCCCACTTCTTCTGTGATGTGACTCCTCTCCTGAGACTCTCCTGCTCTGACACACACCTCAGTGAGATGATGATTCTTACTGTGGGGGCTCTGATAATGATCACCCCATTTGTTTGCATCCTGGTTTCCTACAATTGTATTGCTTGTGCTGTCCTGAGAGTCCCTTTCACAAAGGGAAGATGGAGAGCCTTTTCCACCTGTGGCTCCCACCTGGCTGTGGTTTCCCTCTTCTATGGCACCATCATTGTTTGTATTTCAACCCTTCATCCTCCTACTCAGCTGAGAAAAACATCAAAGCAGCTGTGATGTATACAGTGGTGACCCCCATGCTGAACTCTTTCATTTACAGCCTCAGGAACAAGGACTTAAAAGGGGCCCTAAGAAAAGTGATTGGCAGAAAGAGATTTTCTACCTGTTGAAAGTTTCAGCGCTGAATCTCATTCCCAAGCAAAGTTCTTTTTCGCCAGTTGAGTATAAGGTAGCAGTTGTTTTGTCAAAGCTGGTCTGGAAACAAACATATTGCTGGGGGCACAGAGAAGGATACTGTTGCTTGTTACTTATTGGTAGACTGGGATTCACCTGTGACCCTGTCATATATGCAAGGTAGTGAGACTTCTTTTTGATAAGAAACTTTTGAATTATTTTACACCCAAAGTTGTCCTTTTTAGGTGGTGTGTTTGCAAAGCCACATGCTACAAGAATGTTTGAACGTTAGAATCACCTGGGAAGTTTTTAAAATACTCTGTTGTCCAATCCCCAGCACTGACCAGGTAAATCAGAATCTCTGGTTGGGCACGACACTGATAGAGTATGGAAATTCTCGAGTGATTCTAATGTGAAGTCAGAGTCGAGAATCACTGGTCTACCTCATACTCCTTTATATGTCCTCAGTGACAGTCAATCATAAAGGTTAGCTCTCAAAAATCCTCACAAATTAATTTTAACAATTTGATGAAAGAACTGCAGGGTGAAATCTTAGGACTGAAGCGAGTAATGACATTTCAGATGAGAAGCAGAGGCCCTGGTGGGCATTGTGGCCCAGAGCACCAAGAGGTGAAGAAGCACAGAATCGTGGAAACCATTCATGACCATCCGACTTGACCACCAGACTTTGGGGTGTAAGTCCAGCAGTGGTCATATCTTTGATAACAGGGAAATAAATCAATATTCCCTCTGCCCAGACCAACTCCTCTTGCTTTCTTCTCAGGCTCACAACCCCCTCCCCACTCCACATCTTGAAGAAGCCAGTCAAGGGTCACATCCTCCTCCATGAAGCCTTCTTGGCTCCCTTTTCTTGGACTCATGGTTCTGTTTTTCTTTGGGTTGATTGCACATTGTACTATAATTATTTGCCTTTCACCTCTTCCTCCAGCGCAAGGCTTTCCACAGATTATGACACTCTCCAGATCCAAATACATATACTATTCACCTTGTATCTCTAGTGGCCGGCACTGCTTCTGGACCAAAGGCAATAATAACCTTAGGGTGAAAGAAGAAAAGAATGGATGAATAATGTCTTCACTTTTATTTGAGAATGAGTTTTTAAAGTATAACATTTTTGCTCTTTAGAGGTAATACCTACACACTTTGTAAAACCAATAAATCATAAAGAATAAGATTAAAATATCCTGTAACCTTGCCAGTTAAGATAACCATAGTTAGACATTTATGAATAATAGTTTTACAAAAGTTGGCTGCAATCTATTCATATCATTCTGTACTCTGATTTTTCCAGTTCCTTCCCATGTCAGTAAAGATCTTAGAAATTACTTTTTATGGCTGCATAATATTTTGTCACATGGATATAATATAATTTATCCATTTCTAACTATGAACCACTACTAGTGTCTCTACAGTAAATAACACTGCTGCCCATGTCCTTGGGTTTAATTCTTTGTCTACATCCCTGATTATTGTCACTGGTAACCTGAGCATTCTACTTCTCCAGCCTAGAGTAAAAATTAAGGTCATTTTTCCTTTGTTTCTTCAATTACTCTTACCTGATCTCATCTGTCATTTCTAGGAGGGGTCCAGTACTACCTCTTGGTGTCCAAGCTCTCCAGCTTACCCAGTCCAAAGGAGCCAGCCAGTCCTGCTTTCTCTATGGAGAGAGAATATTGAGGCTGGTTAGTAGGATTGCATGATTGCTGGCACACAGTGTGGTTGTTGAACCTTGGTCTTGTTGGATTGCCTGCAGGCCTGTCTGCTGCAGCATTGATGCCAAAGGCCCACATTCCTTTTGTGACTCCACATATGTATTTTTTTACTTAAAAAAAAAAGTTGTTGAAAATATACACAGCAAAACACACCAATTCAGCAATTTCTACACGTAAAACTCAATGACATTAATTACATTCTTCAAGTTGTATAGCCATTCTCATCCTTCTTTTCCGAATTACTTCCCACCATTAATATAAACTCACTGCTTCTCAAGATTCTTATCTAATCTTTCTCAATATTCTTTTTCTGAAATCTTCTTAGGCTAAAATTATCCAGTGTTGGTGTTCATTATTTGCAACTAAGAACCCTTACAGAAATATGCTGAAATGTAGCCAATCACCAGAAAAGGACTAAAACCCGGAACTAGAAAACCGGGAGGGTTTTCTCTGAGTAATAGCATCTCCTGTCTGTGTGTTTGCTTCTTCAGCTCTTCTCTGCTCCTCAGTCCATGGGCAGTCAGTGGGGGAGGCAGAAGAGGGTTGAATGTACACATTCCACCCAAGCCACAGAGTGATATGGTCTGCCTGACCCTCAATCCCAGTTCCAAATACCCTGTTCCAATCAGCTATGAAAAAGGGGGAAGGGATGTAGGATAAACACGATTACCGGGCTCCCACCACACTGACTATGTGGATTAAGGGCTTCCACTCTGAGAAAAGGCTAAACCATATGGGTTGGACAGATATCCCAAAAGGGATCTAAATCACAGCATGCTGGCCTCTCCTTGAGACAAACCCCCTTCAGACTATCCTTTATCCCAAATGGTTTTATGGGCCAAGTCCAGCTTTGTAATGTATTCCCAACATTCCCATCAGCAAAATAGAGAATACAGGTACCACTAGACATCTTTAAAGGTGACCACACATGAGAAAGCAAGGGTTACACAGAAAACACAGGAATAGCCCACGTTCTGAATATAGGAAGTGAGAAGGAAGAGTGTTTAATAACTGAATTTCCACATCTATGGGCACAGAACCAGAAGAGTAAGGTGATGAGGCTTGAGGACCTAAGAATTTTGTCTGGGATTTGTCTCCACCAAGGTAGTTTCATGTTTAATATCTTCAGGCTTTGACCCAAAAGATACGCTTAAGCCGTAGATAATCTTTGTCATCATTGTTTGGTCCAAAGGAGCCAAAAGGTAGGTGAGACAATTACTCTCCTCTTGTCTCTAACGAGGCTCTCAGGGAATGTGGTCCCAGTGGTCATGGAGACACCTGTAAACGCCTGCTTTGTGATTCCCACAGACATCCTTCCTGCAGAAAGGACTAAGACTATGAACTCCTGCTCCTCACTTGCTCAGGACCTGCCTATATTTCCAAGACTTTCCAATTCTCACAATAAGAGAAGCATTGGCCAGTTATGCAGAAGTGAAGAATGCATGATAGCTACAGAACCAACCTTCACCAGGTAAGATTACAGCAGGGGAAACATTAATTTTTGTTTATTGAAACATGAGTTCTTCTAGATCCAGATAGCAATAGTAGGAGTATTGCACCCATCAGCTACACCCTGTGGTAAACCCAGTAACAGCTGTTTCTCTTGTCTCTGTAGGCACGACTAAGGACTTGGGGGGTGGAAATTGGGAAATGTAAGCAGAGACAGATAGTCAAAGTTGGACTGTGTATAAGCCTTTGTGTTTTTCAATGTTAAATATGCAAAATAAGTGCGAGTCATTCCAGTAGGAATCGCATTAGGATTGAGTGTTGGAAATTAGGTGTATAGTTGCGATGGGTTGATTCTATCTTAGCAACACCATTAACTCATTTGCCAGTGTGGCTCAGCCTGGAGCTTGATATGTCATATTTTAACCACCCGTGTCTAGGTTTCTGAATTTGTTGTGTGTAAATTTGGTTCTATGCCCATGACAGTGGAAAACCAGTCGAGTGTCTCTGAGTTCTTCCCCCTGGGGCTCTCTAGGCAGCCCCAGCAGCAGCAGCTCTTCTTGCTCTTCATGAACATGTATCTGGCCACAGTGCTGGGAAACGTGCTCATCATCCTGGCCATCAGCACAGACTCCTGCCTGCACACCACCATGTACTTCTTCCTCACCAACCTGTCCTTCGTGGACTTCTGCCTCTCCTCCACCATCGTCCCCAAGATGCTGGCCAACAACATACATGGGAGTCAGACCATCTCCTTCTTTGGATGTCTCACACAGCTGTATTTTTTCATTGTGTTTGGTGATGTGGACAATTTCCTCTTGGCTGTGATGGCCTATGACTGCTTTGTTGCTGTGTGCCACCCCTTACGCTACACAACAAAGATGACCCCTCAGCTCTGTGCCTTGCTGGTGGCTGGGTCGTGGGTCATTGCCAGTCTGAATGCTCTGTTGCATACCCTGCTGATGGCTCATCTCTCATTCTGTGCAGACAACACGATCCCCCACTTCTTCTGTGATGTGACTCCTCTCCTGAGACTCTCCTGCTCTGACACACAACTCAATGAGATGATGATTCTTACTGAGGGGGCCCTGATAATGATCACTCTGTTTGTTTGCATCCAGGTTTCCTACATTTGCATCACCTCTGCTGTCTTGAGAGTCCCATCCACAAAGGGAAAATGGAAAGCCTTTTCCACCTGTGGCTCCCACCTGACTGTGGTTTCCCTCTTCTATGGCACCATCATAGCTGTGTATTTCAACCCTTCATCTTCCCATTCAGCTAAGAAAGACATTGCAGATGCTGTGATGTACACGGTGGTGACCCCCATGCTGAACCCTTTCATCTACAACCTCAGGAACAAGGACATGAAAGGGGCCCTAAGAAAAGTGATTTATATTAAAACATTTTCTGTTCAATAATGACATGGACTCCAAATATCATAAAGGATACTAGTTTTTTTTTTCTCTCTTCCCTGATACCTAGCAGTTGTCCATTCACGTATTTGTCTTGGGTAATGAAACCCTTGGTACTGACTCTTCAAGTTAAAGAGGGGAAGAGTCATCCTTTAACAAAATGACTGAACTATTTCAACTGCCAATGACCTCCAGCCAAAACCACGAGCAACACAACTCTTGCTTATTGTGTTTATTACTCATTGCAACCAGAAAGGACACAATGGAGAACCGTGGGACTTCTCAGTAGGAAGGTGTTAGAAAGGTTTTATAGGATTTGAGTGTGGGCTGATTTGGGTTAAGATTTAAGGAATCAGGGCTTTGACCTGGATTAGATGTTGTGAGACATCATGGGTAATTCTTATTGGGCATGTTTTAGCTTATCTACAAGGAGGGAAGACTATAGGGAGACGGAAGCAGTAATTGGTAAGGAATCAGCCATCACTCACTGATATAGTCAGCATGGGGATGTTTGGTCATTTCTGTGGCTTTGACAATGTTTATGGTTTTGTGTGTGTTCAGGTATGACCACAGTGGTCTTCTTTTGTCTGGATCCATCATGGTCACAGAGTGACGTTGTCTGATACTGATGTTCTGTGAATCTCTCTAGGTTCAATTAGGGCTCCGGGAAGTCCTAATTCTGCCAGGCATTTGAGCTAATTATTCTAACGTTTTAATCTGAGCTTTATGTATCATACATCATAACAGCAGGAATATAGGTAAGTTAAACAAGAAAGAACTATATTCCTCAATCCCAATGCCCAATCATGCCAACTTCAGCTTTTTCTTGTCTTCTGTCAATATGCTCAGGTATTTGTACATAGATTCTAATTAATATCCTGGTTGTCTACATGTACAACAGAACGAAACACTGCCCAGTCCTGTACCATCCTCACAATCACTCCTATGCTTGAGCCCATAGTTGCAGCCACTGTGTCAATCCATGTCATTGAGAGTCTTCCTCTTTTTTACTGACCCTCTACTTTACCAAGCATGATGTCTTTCTCCAGGGACTGATTCCCCCTGATAACGTGTCCCGGTGTATGTGAGATGAAGTCTCTCCATCCTTGCTTCTAAGGAGCACTGTGGCTATACTTCTTCCAAGACTATTTGTTCGTTCTTTTGGCAGTCCATGTTATACTCAATACTCTTTGCCAACACCATAATTCAAAGATGTCAATTCTACTTCGGTCCTTCTTATTCATTGTCAAGCATTCACATGCACATGAGGCGATTGAAAACATCATGGCCTGGGTCAGGCCCATCTTAGTGTTTAAGGTGACATCTTTACTTCTTAACACTTTAAATGGGTCTTCTGCAGCAGATTTGCCCAATGCAATGTGTCCTTTGATTTCTTGGCTGCTGCTTCCATGGGTGTTGATTGTGGATCCAAGTAAAATGAAATCCTTGACGACTTCAATCTTTTCTCCGTCTATCATGATGTTGCTTATTGGTCCAGTTGTGAGGATTTTTGTTTTCTTTATGTTGAGGTGTAATCCATACTGAAGGCTGTAGTCTTTCATCTT
>NW_004443960.1:2796722-2828711 GCF_000243295.1 Trichechus manatus latirostris
TATGTTGAGGTGTAATCCATACTGAAGGCTGTAGTCTTTGAACTTCATCAGTAAGTGCTTCAAGTCCTCTTCACTTTCAGCAAGCAAGGTTGTGTCATCTACATAACACAGATTGTTAATGAGTCTTCCTTCAATCCTGATGCCCTGTTCTGCATATAGTCCAACTTCTTGATTGGTATACAATTTCCTCAATTTTTATTTTACTGCCCTTTTATATTTCCATCATGTTACTTTAGCACAATTTACTCACTAGAAGTTTTGTTCCTGCATTTAAACATAATGGAAATGTACTATTTAAAATGTAATTTGAAATATATTTTGAAAACAATTGTGGGAAATAAAAAATTGAGAAATAATTGAAACTGGGTAAAACACCACTGAACAGGATGCTCCGGATTTGAGGAGGAAAGAGGAAAATAGGGCAGTTTTCCTTAATTTCTCATTTCAGAGAGATAGGTAAGATGACATTTTGTGTGAAGACTGGCAGAATTCAGCATCAGAGGCTGTTTCTGAGTTTAACATATGATTTTCTTTTTTAAACTTGTCAGATTTGTGTATTAAGATGTTTGTCTCAAAGAATACATGGGAATGTTTTCAATATTTAGTCTATATATCCCCAAATTCTTCATAATATGATAGAAAGTGCCTGTTCCTTGAAAATTTGAAAGAAATCAGCAGTCTTTGGTTTGTATGTGGGCTTATGGAAAGGGTGGAGGTGAGAGAAGGGCATGATGTTTTTAAATGTCTCCCTCACTTAGTATACTACGTTACTTTTTATTTCACTTGTTAGGTTTTGTCACTTTTACATCTTTATGGAAAATTGTCTACTTCACTAGATTTTCAAGTATATTAACATGTAATTGTGTCTAGTATTCCTATATATGTTCTAAAATCTTTCCATATTTATTAGTATTATTTTTGTTTCTAACTTTATTCATATTTTTCTTGATTGTTTTTGGTAGAGGCTTGTACCATTTATTTCTTCTGAATCAGTTCTTGCATTCATAATCAATTGTAATAATGTTCTAGTTAAAAGTATCTTTTTTTATCTGAGTATTCTTGGTCATGTTTCCCAAGAACATTTAAGTTTTTTATCCTGTCTTACCATTAATATTATTTCATGAAACATAAAATTCTAAAATGTTCTCAGAAATATATTCTTAGAAAATTATACTTGAATACTCATTCCTGGGGAGTCTATTCCAACTATAGCGAGTCCATTGGACAGAGTAGAACTGTCCCACAGGGCTTCCAAGGAGGCACACAGCTCAGAACACAGAGGTCTTACATGTCCTCACAGAGTGGATCATCTTGTATTGCAGAAGGGCATTGCCAAATGAGGGGGATCTCTCTGGCAGGGTTGGGGCCATACAATAAAATTTTTTGCTGCAGGAATGAAAGCAAAAATCCTGCAGACAGCTTCTCCCCCCTTGTATGGCATGCTAGTGGCTATTGTTAATCCATTAGTGGGTCAGACAATGTATCAGGTGGGACAAGCCTTAGTTGATTTGAGTGAAACTGAGGAGGCTAGAGAGAAGGGGGTGCGAACCGTGGGAAAAGAGAAAAGAAAGACTGAGAAACCTGTGAGATGACTGTCCAAGGGCCCCTTGAAACTGACCCGAAGGGAGATGTGGGTGGACTTAGTGGCTGCCAGAATGGCAGGGTACAAGATAGATAAGCAACCAAATGTGGTTTTGGTTAGCCTTTGGAAGGATGTGAAGGCGGAGCAACACTATCACCCTCTGGGTCCTACAGCTCCTTGCTGCTGGGTGGACCCCACTCATTCCTAGGGACTATGAGGGGCCAAGGTCACCTGTAAGTCAGTGCCCTGCAGGTCAGTGCCCTGCAGGGGCACAGAAGTCCCCATGTGGAGATGTCACAATACATTGGTCAAGAACAAACATGCAGTGGGTGTTAGCTCTGATTGATACCAGGAGAGAGTGCACACTTATCTTTGGAAACCTGAGTGGTTCCGCAGATCCCACTTGGCAACTGATGGGTACTGTGGAAAGTCTATCTGCATATGACAGGTAGTTATGACCCTGCAAGTAGGCACACTGCTCCTAAACTGAATCAAGTTTATATTTCCTTAATACCAGAATACATTCTAGGGGTGACTGTCCAATGGGACTGACTTTGACTCGTCTGGGGAGAATTCTGACTGCGAGTAGGGTGGTAAATGCAGTTCTGAGGGGAAACACGGTGTGGGAAAGAGTGACCCTGCACCCACCATGAAGAACGTAGATAGCAAGCAATGTAAGTTTCCCAGAGAACATAAGGAAATTAGTGAAACTATTTTGGAATGAAAAAGAGTAGATATCGTCCGGGAAGCCCACAGTGCTTTTAATAGCCCTGTGTGGCCTGTGAAGAAGCCAGATGGGTTCTGGCTATGACCATGCCATGGACTATAGGGTACTTAACAAAGTGATCCCTCCTATACATGCTGCAGTTCTGAGCACTTTTTGTTAGAAACTCTTAGTATAAATCTGCGCACATATCAAGTTGTGTTAGATCTGGCCAACGCATTCTTTAGCATCTCTCTACCCCGTCTGCCCAGGACCAGTTTACCTTCACCTGGAGGGGGGGGGGGAGGGGCAGCAATGGACATTTCAAGTGCTTCCTCAAGGATAGTTACATAGTCCCACTATTTGCCATGGTATAGTGGCTAGAGATATGACTCTTTTCCACTTCCCCACAGCTGTATGTTGGCTTCATTGCGTTGACAACATTATGTTAACTGCTGAAGATGTTTCTCTGTTACAGAAATATCTAGACGCCCTAATCATCAACCTACAATGGAGAGGATTGGCCATGAATCCCCACAAGGTGCAAGGGCCAGAAACATTTGTAAAATTCCTAGGGGTTGTCAGGTTGGGTAAGACCTGTGTGATGCCTGAAGCCATAACTGACAAGATGCAAGCTTACCACAACCTTAGAATGACAAAGGAGGTGCAGGCCTTTGTGAGTCTTTTGGGGTATTGGAGAGTATTTATTCCCTACCTGGCCTAGTGTTTGAGACCACTCTATTGACTGGTAAAAAAGGATGCCTCTTGCGATTCAAGTAATGAACAGCAGCAAGCTTTTGAGAAAGCAAAGGTGTTGGTTGCATGAGTGAAAGCACAGAGCACAATATGGGAAGAGTTATCTTTCTGTTTCATGCTGACCAGCACCAAGGGCTGCTTTGGCTGGGCCTTGTGGAAAGACCAGGATGGAACTAAAGTCCCCCTAGGTTTTGGGTCCCAATTATGGGGGGCGGGGCAGAGAACTGATACAGCTCCATGAAGAAACAATTGTTAGTGGTCTATGTCACTCTCTGCCAGGTAGAGCCATTAACAAGGGCAGAAACTGACATACTTCACACTGCTTTGCCCATAATTGGATGAGTCAAAGGGCTGTTCTCCAAGCCATCATCAGCTATCACCTAGACAGCTATATGATTTTTCATCCAAACAATGATTGGGTAAAAGGAGGCTTATCAATAATCAGAGATAAAATCAGACTTGCCAGGCAAACTAAATTGCATGATCACCTTCCTCAGGGATGCTGTGATCTGCTGTCTGCTTCAAGCCTTTCTTTCCCTGCTCTAATCCTCATGCTCTAGCTGCAGTCAAACCTGATTGCTCCTTCTCCAATAGACTAGGTTCCCTGATGGCCACACTTACTTCCTTCTATCTGTAATATCTTCACAAGCCTCCTCCCCCAAACTGACCTCCTTTTCCTGAAAAGCACCTATTTGTATTTAAAACTCAAGTCTTTCTTTAGTCTTCTCCACCCATCCCAGAAGTGCTTGATTTATGCTCTCAATGTTCCCTGTACAACTTTCTCCAGCAGTCGTTTGCATTTTTGGGGGTCTTCCACTGTGAGAATATAAGGCCCTTGGAAGGAGAAACACACTTGAGGATGTATGGATTAGGTGGGCACTCTCTGAACAGGGTGATCCCTTGTGAGTTGGGAAGACTTATCAAGAGAAATCTACTTCAGGAGCCTAGAGTTACTCGATCATGACATGCTATGCACTTCCTGATATCTCATCTTCTTCCCCCTACCCCGTTACACACAGATTATCCTTCACACCAAATGCTTTAAGAATTAAGGACAACTTTATAATGCACCCCAGCATTCCCATTGACAAAGGCATCACTAAGTAGATGACAAGACATGAGAAAAGAAAAGGTTTACAGAGATTATACTGTGATCCACCCAGTTTCTGAGCTAAGGAAGCAAGAAGAAAAATGCCTTAATAATGGAATTTCCAAACCTATAAACATAAGCTGTGATCAGCAATGTGATGAAATTTGAGGCCCTAGTGACAGCACCTACTTCTGTGGTAGTCTATGTTGTTGTTGTTATGTTGTTAAGTGCTGTTGAGTCGATTCCAACTCATAGCCACTGTATGTACAACTGAATGTAACACTGCCTGGTCCTATGCCATCCTCACTATCATTGCCTTGTTTGAGCCCATTGTTGCAGCCACTGTGTCAATCCGTCTTGTTGAGGGTCTTCCTCTTTTTCGCTGACCCTCTACTTTACCAAGCATGATGTCCTTCTCCAGGACTGGTCCCTCCTGATAACATGTCTCACTATCCTCACTTCTAAGGAGCATTCTGTTTGTACTTCTTCCAAGAGAGATTTGTTCATTCTGGCAGTCCAGAGTATATTCAGTATTTTTCACTAACACCATAATTCAAAGGCATCAATTTTCTTTGGTCTTCCTTATTTATTGTCCAGTGCCCATTTTGATCAAGTCAATCTGCAGAAGTGAATAAAACCTTTAGTTTCTTGTTCTCTGGTATCTTCTCTTCCTTTTTGTTATGGACTGAATTGTGTCCCCCAAAAATGTGTGTATCAGCTTTGCTAGGTTATGATTCCCAGTATCGTGTGACTGCTACCTGTTTTGTCATCTGATGTGATTTTCTTATGTGTTGTAAATCCTATCTGTATGATGTTGATGAGATGGGATTAGTAGCAGTGGTGTTAATGAGGCAGGACTCAATTTACAAGATTGGATTTTTTCTTGAGTCAATCTCTTCTGAGATATAAAAGAGAGAAGTGAGCAGAGAGACAAGGGACCTCATACCACTAAGAATGCGGCACCGGGAGCAGAGCACATCCTTTGGACCCGATGTTTCAGCGCAGAGAAGCTCCTAGACCATGGGAAGACTGATGACAGGGACCTTCCTCCGGAGTCGACAGACAGAAAGCCTTCCCCTGGAGCTAGTGCCCTGAGTTTGGACTTCTTGCCTACTAGACTGTGAAAGAATAAATGGGTTTGATAAAGCCATCCACTTGTGGGATTTCTGTTATAGCAACACTAGATGACTAAGACACTTTCCCTTCCATAGTTAGTACTACAACCTACTATGAATCGGTTTCTTCGTTTGGTGTGAGGTAGGGTTATCCAGAACTATTTATTTAAAAGGCCACCCTTTCTGCCACTGCTCTGCAGTGAAAATATTTTCACTAATCAAGAGTCTGAATACATATGGTTCTATTTCTGGCAAGCTCATTCCATAGTCTGTCTACCCTTGCTTCAGAACCAATTTAGCTTTATAAGTTTTGACATCCAGGAATTTATAAACCCTCTAGACTTGTTTTAGTTATTGTTCATCCTTTTATTTCCATATTAGATTCAGCTTATCAATGTACACAAAAATAGCAACTGGGATTTGATTGGGATTTTTCTATAGATCAGTTTGGAATGATTTGACACCATTACAATATGGAATCTTTCAATTCATGAACATGCTATAACCTTCAATTTATTAAGGTCTTTTTATTTTTTAACTTATCACAATAGTGTTTTATATTTTTTAAGACAGGCTTTGCACCTTTCATTAGAATTTTTCCAGGTCTGAAGTTTTGGATGCTAATGTAAATTTTGTTTGAACATAATTTTCTATTTTTTGCAGATAGATAAAAATGCAGTTGGTTTTTGTATATTGATCTTGGATTCAATGACCTTGGAAATTCATTGATTATCTCTAATCTAGATTTTTCTGTATTTTCAGACATGTCACCTGTGAATAATGGCACTATTTAATCATTTAAGTTTTTAATGATTTTTAATCCTTATTTACACCTTTTAATTACTTTTCTTGCCTTATTGCTCTATCTAGGACTCCCAATAAAATGTTAAATAGAAGTGTGGTGGAGGGTATTCTTATTTAGTTCTAGAATTCAGGGTGAGAAACTTTCAAAATTCTACTATAAAATATGATATTTATTGTCATTATAAAAATAGTTACCATTTATCTGTTACTATTGCTATGTAACAAACATCCCCAAATTTAGTTTCATAAAACAAGTATTTTATTATGCTGGTGAATTCTGTGGGTCAGGAGTTCAACTGAGAACAGCAGTGTTAATTTGTATCTGTCAAGTCTGGGGTTCAGCTGGGAAGACTTGAAGACTGGGAGTAGCTAGAGGGCTGGGGGCCAGATGCATCTGGAGGCCCCTTACTCACTTGTCTGTCATCTGGACTGAGAAGAATCAATGGCCGAGCTCCGCTGGTGCTGCGTGAAGGATTAAGGGAGTGGATAACATTGCTGGTTTATTCAGTTATCCAGCAGAACTAAACCCTTCACCTGAAAATTTGACTAAGGCTGTGAACCCGAGAACCGCATCCCATGATTCAGAGGTGTCGGTGCTAACAACACGCTCTGAGGTGATTGGAGTGAGCTGTGAATCAGCTGTAGGTGAATTAAACGCACCGTAGTATAGTGGCTCGTTAGTCTAGGGGTATGATCCTCGCTTTCGGTGTGAGAGGTCCCGCATTCAAATCCCAGAAGATCCCTGGTTTTCCTCCCTTCGTTAGGGTGACATTTTTCACCTTTTCGGCGGAAGAGAGGAGACCCAGGAGGTGGAAGGTTCCAGCTGGCACAGCCGTTGGGGGAACCTCAGGGTAGAGAGACTCCGACAGGTGGGACTTGCTCGCCTGCCCTGGCAATCATGTCATGGTCCCAAAAGATCAGGCGGCCAGAGTGGAGCTCGAACCCGTTACCACAACCCTGAGCTGGGATCCTGGGCCGGGAATGGTTACTTTGAATAAGGAAACGCGCAAGTCACGCTCGTTGGTTGGTTGTTGCCCAAGTCGTGTAACTCTTGTGTGGGCTCCAGAGGTTCCCCTGTCAGGTCGCGAGGAGCCCTACTCAGGCCTCAGATCGCGTTTTAGCGGAAAGCGGAGGGCGGGGCTGCCCGGGCTTAACTTCAGCGGGCGCTCCTGGCTGGTCTGGGCCCGAGGAGATTTGCATGAGTCGGGGGAAATGGCGAGGAGGGGAAAGTCGGGCATCGCAGGGCGTGGGACAGGTTTGTCCATACCTGCCGGATTCTTGGGGATCGGATCACCCTGAGACACGCGGAAGGACAGACCTACAGCCGAGCGTGCCCTGAACAGAACTCCGACTCCTGGACTTCTGGGCCTCTGGACCCCGGACAAGGCCCCTGCTGTCCAGGGTGCCGCGTCCTCCGCCCTCCCCACGACCTGGGGGCAGGAGCAGCTGTCGCCGACCGGCACCCGGGTGTGGGGAGGGCTCGGCTGACATGCCCCCGGTACCGGGACTGTTGGTGGCCTGACCCACTGCCTCCAGGGCCCGCATCTCTGGCCGCCGGCCTTCCCCGCGCACCTGAGGGTACAGCTGGCGCTGCCCGCCTGGTTCACTCCTGGGGCAGGTGACTCCGAACCTCAGCCACCTGGATTCGAAACCCCACATCTTGAGCTCCTTTTCTTGGTTTTGGACTTGCTGGGAACCGGGCGGGGGTGGGGAGGCAGAGGGACAGGCATATTTTCAGCACCCACTGGGTGCCACAGTGTGTTTGCAGCCTTTCCAAGGAAGGCGTGTCCCAGTGATTTCGGCTCCAAACCCTCGACGCAGCCGCTGTCCCACCCTTTGGAGGTCCGTCTGCCCCGCTGGGTCAGGAACTCCCGGAGGTTTTGTCCCCAGCGCGCTCGCGGCTGCGACGAATGTCTGTGAAGTGAGCCATCACGGGCCTACGTGGCACCAAGATGCACAGATGCCGCCTGGCCGTCCCCATTCCTGGGCGGGCCGGTGCTTGTCCCCGCACGGAGTGGAGGCGGCGGCCTAGGAGGGCGGGCACAGAAATGTGATGCTCGCGGGGCGGAGGGGGTGCTGGGCTCCCTCCGGCGTCTGAGCTCCTTGCCAGGGAGTGTGAGATCTCGAATCTCCTCCCCGCGCTGGCTGGCTTCCCCGTCCACTCCAGGACACAGCCTGTCTCAGGGACATTCCTATAACTACAAGCCGTGCGGCTCGTTGGTCTAGGGGTATGATTCTCGCTTAGGGTGCGAGAGGTCCCGGGTTCAAATCCCGGACGAGCCCCTCCCTTTTTTCCCTCCTATGCTATTCAGAGATCTAGGTTCCGTGGAGACCTGAGGGGAGAACATTGAATCCGACCCTGTGGACGATGATCTTTAAGAAACGCCTCAGAAAACCAGACCTATTGGACCGGTTGAGATTGGAGGACTCTCTCAGACTTGGAACTGAAACTCACCCCTATGTTCACCTTGTAGACAAATAACAAATTGACTCAAAAATAATGAGTATCACCTTAAGTACTGCGATCCTGTAAAAAATTACCTGTATGAGACCTAACAGTCAACAATTATTTTAAAACAAAGATGAGAAGGTAAGGGGGCAGGGAAACTAGATTAATGGAAACAGAACAACCAGACGGAAAGAATGAGAATGTTCACTCATTGTCAACAAGGTAACCAATGTCACTGAACAACTCCTGTAGAAACTGTTGGTTGGGAACCTAATCTGCTGTGTAAACCTTCACCAAAACATAATGAAGTTTTTTTTTTTTTTTAAAAAAAGAGAGGAAATAAATACAGTAATGAAGAAATATTTAATATAACTAAAGCAAAAAGGGGCCTCAAGCTCTTTAAAAAGCTGCCACTGACTCTACTTAAATTTAATTGGGGCCCTGTTGCCACAGCCCTGTCCCCAACTTGATCTGCTACTTTTGTCAGTACAAACTCCAGCATGAAAGAAGAGAGAAGTCTTTCTATTTCAGCAGGACCCATCTTCTCCACAGTCAGACTCTATCACAGTCCGAGCCTGGGTTCCCACCACAGCCCCTGGCCCAGGAGGCCAGAGCTTAGCAATTAAGGCGCTGGCACCTTGGGGAGCAGTGAGGGGCTAATGGATTTGTAGCTGCACCCTGTGACCTTTCCCCTTATCTTCTCCTCCCCCTCTGTTTTCGGGTCCCTTCTCACATAGGTGTAGCCTCCTGGGCTATTGGATTTGTTCTTCTCCTCCCCCCACCGGGTTTCCAGTTCCCTTCTCAAATGGGCTTAGCCTTCTGGGGCTCCTCTCTGCCCCTGCCCAAGATCCGGAAGGGTGCCGGTACCCGGGGCTGCGTGCTGTGCTTGGCCATCCAATACAGGGGTGCTGAGTTCCAGCACCCTCCAGGAGGGGCGTCTCTCTGCTCTAGATTGCCCATCAGCTGTGTGTGGGACACCAGAGCAATAAACAAACACAGGGACCCCAGACGTGCAACACTGGATTCCACTAACTTGGGAAAGTTATGAAGTCCTAACATTTGAAGAACAAATGTTCTTTAAAAATTGACTTTATCTGTTGTTGATCTGAGGCTCTGATTCCATATGGCTGCACGCCCCCATCCCCTATGCCTTACCAGCTAAATAAGGTCAAGCAATGGATTCGGGAGAATGCATGCCTTAAAACTGTACCAGAGAATATCAAGTGTCTGTTAATAAACCTAAAATACACAGTGAAACCTCTGAGAGCTGGAACTCCATGGAACTGCCTTGTTTTTCAGGTCTTGCCAGTTTTCCTCCTTTGATAGGGTGCACTTTTCTATCGCCTGTTTTAATGGAAAATATTTGAGTTTTCCTTCTCTGACAGGTTTCTGCCTTACACAAGTTCTGGCTTTCTGGTTTTGCTGTGCTGTTCAAAAGCTCTACAAGGGTGAAAAGCAGTTCTTCAGAATCCCTCAGTACTTAGGCGTGAGAGGGAGCCTACGTGGGTCTACGCCTAGTCCACATTCACGTGAGGGTGATCAGCTCCGCCAGCCGCACCCCCTTGTCCAGCCCACAGGACTGCAGAGAGCCCTCTGGTGGGCGGTCACAAGTGCTTGCTGTCCAGTGCCTTCGGCATGTGCTGGAAAGAGGAGTGCTGAGGGCCCAACGGAATCTGCCTCACACAAGAGCTGGTGGATGGTCACACTGGAGAGGTGGAAGCAGGGGAACGGAATGGTGGGAGACCATACAGTTAGACATGTGTTATTGGTAGAGTCTTCGTTTTTGTTTGGGATAGTGAGTGTCATGAACCACCAAACCCCCAAAATACCCATTGCTGTCGAGTCTATTCCGACTCATAGCGACCCTACAGGACAGAATACAACTGCCCCATAGGGTTTCCTAGGTTGTAATCTTTGTAGAAGCTGACTGGCACATCCTTCTCCAGTGGAGCAGGTGGTAGGTTCGAACCACCAACCTTACCCTTAACAGCTCAGCACGCTTAACCACTGTGCCACCAGGCCTCCTAGTCATGAACCAAGGGTCATGAATAATCCAATTTCACGCATTTAAGGACCATTTTGGGGAGAAAAACAAGCAAGCAAACAGGCCACCACCTTAAGCTGAAGTTAGTTCAAAGTGACCCATGACTGGAAATGCCCTTGGGTCCTTGGCATAAGCAAACAGAAGCTTTCTGTGGAGAAACACAGTTTGATTCTAAATTTTACAAATGAGCAGCTCACCGTAAAAAATAACCAGGAAATAAGGTACCATGAGCAAGAACCAATCAACAACAGGCAGCATAAATATAACTGCAAAGACTTCAGATGCTAAGATTATCAGACACAGATTATAATACGACTATCATTATTATTGGAAACCCTGGTGGTGTAGTTAAGAGCTACGGCTGGGCTGCTAACCAAAAGGTCGGCACTTCCAATCCACTAGGTGCTGTTTGGAAACCCTATTGGGCCAATTCTACTCTGTCCTGTAGGGTCACTATAAGTCGCAATTGACTTGATGTCAATGATTTAAAAAAAAAAAATCCTTATTAAGGAGTCCCTGGCTGGCACAAATTTTCACCCAACTACTAACCTAATGTTGGTGATTTGAACCCACCCAGCGGGCCGGAGAAGAAGGGCCTAGTGATCTGCTTCTTTAAAGATTACAGCCAATAAAACTCTATGGAGCTGTCCCACTCTATAACACATGGGGTCTCTGTAAGTCGATATCTACTCCACGGCAATATTGTTAAATCCTTATTATGTCTAAATAAATGAAAGACAAAATGAAAATATCTTCAAGAACCGGAACATGTAAAATGCTCTAGGAGATTAAGAAACAATCAAACAGCACTCTTAGAAATGCGGGCAATAGAGAAGAGAGGGCTCTGGTGGGTTGCCAGGCTCAGCGTCCCTCTCAAGAAGCAGATGACAGCTCCCGGCTGCGGGGAGGAGCATCACAGGGGCAGGAACACCCTCGGACTCACCGACAGAAAGAAGACAGCCCTGGCGCACCTCGGAGACTGTGCCATGGCCTCGGGGATCCGCCCCTGGGTGGGGTCACTGCTACCTGGTGGGCCTGGTTCCTGCAGCCGTCATTGGGAACTCGGGCCTGGATCCGCCAGGCCTCCGGGGCCTCCGTCCAGCTTGCGTCCATCCTCTAGTGGGGAAAAGAACAGAGGAGAAAAGGCAAGCGCGCGGGCATTGGCGGGAACCTGACCGGGAGTCCCTAGGGTCTCATCCAGGCATCTGCGGACAGCTGGAGTCCCTGCCTGGGCTGGCTCGGATCGGTGCCCTGGGCAAGTTTTAACCTTCAGGTCGGATACCGGGGTGGAGAGTGAGCACTGTTGACCCACCCGGTCCAGGTTCAGTTCCACCGCGGGCCGCCTGGTACCAGCCAGTCTCTGGCCCCGTTTAACGCCCAGGGCAGCTCAGTCAGTAGATCTCAGGGTCGTGGGTTCCAGCTTCCCGTGGGGTGTCGCTGTTTTTTATTTAGCCTTGGGGAACCTGGGCTGGGGACACTGGGGCGGGGCGAAGCCAGCCTGTTAGTGAGCTCCTGCTGTGTGCCTGTCCCTGCTGTCCGGTTAGACTGTGCGCTCCACCAGGGCACCGGCCTGGCGGGGGTTTGCCCCATGTATGTGGCTCTGTGACTGCTGATTGTGGAAAGCGGGCGACTCTCAAGTAGGGTGTCAGCAGAACCCGATTCGGCACCCGGTTCTGGGAAGCTTGTTTTGCGCGGGCAAAAGGCGTGGAATGGAGAGAGAGAGGTCTGAATCTCCGCTGGTTCTGGCTAAAAAAGAGGGAGGCGGGTGGAGAGGAGAGAAAGTTCATCCGCGCGCTTCCCAAGGTCTCTCCACTCCCTCAATGCGTCCAAGGAGGGCCCCGCGCAGGAAGCAGAGGACAAGCTCCCGGCTGAGGGTTCCACTGTTCCCGCCCATGGAGCAGACACGCGAGGGGTAATCGCCCCCTCCTCTGGTTGTCACCCCCACCCCGTTTCCCTTGGTCCCCCTTCTCCTCCCCGCGGGGCTGTTCCACTCCATGGGGGCGCGTGGCGGTCACTGGGGACGCCCAGCTCCCCTGTGCCTGGGAGACGCAGGGGCTCCGGTTCTGGCTTGGCGTACGAGCTGGAGCCCGGGGTGGTGAGGACAGTCCCGACGGCAAGCACCCCGAAACCTAGGTGTCAGAGGGGAGGGGAGTTCCTTTGGTTGATGGGTGTTGAGGAGGGTGTAGCTGTGCGGTCCCTAGAGCCCAGATCTAATCCGCCCTCTGACCAATTGCCTGCCGCTGTCAGGCCACCGCACCAGATGCTAGTTACACACCCTGCGGCATGCAGGTGCCCGGCTAGCTCAGTCGGTAGAGCATGAGACTCTTAATCTCAGGGTCGTGGGTTCGAGCCCCACGTTGGGCGTGCGTTTTAGGGCCCAAGGTAGCCGTTTAAACGCTCCAGTCTTGGCTTGGCTTCCTGATCTTTCCTGAAGCCTCACATCAACTGAGTGTTTGTCTGGAATCACAACATCCTGGGTCTTGGCTGTTTCTACCGCTGACCTCAGGGAGGACCACCCTGTGGGTGTGGCCTATCCGAGGAAGGCGTTTCCCGGTGGCCCGGCTCCAAGACCCTGACGCAGCCACTGGCTGGGTCTCGGGAGGTCCGTCTGCCCAGCTGTACAGCAGGGACTCCCCGCACGGTTTGGTGCCCAGTGCTTCCTTCCTTTGAGGTGGACGGGGTCACGGATGGGGGACGCAGGGATTGCTCCCCACTATGTGCAGGGCAGGCAGGGGCGGGGGCTGGGCACTATCGGCCTCCAGGCCCTCATTCTCTGCGGGTCTGGGTTCCCGTGTTTTCCCGCAACACAAGCTGGCTCCGTCCGTCCAGTCCTTGGATGCCACACCAGGGTAGTAGAAGAGCCGGTGCAAAAGCTGATGTGGCTCGTTGGTCTAGGGGTGTGATTCTCGCTTAGCTGCGAGAGGTCCCGGATTCAGATCTTGTCTGTTCACAGAAGTATATCTTTTTTTTTTTTCTGTCAGACAAGCGATGTGGGTCAGACCCCGAGACCGCATCACTGGTCCTGAAAATCCGACCCCGGCAGAGAGAATAAAAGAAATCTTTAAAGGCCTCAGCCTGGCTCCTGACGCTCCTAACTTTTTAATTGGAGTCCTGCAATGCCAGCGCGTGTGGAGAGGAGCGGGCAGGGCCTCCGCAGGGGCTTCCGTCACGTCCCATCCCAGTCCCCAAAGAGATGGACATGCCCTGGCAGAACCGTAACAGCCACAAGTTAAAGGTCCGAAGATTAGCTCTGGGTTCGTGGGTGTCTGTGGAGCGAGGCGGGGCTCCCCAGCGCGAATCAAACTTCTGGCCCGGGCAGAGGCCCATGTTCGGTGGCTGGGGGTCCAGGAGTGACTTTGACCCTTAAGTGGGGCTAGACGTTCTGAGTTGCAATCCCGAGAGATGCTTTCCGTAAAGGGTGTAGGTTTCTCCCTTTCAGGGCCACCGTGGGTCCCGGGCCGCGACTCAGGTCGGATCTCCTACTTTCGCGGCTCCCGGCAGGACCTGGGCCTGAAGGTCGAGCTCGAGTCCCTGGGGAACCACCTTCGTCCTACAGGGTATTTTAAAATCTCTTACGCGTTGCTTAAAGAAGCACCACTGTCACAGCAAGAAAACACACAGAAAAACGCTCTGGTAAAGAGCGGGGGATGGGGTACTTGACAGCCACCCTCTCGCTGAAAACAACCGAAAATGCTGATATAAAAACAATCAAACAAACTTACAAGCGTGGAAGAGCTTTCAGGAGAGTAAAGAAAGTCCAGGCCAAATTTAAAGGGACGTGGGAAGCGAATGGGGTGCGTGGCTCCCTAAAGCCACCCTCACTCTGAGGACACCGGCCAAGCCCGGCAAAAGTGACCGCTTCGGGGCTCTGGGAAAGGAAGGCACAGACCAGGGCCCGCTCCCGGTGGCCGACTCCCCACTGAATCTGAAACCCCAAAAGACTAAATTCTCGGAAGAGCGTTCACAGAAATTCACCAGGTACACCCCAAGTGGGGCCCCCCTCCGCTTCAGGAAACCGCCCCAGCCTGGGGGCTGTTTCCGAAGACATTGGGTCCCCAATGCATGCCTTCCTCTAGGATTTATGCAGAAGAAAAATCATATCTCCCACGCCAGACTCCACCCCATCCCTAAACCCTCAAGCTGTGGATTCAAAGAAGGTCACCTTTAGTGAAGGAGCCGAAGGGCTTTATTCAAGGCCCAATACTCCACTGCCTGATGCAGCCGGACGCTGCTCCATTGCTTTCTGGATCCGTTCATCCGAAGGGCGTTCATCCAGAGCCTTCGGGAGCCTGAGACCCCTTCTGGAGAAACCAAACGCGCCCGAATCCACGACGCCCGCACTGGCTGGAACCGGGGAGAGAAGACCGAGGCAAGGCAGAGAAGGCGCAGTCTGTGGCTAAGAGCTGCTGGGGAGGGTGAGGGCTCCTCTGCTTTGTTAACTACGCTGTCCCCGGCGTCGTGAAGAGAGGCTGGTACACTGTAGAAAGTCAGTAAAGTTTTCTTGAGTAAATACTCGAACTTATTCTTAGATCACTTTCTGCCCACCAGTAATGAATGATTCCTTCTTTCAGTGTTCTGGTGGAGGCACCTGCTGTCTGCTCCAATGGCCTAGTGGGTACTGCATTGACCTCCTAAGCCAAGGATTGTGAGTTTGAGTCTCACCTGGAGTAATGTCCCTGTGATCATCTTCAGAAGTACAACGAAGTTTTGGATTACATAGATATTTAAAATATGTTTAGCATGAGGGAAAAAAGTCACTGTCAAATGGAAACAAAAATGTGATAGATGGGGAAATACTTGCAACATAAAAAATAAATAAGGAGTTAAAATAGTCCATAAAGCTAATTCTTACACATTGGTAAAACAACAACCACAAAACCACAACCTCATAGAAAAATGGAAAAAGGACCTCAACTTTTCAGCCACTACTTGGAAGAGTAATTTCATATTTCGGTCATCAAATAGAACAAAGATGCTTCATCTCACTGGGTGGGAGGGAAAGCAAATTACAGTAAGGTGAAATGTTTGCTTCTCATGTAACACATTGACAAAAGAAAGGAAGAAAGAAAGAGCAGTGCATTCTCATACCTTGCTGGGAAAAAGTGAAATGTCACTGAGTTTTTGGAACACATTCTAGTAAGAGATATTAAAAATACAAACTCCTTGACCCATCAATTCCGCTATTGTGAATTTACTTCATCTTATAGAATCAAAGAACCGAAGTATATACAGGATATTTTATTGCAGCAGAGTTTGATATGGTAAGAAAACAAGAATGACCACCGACGGGAAGAGTTCACCCCCTAGAGCACAGTTCTACTCTGACACATGTGAGGGCGCCATGAGTCGGAGTCCACTGAACAGCAACTCATTTTTTTAATGTTTGTGGTGGATACGTAGGCACAGATAATAACTGAAAAATTATATGGAAACTTGTTTAAATTTAAAAACTAGAACATCAAATTTCATTGTGTATTAAGAACCTATTAAAGTAAATGCCTCATCAATATACTACTTAAAGTCTGAATGAAGATCTTTCAAAGTGTTCGTATCAGTTTTCATCTATCCTGAATGACAAGGTAGGAAAAACAGTCATAAATAGCATAAATTTACACTGACTATTCCTAAAGATGGGGGTTAAAACCCGCTCAGCGGTACCACAGAAGAAAAGATCTGGTGGTCTGTTTCTGTTAAGATTATAGCCAAGAAAATTCTATGGAGCAATTCTACTCTGTCCACACAGGGTCGCCATGAGTTGGAATTTACTCAGCTCTGAAACACGTGGGGTAGCCAGGAATTGCAATCAACCTGACCAGAACTAATAACAACAGTCCAAAATACAGCCTCTAGAAATCACTCACATTATCATAATGGTATATTTTCTCCTTTGCAATTAGCAAGCAACCTGTGGATGATATAATTTGATACTATGTGAATATTCGGTTTCCAACAACCTTTTATCTCCTGCTTTCAACATCCCTTTATGATCTTTACTTCTATCAACTATTCATTGGAAGTTGCAAAATGATAATTTCCCCATTCTATCATTTTCTACATTTCTTAATTGGCATTATTCTGTAAAGAAGAGCTTTCCTCAATGAACTGGTGATGAAATTCAGATTCATTTTAAGAGAGGGATAAATGCTTAATTCTTTTCTTTTAATTATTGATTTTTACCTCCAATTAAAGCAAATTTGCTTTAAATTTCTCTCTCTCTATTTATAGTATTATTATTGTTCCACAGATTTCAATTTAATTAATTGTTTATAGTCACCTATAGTTGTTACTCTTTTTGATGCTCAAATTGTTCTAAATTTGGCCAGCGGGAGGGCCCTTTGAAGCTGGCACCTGTGTTCCCTAAAAACAAACAAACAACAACAAGAACAAAAACTCTGTTTATTAACTATTAACAAGTCTTTATTTTCAAAATGTCCAAACCTAAGAGAAGTTGAAAGAATAGTACATTAAACACCATTTAGAGGTGGTGATTCATTCAGTCTTTTTCTGTTCCAGACCTGGAATCAGCCATTTCTCTAAGGAACCCTATTTCATGTTAGTACTATTTCTTGGCATAGACGGGTGAGCACTTCCAGCACTGCATCCAATTGTTGAAACATCTCAGTTGGTACTTTGTCAGTTCCTGGAAGCTTGTTTTTCACCAATGCCTTCAGTGCAGCTGGAACTTCTTCCTTCATTACCATTGGTTCTTGATCATATGCTACCTCCTGAAATGGTTTAATGTTGACCAATTCTTTCTGGTATAGTGGCTCTGTGTATTCCTTCCAACTCTTTCAGCGGTGTTCAGTATTGTGCCCATAGAATCCTTCGAATATGCAAATTTAGCCTTGAATTTTTTTCTTCAGTTCTTTCAGCTTGAGAAATTCTGAGTATGTTCTTCCCTTGGCCTTCTTCTGACTGACGATATTGAGCTTTTCCATCGTCTCTTTCCACAAATGTAGTCAATTTGATTCCTGTGTATTCTATCCGGCCAGATCCATGTGGATAGTAGCCATTTATGTTTACCCAAACATCAAAATATTGAAGAAAAGACTTGTTGTCTGGTCCCTTATAAAAATGACTATTGACACAGAAAGATAAGCATGTGACACTATTTTCAAATAATATTTGTCCAGAGCACAGGCGAACGAGCAGACAGTAAAGGATATAAATACAGTTAATATCTTTATCCTTCACGTAGTGGACATGGTCTTAGCCCAGCGCTTTGATGAGGTTAGGGCTCATGGAATGCTTAATATTAATTACCTTATTTAGTCTTCAAAACTCTGTGGTCAATATTATTTGTCCACTCTACAGATGGCAAAATTTTGTGATTCAGTGAGGGTAGGTCACTTACTTTGAACATGTTATCAGGAAGGATGAATCACTGGAGAAGGAAATTATGCTTGATAGAGGGTCAGTAACAAAGAGAAAGACCCTCAATGAGATAGATCAACACTGTGGCTGCAAAAGTGGGCTCAAAATTACCTACTATTTTGAGGATGGCGCAGGACCCAGCAACGTTACCTTCTGTTATACATAGGGTCCTTTTGAGTCAGAGCTGACTTGATGGCACCTAACAACAACAACCAAGGTCACACAACGGATAGAGGTGAATCTGGGAATTGAGTACAGGTCTGTGTAAATCCACAGATACTCTTATCCTTATACAGCTCCATGTATATTTCCCAACAGTACACCATCCAAGGTTGGGGAGGTATAAGTATAGGATTGTTAGTTCTCTTTAGTAGAAGGGCTGTTGCCAGTGATTACCCCCAGGATTGCATCATTTCCAGTGTTGCCAAGTCCTGCAGCAGGAATTACATAAATTGAATGACAAGTCTTTATTACCAGTGTTGGGATGAAACAGCCCAAGGAGGAGAAGGGACAATTACTCTCTGCTTGTCTCTAATAAGGCTCTCAGGGACTATGGCCCCAGTGGCCATGGAGGCGCCTGTAAAAGGCTCATCCTGCAATTCCTCCAAACACTCTTCCTTTACCAACGACTGAGGCCATGCACTCCAGCTCCTCATTCATGTGTAGTTAGCCCTCAAACCCCAGTGGTGAGTCCCTCTTCTTCCAACCAATAACCTCTGCCCAGGTCTGAAACAGTGAAATGAGTCTGGGACTCCTGGTGACAGTGAGGACTGCAATTCTTCTCAAGTAAAAGTCACATCAGTGGAGACTTCACTAACAACTGCTTGTTGGAGTGAAAAGCCTTATACAGGGGTTCCTCACTAAGTCTTTTAAGTGAAGCCACAATTGTAAACCCATCAGCTGTTCCTTGAGATCACCCAGGAATGACCAGTACCTGTCCTGCTGGTTTATGAGTCCCTGGACAGTGGGCATCACTAGTTGGCTGAGTTTCTGCATATAACTTGGGTCATTTCCTTTTTAATTTTACCAGTTGGACTTCGGGAGCTCAGCGGACACAACCAAGAAGTGTTGACTCAGAGCTCTGTAAAGTCTCTGTAAGCATGAGCCCAGAAAGAAACAACAGCAGCAGCAATATTATCATTATCACTTTGGAAGCAGTGATTGATGGCTGACTGGTATAGTACTCTGAGCACATGTGTTAGGAATGTGTACATGTCCAGATTAAAGAGGATGAAACTGAAACTCAGAGAAATTAAACATTTCCTCTAAGGCAACATCCCTGATAATGTTGATGACATCAGTTGACTATATTAAATACTGACGACATGTCAGTCTCTATTGTAACCATTGTACATATGTGTTGTCCACTAGTCAATACAAGTCTTAAGGTGCCTGTTAATATTTGATATTTATAGTGTTTTAGAACATTTACTTAAAAAGTTCATGGTAAGTGTAGAAAGTTCAAACCGTACAAAATGTTCTACAGATAAAACCACTTCACAATCTTTTGAGCATCCTTCCATAGGTGGTATGTATGCGTAAGTATTTGTACTGATCTTGCTAATGAAGAAATGGAGGCTCAGAGGGGTCCAGAGGCTGGCTGAAACCCTGAGAGAGCAAAATCCTGATGACTTACCTATGTCACAGAGAGATTTCCCCTTGTGATCTTCTTAATTGTCCCATCTCAACCATCATTTTCCAGTTTTTAAAATTTATCCTGTCTTATCTCCATCTAGACTCAGGTCTCCATGCCCACGAGCAGGGCAAACCAGTCTAATGTCTCCGAGTTCCTCCCCCTGGGGCTCTCCAGGCAGCCCCATCAGCAGCAGCTTCTCTTTATTCTCTTCCTGAGCATGTACCTGGCCACAGTCCTGGGAAACCTGCTCATCGTCCTGGCCATCAGCACAGACTCCCGCCTGCACACCCCCATGTACTTCTTCCTCAGCAACCTGTCCTTCATGGACATATGCTTCTCCTCCACCACCATCCTGAAGGTGCTGGCCAATCATATACTCAGAAGTCAGACCATCTCCTTCTTTGGGTGTCTCACACAGATGTATTTTCTCATTGTGTTTGGCAACAAGGAGAATTTCCTCCTGGCTGTGATGGCCTGTGACCGCTTTGTTGCTGTGCGCCATCCCTTATATTATACAACAAAGATGACGCCTCAGCTCTGTGCCCTGCTCGTTTCTGGGTTGTGGGTCACTGCCAATCTGAATGCTCTGTTGCATATCCTGCTGACAGATTGACTCTTGTTCTGTGCAGACAACATGATCCTCCACTTCTTCTGTGATGTGACTCCTCTCCTGAGACTCTCCTGCTCTGACACACAGGTCAATGAGATGATTATTCTTACTGTGGGGGCCCTGAACCCCATTTGTTTGCATCCTGGTTTCCTACATTTGCATCACTTGTGCTGTCCTGAGAGTCCCATCCACAAAGGGAAGATGGAATGCCTTTTCCACCTGTGGCTCCAACCTGACTGTGGTTTCCTTCTTCTATGGCACCATCATAGCTGTGTATTTCAACCCTTCATCCTCCCACTCAGCAAGAAAGACATTGCAGATGCTGTGATGTATACAGTGGTGACACCCGTGCAGAACCTTTTCATCTACAGCCTCAGGAACAAGCACTTGAAAGGGGCCCTAAGAAAAGTGATCTCTATGAGAAGGTTTTCTGTTCAGTAATGACATGGACTCTGAATGTCATAAAGGATACTAGTTTGTAATAAAATATATATATTTTCCCCTACTCCCTGAAACTTTTACCCATGTCCACATACAACCCAAAGGCTGCTGATTTCTTTCAAACTTTCAAAGAACAGTCACTTTCTATGATACTATGAAGAATTTATGGATACATAGACTAAATATTGAAAACATTCCCATGTGTTCTTCAAGGCAAACATCTTAATACACAAATCTGACAAGTATAAAAAAGAAAATCATATGTTAAACTCGTAGCCTCTGATGCTGACTTCTGCCAGTTTTCACACAAGCTATCATTTTACCCACCTCTATGAAATGAGAAATTAAGGAGAACTGCCCTATTTTCCTCTTTCCTCCTCAAAATTTGGAGCATCGTGTTTAGTGGTGTTTTACCCAGTTTCAAATATTTCTCATTTTCTATTTCTCACAATTCTTTTCAAAATAAATATGGAATCAATTTTAAATAGCAAATTTCCATTATGTTAAATGCAAAAACAAAATTACTAGTGATTTAAATTTTGCTAAAGGAACCAGATGGAAATGTAAAAGAGACGTGAAATAAAAATTGTGGAAATTGTGTAACAATCGAGAAGCTGGACTCTATGAAGAAGAACAACGGGGCATCAGGATTGGAGGAAGACTCATTTACAACCTGGGTTATGCAGATGACACAACCTTGCTTGCTGAAAGTGAAGAGGACTTGAAGCACTTATTGATAAAGATCAAAGACCACAGCCATCAGTGTGGATTACACCTCAACATAAAGAAAACCAAAATCCTCACAACTGGACCAATAAGCAACACCATGATAAATGGAGAAAAGATTGAGGTTGTCAAGGATTTCATTTTACTTGGATCCACAATCAACACCCATGGAAGCAGCAGTCAAGAAATCAAAGGACACATTGCATTGGGCAAATCGGCTGCAAGAAATCTTACTTTAAATCTTTAACTTCAAAGTGTTAAAAAGCAAAGATGTTACCTTGAGCACTAAGGTGCGTCCGACCCAAGTCATGGTGTTTTCAATCGCCTCATATGCATGGGAAAGCTGGACAATGAGTAAGGAAGATGGAAGAAGAATTGACGTCTTTGAATTGTGGTGTTGGTGAAGAATATTGAATAGACCATGGATTGCCAAAAGAAAGAACAAATCTGTCTTGGAAGAAGTACAACCAGAATGCTTCTTAGAAGTAAGGATGGCAAGACCAAGACTCACATACTTTCGGCATGTTATCCAGAGGAATCAGTCCCTGGAGAAGGACATCATGCTTGGTAAAGTACAGGGTCAGAGTAAAAGAGGAAGACTCTCAACGAGATGGATTGACACAGTGGCTGCAACAATGGGCTCAAGCATAACAACAATAGTGAGCATGGTGCAGGACCAGGCAGTGTTTTGTTCTGTTGTGCATGGGGTCGCTGTGAGTTGGAACCGACTCGACGGCACCTAGCAACAACAACAATAAACAAGTGGGATTTTGATTGGGATTTTTCTACAGATCAGTTTGGAGTGATTTGGCATCATTACAATATTAAATCTTGCTATTCAGGAACATGCTATATCCCTCCATTTATTAAGTTCTTTTTTTTTTTGTAACTTACCACAACAGTGTTCTATATTTTTCTCAGATAGGCTTTGCACCTTTCATTAGAATTTTTCCAGGTGCTTGATGTTTTTGATGCTAGTGTAAATTACGTTTGAACATAATTTTATATGTTTTGCAGATCCATAAAAATGCAATTGATTTTTGTATGCTGTTTTTGGATTCAGTGACCTTGGAAATTCACTTATTATTCCTAATCTATAGATTTTTCTATATATTAAGGCATGTCATCTCTGAATAATAACAGTATTTAATCATTTAATTAAGTATTTAATGATTTTTTATCCTTATTTAATGTTTTTGATCCTTTTAATTACTTCTCTTGCTTTATTGCTCTATCTAGGACTCCCAATAAAGTGTTAAATAGAAGTGTGGTAGAGGGCATTCTTTTTTGGTTCTAGAATTCAGGGAGAGTAGATTTCATTACCGTTTATCAGTTACTATTGCTGTGTAACAAACAGCCCCAAATTTAGTGTCATAAAACAACTATTTTATTATGCTTGTGGATTCTGTGGGTCAGGAATTCAATGGGGAACAGCAAATTTAACTTGTGTCTGTCAAGTCTGGGGCTCAGCTGGGAAGACTTGAGGACTGGGGGCAGCTAGAGGGCTGGGGGCCAGAAGCATCTGGAGGCCCCTTTACTCACTTGTCTGTCGTGTGAACTGAGAGGAATCAGAGGCTGAGCTCGCTTGGAACTGCGGAGGCTTAGGGGAGTGGATAATATTGCTGGTTTAACCAGTTATCCAGCAGAACTAAATCCTTCACCTGAAAATCTGACTAAGGCTGTGAACTGGCGAACCACATCTCAGGATTCAGAGGTGTTGGTGCTAGCAACTGCGCTTTGAGTGATTGAAGGGATCTGTCAATCAGCTGCAGATTACCTAAAAGGACAGCAACGTGGTGGCTCGTTGGTCTAGGGGTATGATTCTCGCTTTGGGTGCGAGAGGTCCCGGGTTCAAATCCCGGACGAGCCCTCGTTTTCTTCCATTCTTTAGCGAGTCATTTTTACCTTTTCAGTGGAAGACAGGAGACCCAGGAGGTGGAAGGGAGACCTAGAAGGTGGAAGGTCCCAGCTGGCACAGCCGTTGGGGGACCCCCCAGTGTCGGGAAACTCCTACAAGTGGGACTAGCTCGCCTGGCCTGGCAATCAGGTCTCGGTCCCAAAAGATCAGGCTGCGAGAGTGGGGCGTGAACCCCCAGCCCATAACCAGGAGCTGGGATCCCGGGCCGGGGAAGGTTACTTAGAATAAGGAAACACGCAAGTCACGCTCGTGGGTTGGTTGTTACCCAAGTCCTGTAATTCTTGTGTAGGCTCCAGAGGTTCTCCTGTCCGGTCGCTATGAGTTCTACTCGTACTTTAAATCGCTTTTTAGCGGAAAGCGGGAGGGCGAGGCGGCCCGGGCTTTCGTGGGCAGAACTTCAGTGGCGCTCCTGGCTGGTCTGGTTCGAGGAAATTCGTTGGAGTCGCGGGAATGGCGGGGAGGTGCAAGATCGCGCATCGCACGGCGCAGGGCAGGTTCATCCATACCTTCCGGATTCTTGGGGATCGGACCACGCTTGGACACGCGGAAGGACAGACCAACAGCCGAGCGTGCCCTGAACCGGACTCCGACTCCTGGACCCCTGGACCCCTGGACCCCTGACAAGGCCCCTGCTGTCCCGCGGCTCGCGTCTTCCACCCTCCCCACGACCTGGGGGGCGGAAGCAGCTGTGCCCTCTCGACACCCCGGTTGGCACAGGGCGTTTCTGACCCCCCCACACGATACCTGGACTGTTGGTGGCCTGACCCCCTTCTCCAGGGGTCGCAGGTCAGGCCGCTGACCTTCCCCGCGCACCTGAGGGCACAGCTGGCGCTGCCCGCCTGGTTCACTCCTGGGGCAGGTGCCTCCTAAGCTCAGCCATGTGGTTTCGAGACCCCACGTCGGGAGCTCATTTTCTTGGTTTTGGGGAGCGTAGTCCAGAGATGCGGACGGGTGTGGGGAGGCTGGGGGACAGGCATATTTTCAGCACCCTCTGGGTGCCGCACTGTGGGTGTGGCCTTTCCAAGGAGGGCGTGTCCCGGTGATTTCGGCTCCAAGACCCTAGACGCAGCCGCAGCTGCAGCCGCAGCCCCGGCCTTTGGAGGTCCGTCTGCCCCGCTGGATCAGGATCTCCCCTGGGATTTTGTCCCCAGCGCGCTTGCGCCTGCGACGAATGTCTGCGAAGTGACTGAACGCGGGCCTACGTGGCACCGAGACGGACAGATGCCGCTTCGCGGTCCGCTGTCCTGGGCAGGCTGGTCGTTGTCCCTACGTGAAGTGGAGGAGGCCGCCGAGGAGGGCGGGCCCGGATCTATGATGCTTGGAGGAGGTGTGGCGCTGGGCTCCCTTTGGCGTCTGAGCTCCTTCCCAGGAGTCTGAGATCCCGAGTGTCCTCCCTGCGCTGGCTGGCTTCGCCGGTCCCACTCCAGCACTCAGCCGGCCACAGAGGGTTGCCTAAGGGTGTCGTTTGTGTGGCTCGTTGGTCTAGGGGTATGATTCTCGCTTAGGGTGCGAGAGGTCCCGGGTTCAAATCCCGGACGAGCCCCGTGTTTTCTCGCTTCCTGTTTTCTCCGATGGATGCTGTTCAGAGACGTAGATTCAGTGGAGACCTGAGCGCTGGACATTGAATCCGACCCTGTGGAAGGTGATCTTTACAAAAGGCCTCTGAAAATCAGAACCACTGGACCAATTGAGTCTGGAGGACTCCCCAAACTATCGATTTGTGACACTCTTCAGACTTGGAGCCCACACTAACCCCTGAGGTGACCTTGTAGCTAAATAACAAATTGGCTCAAAACATGAGTTTCACTGTTAAGCACTGTGCTTCTTTAAAAAATCACCTGTATGAGACCAAATGGTGAAGAATTACTTTAAAACAAAGTTGAAAGTGTAAGGGAGCAGGGAAAATAGATTAATGGAAACAGAACAACCAGAACTGAACAACTTGTGTAGAAACTGTTTATTGGGAACCTAATCTGCTGTGTAAATCTTCACCTAAAACACAATAAAGCATTATTTTTAAAAAAAGAAAAGGAAATAAATACAGTAATAAAGAAATATTTAATATAACTAAAAAAAGAAAAGAAAGGGGAAAAAAGGCCTCAAGCTTTTTAAAAAGCTGTCACTGGTGCTATTTCAATTTAATTGGGGCCCCCACCTGGATACGCTACTTTTGTCAGTAGACTCGCCCCTGGGTGCGGCCGCTGCTGCCCGGTGGGCCTGGTTCCTGCGGCCATCGTCTGTAACTCGGGCCCGGATCTGCCAGGCCTCCCGGGCCTCCGACTGGCTTGCGTCCATCCTCCAGCGGGGAAAAGGACAGCGGAGAAAAAGCGGGAGTGCAACGCACCCGCGGACAGCTGGAGTCCCAGTCTTGGCTGGCTTGGATGGGTGCCCCAGGCTCATTCTAGCCTTGAGTTCGGACACCGGGGTGGGGGATGAGCACTGCTGACCCACCCAGGAGCCACAGTTCAGGTTCAGTTCCCCCCGCGGGCCGCCTGGTACCAGCCGTTCTCTGGCCTCGTTTAACACCCAGGGCAGTTCAGTCAGTAGAGCTCAGGGTCCTGGGTTCCAGCCCTACATGAGATGTCACTATTTTTGATTATTCTTGGGGAAACTGGGCTGGTGACACGGGGCAGGGGGCAAGCCAGGGTGTTAGTAAGCCCCTGCTGTGTGCTTGCCCCTGCGGTCCGGTTAGACTGTGCACTCCACTGGGGAACCCAGCCCGGAGATGGTTTGCCTGATGTATGTGGCTCTGGTACTGTCTGCTGATTATAGAAAGGGTGCGACTCTTTTTTTCTTTTCTTTTATTGTTGTTCTTTAAGTGAAAGTTTACAATTCACGTTAGTCTCCCATACAAAAATTTATACATACATTGTTATGTGACCCTAATTGCTCTCCCTGTACTGTGACAGCACACTCCTCCTTTTCACCCCGGATTTCCCATGTCCATTCAACCAGCTCCTGACCCTCTCTGCCTTCTCATCTCACCCTGGACAGGAGCTGCCTATTTAGTTTCATGTATCTATTTGAGCTAAGAAGCACACTCTTCACGAGTTATCATTTTATGTCCTATAGTCCAGTCTAATCTTTGACTGAAGAGTTGGCCTCGGGAATGGTTTTAGTGCTGGGCTGACAGAGAGTCCAGGGGCCATGCTTTCTGGGGTTTCTCCAGTCTTAGCCAAACCATTAAGTCTGGTCTTTTTACCAGAATTTGAGTTCTGCACCCCACCTTTCCCCTGCTCCATCAAGGACTCCCTGTTGTGTTCCCTGTCAGGGCGGTCATTGGTGGTAGCCGGGCACCATCTAGTTCTTCTGGTCTCAGGCTGTTGCAGTCTCCACTTTATGTGGCCCTTACTGTCTCTTGGGCTAATGCTTTCCTTGTGACTTTGGTGTTCTTCATTCTCCTTTACTCCACGGGGGTTGGGACCAATTGATGCATCTTAGATGCCTGCTCAAGGGTGTGACTCTTGAGTAGGGTGTCAGCAGAACCCGATTCTGCGCCCGGCTCTGGGAGGCTTGTTTTGTGTGGATGGAAGGCTGGGAGTGGAGGGTGAGAGGGCTGAATCTCAGCTTGGTTGGGGGAAAGAGAGGGAGACTCATGGAGGGGAAAGGAGGTTCATCCGCTCCCGTCGCTCTCTCTCTCCACTCCCTCAGTGCGTGCAGAGAGGGCCCCACACTGGCCTGAGGTTCCACTTTTCCCGCCGGTGGAGTGGACACGCGTGGCGTCATCTGTCCTGTCCTTGGCTGTCACCCCCACACTGCTTCCCTCGGTCTACTGTCTCCTCGCCGCGGGGCTACTCCACTCTTTGGGGCACGTGGCAGTCACAGGGAACAGCCAGCTCTCCTATCCTGGTAGACGCACGGGCTCCGGCTTGGGCGCAACGCTGGGGCTGGAGCTCCGGGGTGGTGAGGGAAGTCCCCAGCGACAAGCCCTGAAACCGGGATGCCACTGGGGAGCTGGGTTTTGGCGGGGATTCCACTGTGAATCCGGGCAGCTTGGGCCACTGTGTCCCCAGGCTCCAAAAGCCAATAAATTGGTGAGTAAGTGTGCCCAAGTACCAGGCAGGACGGGCCGCAGGCCTTGACAGTCTGGCCACAGGCCCCCAACATGAAGCGGTAACCGTGGGGCTCCAGCTTCGCCCCGGGACTCGAGAAGGACAATGGCGTTTGGAGCCTGGGAGGCAGAGCCGGGCCTTGGTGTGGACTAAGGACGCCGTGGGCATCTGGGCGCGGGCTCCCTGCTCTGGGACTCGCCCTTTGGACGCGCAGGTGTCCGCCCGAGCTCTCCTCTTACTGGAGTAGTTTGCATTTGAGCAAAGAGACGGGAGCCCTGCGCTTCCGCCGGTCGTGGCCCCGGCCTTCTGGGGGCAGTGCTCGGCCCCTGGCTGGGTCCAGGTCTGGCCCCTCTCTCCCTGTCCAGGCCCTGAGGCCCTCGAAGATTCGGCTGTGATGAAACACGCGACAATCGAGCTGGAGGAGAGGGCGGGCCTCCCGGCTCTTCCGGTCACACTGGGACACAGGGGCAGGTGCCCGACAGCTGGAGGCTCGTGTCCGAAGCCAGACCCGCCTGTCCGGACCTCTCCTGCGTGCGGAACCACTTCAGGGCCAGCAGGTGCCTTTGGTGATGGATGTTGAGGAGGATATAGCTGCGCCGTCCCCGGGGCCCAGGTCTGATCCATCCCCTGACCAATTTCCTGCCACCCTCAGGCCACCCCACCAGTTGCTAGTTACCACGCCGTGGCATGCAGGTGCCCGGCTAGCTCAGTCGGTAGAGCATGAGACTCTTAATCTCAGGGTCGTGGGTTCGAGCCCCACGTTGGGCGTGCATTTTAGGGCCCAAACTGGTCGTTTAAACGCTCCCGTTCAGGCCTCACATCAACTATTTGTCCAGAATTGCAGCACCCTGCGGAGAACCTCACCCAGAAGGGGAAACCACACCTAGGAGGCGCAGAGTCAGAGCAGTTTCTACTTTTCAAATCAGGATGTGCGACTCTGTGGGTGTGGCCTATCCAAGGAGGGCGATTCCCGGTGGTCTGCTTCCAAGACTTGGATGCAGCCACCCCTCCGGTCTGTGGAGGTCCATTTGCCCAGCTAGGCCTGGGACTCCCCACGGGGTGTTATCCCCGCTGCATGCTTCTTTACAGGAAGACGGGACCACTGGACGAGGGGCACAGGGATTGCTGCCCACTTTGTGCAGCCCGGAGACCGGGGGGCGGCGGGGGCGCTGGCTCTCTCGGCAACCACGCCCTTCTGCTCCGCGGGTCTAGGTTCAGGTGTCTTCCCCAGCACCACCAGAAGGCTCCCCCGACCCGTCCTTGGCCGCCACACAGGGGGAAGAGCAGGTGCGGCTTGTTTGTCTAGGGGTGTGATTCTCGCTTAGGGTGGAGAGGTCTTGGGTTCAAATGGCGGACGAGCCCTTATCTGTTCACAGAAGTAGATCTTTTTCTTATCCCAGACCTGAAGTGTGGGTCAGGCCCCGAGACCTCAGCTCTGGGCCTGAAAACCCGACCCTGCAAGAGGGAATAAAAGAAATCTCTAAAGGCCTCAAGCTGGCTCTTGACGCCCCTAACTTTTTAATTGGAGTCCTGCGATGCCAGAGAGTGTGGAGAGCGGGCAGGGCCTCCGCAGGGGCTCCCGTCAGGTCCCATTCCACTCCCCAAACGGATGGACATGCCCTGGCAGAACCACAACAGCCCAAAGTTCAAGGTCGGGGGAATAACCCTGGGATGGTGGGTGACTGTGGAGCGAGGTGGGGCTCCCCAGGGTGAATCAAAGCTTCTGGCCTGTGCAGAGGCCCATGTTTGGCCGCTGGGGGTCCAGCCATGACTTTGATCCTTAAGTGGGCCCAGACGTTCTGAGCTCCAATTCCAGGAGCTGCTTTCTGTAAAGGGCAAATGTTCTCCCTTTTCAGGGCCACCGTGGGCCTGGGGTCGGGGCTCAGGTCCGATCCCCTACTTTTGGGGCGCCCCGCAGGCCCTGGGAGAGACTGTCAAGTTCCATTTCCTGGGGGAACCACTTCCGTCCTAAACGGTATTTTAAACACTCTTATGTGAGTTTTCCTGTCACAGCAGGAAATCACAAACAAAAATGCCCCGGGAGAGAGCAGTTTTTTAATAACAAGAGCGGGGGAGGGGGTAATGGAAAGCAACCCTCCCGCTGAAAATGCTGATATTAAAAACAAACAAACCAACAAACTTAAAAGCGTTTGAAGAGCTTTCAGGAGAGGAAAGAAATTCCAGGCTAAATTTAAACGGACATAGGAACCCAATGGGGTGCGTGGCGCCCTAAAGCCGCCGACACTCTAAGGCCTCTGGCCAAGCCGGCAAACGTGACCGCCTCCGGAATCTGGAAAAGGAAGGCAGAGCCCAGGGACCCACTGCAGGTGGCGGAGTCCCTGTTGAATCTGTGACCCCAAAAGACTAAATCCTCTGAAGAGTATTCATAGAAATACACCCAGCCTACCCCAAGTAGGGCCCCGCTGCTTTAGGAAAGTGCCCCAGCCTGGGGGCTGGTTCCTAAGATGTCAAGACCTTAATGCGTGCTTCCCTCTAGGACTTACGCAGAAGAAAAATCCTATCTCCCAGGCCAGCCACCACCCTACTCCCAAACCCTCAAACTGTGGATTCGAAGAGGTCACCTTTATTGAAGGAGGCCAAAGGGCTTTATTCAAGGCCCGATACTCTGGAGACCGCTCCATTGCTTTATGGATCCGTTCATCTGAAAGCGAATCCAGCGCCTTCGAAAGCCTGAGATCCCTTCTGGAGAAACCAGACGCGCCTGAATCCATGGAGCCGCAGAGAGCTAGAACCCCCGAGAGGAGACCATGGCAGGCAGAGAAGGCGCCATCTGCAGCTAGGAGCTCCCAGGGAGGGCGAGGGCTGGTCTGTTTTGCTCACTATGTGTCCCTGGTGACTTGAAGAGAGGCTTGTACATTGTAGGAAATCAGCAATGTTTTCTTGAGTAAAATACTCAAACTTATTCTTGTATCCCCTTCTGGCCACCAGTCATGAATGATTCCTTCTTTCAGTGTTCTTGCGGAAAAACATCTGTTCTGCCCCAGTGGCCTAATGGATAAGGCACCGGCCTCTTAAGCCAGGAATTGCGGGTTTGAGTCCCAGCTGGGGTAATGTGGCTGTGATCATCTTTAGATGTACAACAAAGCTTTGGATTAAGGAAAAAAAGTCACTGTCAAAAGCAAACAAAAATGTGATAGATGGGGAAATATTAGCAACATCAAAAATAAATAAGGAGGTACAATAATCCACAAGGTTAACTCTCACACTGGTAAAACAACAACAAAACTACGACCTCATAGAACAATGGGCAAAGGACTCCAATGTTTCAGCCAGTACTTGGAAGAGCAACTTCATATTTCAGTAATCAAATAGAACAAAGATGCTTTATCTTACTAGGCATAAGGGAAATGCAAACTAAAGCAAGGTGAAATGTTTACTTCTCATGAAACACATTGATAAACGAAAGGAAGGAAGAAAGACAGAGCAGTGCATTCTCATACCTTGTTGGGAAAAAGCGAAATGTCATTGATTTTTTGGAAAGAGTTCTAGTAAGAGATATTAAAAATACAAACCTCCTTACCCATCAGTTCCACTGTTGTGAATTCAGTCCATCTTATAGAATCAAAGTCTCAATATATGTACAGGATATTTTATTGCAGCAGAGTTTGATATGGTAAGAAAACAAGAATGGCCACCAACAGGGGAACCGTTCACCCTGTAGGGCACAGTTCTTTTTTTTTTTTTTTTAATTGTACTTTAGTTGAAAGTTTACTGGTCAAGTTAATTTCTTATTCAAAAATTTATAAACATATTCTTTAGTGACATTAGTTGCTATCCCCACAATGTGACAGCACACTCCTCCTTTCTACCCTGGGTTCCTCTTGTCCATTCAACCAGTTCCTGTCCCTTCATGCCTTCTCATCCTGCTTTTGGACAAGAATTGCCCATTTGGTCTCATATATCTCATTGAACTAAGAAGCATGTTTTTCACACGTATTATTTTTTTGTTGTATACTCTGTCTAATATTTGTCTGAAGAGTGGGATTTGGGAATGGTTTTAGTTCTGGGTTAACAGTGTGTCCAGGGGCTGTAGCTTCAGAGTTTCCTCCAGTCTCTGTCAGACCATGAAGTCTGGCCTTCTTACGTGAATTTAAATTCTGGTCTACGTTTTTCTCCGACTCTGTCCGGGACTCTCTGTTGTGTCCCCGTCAGGGTGGTCGCTGGTGGTAGTGTGGCACCATCTAGGTCTTCTGGTCTCCGGCTAGTGGGGTCCCTGGTTCATTGGGTTCTTTAGTCCTTCGGGCTCGTAGTTTCCTCGCGTCTTTGGTTTTCTTCATTCTCCTTTGCTCCAAGTGGGATGGGACCAGTAGACGTATCTTAGATGGCCGCTAGATATAGAGCAGAGTTCTACACTGACGCACATGAGGTTGCCATGAGTCAGAGTCCACTGGACAGCAACTCTTTTTTTAATCTTTTTTTTATTGTACTTTAGATGAACGTTTACAGAACAAATAGTTTCTCATTAAACAGTTAGTACACATATTGTTTTTTTGGAGATTCCCAGGTATGCCTTTTTTCTTTTTTTTTTTTAAATTTTTTTATTGTACTTTAGATGAAGGTTTACAAAACAAATAGTTTCTCATTGAACAGTCAGTACACATACTGTTTTATGACATTGGTTAACAACCCCACGACATGTCAACACTCTCCCTTCTTGACCTTGCAGGA
>NW_004443960.1:2829262-2831029 GCF_000243295.1 Trichechus manatus latirostris
GCTGTACTGGACTCAGTCTGGTGGAGGCCTTGGTAGCTGTGGTCCGTTAGTCCTTTGGACTAATCTTTTCCTTGAATCTTGTTTTCTTCATTCTCCCTTGCTCCTGAAGGGGTAAGACCAGTGGAGTATCTTAGACGGCTACTCACAGGCTTTTAAGACCCCGGATGCTACTCACCAAGGTAGAATGTAGAACTTGGTCTTTATAAACTGTGTTACGCCAATTGAACTAGATGTTCCCTGGGACCATGATCCCCAAAGCTTTCGGCCCAGCAATTCAGTCCCTCAGGGAGTTTGGATGTGTCTACGGATCTTTCATGACCTTTCCTTGTACAAGTTGTGTTGGCTTCCCGGGTATTGTGTACTGTCTTACCCTTTACCAAAGTTACCACTTATCTATTGTCTATTTAGTATTTTCCCCTCCCACCCCTCCCATCCCTCATGATCAACAAAGATTGTTTATCTTTGTGTGTAAACTTTTTCCTGAGCAACTCATTTTCTTAATGTTTATGGTGGATATGCCAGGAGAGATAATCACCAAAAGATTATGTGGACACTTGTTTAAATTAAAAAACTAGAAATTTTAGTAAAATTTCTTTACCTAGAATATTAAATTTCATTGTGTATCACAAATCCATTAAAGTCAATGCCTCATCAATATACTACACAAAGTCTGGGTGGAGATCTTTCAAAGTGTTAATAACAGTTTTCATCTACCCTGAATGACAAGGTAGGAAAAACAGCCATAGAGAATACTGTAAATGTACACTGACTATTACTGAAGATTCCTAAAAATAAAGGTGGAGGATTCTATGGGGAAAATATTAAACGATGCAGGAAGCAACAAAACGAGATGGAAGGAATACACAGAGTCATTATACCAAAAAGAATTGGTTGACGTTCATCCATTTCAAGAGGTAGCATATGACTGGGAACCAATGGTACTGAAAGAAGACATCCAAGCTGCACTGAAGGCATTGGTGAAAAACAAGGCTCTAGGAATTGACAGAATATCAACTGAGATGTTTCAACAAATGGATGCAGCACTGGAAGTGCTCACTTGACTATGCCAAGAAATTTTGAAGACAGCCACTTGGCCAACTGACTGGAAGAGATCTATGTTTATGCTTATTCCCAAGAAAGGTGATCCAACTGAATGTGGAAATGATTGAACAATATTGTTAATATCACACGCAAGTAAAATTTTGCTGAAGATCATTCAAAAGTGGCTGCAGCAGTATATCAACAAAGAACTGCGAGAAATTCAGGCCAGATTCAGAAGAGGACGTGGAACCAGGGATATCATTGCTGATGTCAAGTGGATCTTGGCTGAAACAGAGAATACCAGAAAGATGTTTACCTGTGCTTTATTGACCATGCTAAGGCATTCTACTGTGTGGATCATAACAAATTATGGACAACATTGTGAAGAATGGGAATTCCAGAACACTTAATTGTGCTCATGAGGAACCTGTACATAAAGCAAGAGGCAGTTTTTCGAACACAACAAGGGGATACTGCATGGTTTAAAGTCAGGAAAGTTGTATGCCAGGGTTGTATCATTTCACCATACCTATTTAATCTGTATGCTGAGCAAATAATCCAGGAAGCTAGACTATATGAAGAAGAAAGGGTCATCAGGATTGGAGGAAGACTCATTAACAATCTGCATTATGCAGATGACACAACCTTGCTTACTGAAAGTGAAGAGGACTTGAATCACTTACTGATGAAGATCAAAGACCACAGCCTTCAGTATGGATTACACCT
>NW_004443960.1:2831129-2923174 GCF_000243295.1 Trichechus manatus latirostris
GATAAATGGAGAAAAGATTGAAGTCGTCAAGGATTTCATTTTACTTGGATCCACAATCAACGCCCATGGAAGCAACAGTCAAGAAATCAAATGACGCATTGCATTGGGCAAATCTGCTGCAAAAGACATCTTTAAAGTGTTAAAAAAGCAAAGATATCACTTGAAGGACTAAGGTAAACCTGACCCAAGCCATGGCATTTTCAATCACCTGATATGCATCTGAAAGCTGGACCAAGAATAAGGAAGACCGAAGAAGAATTGATATTGAATATACCATGGAATGCCAGAAGAACGAACCAATCTGTCTTGGAAGAAATACAGCCAGAATGCTCCTTTGAAGTGAGGATGGCGAGACTACGTCTTACATACTTTGAACATGTTGTCAGGAGGGATCAGTCCCTGGAGAAGGACATCATGCTTGGTAAAGTAGAGGGTCAGTGAAAAAGAGGAAGACCTTCAAAGAGATGGATTGACACAGTGGCTGCAACAATGGACTGAAGCATAACAAGGATTGTGACTATGATGCAGGACTGGTCAGTGTTTCATTCTGTAGTACATAGGGTTGCTATGAGTCAGGATTGACTCGATGGCACCTAACAACAACATTCCTAAAGATAGAGGTTCAAACCCACTCAGCAGTACCACAGAAGAAAAGACCTGGCTATCTGTTTCTGTTAAAATTACAGCCAAGAAAATCTTACAGAGCAGTTCTACTCTGTCCACAGGGGGTCACCGTGAGTTGGAATTTACTCAACTCGGTAACACACAGGGTAGCCAGAAATTGGAATCAACCTGACTGCAACTAATAACAACAAAAATCCAAAATACTGCCTCTAGAAATAACCCTCATTATCAGAATGGTATGTTTCCCCCTTTGCAATTAGGAAGCAACCAGTAGAGTAATATAATTTGATACTATGTGAATATCTTGTTTCCAACAACCTTTTATGATCATTGGAAAGCCTGGTGGCATAGTGTTTAAGAGCTACATCTGCTAACCAAAAGGTCGGCAGTTCAAATCCACCAGGCACTCTTTGGAAACCCTATGGGGCAGTTCTACTCTGTCCTATAGGGTCACTATGATGGCAACGGGTTTTGTTTTGGTTATGATCATTCTTTCTATCAATTATTTCATTGAAAGCTGCAAGATGTTAATTTCCTCATTCTATCATTTTGTACATTTCTTAATTAGCATTATTCTGTAAGGAAGAGCTTTCCCCAATGATGAAATTCAGATTCATTTTAAGAGGATAAATGCTTAATTCTTTCCTTTTAATTATTGATTTTTGCTTCCAATTAAGGCAAATTTGCTTTAAATTTCTTTTTCTATTTATAGTATTACTATTGATTCACAGATTTTAATTTACTTAATAGTTTACAGTCACTTAGAGTTGTTATTATTTATTTATTTATGTATTTTTTATTATACTTTTACAGTTGTTATTCTTTTTGATGCCCAAATTGTTCTAAATTTGGCCAGTAGGAAAGCCCTTTAAAGCTGGCACCTGTGTTCCTTAAAAACAAACAAACAAAACTCTGTTTATTAACAAATCTTTATTTTCAAAATGTCCAGACCTAAGAGAAGCTGAAAGTATAATACATTATACACCATACAGAGGTGGTGAGTTGCTCGATCTTTTTTCTGCCCCAGATCTGGAATCAGCCATTTCTGTAAGGAACCCTATTTCATTTTATTAGGGATTGATATTTAGAAACCAAGATCTTGTTTCTAAGGGAGCTCACTGCTACTGGGCTGTCATCTGCTTACAGGTTTCTTCAGTTCACCTTAGGTTTTAAAACAGCTTACTAATTTCTCTCTCTACCTTAAGTGTTCCCTCTCCAATCCTTTTCTCCACCCTGCCGATGGAGTGACTCTAGTGGATCATGGTAAGTAGACTCTTTGTTCATGAGCTTCCTTTCCCATTTCCATTCTTTACGTCTGTTTGGGAAACTGCTCCTCTACTTCTCTTAGTCTTGGTAATAATGTCCATCACTGGATCCCCCACCTGCCATGCAGCAGGTTTATGACCCAGGCTAACTGGAATACCCTACAACCCATCCAGAAGGGTTGGTTCAGGCTTGGGAACATGACCCAAGTAGGGCTGATAACTTTCCTGGAGATAATAAATAAACATTGGTAGAGAAAGAAGTTCTGAGTCCCTGGGTGGTGGAAAGAGTTAACACACTTGGCTACTAACCAAACAATGGTAGTTTGAATCCACCCAAAAGTGCCTCAGAAGAAAGTCCTGACAATCTACTAATAAAGAACAGATTGTTAGATCTTTGAAAACCCGGTGGACCACAGTTCTACTCTGATGCACTTAGGGTCACCATGAGTCAGAATCAGCTTGAAGGCAACTGGTTTATGGGGGCGGTGGTGGTTCAGTGGTAGAATTCTTTTCTTCCATGCAGGACACCCGAGTTCTATGTGCCCTGGAATTACTACTCTGGGAGAATGTGAGTTTGGAGAACTCATGGCCATCTTGCCTGCCGCTTGGAGAGAGACAGTAGCAGAATGAAGTTGAACAGATACAAACAGAGTTGAGAAATACAAATTCCTGATGTCATTATTGGAGCCCTGGTGGTGCAGTGGTTAAGAGCTCAGCTGCTAAGCAAAATTTCAGCCATTCAAATCCACCAGCTGCTCCTTGGAAACCCTATGGGGCAGTTCTACTCTGTCCTATAGGATCTCTATGAGTCAAAATCCACTAGATGGCAACAGGATTTTTTTAAAAAACATATTCCATTATTTGGGTCCCTGAATGTAGCCCTACCTGAAACACACAGGCTTTGCAAGTAGATATCACGGACTTTGCAATTACTTCAACTAATAGATTCCGTTTCTACTTAAGCTAATATAAATTGGTTTTTTATCACTTGCAAAGAAAATTGTTACTATTTCAGTAAGTATTCCCCCCGATCTTTTATAATTACCTTTGTGGTTTTTTTTTTCCTTTGAGGAAGAATGGATAGAACTTGAAGTCTGATAGCATGTGTCTGATGTATACATGAGTGTTCATTTCAACCTGAGGTTTTTATATTGAGTTACTGGAAGTATGTGAATGCTATTTATGAAGACGTCACAGTCAGAATGAGGAATGCATTGTTTATAAATAATTCCAAATGGAAGATTAGTTAGAGGAACACTCTCATGTCCAGGGGACAATTTTTCAGGGACTCTGACTGAGAGTGCATGGTATTTATGAGTAATTCTTTAATATTATCAACCAAGGAAAGTAGACTTTACAATGCATAAGGTTAAATAATTTATGGACACGTTAAAGCCTGATCTTGTCTTCAGAACAAGTATAGAGGAAAATTCTTAAAGTGTGACATCTACTGGACTCAGGAACTTTCTGTTCCTCATTGGAGTCCTTAGTCTACCAATTTATAAATGGATTCATCAAGGGTTCCTATTTCTACCTCATTTGTTGTTGTTACTTGCTGCAGAGTCGGTTCCGACTCATAGCAACCCTATGTACAATAGGACGAGACAGTGCCTGGTCTTGTGCCATCCTCATAATCGTTGTTAAGCTTGAGCCCATTTTTGCACCCACTGTGTCAATCTATCTCGTTGAAGGTCTCTCTTTTTCACTGACCCTTTACTTTACTAACTATGATGTTCTTCTCCAGGAACTGGTCCCTCCTGATAACATGTCCAAAGTACGTGAAATGAAGTGTCACCATCCTCACTTCAAAGGAGCATTCTGGCTGTACTTCTTCCAAGACAGATTGGTTCGTTCTTCTGGCATTCCATGGTATATTCAATATCAATTCTTCTTCAGTCTTCCTTATTCTTGGTCCAGCTTTCAGATGCATATCAGGTGATTGAAAATGCCATGGCTTGGGTCAGGTTTACCTTAGTCCTTCAAGTGATATCTTTGCTTTTTTAACACTTTAAAGATGTCTTTTGCAGCAGATTTGCCCAATGCAATGCGTCATTTGATTTCTTGACTGTTGCTTCCATGGGCGTTGATTGTGGATCCAAGTAAAATGAAATCCTTGACGACTTCAATCTTTTCTCCATTTATCGTAATGTTGCTTATTGGTCCAGTTGTGAGGATTTTTGTTTTCTTTATGTTGAGGTGTAATCCATACTGAAGGCTTCGTCTTTGATCTTCATCAGTAAGTGCTTCAAATCCTCTTCATTTTCAGCAAGCAAGATTGTGTCATCTGCATAATGCAGGTTGTTAATGAGTCTTCCTCCAATCCTGATGAAAGTTCTTCTTCATACAGTCCACCTTCTTGGCTTATTTGCTCAGCATACAGACTGAATAAGTGTGGTGAAAGGATCCAACCCCGACGGACACCTTTCCTGACGTTAAACCGTGAAGTATCCCCTGGTTCTGTTGAAATGACTGCCTCTTGGTCTGTGTACAGTTTCCTCATGAGCACAGTTAAGTGTTCTGGAATTCTCATTCTTCCCAATGTTATCCATGATTTATTATGATGCACACAGCTGAATGCCTTTGCATAGTCAATAAAACACAGGTAAACATCTTTCTGGTATTCTCTGCTTTCAGCCAAGATCCATCGGATATCAGCAATAATATCCCTCGTTCACCATCCTCTCATGAATCCGGCTTGAATTTCTGGCAGTTCCTGGTCAACATACTGCTGCAACAGCTTTTGAATGATCTTCAGCAAAATTTTACTGGCGTGGGATATTAATGATATTGTTTGATAATTTCTGCATTCTGTCGGATCACCTCTCTTTCGAATAGGGATGAACACGGGTCTCTTCCAGTCGGTTGGCCAGGTCGCTGTCTTCCAAATTTCTTGGCATAGATGAGTGTGCACTTCCAGCGCTGCATCCATTAGTTGAGACATCTCAATCGGTATTTCATCAGTTCCTGGACGCTTGTTTTTCGCCAATGCCTGTAGTGCAGCTTGAACTTCTTCCTTCACTACCATTGGTTCTTGATCATATGCTACCTCCTGCAATGGTTTGATATCAACCGATTCTTTTTGGGACAGTGGCTCTGTGTATTCCTTCCATCTTCTTTTGATGCTTCCAGCGTCTTCCAGTATTTTGCCCATAGAATCCTTCAAAATTGCAGCTTGAGGCTTGTATTTTTTTCTTCAGTTCTTTCAGCTTGAAAAATACCAGGCATGTTCTTCCTTTTGGTTTTCTAACTCCAGGTCCTTGCACATGTCATTATAATATATTACTTTGTCTTCTTGAGCCGCACTTTGAAATTTTCTGTTTAGCTTTTTTACTTCATCATTTCTTCCTTTTGCTTTAGCTACTCGACATTCAAGAGCAAGTTTCAGAGACTCTTCTGACATCCGTTTTGGTCTTTTCTTTCTTTCCTGCATTCTTCATGTATGATGTCCTTTATGTCATTTCACAACTCATCTGGTCTTCAGTCATTAGTGTTCAGTGCATCAAATCTATTCTTGAGATGGTCTCTAAATTCAGGTGGGATATACTCAAGGTCATACTTTGGCTCTCATGGACTTGTTTTAATTTTCTTCAGCTTCAAGTTAAACTTGCATAAAAGCAAGTGATAGTCTGTTCTACAGTCAGCCCCTGGCCTTGTTCTGATTGATGATATTGAGCTTTTCCATCTTCTCTTTCCACAGATGTAGTCAATTTGATTCGTGTGTATTCCATCTGGCTACGTCCACATACGTGGTCACCATTTATGTTTACCCAAACATTAAAATATTGAAGAAAAGACTTGTCATCTGGCACCTTATAAAAATGTCTGTTGACACAGAAAGATAAGCATGTGACACTATTTTCAAATGATATTTGTCCAGAGCACAGGTGATTGGGTAGAGAGTGAAGAATACATACACCATGTAATATCTTTAACCTTCACCTAGTGGACATGGTCCCAGCCCAGTGCTTTGATAAGGTTAGTGCTCATGGGGTGCTTAATATAAACTGCCTTATTTAGTCCTCCCAACTCTACAAGGTGCATATTATTTCTCCACTCTACAGATGGTGAAATTTTGTGATTCAGTGAGGGTAGGTCACTTACTTTGGGCATGTTATCAGGAAGGATGAATCGCTGGAGAAAAACATTATGCTTGGTAAAGTAGAAGGTCAGTGAAAAAGAGAAAGACCCTCAACAAGATGGCTTGACACAGTGGCTGAAACAGTGGGCTCAAAAATACCTACTGTTCCGAGAGTGGCACAGGACCAGGTAATGTTACCTTCTGTTATACGTAGGGTCCCTATGAGTCGGAGCTGAATTGATGGCACCTAACAACAACAACCAAGGTCACACAACCGGTAAAGGTGAACCTGGGAATTGAGTACAGGTCTGTGTGAATCCACAGATACTCTTATCCCTATACAGCTCCATGTATATTTCCCAACAGTACACCACCCAAGGTTGGGGGAGGTATAAAGTATAGAATTATGAGTTCTCTTTAGCAGAAGGGCTGTTGCCAGTGATTATCCCCAGGATTGCATCATTTCCAGTGTTGCTAAGTACTGTAGCAGGAATTACATGACTTGGATGACAGGTCTTTATTATCAGTGTTGGGATGAAAGAGCCCAAGGAGGAGAAGGGACAATTTACTGTCTGCGTGTCTCTAATGAAGCTCTCAGGGAATATGGCCCCAGTGGCCATGGAGGCTCCTGCAAAGGGCTCGTGTTGCTATTCCCCTAAACACCTTTCCTGCATTGAGGACTAAAGCCATGTGCTCCAGCTCCTCATTCATGCATACTTAGCCTGCCAACCCAATTGGCGAGACCCTGTTCTTCCAACCAATAACCTCTGTCAAGGTCTGAAGAAGCGAAATGAGCCTGGGACTCCTAGCGACAGTGAGGACTACGATTCTTCTCAGGTAGGAGTCACACCAGTGAAGACTTCACCAATAACTGCTTGTTAGGGTGGAAAGCCCTATACAGGGGTTCCTCATTAAGTCTTTTAAATGAAGCCAGTGTTCTAAAATCATCAGCTGTTCCCTGAGATCACCCAGGAATGACCAGGACATGTCCTGTCTGTTTATGAGCCTCTGGACTGTGGGCATCACTAGTTGGCTGAGTTTCTGTGTATACTCTTGGGTCATTTCCATTTTAATTTTACCAGTTGGACTTAGGCAGCTCAATGGACACAGCCAAGAAGTCTTGACTCAGACCTCTGTAAAGTTTCTGTAAGCATAAGCCCAGAAAGAAGCAACAGTAGCAACAATATTATAATTATCACTTTGGAAGCAATGAATGATGGGTGGCTGATATAATTCTCTCAGCACATGTGTTAAGAATGTGTACCACGTCCAGGTTAAAGCAGATGAAACTGAAACTCAGAGAAATTAAACATTTCCTCTAAGGCAACTTCACTGATAGTGTTGATGATATCAGTAGCCTATATTAAATACTGAATACATGTCAGTCTCTATGGTAACCATTGTACATATGTGTTGTCTACTACTCAATCCAATCTTAAGGTGCCTATTAATACTTTATATTTATAGTGTTTTAAACATTTAGTTGAAAAAATTCATGGTAATGGTAGAAAGCTGAAACAGTATAAAAGGATCTACAGAGAAAAACACTGTCACAATCTTTTGAGCATCCTTCCAGAGGTACTATGTATGCATAAGTATTTGTATTGATTTTGCTGGTGAAAAAATGGAGCCTCAGAGACATCCAGTAGCTGGCTGAAACCCCCAGGAAGAAAAATCCTAATGATTTACCTATGTCACACAGAGATTTCTCATTGTGGTCTTCTTAATTGTCCCACCTCAATCATCCTTTTCCAGGTTTTAAAATTTATCCTGTCTTGTCTACATCTGGACTCAGGTCCTGATGCCCATGGGCAGAGAAAACCAGTCGAGTGTCTCCGAGTTCCTCCTCCTGGGGCTCTCCAGGCAGCCCCAGCTGCAGCAGCTCCTCTTCGTGCTCTTCCTGAGCATGTACCTGGCCACAGTCCTGGGAAACCTGCTCATCATCCTGGCCATCAGTGCAGATTCCCGCCTTCACACCCCCATGTTCTTCTTCATCAGCAACCTCTCCTTCGTGGACGTCTGCTTCACTTCCACCACTGTCCCCAAGATGCTGGTCAACCATGTACTCGGGAGTCAGACCATCTCCTTTCCTGGCTGTCTCACACAGATGTATTTTCTTTTTATGTTCGTGGACACGGACAATTTCCTCCTGGCTGTGATGGCCTATGACCGCTTTGCTGCTGTGTGCCACCCCTTACACTACGCAACAAAGATGACCTCTCAGCTCTGTGCCCTACTGGTTGCTGGGTCGTGGGTCATTGCTAACATGAATGTCGTCTTGCATACCTTGCTGATGGCTCGCCTTTCATTCTGTGCAGACAACAAAATCTCCCATTTCTTCTGTGATGTGACTCCTCTCCTGAGACTCTCCTGCTCCGACACACACCTCAATGAGATGATAATTCTTACTGAAGGGGCCCTGATAATGATCACCCCATTTGTTTGCATTCTGGTTTCCTACATTTGCATCACCTCTGCTGTCCTGAGAGTCCCATCCAAAAAGGGAAGATGGAAAGTCTTTTCCACCTGTGGCTCCCACCTGGCTGTGGTTTCCCTCTTCTATGGCACCATCATTGCTGTGTATTTCAACCCTTCATCCTCCCACTCAGCTGAGAAAGACACCGCAGCTACTGTGTTGTACACAGTGGTGACCCCTATGCTGAATCCTTTCATTTACAGCCTGAGGAACAAGGACATGAAAGGGGCCCTAAGAAAAGTGATTGGCAGAGAGAGGTTTTCTACCCGATGAAAGCATCTATGCTGAGTCTCATTTCCAAGCAAAGTTCTTTTTCACCCATTGAGTATAAGGTAGCAATTTTTTTTTTTTTTTTTTTTTGTCAAAGCCAGTCTGGAAATAAACATATTGCTAGGGGCACATAGAAGGCTGTTGTTACTTATTGATTAGTAGACTGGAAGTCACTGTAATCCTTCTGTATATGCCAAGTAATGAGGCTGCTTTTTTTTTTTTTTTACTAACTTTTGACGTATTTTACACCCAGAGTTTCTCTTTTTAAGTGATCTGTTTGGAAAGACACATGCTACAAGTATTTTTGAATATTAGAATCATCTGGGAAGTTTTAAAAACATCCTGTTGTCCAGTCTCCAGCAGTGATCAAGTAAATCAGAATCTCTGGGGTGAGCTTGACACTGATAATTTTAGGAAATTCTCTGGTGATTCTGATGTGCAGTCAGTGTCAAGAATCACCCATCTACCTCATACTCCTTTATATGTCCTCCGTGACGGTCAGTCATAAAGGTTGGGTCTCAAAAACCCTCACAAATTAGTTTTGAGACTCAGACAAAAGAATGACAGGGGGAAATCTGAGGACTCAAATGGGTAACGACATTTCAAATGGAAAGCAGAGGCCCTGGTGGGCATTGTGGCCTAGACCACCAAGAGATGAAGAAACACAGAATCGTGGAAACCCTTCATGACCATCTGGCTTGGCTGTCTGATTTTGGGGGGTGGGTCCAGCTGGGGTAATGTCTTTGATATCATGGAAATAATCAATATTTGCTATTCCCTCTGCCAAGACCAACTCCCCTTGTTTTCTTCTCAGGCTACAACCCCCTCCCCAATCCATAGCTTCAAGAGCCAAGTCTAAGGTCACCTGTTCCTCCTGGAAGCCTCCCTGATTCCCTCTTCTGGGTCTCAGGGTTCTATTTTTCTTTGAGTTAATTGCACATTGTACTATAAATATTTGCCTTTCACCTATTCTCCCTCCACAAGGCTTTCCACAGATCATGAGACACTCCAGATCCAAATACACATACTATTTACCTTGTATCTCTAGTGGTTAGCATTGTTACTGGACCAAGGCAATAACCAGCTTAGGGTGAAAGAAATAAAAGAATGGCTGGATGAATATTGCTTAATAACATTTGGTATTCCAGAGGTAATGCCTACACACTTTGGAAGAGTGAAAAATCATAAATGTAAGATTAAAATAGCCTGTAACTTTGCCATTTAAGATAATCATAGTTAGATATTTATGAATAATAGTTTTACAAAAGTTGGCTGCAATCTATTCATATCATTCTGTATTCTGATTTTTCCAGTTCCTTCTTCCCATGTCAGTAAATACTTTAGAAAGTTGTTTTTAATGTCTGCATAATATTTCATGACATGGATGAAGTATATTCATTCTCCAACCCTGAACAACTTCAAGTGTCTCAACGGTAAATAACACTGCTGCCTACATCCTCAGGTGTAATTCTTTGTCTGTGGCCAGGCATGGACCAGTAACTTGAAATTTGCCTCCAAAATTGGAGGGTGTTGGGAGAGCAAAAAAGAAGCTGGCAACTCCAGTGTGGCGGTGAAGGAGGCTTTATTAGGGAGATTTACACGTCAAGGCAGTCCAAGTACTGGGAGGCTGCAGGACCAAAGCAGAGCTCCAAACTCAGCAGTAGTGGGGCAGAGGTTTTATAGTGGTCAAGGAAAAAGGTGGTTCCACTCCAGAGGGTTACATAAGACTGCCTCAGCAAGGTCATATAACAGAGGCTTGGGAAACAGCAGTGAATTACAGAAATAGCAGTCAACTAATGGAAAGCATGAGGACAGCCATGTTCTGCCTCGCGCCCCTAAGGCCAGCTCTTACAATCTGATGCATTCCTCATCTTCTGCAAAGTCCCTGAGAGCCCTGAGAGGTGGTGTCCCCGTAGGGACAGACGGTGTTGCTGTAGCTGGAGGCACAGATCACACCAGCAGTATAGACAAACACAGCAGACAATCCCTATTCCCAGGAAAAGACCAGATCCATTAAAACACCATGTCAATTAGAGTGCTGCCCAATTGGTTCTGATCAGGGGCTCCACCTTACAAGGCATGCCTTCAGCACTAAAGAAAGTAACCTGAAGCAGGTCCCCCACCCCACCTGTGTGGCTTTTAGTCCATCAAAGCATACAGAGGTGACAAGAGAGGAAGAGCATTTTATTGCAAGTGCATGAACAAGTTGCAGAGAGGTGATTCCTCAGATTCTACTCACTGATCTGCTGGAAGCTCAGTTTTTTATACAGTTTCAAACAAGGAAGTTCATACAAATATCAGGGGTTACATTGGCTGTCATGGCACGCAGTCAGAGTAGAGTTGTTCACACAACCTTTTCTTAGCATGTAGAGAAAATGACATCTAACTCTGCCTTGGGGTGGCAACTTTACTATGCTAATGAGACCTTTAGGGGACTTTTGACTTTTAGCAGGCTCCAGCTGGTTTAGAAGCAGGGACTTATCTTAGTTTTGAAAAAGAGTCTGAAAGTTCAGAGTGTTTTTTTTGTGGTTCTAATCAGGACAGAACAGAAACTATGCTGAGTTTCGGGAAGAGACTGCACTTTTGCCATTCAGAAGAGACCTTATGATACCTCCGCTGGGCCTCGCTATCAGGAAGGGGAGTGGTCCACAGAGCCAGCAGCTGCTTTTGTGGTGGACTACAGCGACGCCATGAGGCCACTCCAGGAAGAGGTTGGCAGCCCCGAAGGGAAGAATGCAGAGTAAGCCATACCTATGGTTGAAAAGACAGGTGTTTAGAAGATACCAAGAGAGGTAAATCTCCCCCTCCACTAGGATCACACTAGTGGCGTCCCCTCAGATAGAGAGAACAGCCGCTGCTTTAGACTTTTTTCCTGGCTGAGTGTTCCATACGTGCTGCTCTGCGGAGGTCACTTGAGGTGTTGTGAGTATAGTCACCCTTTTTGCTGTATGCCAGAAAAGGAGACTCACTTCCATCCCTCATGGTATAGCCATCCTTTCTTTCCATGTGAAGCGTTACTGCCAAGACCCTCCATTCAGTAGGATGGTGGGCTCCCGCATTAGGCTGATCAGTTCCTCCACCTCCAGAGAGAGGAAGTAAACAATTCATCCTGGTGGGTGACCCAGGACAGGTGCCAATAGATGGTTCCCCTTTCCGGCTCCAGGTCCTGGGGTGTCTGGAGGACCATGTTGTTTTGTTCAGGCAACAACCTTGATGGATATGCTTTCAGATCCCGTGATATCACTCTTATCACTGTTAGAGGGTCACTAGGGGCTCCTAGTCTGGCATACAAAGCTAAAGTCCCAGTAGAAGCTGAGTTAATCAACCTCAGAGCCTCAGGCGCACCTTGTTATTTTAGGACACTGTTCTTCCTCTCCACCAGGCCCATGGCCTGGGGGTTTTAGGGCCAGTGGTAATGCCATTGTACTTTGCTCTCAGCCACACATTTGTGCACAACATGTCCTGTAAAGTGTGTTGTGGAACTGGCTAACAGGATTTCGTGTCTGGGGTCATCAGGTTTCCAGGTAGCTTTCATCTTACGAGCAATGAGCAGCTGTGGGTGGTGGGGGCGGTCTGTGCTGTCAGACTGCTCCTCCACTATCACTTCCATAGCCTATTCATTGCTGGCTCCATTCTCCCATGGATTCCATGTTTTCTCATCCCAGTCACCTCTTATCAACACTGCCCTAATCCTTGACTTTGGCACTTTCCTTCTTGGTGACAGAAGGACTGAGGCTTAATCCTCAATTTTAATTATTTCTGAAAGTCAGAAGATCTGGGCAAAGTTGGCAGAGGCCTCAGTAATTCGTGGGGCCGTACCTCCACCACATCAAGTGCAAGCATGGCTTCAGCCAGTTGCCTGGTAAGCTGAAGAAGGGCCCTCTTATTTTAGCTTTCCCCTTACTGTTGGCAGCTGTGACTATGTCACTGCTTGGTTATCTTGGCTGGGCAGTTATCAGAGAATTCCAGAGAGGTCCTCTAAGGTCTCTTCAAGGCCGCTGAACACAAACTGTCTTGAAGGCTTTTTACTCCTTTTTTTTTTCTCTGCTGTTTTACCTCTTGCTTTGTGCTGGGCCTTATAGGCTATTCTCAGTGCCGGGGACTTACTTAGTCCCTCCAGTAATCTCCAGTCCCATTGTTGGAGGGCTTTGAGCAATGGTTAGCGGATTGTTCCCCCAGCCCTTGAATCTCCCATTTTACAAACCTGTAGGTGAGCGTTTCTAGTTGCTCATCCTGTTCAAGGACGTGGCTGCTCAGTACATCAGTCGTGCCTTCGCATGACTGCTGCACATCCTTTTCCAGCTGTAAGTCTTTCTGCAAAGCTCTTATGCACACTTCAGCAGTTAGGTGGGCTTCAGTGGCCAGCCCAGGATTTCCCCAGCAGAAAAGCATATGGGCAGACCTACCCATGTGGAGGTCGCTGGTCAACCTGGGATTTCCCCTGTGGATGCCTCACTCCCACTCGCCATTTTCTTGGTTTCCTGGCTGACTCACCAATTGTCTAAGCATGGACTAGCAATCTGAAATTTGCCACCAAAATTGGAGGGTGCCGAGAGACCAAAGAAACAGGCAGGTAACTCCAGTGTGGCAGCCAAGGAGTCTTTATTAGTGAGATTTACACACCGAGCCAGTCCAAGTTCTGGGTGGCTGCAGGACCAAAGCAGATATCCACACCAGCAGTAGGAGGGGTGGAGGTTTTATAGTGGTCGAAGACAAAGGTGGCTCCGTGCCAGAAAGCTAACTAAGATTGCCTCAGCAAAGTCACATAACAGGGGCTTGGAAAACAGCAGTGAATTAACAGAAACAGGAGTGACTTAGCGGAAAGTATGAGGGCAGCCATGTTCAGCCTTGCAAAGCCTGTTTTCTCCATCAGGCTGCATCCCTGATTATTGCAACAGGTGATCTGTGAATTCTGCTTCTCCAGGATGGATTAAAAATCAAGGTCAATTTTCCTTTGTTTCTTCAATTATTCCCGCCTGATCCCATCTGCCGTTTCTAGGAAGGGTCCAATATACCTCCCTCTTTGTGTCTCCACCAAGCTCTCCAGAAGCTCGCTCAGTCCAAAGGAGCCAGCCAGTCTTGCTTTCCCCAGCTAGGTGGAGAGAGATTACTGAGGCTCGCTGGTATCATTGCATGATTGTTGGTACACAGTGTGGCTGTTGAAACTTGGTCTTGTTTGATCACTTGCAGGCCTGTCCGCTGCAACATTGATGCTGAAGGCCCACATTCCTTTAGGGGCTGCGCTGGGTCCACTTTTGGCTCTCAGGTCACAGCTGTGTGCGTCACATTCACTTTGTTGTTGTTAGGTGCTGTCGAGTCGGTTCTCACTCATAGTGACCCTCTGTGCAACAGAACGAAACACTGCCTGATCTTGTGCCATCCTCACAGCCATTGCTGTGCTTGAACCCATAGTTGCATCCACTGTGTCAATCCATGTTGTTGAGGGTCTTTCTCTTTTTCACTGACCCTCTACTTTACCAAGCATGATGTTCTTCTCCAGGGACTGGTCCCTCCTGATAATATGCCCAAAGTATGTGAGAAGAATTCTCGTCATCCTTGCTTCTAAGGAGCATTGTGGCTGTACTTTTTCCAAGATATATTTGTTCAGTCTTCTAGCAGTCCATGGTATATTCAATATGCTTCGCCTGCACTGTAATTCAAAAACATCAATTCTTATTCAATCTTCCTTATTCGTTTTCCAGCTTGCACTTAAATATGAGATTATTTATCCTCCATTAAAGCCTGACTCTGAGCCATGGTGGCTGTGCCCACGGTGGCTTCCAGTTCCACTGTGCCAAACTAGCTCTCCCAGTGAACATCTAGGCATCAGAACAGCCAGCTCAGATTTACTCTTCTCCTCTTGAGATCCCCACTAGGTCCTTGGGATGTTTGTAGGTGAACTTAACATCGATCAGGTTTTCTCTCCCCAAGATATAGCTGTTGTGGATTGAATTGTGTCCTCCAAAAATATGTCATGTAAATCCTAACCTTATACCTGTGGACATAATCCCATTTGGAAGTAAGGTTTTCTTTGTTAATGAGGCCATATCACTGTAGAGTGTGTTTTAAATCTACTCACTTGTGAGAAAAAAAAAAAAAAAAAAAAGAGCGGATTAAGCACATAAAAGCAAGCACAAATGGAGGGAAAGATACACGTCATGTGAAGATTGCCAGGGAATCAAGGAACACCAGGTCTACAGAAACTGAAAGAGCTCTTCCCCTAGAGACCACAGAAAGCCTTCCTTGAGAGCTGGTATCCTGAATTTGGACTTTTAGACTTCTGAGCTGTAAGAAAATGAATTTCTTTTCCTTAAAACCACCCATTTGTGGTATTTCTGTTACAACAAACTAAGACAATAGCTACCTCTGTAAAATAGAATTCATATAACAGTATATGGAAATTGTAACCGTCAAATACCTAATGCCCTTATTTATTTTATTTACCTTCGTCTATAATGTCTTCTGTTTGTTTGTTTCTGTTTTTTATTGTGGTAAATTTATATAACAAAACATTTGCCATTTTAACCATTTTTAAGTGTACCATTCAGTGATATTGATTACATTCACCATGTTGTAAGATGTAGTCTTATAATTAACATTTCAGTTCTTTTCTTTCTATATGTTAACATTGTTTACTTCTTGATTTGACGTTGGGTTATGGAGGGCATAGAAGTTTACGAATGTTATCTATTTATTGATTGTGCCTTTTAACAACAATGATCTTTGTCCTTTTCATTCCTTTTTGCCTCTTAAAGTCTACTTTGGTTAATATTAATATCACCAGCTCTGCTTTCTTTTGGCTTGTGTTTGCTCGTCTTCTCAGACCCTTTGAAACAGTTTGCTTGGGTGAAAATTCTTTCCCTCGGTGTCAGGATCCTCTTTTTGAAGAACTTCTGGTAGGTGAGAAAACAACTGATTCCAATTCTACACCAAGAAGAATAGTCTACAATGGATACCTCCATCTCCACCCACTGTTTAAAAATCAAATGAACAAAAGTTTGCGACTATAAAATTAATACATGCTTGTTGGGAGATAGTTCTCCATGGGCTCTTGCTTTTCTGTGTATTTTAGTTGTTGTTGTTGAAAATACGCACAGCAAAACATACACCAATTAATATATGTACAATATGGTGACATTGATTACATTCTCCCAATTGTGTAGTCATTTTCACGTCCCTTTCCAGTTTGTTCTTCCCTTACTGACATAAACTCACTCCCCCCTAACCTTCCTATCTAACCCTTCGAGTTACCGTTAACAATTTGATCCCATATAGTAAGTTGTTTGCTTTTCTGCACATTTTGCAGGCAGAGGCATCTACAGCCTTTGTTCCAGACTATCACTTTGAGGATGTTTGTACAACAAACAGTCTTGGAAAATAGAAATGGTGCCTCTTTCCAGAGCAAATGCAGGTTTTTTACTGCTAGTGGTAGCAACCCATGTCCAAGGATAGCTGCATCTATACCGCGGGCTGCAACATCTAGTGCTTGGTGGCAGCAGCAGTGTCCTCACCAGCTGGTTCTGGGGTACGCTGTGGGCACTGGCATACGATGAGTGGCCTTCTAAGCCTGGCTGTCCAGCTTCCTGGTGATTTTGAGAGGTGCTCGGTATTGCTTTTTTATTATTGTTATGAAGATATATACAACAAAACATACTTCACTTCAACAATTTCTACATGTATAATTCAGCGATATTGATTACAGTCCAGTTGTGCAACCATTGCTGCTATCTTTTTCCAAGTTATTCCACCACCATTAACATAAACTCAGTGCCCTCTAAGCAAAAAGTCCCATCCTCCCCCCACGCCTTACCACTTGTAACCACTAGTCATCTTTGGTTTCTATATATTTGCTTATTTCATATAAGTAACATAGAGCATTTGTCCCATTGTGATTCAATATTTTTTTTACTTTTTAAAAAATGTTGTTGAGAATATACACAGCGAAACATACACCAATTCAGCAATTTCTACATGTAAAATTCAGTGACATGATTACCTTCTTCAAGATGTGCAGCCCTTATCATACTTCTTTTCCAAAATATTTCTTATCATTAATATAAACTCACTGCCCCTTATGTTTCTTACTAACGTTTCTCAATATTCTTTTTATGATATCATCTTCTGTTAAAATTGTCCAGGGTTGTGTTTGTTATTTGCAACCCAGAGTCCTTTCTGAAATATGTTGAAATATAGCCAATCATCAGAAAAGGACTAAAACCCAGAAGCAGAAAACCAAGAAGATTTTCTCCAACTAAAATAGTCTCCTCTCTGTGTGTTTTTTTCTTCAGCCCCTCTCTGTTCCTCAGTCCATGGGCAGTCAGTGGATCAGGCAAAAGAGGGTTGAGTATGCACATTCCACCCAAGTCACAGAGTGATATGGACTGGCTATCTCCCAATCCCGGTTCCAAATACCTGGTCCAATCAGCTATGACAAAGATGGAGGGGATGTAGGATAAACATGATAGCTAGGGCCACATTACACTGTGACTGTTCATATTAGGAGGTTCTAATTTGAAAAAAAGCTAAACCATGTGGGTTAGACAGATATCCCAAAAGAGATCTAGAGTTCATAAATCACAGCATGCTGTCCTCTCCTTGAGACAACCCCCTTTCAGGCTATCCTTTATTCCAAATGGTTTTATGGGCTAAGTCTAGTTTTGTAATGTGTTCCCACCATTCCCATCTGCAAATTGGAGAATACAGGTATCACTAGTCATCTCTAAAGATTACCACACATGAGAAAGCACGGGTTACACAGAAAACACAGGAATAGCCCCAGTTCTGAACATAGGAAGTGAGAAGAAAAAGGATTTAATAACCATATTTTTACATATTTGGATACAGAACCAGAAGAACAAGGTGATGAGGATTGAGGTCCTAGGGAATTTTGTCTGGGATTTGTCTCCACCAAGATGGCTCTGTGTCTAGTATCTTCAAGCTTTGACCTAAAAGTTACATCTAAACCTTAGGTAATCTTTGTCATCATTGTTTGGTCCAAAGGGGCCAAAAGTAGGTAGGACAATTACTCTCTTCTCATCTCTAATGAGGCTCTCAGGGAATGTGATCCCAGTGGTCATGGAGACACCTGTAAATGTCTACTTTGTGATTCCTACAAACATCCTTCTTGCAGAGAGGACTAAGACCATGAACCCCTGCTCCTACTTGCTCAGAACTTGCCTATATTTCCAAGACTTTCCAGTCCTCACAATAAAGAGAAGCATTGGCCAGTTATGCAGAGGTGAAGAACACATGATAGCTACAGGTTCAACCTCCCTCGGTAAGATTATAGCAGAAGAGACATTAATTTTTGTTTACTGAGACATGAGTTATTCTAGATTCAGGCAGCAATAGTAGGAGTCCTGCATCCATCAGCTAGAATTTGGGATGAACCCAGTAACAATCAGCTGTTTCTCTTGTCTCTTTAGGCACAACTAAGGACTTGGGGGGTGGAAACTGGGAAATGTAAGCAGAGGCAGATAGTCAGAGTTGGGTTGTGTATAAGCCTTTGTGTTTTTCAATGTTAAATACGCAAAATAAGTACCAGTGATTTCAGTAGGAATGACACCAGGATTGAGTGTTGGAAATTGGGGCTGCAGCTGGGATGGGCTGATTGTATCTTAGCAACATTATTATCTGATTTGCAAATGTGGCTCAACCTGAAGCTTGATTTGTCATATCTTCACCATCCATGTTTAGGTATTTGAATTTGCTTTTGTGCATTAACCTGCTTCTACACCCATGAGCGAGGCAAACCAGTCGAGTGTCTCTGAGTTCCTCCTCCTGGGGCTCTCCAGGCAACCCCAGCAGCAGCTGTTCCTCTTTGTTCTCTCCCTGAGCATGCACCTGGCCACAGTCCTGGGAAACCTGCTCATCATCCTGGCCATCAGTGCAGATTCCCGCCTGCACACCCCCATGTTCTTCTTCATCAGCAACCTGTCCTTCTTGGATGTCTGCTTCTCCTCTGCCATCGTCCCCAAGATGCTGGCAAATCACATATTCCGGAGTCAGATCACCTCCTTCTCTGGGCGTCTCATGCAGATGTATTTTCTCATTATGTTTGCTGACATGGACAATCTCCTCCTGGCTGTGATGGCCTATGACCGCTTTGTGCCACCCTTTACACTACACAACAAAGATGACCCCTCAGCTCTGTGCCCTGCTGGTGGCTGGGTCGTGGGTCATTGCCAGTCTGAATGCTTTGTTGCATACCCTGCTGATGGCTCAACTCTCTTTCTGCGCAGACAACATGATCCTCCACTTCTTCTGTGATGTGACTCCTCTCCTGAGACTCTCCTGCTCCGACACACACTTCAATGACATGATGATTCTTACTGAGGGGGCCCTGATAATGATCACCCCATTTGTTTGCATCCTGGTTTCCTACATTTACATCACCTCGGCTGTCCTGAGAATCCCATCCAAAAAGGGAAAATGGAAAACCTTGTCCACCTGTGGCTCCCACGTGGCTGTGGTTTCCCTCTTCTATGGCACTGTCATGGCTGTGTATTTCAACCCTTCATCCTCCCATTCAGCTGAGAAAGACATTGCAGCAGCTGTGATGTACAAGTAGTGACCCCCATGCTGAACCCTTTCATCTACAGCCTGAGGAACAAGGACATGATAGGGGCCCTAAGAAAAGTGATTTCTCTGAAAATATTTTCTGTTCAGTGATGACATGGACTCCGAATGTCATAAAGGATACTAATTTGTAATAAAACCTTCCCCCCCACCCCATTCTCTGAAACGTAACAGTTGTCCATCCATATATTTATCTTGGGAGAATGAAACTCTTGATACAACTCTTTAAGTTAAAGAGGGAAAGAGGGATGCTTTTATCAAATGACTGAACTATTCCAACTGCCAATGCCCTCCAGCCAAAACCACCAGCAACATTCCTCTAGTTTACTGTGTCTGTTATTCATGACAACAAGAAAGAACACACTCAGTGGGGAACTGTGACACTTCCCAGTAGCAGGGCGTTAGAAAGGTCTTATAAGATTTGAGTGTGAGCTAATTTTGGTGAGGTTTTAAGGAATCAGGGCTTTGATCTGGATTCAATGTTGTCAGAAATCAGGGGTCATTCTTATTGGGCATGTCAATATCTTATCTAGAATGACCATGGGAGTCAGAAGCTGTAATTGGTAAGGAATTTACCACACTCCTATCAGCCAGGATGGGGAGTTCCGTCATTTCTGTGGCTTGGACAATGTTTATGGTTTTGTCTGTGTTCAGACATGAACACAGTGGTCTTGTTTTGTCTTAATCCATCATGGTCACAGAGTGACCTTGTCTGATACTGATGATCTTTGAATTTCTCCATGCTTAGCAGAAAAAGGGTTTATTTAGGTCTCTGGGAAGTCCTAATTCTTCCAGGCATTTGAGCTAATTATTTTTACCTTTTAACCTGAGCTTTACGTATCATACAACATTACAGCAGGAATATGGGTAATTTAAATAAGAAAGAACTATCTTCCTCAATCCCAATGCCAGCCATGCCAACTTCAGCTTTTTCTTGTCTTCTGTCAACATGCTCAGGTATTTGTACATAGACCCTAATTTATATCCTGGCTTTCTGTTTTCATTTTATAACAAACCTTTTCCAAATTTCTATACAATTTCCACAATTTTTATCTTACTGCCCTGACATATTTCCATCCAGTTCCTTCAGCAAAATTTACTCACTAGTAATTTTTTTCCCTCATTTAAACGTAATGGAAATGTACTATTTAAAATGTAATTTGAAGTCTGGGGCCTTAAAAGCTGGGGCATCTAAGATACTCCACTGGTCCTATCCCTTCTGGAGCAAGGGAAAATGAAGAAAAACAAAGACACAAGGGAAAGATTAGTCTAAAGGACTAATGGACCACAACTACCACAGCCTCCATCAGACTCACTCCAGCACAACTGGATGATGCCCAATGACCACCACTGACTGCTCTGACAGGGATCACAATAGATGGTCTCAGACAGAGCTGGAGAAAAATGTAGAACAAAATTATAACTCACAAAAAAAGACCAGACTTAACTAGTCTGACAGAGACTGGAGGAACCCCGAGACTATGGTCCCCGGATACCCTTTTAACTCAATACTGAAGTTGCTCCTGAAGTTTACCCTTCAGCCAAAGATTAGACAGGCTCATCCAACAAAAATGAGGCTAAATTGGCATATCAGCTCAGGGACAGGGACAAGAAGGCAGGAGGGGACAGGAAAGCTGGTAATGGGGAATCCAAGGTGAAGAAGGGGAGAGTGTTGACATGTCATGGGGGTGGCAAGCAATGTCACAAAACAATATGGATATTAATTGTTCAGTGAGAAACTAATTTGCTCTGTAAACCTTCATCTAAAGTACAATAAAAAAGGATAAAAAAAAACAAAAAAAAAGTGATTTCAGATTTATTTTTAAAACAATTATGGTAAAAAAAAAATCAAGAAATATTGGAAACCGGATAAAACACCACTGAAAAGGCTGCTCTGGATTTTGAGGAGGAAAGAGGAAAATAGGGCAGTTTTCCTTAATTTCTCATTTCATAGAGATGGTAAGATGACATCTTGTGTGAAAATCGGCAGAATTCAGCATCAGAGGCTGTTTTTGAGTTTAACATACGATTTTCTTTTTTTATACTTGTCAAATTTGTTTATTAAGATGTTTGCCTTGAAGAATGCATGCGAGGGTTTTCAATATTTAGTCTATACATCCACAAATTCTTCATAATATGATAGAAAGTGACTGTTCCTTGGAAGTCTGAAAGAAATCACCAGCCTTTGGTCTGTACGTGGGTGAGAAAAGAGGGCGATGTTTTTAAATGTCTCCCTCAGTAAAAATATATTGCTTTTTATTTCATGTACGTTAGTTTTTGCTATCTTTACATTTTTACAGAAAACCATCTACTTCACTAGGTTTTCAAATATAATTAACATGTGATTGCCTCTAGTATTTCCACATATGTTTAAAAATCTTTTTAAATTTATTAGTATTCTTTTTGTTTCTAACTTTATTCATATTTTTGATTGCTTTTTGTAGAGGCTTGTACCATTTATTTCTTGTGAATCAGTTCTTGGATTCACAATCAATTCTAATAATTTTCTAGTTTAAAAAATCTATTTTATCTGAGTATCCTTGGTCTTGTTTCCCATGAACAGCTAAGTTGTATATCCTGTTTTATCATTAACATTAATTCATGAAACATAAAATCCTAAAATGTTCTTAAAAAACCCATTGCTGGGGAGTCTATTCTGACTCCTAGCCACCTTATCCAACAGAGTAGAACTGCCCCACAGGGATTCCTGCGGGTCATCATCCGGAAGCTGGCTGCCACATACTTCTCTCTCCCAGTGGCTGGTGAACCACCGCCGAACCATCAACCTTTGGGTTAGGAGCCAAACACTTAACAACTCTGCAACCAGGGCTCTACAAATTCCATTGTATTTTGTTCATTGACTTTGATTTTTTACTCTTATACATAAATATATCAGTAAGCAGCTTTGTACATATATTTCTGTAGGCATCTTTTATTTCTTAAGGATAAATTCCTCAAAAAGGAATTTGGGATAATTGTCGACATTGTAATACATATTACTAATTGCCTATCAGAACTTTTTTTTTTTTTTAATGTTTTATTGTATTTTGGGTGAAAGTTTACACAGTAAATTAGGTCCCCATTCGACAATTTCTATACAAAATTTTCAGTGACATTAGTTGCATTTTTCACAATGTGTCAGCATTGTCCTTAATTGTGTTCTGGCTGTTTCATTCCTAGAGCTCTAGTTTCTCTGCCCCCTTATCTTCACATCTTTGGTTTGGAGTAATTGTTCAACTTTTGGTGTCATATAGACAGCTTTTTAAATAACGCCATACTCAAAGGTTCTAGAACATTTTTATCAAATTATTTCCTAACAGCAAGATATGAGATTGCCTTCTCGCCACACTCTCATCAGCCCTGGCATTTTAATATTTTACCAATTTATTAAATAAAGCAATACTGAATTTTTGTTTCAATTGGCATTCATGCTTCAATTTCCATTTCCTTTCTTTTTGCTAATGAGAACAAATCTTTTCACTTATTCTTTTAAATTGTCCATCCTACCCTTTAACTGTTTTTCTCTTAAATTGTTTTTATTACTTACGAGTTCAATAAATATGGATTTGACGATAAATTGTTAAATAATATTTATTGAGTATGTCAGACATCTTTTCACAAATGATGCAAAATGCTTCTGCCAGTTTTTCCTTGGCCTTTGGTCTTGTGATCGATGTTTTGGATATATAAAATCATTACATTTTTATGTACTCACCACTAGCAAGCAAGGATTTCTTTTCTGATTTCTCCCACTTCTCTTACGGTTTATCTTTTCTTCCTATTCTATGATGATTTAAATCTTCAGCTATATTTTCTTCTAGTTTTTAGGTTTTACTTTTAACTTTTTAATAAAGCTACAATCAATATAATTTCATTTTCTCAAATATGTTGATCAGGTTGTCTCAGATCGTTTCTGATGACCTTCCCTGTCCTCTCTGATTTGTAACACCGCTTTTCTCATTTGCAAAATGCTGTTATGTGGAATATATGTTGAGAACTTATGTTCCAGGTAGTTGACCAAGTCCTTTCTCTAAGGTATCTATTTTAATGATCATGGCAGTAAGGTAAGTATCCTTAGCATCCCTGCTCAAGACATCCCGGGTTTAGAGAGATTCAGTGATTGGTCAGGGTCCTGCAGTAAGATCATGATGCAGCCAGGATTGAGACTTATCCAACTCCATGACCAAGTACATCCTCTGAACAACTCTGTAAATTCATGTATACCTATATATATAGAAAAAACAAAAACCAAACCCACTGCCATCCAGTTGATTTTGACTCATAGAGACCCTATAGGACAGAGTAGAACTGCCGTATACAGTTTCCAAGGAAACAACAGTCATAGCTCTTAATCACTGCACCACCAGGGCTCCAGATGTATAGAGAGATACAGATAAAGGGATACAGATATATAGCTAAAGATATGTTTTTAGCCTCTCTGTTCTGCTATGTTGATTTGGGTTTTTATTATTGTGCCAAGACTGGGCTATTTTAGTTTTAGGATTTTTTTTTTTTTTTTTTTGGAGGGGGGACTTGATAATACTTTGTGGTATCAGGTAAATTATTCTTGCAAAACCATGCCAAGATACAGCTACAAGAATGTTGATTGTTGTGAACACACACACGTAACACCTGAAAGAGCTCAAGTATCCTTCAATAGGGAACCAATAAATAGATTACAAATCATCCTTATAAGGGAATCCAATACATCCCCTAAAATGGATAGAGATTTGTACTTTCTTATATTGAAAGCACTTCAAGATATATTTTTAAGAATGTTTTACAGAATGATTTCTGTGTCAATAGAAGAATAAAGATTACACAGACATACACTTCTAAGAGAAGCCGTAGCTGTGTGGAGCTTGCCTTGGAGTTTCACTCTTCCCATCCCACAATCCTGCTTCCACCTCCTCCTTCCACAGGTGTTGATCTCTGGTAAACGTCTTGTACCTCAAAAGCCACCTTAGCATGTGCTTTTGGAGAACTGAAGCTGAGACAACATTTTAACATCAGTAACAACACCTGTATTGCCACTGTTATGGACTGAATTGTGTCCCTCAAAAATATGTGTTGTAAACCCTAACCACTATACCTGTGGAAGTGATCCCTTTTGGGAAAAGGATCTCCTTTGTTATGTTAATGAGGTCACATTAGTGTAAGGGTGTGTTTTAAACCAATCACTTTTGAGGTACACAAAGGGCAGATTAGGAACAGAAGCAAGTAAACACCAAAGGGGTGGGGGGGCTGGAAATAGATGCAATGCCACATGAAGACCCTCAAAGAATGGAGGAACACAGCGAAAAAGAGACAAGGACTTCCCCCAGAGCTAACAGCCAGAAAGCCTTCCCTTAGAGCCAGCACCCTGAATCCATACTCGTAGCTGCCTAAACTGTGAGGAAAAAAAAAAAAAATCTATTTTAGTATTTCTGTTGCATCAACACTAAGAAACTAACACAACCACAGTGAAAAAGAACAGCTACATCACGCTGCCTGACCAAAGTTTAGGTACTGGGACCTGGTCCATTTGCCAATCACTATTTACTGAAAACATTATTTAGTATTTTATCTGAAAATAAAATACAGCGATGCTATCCACTAATCTTCCTTGATTTCTCATGCATTTGGCATTGTTTAGCATTAGTTTTTTTTTTAACTCACATGTGCATTAGTGTCTTAAAAACTATTTTCGCCTTGCTGCCTGTCTCCTTGCCCCATTTATTTTGTCACCTCCTCATCTATCATCTCCGTATATATCTTGTCCGTCTGAGTTTTATTCTTGAACTTCTATCTCACTCTACACTCTCTCCCTGGACAATTAGATTCATTTTGGTGTCTGTAACTGAACTGGATATGGGGACGTCTAAATCCATATCCATCAAACCACCCCTTGACTGTAGACTTACAATACTCACCTCTTGGACAACTTCACCTGCATGTCTTACACAACTTCACACCTATCATTTCCTGCTGCTTCCACCAGCACCACAACCCACCCTACATGTGCAAACACACCTCATACTTCTCTCCAGCCTGCATTGCCTATCCTAATTGATGGTACCACTGTGTTGGGTATCACCCAACACTTGCTTTCAGCCCACATAGCCAATCAGCCACTAAGTGCTCTGCACTCTACCTCCTTAGCATCCCTCATGATATTCCCTATTCTCCATGTTTGCCATCGTTCAGGGTTGTACATCTTACTGAATTATGGCAATACTTAATATTGGTCTCTTTGCCTCAGAGTTCCCCTTCTCTGATTTAACTCACCACACTGCTGTCACAGGGATCTTTCTACAATGCAAATCATATCATATCCTTCGTGGGCTTGCAGTCTTTGAAGACACTTCCTCTGATCCCAGAATAAAATCTAAACATTTCTATATGGCTTATTGTGAGATATAATTTACCACGCAGACAATGATTGGGTAAAAGGAGACTATCAATAATTAGAGGTAAAATCAGACTTGCCAGGCAAACCAAATTGCATGATCACCCTCTTTTCTGGGATGTCGTGATCTGCTGTCTGCTCCGTGCCTCTTTCCCCGCTCTAATCCACACACTCTAACTCCACTCAAACCTGATTACCCCTTCTCCAGTAGACTAGGTTCCCTGATGGCCACACTTACTTCCTTCTGCCTGTAATATCTTCACAAGCCTCCTTCCCCAAACTGACCTCCCTTTCCTGAAAAGCACCTATTTGTGTTTAAAACTCAAGTCTTTCTTTACTTTTCTCCACCCATCCCAATGGAAATTGCTTATTTATGCTCCCAATGTGTCTTGTACAAACTTCTCTTGCAGTTTGCACTTGTGGGGAGTCTTCTATGAGAATATAGACCCTTGAAAGGAGAAATAGACATGTGAATCTATGGATTAGGGGGGAACTCTGAACTGGGTGATGCTTTGTGAGTTGGGAAGACATCCCAAGAGAAACCTACTCCAGGAGCCTGGAGTTCCTCAATCATGGCAATGCTATGTACTTCCTGATATATCCCCACCTTCCCCTACCCCATTACACACAGATTATCCTTCACACCAAATGTTTTAAGGAGTAAGGACAGCGTTATAATGTGCCCCAGCATTCCCACTGGCAAAGGCATCACTGAGTCCATGCAGTAGATGACCAGACATGAGAAGAAAACAGGTTTACAGGGATAACACTGTAATCCCCCTAGTTTCTGAGCTAAGAAAGCAAGAAGAAAAATGTCTTAATAGTGGAATTTCCAAACCTATAAACATAAGCCCAGATCAGCAAGGTGATGATATTTGAGGCTCCAGAGAATTTTGTCTGGGAATTGTCTGGACCCAGATTGCTTTATCTCCAAGTTCTGACCTAGGCCCAAGCCTGTTGCTGTTAAGTCGATTCCAACTTACAGCGACCCTATAGCACAGGGTAGAACTGCCATATAGGGTTTCCAAGGAGTGGCTGAAGGATTCAAACTGCCGACCTTTTGTTTAGTAGCCGAGCTCTTAACCACTGTGCCATAAGGAGTTACCTAATATTCTTTGTCATCATTCTTGAGTCCAAAGGGACTAAGAAGTAGGTGGTACAATTACTTTCTGCTTATCTGTAATGAGGCTCTCAGGGAATCTGGTCCCAGTGGCCATGGAGGCGGCTATAAACAGCTGATCTGTGATTGCTGCAAACATCCTTCTTGCACACAGGACCAAGACCATGAACCCCCTGTCTTCACTCACTCAGGACTTGCCTTCATTTCTGAAACTTTCCCATGTTTAGAATACAGTGGAGCATTGGCCACTCCATAATGACAGTACCCACTTCTCCCAGGTAATACTATATTACTGCTGTTATGTTGTTAGATGCTGTCAAGTCAGTTCCAACTCGTAACAACCCTATGTACAACAGAACGAAAGACTGCCCAGTCCTGCACCATCCAATCTTTGCTATGTTTGAGCCCATTGTTGCAGCCATTGTGTCAATCCATCTTGTGGGGGATCTTCCTCTTTTTTGCTGACTGTCTACTTTACCACGCATGATGTCCTTCTCCATGGACTGGTCCCTCCTGATAACATGTCCAAAGTACGTGAGGGTAAGTCTTGCCACCTTACCTTCTAAGGAGCATTCTGGTTGTACTTCCTTCAAGACAGATTTGTTCCTTCTTCTAGTAGTTTGTGGTGTGTTCAGTATTCTTCCCCAACACCATAATTGAAAGGCATCAATTCTTCTTTGGTCTTCTTATTCATTGCCAGAATTTGCATGCATATGAGGCAATTGAAAATGCCATTGCCTCCGTCAGGTGCACCTTAGTCCTCAAGATGACATCTTTGCTTTTTAACACTTTAACACTTTAAGAGGTCTTTTGCAGCAGATTCATCCAGTGCAATAAGTCGTTTGATTTCTCGACTGCTGCTTCCGTGGGTGTTGACTGTGGATTCAAGCATAATGAAATTTTTGACTACTTCAATTTTTTCGTAGTTTATCATGATGTTGCTTATTGGTCCAGTAGTGAGGATTTTTCTTGTCTTTGTGTTGAGGTGTAATCCATACTGAAGGCTGTAGTTTTCGATCCAGCATCATAGCAACATGAAAGCCACCACAGTGCGGCAAACTGACAGACGAGTAGGTAAGACTATAGCAGCGGAGATAGTAATACTTATTTACTGAGGAGTAAATTTTAGGAACTCCCTTTGCTAATTCTTGCAGATTCAAGAAGCAATAGTAGGAGTCATGAATTCATCAACTGGAGCTTGTGATAAACCCAGTAATAATAGGCTGTTTCTCTGGTCTCTTTAGGAGCAACTAAGTTGTTGGGAATGGGAACTCGGAAATGTAAGAGACACACAGAGTCATAGAGTGGACTGTGTACTTGCCTGTGTGCTTTTCAATGTAAATATACAAAACAAGAGTCAGTAAGCCAAGTAGGAATAGCAGGACTGAGTTTTGGAAACTGGGTGTGTACTTACAGTGGACAGATCTTGTCTTAGCAGATCTATTAATTGATTTGAAATATTGCCCATCCTGGAGCTTCATTTGCTGCAGTTGTTTGCATTTTGGTGGGTCTTCCCCTCTGAGAATATAAAGCCCTTGAAAGCAGAAATACACTTGTGGATGTATGGATTAGGGGGACACTCTCTTAATAGGGTGATCCTTTGTGAATTGGGAAGACATCCCAAGAGAAATTTACTAGAGGAATTAGGAGTTTCTCAGTCATGGCATGCTATGCACTTCCTGATATCTCCCTGTCTTCCGTCTATCCCATTACATACAGATTATCCTTTACACCAAATGCTTTAAGAAGTAAGGACAACTTTATAACGCACCCCAGGATTCCCAATGACAAACCAAAAAACCAAACCGGTTGCTGTCAAGCCGATTCCAACTCATAGCGACCCTATAGGACAGAGAAGAACTGCCCCATAGGGATTCCAAAGAGTGGCTGGTGGATTCGAACTGCTGGCCTTTTGGTTAGCAGCCAAGCATCACTACGTCCATGCAGTAGATAACCAGACAAGAGAAGCAAACAGGGTTACAGAGATAACACTGTAATCCCCCTCAGTGTCTGAACTAAGAAAGTAAGAAAAAAAAGTCTTAATAAGGGAATTTCTAAACCTATAAATATAAGCCCAGATCAGCAATATGATGACATTTGAGGCCCCAGGGAATTTTGCCTGGGAATTGTCTTCGTCCAGATTGCTTCATCTCCAAGTTCTGACCTAGGAGTTAACTAATATTCTTTGTCATCATTTTTGGGTCCAAAAGGACTAGGAAGTAGGTGGGACAATTACTTTCTGCTTATCCATAATGTGGTCCTCAGGGAATCTAGTCTCAGTGGCCATGGAAGCGCCTGTAAATGCCTGCTCTGTGATTGGTCCAAACTTCCTTCCTGCACACAGGGCCAAGGCCATGAGCTTCTTGTCTTCACTCACTAAGGACTTGTCTTTGTTTCCAACACATTCTCATCTTTAGAATACATTTGAGCACTGGCCACTCCATAGTGACAGCACCCACTTCTCTCAGGTAATGTTGTTAGGTTCCCTTGAGTCAGTTCTGACTCATTGCAACCCTATATACAGCAAAACAAAACACTGCCCAGTCCTGTGTCATACTCACAACCGTTGCTATGTTTGAACCCATTGTTGCAGACACTGTTTCAATCCATCTTGTTGAGGGTCTTCCTCTTTTTTGCTGACCCATGGACTCCAAGGACTGGTCCCTTCTGATAACATGTCCAAAGCACCTGAAACATTGTCTCGTGCCATCATCCCTTCTAACGAGCATTCTGGCTGTACTTCTTCCAAGACAGATTTGTTTGTTCTTCTGGCAGTCCATGGTATATTCTTCACCAACACCATAATTCGAAGACATCAATTCTTCTTCCTTCTTCCTTATTCATTGTCTGGTGCTCATTTTGATCGAGTCAATCCACAGGAGTGAAACAAACCTCTAGTTTCTTGTACTCTGGCGTCTTCTCTTCCCTTCGATATTTAAGACTACAACCTACCATGAATTGGTTTCTTTGTATAGTATGAGGTAGGGTTCAAGATTTATTTTTTATGATCCAGAACTATTTATTTAAAAGACCACCCTTTCTGCCACTGGTCTGCTGTGAACACTTTTACACAAATCAAGTCTCTAAATACATGTGGTTCTATTTCTGGAAAGCTTTGTTCCATAGTCTCTCTGTCTACCCTTTCATCAGAACCAGTGTCATGGATTGAATTGTTTCCCCCAAAAATATCTGTCAACTTGACTGGGTCATGATTCCCAGTATTGTATGATTGTGTACTATTTTATAATCTGATTTGATTTCCTTACGTGTTGTAAACTCTATCACTATGATGTAATAATAAGATGGATTAGCGGCAGTTATATGGATGAGGTCTAGAAGATTAGACAGTGTCTTAAGCCAATCTCTTTAGAGATATAAGAGAGAGAAGTGAGCAGAGACACATGGGAACCTCATACCACCAAGAAAGCCTGCTGGGAGCAGAGCACATCCTTTGGACCTGAGGGTCCTGTGCTGAGATGCTCCCAGACCAGGAGAGGACTGGTGGTGGGGACCTTCCTCCAGAGCCAACAAAGAAGGTATTCCCCAGGAGCTGACACCCTGAATTTGGACTTGTAGCCTACTGGACCGTGAGAGAATAAATTTCTCTTTGTTAAAGGCATCGACTTGTGGTATTTCTGTTATAGCAGCATTAGATGACCAAGACAATCAGTTTAGCTTTATGATAAGTTTTAACATCCAGGAATGTACAAACCCTCTAGACTTGTTTTAGCTATTATTCATCCATTTAGCTATCTATTCATCCATAGAATCAGCTTGTCAGTTTACACAAAAATATCACCTGGGATTTTGATTGGGATTTTTCTATAGATCAGTTTGGAGTGATTTGACATCATTACAATATTGAATCTTGCAACTCATGAACATGCTATATATCCCTCCATTTATTAAGGTCTTTTTTTTTTTTTCACTTACCACAACAGTGTTTTATATTTTACTCAGATAGGTTTGGCAACTTTCATTAGAATTTTCCCTGGCATTTGGTGTTTTGGATGCTAGTGTAAATTATGTTTTAATATAATTTTCTATTTTTTACAGATCTATAAAAATACAATTCATTTTTATATATTAATCTTGGATTCAGTGACCTTGGAAATTCACTTATTATTTCTAATCTATAGATTTTTCTACATATTCAGGCATGTCATCTGTGAATAATGGCAATATTTAATTAAGTATTTAAAGATTTTCAATCAGTATTTATATCTTTTAATTAATTTTCTTTCCTTATTGCTCTATCTAGGACTCCCAATAAAATGTTAAATAGAAGTGTGGTAGAGGTAATTCTTACTTAGTTTTAGAATTCAGGGGGAGAAGCTTTCAAAATTCTACCATTAAATATGATATTTATTGTCATTAAAAAAATAGTTAGCATTTATCAGTTACTATCACTGTGTAACAAACATCCCCAAATTTAGCATCATCAAACAACAATTTTATTATGCTGGTGGATTCTGTAACTCAGGAATTCAACAGGAAACAGCAGGTTTAACTTGTGTTTGTCAAGTATGGGGCTTGGCTGGGAAGAGTTGAAGGCTGGGGGCAGCTAGAGGGCTGGGGGCCAGAAGCATCTGGAGGTCCCTTTACTCACTTGTCTGTCATGTGGACTGAGAGGAATCAAAGGCTGAGCTCAGCTGGGACTCTGTGGAGGCTTAAGGGAGTGGATAATATTGCTGGTTTATCCAGTTATCCCGCACAACTAAACCCTTCACCTGAAAATCTATGTCTGTGAACCGGCAAACCACCTCCCAGGACTCAGAGGTGCTGGTACAAGCAACTGCGCAATGGGGTGATTGAAGTAACCTATCAATCAGCTGGAGATCAATTAAGCAGACACTAACAGGGTGGCTCGTTGGTCTAGGGGTATGATTCTCGCTTTGGGTGCACGAGGCCCGGGTTCAAATCGCGGACGAGCCCTGCTATTTTACTCTCTTCTTTAAGGAGGCAGACATTTTCACCTTTTGTGAAAGACAGGAGACTCAAGAGGTGGAAGGTTCCAGCTGCCACAGCCGTTGGGGGATCCCCAGGGTCGAGAAACTCCGACAGGTGGGACTAGTTCGCCTGCCCTGGCAATCAGGTCACGGTCCCAAAAGATCAGGTGGCGAGAGTGGGGCGCAAACCCCTAACCCCTATCGCAGAGCTAGGATCCTGGGCCTGGAACGTTGCTTAGAACAAGGAAACACGCAAGTCACGCTCTTTGGTTAGTTGTTGCCCAAGTCGTGTAATTCTTGTGTGGGCTCCAGAGGTTCTTCTGTCAGGCGGCGAGGGGCCCTACTCAGGCTTCAAATCGCGTTTTAGCGGAAAGCGGAGAGCGGGGCTGCCCGGGCTTAACTTCTGTGCGCGCTCCTGGCTGGTCTGGTCCCGAGGAAATCTCCACCTGTCGGGGGAACCGCGGGGAGGGGAAACTGCTGACCTTTTGGTTAGAAGAGTAGCTGTTAACCACTATGCACCAAAGTTTCCAAAATAATGTAGTTCTGTGAACAGACAAGGACTCCTCTAGGATTTGAACCTGGGACCTCTTGCACCCTAAGGAAGAATCATACTCCCAGACCAAGGAGCAGACACAAATCACACAGCCTGGGCCTGAAAACCGGAACCTGCAATATGGCATAGAACAAATTTTAAAGGCCTAAAGCTGGCTCCTGATGCTCCTAAGTTTTTAATTGGAGTCCTGCAATGCCAGAGTGTGTGGAGAGGGGGCAGGGCCTCCGGAGGAGCTCTGGTCATGTCCCATCCCAGTCCTCAAAGGGTTAGACTTGCCCGGGCAGAACAGTAACAGCCCCAAGTTCAAGGTCAGAGGATTAGCCCTGGGCTCGTGGGTGGACTGGGGAGTGTGAGTGACCCTTGAGTGGGACCAGACTTTCTGAGTTCCAATCCCGAGAGCTGCTTTCTGTAAAGGGTGAAATTTTCCCCCTTTCAGGGCCACCATGGGCCCAGGGGGCTCAGGTCCGATCTCCTACTTTCGGAGTGCCCCGCAGGCCCTGGGACTGAGGTTCAGTTTGATTTCCCAGGGGAATCCCCTCCGCCCAGAAGGTATTTAAAAACTCTTATGTGTTGCTTAAAGAAACACCACTGTCACAGCAGGAATTTACAAAGAAAAATTTTCCTGGAAAGAGCCATTTTCCAACAACAAGAACGGAGGAGGTTGTTGAGAGCAACCCTCTTGCTGAAAACAACCGAAAATGCTGGTATTAAAAATAAACAAATAAACTTAAAAGCATTGAAGAGCTTTCAGGAGAGTAAAGAAATTCCAGGCCAAATTTAAACCAAAGTGGGAACCGAATGGGGTGCGTCACTCTGAGGGCACTGGCCAAGGTGGCAAACGTGAGCACCTCAGGAATCTGGGAAAGAAAGGTACAGCCCAGGGCCCACTGCAGGTGGTGGAGTTCCCCATGAATTTGTGACCCCAAAAGACTAAATCTTTGGAAGAGTATGAACAGAAATACAACCGGCCCACCCCAAGTAGGACCCCCACTGCTTCAGGAAAGTGCCCCAGCCTGGGGACTCGTTCCTAAGACTTCAGGACCTTAATGTGTGCCTCCCTCCAGGACTTCTGCAGACGAAAAATTCTATCTCCCTTGCCAGCCACCATCCTACTCCAAAACCCTCAAGCTGTGGAATCAAGGAAGGTCACCTTTATAGAAGACAGCCAAAGGGCTTTATATCAAAGCCCAATACTCCACCACCTGATGCAGCCAGAGGCTGCTGCATTGCTTTCTGGATCCGTTCATCTGAAGGTAAATCCAGCACCTTTGGGAGCCTGAGATCCCTTCTGGAGGAACCAGACGCACCCGAATCCATGGAGCTGGTGCCGGTTGGAACCTGGGAAAGGAGAGCTCTGCAGGTGGAGAAGGTGCAGTCTGAGGCTAGGAGCTCCCAGGGAGGGCGAGGGTTCGACTGTTTGGTTCACTATGCTGTCCTCAGCAACTTAAAGAGAGGCTGGTACATTGTAGGAACTCAGCAAAGTTTTCTTGAGTAAATACTCAAACTCATTCTTGGATCACTTTCTGGCTACCAGTAATGAATGATTTCTTCTTTCATTTTTCCCATGAAAACACCTGCTGTCTGCCCCAGTGGTCTGACAGATAAGGCACTGGCCTCCGAAGCCAGGGATTGTGAGTTTGATTCCCACCTGGAGTAATGTCACTATAATCATCTTTAGATGTACAACTAAGTTTTTTATTACACAGACATTTAAAATATGTCTATTATGAGGTAAAAACAAATGCCACTGTCAAAAGGTAAATAAAAATGTGATAGATGGGGAAATATTTGCAACTTCAAAAATAAATAAGGAGTTAAAATAACCCATAAAGTTGACTTTTACACATTATAAAAGAACAACAACAAAACCACAACCTTACAGAACAATGGGAAAAGGACTCCAACTTTTCAGCCAATGCTTGGAAGAGTAACTTCAAATTTCTGTAAGCAAGTAGAAAAAAAGATGTTTTATCTCATTAGGTATGAGGGAAATGCAAATTAAAGTGAAACGTTTACTTCTCACGCAACACATTGACAAAAGAAAGAAAGGAAGAAGAAAAGAGCAGTGCATTCTCATACCTGGTTAGGAAAATGTGAAATGTCATTGATTTTTTGGAACACATTCTAGTAAGAGTAATTAAAAATGTAATCCTCCTTAACCCTTTAATTCTACTATTATGAAGTCAATCCGTCTTATAGGACAAAAGGACCAAGGTATGTTAGGATATTTTATTGCAGCAGAGTTTCATATGGTAAGAAAACAAGAATGGCCATCAACAGGGGAAGAGTTCACCCTCTAGAGCACAGTTCCACTCTGACACAAGGGAGATCACTATGAGTTGGAGTCCACTGGACAGCAACTCGTATTTTTTAATGTTTATGGTGAACAGTAGGCAGAGATAAACACCAAAAGATTATAGGGAAACTTGTTTAAATTTAAAAACCGGAAATTTTTGTAATTCTATTTCTTTACCTAGAACATTAAATTTCATTGTGTATCAAGAACCCATTAAAGTCAATGCCCTATCCATATGCTACTTAAAGTCTGGATGGAGACCTTTCAAAGTGTTAGTATCAGTTTTCATCTATCCTGAATGACAAGGTAGGAAAAACAGTCATAGAGAATGGCATAAATTTACACTATTCCTACCAGTTAGGGGTTCAAACCCACTCAGTGGTACTGTAGAACAAAAACCTGGCCATCTACTTCTGTTAAGATTATAGTCAAGAAAATCCTGTAGAGCAGTTCTCCTTTGCCCGTATGAGGTCACCATGAGTTGGAATTTGCTCAGCTGTGTAACACACAGGATCGCCAAGAATTGGAATCAACCCGACAGCAACTAACAACAACAGTTCAAAATACCACCTCTAGGAATCACCCACATTATCATAAAGGCGTATTTCCGCTTTGCAATTAGCAAGCAACCTGTGGAGTGATATAATTTGATACTATGGGAATATTCTGTTTCCAACAAACTTTTATCTCTTGCTTTTAACAACCCTTTGTGTTCATGACATCTATCAATTATTTCATTGGAAGCTGCAAAATGATGATTTCCCAATTCTATCATTTTCCACATTTCTTAACTGGACATGTTATCAGGAAGGATGAATTGCTGGAGAAGGACATTATGCTTGGTAGAGTAGAGGGTCAGTAAAAAAGAGGAAGACTCAATGAGATGGGTTGACACAGTGGCTTCAATAGTGGGCTCAAAAATACGTTCTATTTTGAGGATGTTGCAGGACGGGAAATGTTTCATTCTGTTATACCTAAGGTCACTACAAGTTGGCGGTGACTTGATGGCACCTGACAACAACAACCAAGGTCACACAACTGGTAAAGATGAGCCTGGGAAATGAGTACAGGTCTGTGTGAATTCAAAGATACTCTTAATCCCTATACAGCTCCATGTATATTTCCCAACAGTGACACCATCCAAGGTTGGGGGAAGTATAAAGTATAGGATTGTGAGTTCTCTTTAGCAGAAGAGTTGTTGCCAGGGATTACTCCCAGGATTGCATCATTTTCAATGTTGCCAAGTCCTGCAGCAGGAATTACATAACTCAGATGACAGGTCTTTATTATCAGTGTTGGATTGAAATAGCCCAAGGAAGAGAAGGGAAAATTACTCTCTGCTTGTCTCTAATGAGGCTCTCGGGGAATATGGCCCCAGTGGACATGGAGGCTCCTGTAAAGGGCTCACCGTGTGATTCCTCCAAATACTCTTCCTGCACCAAGGACTGAGGCCATGCACTCCAGCTCCTCATTCATGCATAATTAGCTTGCAATCCCCAGTAACAAGTCCCTGTCCTTCTGACCAATAACCTCTGGCCAGATCTGAAGAAGTGAAATGAGCCTGAGACTTCTGGTGACAGAGAGGACTGCAATTTTTGCCAGGTAAGAGTCACACCAGTGGAGACTTCACCAATACCTGCTTGTCAGGTTGGAAAGACTTATAGAGGGATTCCTCACTAAGTCTTTTAAGTGAAGCCACAGTTCTAAACTCACCAGCTGTTCCTTGAGATCACCCAGGAATGACCAGTACGTGCCCTGTCAATGAGTCCCTGGACTGTGGGCATCACTAGTTGGCCGAGTTTCTGCCTATACTTTTGAGTTATTTCCATTTCAATATTACCAGTTGGATTTAGGAAGCTGAGTGGATGCAGCCAAGAAGTCCTAACTGAGACCTTTGTAAAGTCTTCATAAGCATGAGCCCAGAAAGAAGCAACAGCAGAAGAAATATTATCACTGTCGCTTTGGAAGCAGTGGATGATGGACAGTTGATATAATTCTCTGAGCACATGTGTTAGGAATGTGTACCATGTCGGGATTAAAGATAATGAAACTGAAACTCAGAGAAGTTAACTATTTCCTCTAAGGCAACATCACTGATAATGTTGATAATATCAGTCACCTATTTTAAATACTTACTACATGCCAGTCTCTATGGTAACCATTGTACTTATGTGTTGTCCACCACTCAATTAAAATCTTAAAGTCTCTATTAATATTTTATATTTACAGTGTTTTAAACATTTACTTTAAAAAAATTCATGAGGCACAGCAGTCCAGGGACAGGGCTAGAAGGCAGAAGGGGCCAGGAAAGCTGGTGATAGGGAACCCAAGGTTGAGTAAGGACAGTGTTGATGTGTAGTGAGGTTATTAACCGTTGTCATAGGGCAACATGTGTACTACCTGTTTAATGAGAAACTATTTTGTTCTGTAAACCTTCATCTAAAGTGAGAATAGCAGCACAATTGGAAGAGCGTAGTCGATGTCACTGAACAGTGCACGTAGAAATTTTTGAAATGGTGTATCTTTGGCTATGTATATTTTCACCAAAAAAAGGGGGAGGGGTCGAGAAGGGAGAGGGTTGACATGTCGTGAGGTTATTGACCAATGTCATAAAGCAATATGTGTACTACTGTTTAATGAGAAACTATTTGTTCTGTAAACCTTCACCTGAAGTACAATAAAATAAATAAATAAATTCATGATAGTGGTAGAAATTTCAAACTGCACAAAAGGATTTTCAGAGAAAACCACTGTCACAATCTTTTGAGCATTCTTCCAGAGGTGCTATGTATGGGTAAGTATTTGTACTGATTTTGCTAATGAAGAAATAGAGGCTTTAAAAGGTCCAGTGGCTGGCTGAAACCCCCAGGGAGCAAAATCCTAACGACTTTCCTGTGGCATACAAAGATTTCCCCTTCTGATTTTCTTAATTGTCCCAACTCAACGATCCTTTTCTAGGTTTTAAAATTTGTTCTGTCTTATCTGAATCTGGACTCAAGTCCACATGCTCATGAGCAGAGAAAACCAGTCGAGTGTCTCCGAGTTCCTCCTCCTGGGGCTCTCCAGGCAGCCCCAGCAGCAGCAGCTTCTTTTCGTGCTCTTCCTGAGCATGTACATGGCCACAGTCCTGGGAAACCTGCTCATCATCCTGGCCATCAGCACAGACTCCCGCCTGCACACCCCCATGTACTTCTTCTTCACTAACCTGTCCTTCGTGGACGTCTGCTTCTCCTCCACCACTGTGCCCAAGGTGCTGACCAATCACATCCTTGGGAGTCAGACCATCTCCTTCTCTGGGTGTCTCATGCAACTGTATTTTCTCATCGTGTTTGGTGACGTGGACAATTTCCTTCTGGCTGTGATGTCATATGACCGCTTTGTTGCTGTGTGCCACCCTTTACATTACACAACAAAGATGACCCCTCAGCTCTGTGCCCTGCTGGTTGCTGGGTCATGGGTCATTGCCAATCTGAATGCTCTGTTGCATATCCTGTTGATGGCTCAACTATCATTCTGTGCAGACAACACGATCCCCCACTTCTTCTGTGATATGACTCCTCTCCTGAGACTCTCCTGCTCCGACACACACCTCAATGAGATGATGATTCTTACTGAGGGGTCCCTGATAATGATCACCCCATTTGTTTGCATCCTGGTTTCCTACATTTGCATCACCCATGCTGTCCTGAGAGTCCCATCCACAAAGGGAAAATGGAAAGCCTTTTCCACCTGTGGCTCCCACCTGACTGTGGTTTCCCTCTTCTATGGCACCATCATAGCTGTGTATTTCAACCCTTCATCTTCCCACTCGGCTGAGAAAGACACCACAGCTACTGTGTTGTACACAGTGGTGATTCCCATGCTGAACCCTTTCGTCTACAGTCTGAGGAATAAGGACATGAGAGGGGCTCTAAGAAAAGTGATTGGCAGAAAGAGATTTTCTACCTGATGAAAGCTTCGGTGCTGAATCTCATTCCCAAGCAAAGTTCTTTTTCGCCGGTTGAGTATAAGGTAGCAGTTCTTTTGTCAAAGCCAGTGTCATGGATTGAATTGTACCCCCAAAAAATGTGTGTATCAATTTGGCTGGACCGTGATTCCCAGTATTGTGTGGTTGTCCCCCATTTTGTGCTTGTAATTTTATGCTGACAAGGATTATGGTGGGATTGTAACACCCTTACTAAGGTCACATCCCTGATCCAATATAAAGGGAGTTTCCCTGGGGCGTGGCCTGCACCACCTTTTATCTTACAAGAGATAAAAGGAAAGGGAAGCAAACAGAGAGTTGGGGACCTCATACTACCAGGAAAGCAGTGCTGGGAGAAGAGAGTATCTTTTGGACCTGGGGTTCCTGCACTGAGATGCTCCCAGACCAAGGGAGGACTGGTGGTGGGGACCTTCCTCCACAGCCAACAGAGAAGGCATTCCCCAGGAGCTGATGCCCTGAATTTGGACTTGTAGCCTACTGTACTGTGAGAGAATAAACCTTTCTTTGTTAAAGCCATCCACTTGTGGTATTTCTGTTATAGCAGCACTAGATGACTAAGACAGCCAGTCTAGAAACAAACATATTGCTAGGGGCACGTAGAAGGCTGTTGTAACTTATTGACTAGTAGACTACGATTTGCCTGTAACCCTGCTGGATATGCTAAGAAATGAGACTTCTCTTTGATTACTAACTTTTGAATTATTTTACACCCAAAGTTTTCCTTTTTAGGTGGTATGTTTTGAAAGACACATGCTACAAGCGTTTTTGAATATTAGAATCACATGGGAAGTTTTTAAAACACCCATTGTCCAGTCCCCAGCACTTAACAAATAAATCAGACTCTCCGGGGTGGGCCCAACACTGATAATTTAAGGAAATTCTTGAGTGATTGTAATGTGCAGTCACACAAGATTCTCTGGTCTACCTCATACTCCTTTATATGTCCTCTGTGACAGTCAATCGTAAAAGTTGGGTCTTAAAAACCCTCACAAATTAGTTTTGAGACTCAGACAAAAGAACAGCAGGGTGAAATCTGAGGACTCAAGTGAATAATGACATTTCAGATGAGAAGAACCTCCGTTAGTCTTCATCCCTGATTATTGCCACAGTAATCTGTGCATTCTACTTCTCCAGCCCAGATTAAAACTTAAGATCATCTTTCCTTTATTTCTTCAATTATTCCCACCTGATCCCACCTACAGTTTCTAGGAGGAGTCCAATACCTCGCTCTTAGAGTCTCCACCAAGCTCTCCAGAAGCTCACTCAGTCCAAAGGAGCCAGCCAGTCCTGTTTTCCCCCACTAGGTGGAGAGAGAGTACTGAGGCTCCCTGACATGATTTCGTGAGTTGCTGGTACAGTGTGGTATTGAACCTTGATCTTGTTTGATTGCCTGTAGGCTTGTCTGCTGCTGCATTATGCCCATGGCCCACATCTCTCGCCTCGCCTTTTAAATATATATTGTGCTTTAGGTGAAAGTTTACAGCTCAAGTTAATTTCTCATACAAAAATTTATACACATATTGTTATGTGACTCTAGTTGCAATCCCTATAATGTGACAGCATACTCCCCCTTTACACCCCAGGTTTCCCATGTCCATCCAACCAGCTCCTGTCCCTTCCTGCCTTCTTATCCTGCCTCCAGACAGGAGCCGCCCATTTGGTCTCATGTATCTGCTTGAACAAAGAAGTACACCCTTCACAAGTAATAGTTTATGTTTTATAGTCCAGTTTAATTTTTATCTAAAGAGTGGGCTTTGGGGATGGTTTTAGTTCTAGATTAATAGAGAGTCTGGGGGCCATGGCTATGAGGGTTCCTCCAGTCTCAGTCAGATGGTTAAGTCTGGTCTTTTTATGTGAATTTGAGTTCTGCACCCCACTTTTCTCCTGGTCCATCAGGGACTCTCTGTTGTGTTCCCTGACAGGCAGTCATTGGTGGTAGCCGGACACTGTCTAGTTCTTTTGGTCTCAGGCTGATGGAGTCTCTGGTTTATGTGGCCCTTTTGTCTCTTGGGCTAATACTTTCCTTGTGTCTTTGGTGTTCTTCATTCTCCTTTGCTTCAAGTGGGTTGGGACCAATTGATGCATCTTAGATAGTTGCTCACTAATTTTTAAGACCCCAGACCCCACTCACCAAAGTACAATGCAGAACATTTTCTTAATAAACTTTGTTATGCCAATTGACCTAGATGTCCCCTGAAACCATGGTCCCCTGACCCCTGCCCCTGCTACTCTGTCCCTCGAAGTGTTTGGTTGTATTCAGAAAACTTCTGAGCTTTTGGTTTAGTCCAGTTGTGCTGACTTCCCCTGTAGTGTGTGTTGTCCTTCCCTTCACCTAAGATAATTCTTGTTTACTATCTAGCTAGTGAATACGCCTCTCCCTCCCTCCCCACCCTCATAACCATCAAAGAATGTTTTCTTCTGTGTTTAAACCTTTTCTTGAGTTCTTATAATAGTGGTTTTACACAATATTTGTCCTTTTGTGACTGACTAATTTCACTCAGCATAATGCCTTCCAGATTCATCCGTGTTGTGAGATGTTTCTCGGATTCACTATTGTTCTTTACTGTTGCGGAGTATTCCACTGTATGTATGTACCATAATTTGTTTATCCATTCGTCTGTTGATGGGCACCTAGATTGTTTCCATCTTTTTGCTATCGTGAACAGTGCTGCGATGAACATGGGTGTGCATATATCTATTTGTGTGACTGCTCTTATTCCTCTAGGATATATTCTAAGGGGTGGGATTGCTGGATCATATGGTACTTCTATTTCTAGCTTTTTAAGGAAGTGCTGAATCTATTTCCAAAGTGGTTGTACCATTTTACATTCCCACTAACAGTGTATAAGTGTACCTGTCTCTCCACAACCTCTGCAACATTTATTATCTTGTGTTTTTTGGATTAGTGCTAGCTTTGTTAGGGTGAGATGGTATCTCATGGTAGTTTTGATTTGCATTTCTCTAATGGTTAATGATCGTGAGCATTTCCTCATGTATCTGTTAGCCACCTGAATGTCTTCTTTGATGAACTGTCTGTTCAAATTCTTTGCCCATTTTTGAATTGGGTTATTTGTCTTTGAGGTCTTGTAGTATCTTGTAGACTTTAGAGATTAGACTCTGATTAGATATATTGTAGCCAAATTTTTTTTCCCAGCCTGTAGCTTATCTTTTCACTCCTTTGGTGAAGTCTTTTGACGAGCTTTGATTTTTAGGAGCTCCCCGTTACCTAGTTTCTTTTCTGGTGTTTGTACATTGTTAGTTACATTTTGTATTCTGTTTATGCCATGTGTTAGGCCTCCCAGTGTTGTCCCGATTTTTTCTTCCAGGATCTGTATTGCTTTAGATTTTATATTTAGGTCTTTGATACATTTTGAGTTAGTTTTTGTACACCACATCCCTTTTGTGACTCAATATTTTCTTTTTACTTTAAAAAATTGTCATTGAAAATATATACAGCAAAACATACACAAATTCAGCAATTTCTACTTGTAGTGTTCAGTGACGTTGATTACGTTCTTCAAGTTGTGCAGCCATTCTTACCCTTCTTTTCTGAATTAGTTCCCACCATTCATACAAACTCACTGCCCCTCAAGCTTCTTATCTAATCATTCTCAATATTCTTTTTATGAAATCTTCTTCTACTAAATTTGTCCAGGGTTTGCATTAGTTACTTGCAATTAAGAACTCTTACTGAAATATGCTGGAATGTAGCTAATCATGAGAAAAAGACTAAAACCCAGAACTAGAAAACCAGGAGGACTTTCTCCAACTAATATCTTCTCTTCTCTGTGTGTTTGCCTCTTTAGCCCCTCTCTGCTCCTCAATCCATGGGCAGTCAATGAGGCAGGCAGAAGAGGGTTGAGCGTACACATTCCAGACAAGCCACAGAGTGATAAGGACTGGCTGTCCTCCAATCCCAGTTCTAAACACCCTGGTCCAATCACCTATGGCGAAGGCGGAAGGAATGTAGTATAAACACATGATTGTTGGGACCCCACCACACTGTAGCTATGTGGATTAGGGGCTTCCACTCTGAGAAAAGGCTAAAACCTGTGGGTTGGACATATACCCCAAAAGAGGTCTAGAGTTCATAAATCACAGCATGCTGGCCTCTCCTCCAGCCAACCCTCCTTCAGAGTATCCTATATCCCAAATGGTTTTATGGTCTAAGTCCGGCTTTGTAATGTGTTCCTAACATTCCCATCAGCAAAATGGAGTAGACAGGTATCATTAATCGTCTCTAAAGATGACCATACATGAGAAACTAGGGTTACAGAGAAAACACAGGAATAGCCCCAGTTCTGAACATGGGAAGTGTGAAGAAAGAGGATTTAATCACTGAATTTTCACATCTATGGACACAGAACCAGAAGAGCAAGGTGATGAGAACTGAAGTCCTAGGGAATTTTGTCCGGGATTTGTCTCCATCAAGATGGCTCCATGTCTAATATCTTCACGTTTTGACCCAAAAGTTACACCTACATCTTAAGTAATCTGTCATCATTGTTTGGTCCAAAGGGGCCAAAAGGTAGGTGGTAATTACTCTCTTTTTGTCTCTAATGAGGCTCTTAGGGAATCTGTTCCCAGTGAACATGTAGACGGCTATAAATGCTTGCTCTGTGATTCCCCCAAATAGCCTTCCTGCAGACAGAACTAAGACTATGAACGCCTGCTCCCTCTTGCTCAAACCAAAAAAAAAAAAACCAAACCCATTGTCGTCAGGTCAATCATAGTGACCCTGTCAGACAGAGTAGTACTGCCCCATAGAGTTTCCAAGGAGTACCTGGTGGACTTGAACTGCTGACCTTTTGGTTAGCAGCCATAGCACTTAACTACTATGCCACCAGGATTTCCAGTCTGTATTTCCAAGACTTTCCAATCCTCAGAATAAAGAAGCATTGGCAAGTTATGCAGAGGTGAAAAACACATGATAGCTACAGAATAAACTTCCCTTGGTAAGATTACAACAGAGGAGACATCAATTTTTGTTTTTTAAGACATGAAATTCTTCCAGATCCAGGGAGCAATAATAGGAGTCCTACATCTATCAGCTAGAACTTGGGATAAACCCAGTAACAATTAGCTGTTTCTCTTGTCTCTTTAGGCACGACTGAGGACTTGGGAGTGGAAACTGGAAAATGTAAGCAGAGACGTAAATAGTCAGAGTTGGGGTGTGTATATGCCTGTGTATTTTTCAATGTTAAATATACAAAAGAAGCGCCAGTGATTTCAGTAGGAATGACATCAGAATTAAGTGTTGGAAATTGGGTGAATAATTTGGATGACTGATTCTATCTTAGCAACCCTATTATCTGATTTGCAAATGTGGCTCAACCTGGAGCTTGATTTGTCATATCATAACCATCCGTGTCTAGGTTTCTGAATTTGCTCTTGGGCATTTTCCTGGTTCTATGCCCATGAGCAGGGTAAACCAGTTGAGTGTCTCCGAGTTCCTCCTCCTGGGGCTCCCCAGGCAGTCCCAGCAGCAGCAGCAGCTCCTCTTCATGCTCTTCCTGAGCATGTACCTGGCCACAGTCCTGGGAAACCTGCTCATCATCCTGGCCATCAGTAGAGAGTCCCACCTGCACACCCCCGTGTACTTCTTCCTCAGCAACCCGTCCTTCGTGGACATCTGCTTCACCTCCACCACCATCCCCAAGATGCTGCCCAACCACATACTCGGGAGTCAGAACATCTCCTCCCCTGGGTGTCTCACACAAATGTATTTTTTCATTGTGTTTGGTGATGTGGACAATTTCCTCTTGGCTGTGATGGCCTATGATTGCTTTGTTGCTGTGTGCCACCCCTTACACTACAGAACAAAAATGACCCCTCATCTCTGTGCTCCACTGGTGGTTGAGTCATGGATTATTGGGAATTTGAATGTTCTGTTGCACACCCTGCTGATGGCTTGACTCTCGTCCTGTGCAAACAGCACGATCCCCCACTTCTTCTGTGATGTGACTCTTCTTCTGGGACTCTCCTGCTCTGACACACACCTCAGTGAGATGGTGATTTTTACTGAGGGTTCCCTGATAATGATCACCCCATTTGTCTGCATCCTGGTTTCCTACATTTGCGTCACCTCTGCTGTCCTAAGAGTCTCATTCACAAAGGGAAAATGGAAAGCCTTCTGCACCTGTGGTTCCCACCTGGCTGTGGTTTCCCTCTTCTATGGCACCATCATTGCTGTGTATTTCAACCCTTCATCCTCCCACTCAGCTGAGAAAGACACCACAGCTGCTGTGATGTATACAGTGGTGACCCCCATGCTGAACGCTTTCATCTACAGTCTGAGGAACAAGGACAACAAAAGGGCCCTAAAAAAAGTGATTTCTGTGAAACATTTTTTTTTTCAATAATAACATTGACTCTGAATGTCATAAAGGAAACTAGTTTGGAATAAAATCTTTTTTTTTTTCTCTTCTCTAAAACTTAGCATTTGTTCCATCCATGTATTTGCCTTGGGAGAATGAAACTCTCTGCACCATCCTCACATTCTTTGCTATGTTTGAACCCATGGTTACGGCCACTGTTTCAATCCTTCTAAGGAGCATTCTGGCTGTACTTCTTCCAAAACAGATTTGTTTGTTCTCCTGATTCTATTTCTGGAATGTTTTTGTTCCATAGTCTCTTTGTCTACAGTTGGGTCAAAACCAACTTAGCTTTATGATAAGTTTTGACATCCAGGAACGTACAAACCCTCCAGACTTGTTTTAGTTATTGTTCATCCATTGCATTTTCGTATTAGAATCAGCTTGTCAATTTACACAAAAATAGCACCTGGGATTTTGATTGCAATTTTTCTATAGATCAGTTTGGAGTGATTTGACATCATTACAACACTGACTCTTGCAATTCATGAACATAGTATATCCTTCCATTTATTAATTCTTTTATTTTTTTCACTTACCATAGTAGTGTTCTATATTCTACTCGGATAGGGTTTGCAGCTTTCATTAGATTTTCCCCCCACATTTTATGTTTTGGATGCTAGTGTAAATTATGTTTGAATATAATTTTCTATTTTTTACAGATCCATAAAAATACAGTTGATTTCTGTAGATTGATCTTGGATTCAGTGACCTTGGAAATTTGCTTATTATTTCTAATCTATAGATTTTTCTACATATTCAGGCATGTCATCTGTGAATAATGGCAATATTTAAGTAAGTATTTAAAGATTTTCAATCAGTGTTTATATCTTTTAATTAATTTTCTTTCCTTATTGCTCTATCTAGGACTCCCCATAAAATGTTAAATAGAAGTGTGGTAGAGGGCATTTTTATTTAGTTCTAGAATTCAGGCAAGAAGCTTTCAAAATTCTACCATTAAATATGATATTTATTGTCATTAAAAAATAGTTACCATTTATCAGTTACTGTTGTTGGGTGACAAACATCCCCAAATTTAGCATCATAAAACAACTATTTTATTATGCTGATGGATTCTGTGGTTCAGGAATTCAATGGGAACAGCAGGTTTAACTTGTATCTGTCAAGTCTGGGGCTCAGCTGGGAAGAGTTGAAGACTGGGGACAGCTGGAAGGCTGGGGGCCAGAAGCATCTGGAGGCCCCTTTACTCACTTGTCTGTCGTGTGGACTGAGAGGAATCAAAGGCTGAGCTCGGCTGGGACTGCGTGGAAGCTTAAGGGAGTGGATAAGATAGCTGGTTTATCCAATTATCCAGCAGAACTAAACCCTTCACCTGAAAATCTGACTATGTCTATGAACCAGCAAACCACATCCCAGGATTCAGCAAACAACTGCGCAGTGGGGTGATTGAAGTGACCTGTGACTCAGCTGGAGATCAATTAAGCAGACGGTAACAGGGTGGCTCGTTTGTCTGGGGGTATGATTCTCGCTTTGCGTGGGAGAGCTCCTGGGTTCAAATCCTGGACCAGCCCTGGTTTCTTTCCTTTCTTTAGGGAGACTGTTTCACCTTTTCAGCGGAAGACAGGAGACCCAGGAGGTGGAAGGTTCCAGCTGCCACAGCCCTTGGGGGGCCCCCAAGGTCAGGAGACCCCGAAAGGTGGTACTAGCTCCCCTGCCCTGACAATAGGGTCACGGTCCAGGCAGATGGAGGGACGAGAGTTGGGCGCAAACCCCTAGCCCATAACCCTGAACTGGGATCCTGGGCCGGGGAAGGTTACTTAGAGTAAGGAAATACGCAAGTCACGCTCATTGGTTGGTTGTTGCCCAAGTCGTGTAAATTGTACTTTAAGTGAAGGTTTACAGAACAAGTAGTTTCTCATTAAACAGTCAGTACACATATTGTTTTATGACATTGATTAACAACCCCACGACATGTCAACACTCTCCCTTCTCGACTTTTTTTTTTTTTTTTGGTGAAAATATACATAGCCAAGATACACCATTTCAAAGATTTCTACATGCACAACTTAGTGGCATCGATTACTTTCTTCCAGCTGTGCTGCTATTCTCACTTTAGATGAAGGTTTACAGAACAAAATAGTTTCTCTTTAAACAGTTAGTGCCCATGTTGCCTTACGACAATAGTTAACAACCCCACTACATGTCAACACTGTCCTTACTCAACCTTAGGTTCCCTATCACCAGCTTTCCTGTCCCCTCCTGCCTTCTAGTCTTCCTCCCTGAACTGTGTGCCTCGTTAGTCCCGTTTTGTTTTATGGGGCTGTCCAATCCCCCGCTGAACGGTGAACCTGAGAAGTGACTTCACCACTGAGCTAAAAGAGTGTCCGGGGGCCATACTCTCGGGGTTTAAAGTCGTGTAATGCTTGTGTGGGCTCCAGAGGTTCGCCTGTCAGATCGCGAGGAGCCCTACTCAGTCTTCAAATCGCGTTTTAGCGGAAAGCGGGAGGGTGAGGTGGCCCGGGCTTCCGCAGGCAGAACTTCGGTGGGAGCTCCTGGCTAGTCTGGGTCCGAGGAAATTTCCATGTGTTGGGTGACCGCGGGGAGGGGAAAGGCCGGGCACCGCAGGGCGCGGGACAGGTTCATCCATACCTACCGGATTCTTGGGGATCTGATCACGCTGGGAGACGCGGAAGGACAGACCAACAGCCGAGCATGCCCTGAACCTGACTCCGATTCCTGGATCCCTGGAGCCTGGACCCCTGGACACGGTCCCTGCTGTCCCGTGGGCGGCATCCTCCGCCCTCCCCACGACCTGGAGGGCAGGAGCAGCTGTCCCTGAATGGCACCCCGGTGGGGAGAGGGCATCACTGACCCGCCCTGGGTACCAGGAAGGTTGGTGGCCTGGCCCACTTCCTCCAGGGGCCGCATTTCCGGCCGCTGGCCTTCCCCGCGCACCTGAGGGCACAGCTGGCCCGCCCTGCCTGGTTCTCTCCTGGGGCAGGTGACTCCTAACCTCAGCCACGTGGGTTCGAACTGCCAGGTCGGGCGCTCGTTCTCTTGGTTTTGGTCCTGCTGAGAGCGGGGGGAGCGGAGCCCAGGGAAGCAGGCGGGGGGGGGGGGGGGTGGTAAGGCGGAGGGATAGGCTTATTTTCAGCACCCACTGGGTGCCACAGTGTGGATGCGGCCTTTCCAAAGAGGAATTGCCCCAGTGATTTCGGCTTCAAGACCCTCGTCGCAGCCGCTGCCCTGCGCTTTGGAGGTCCATCTGCCCCTCTGGGCTGGGAGTTCCCCTGGTCTTTTGTCCCAGCGCGCTCCTGGCTTCAACGAAGTGACCGAAGGGCGGGCCTACTTGGGACCGGGACCCCCAGATGCTGCCTGGCCGTCCCTACTCCTGGGCGGCCTTGTGGTTGTCCCAGCGCGGAGTGGAGGTGACTGCCCAGGAGGGCGGGTCCGGATCTGGGGCGCAGGGCCTGCCCCCCAATTTGTGCGGCTGGGAAGGGTGTGCTGGGCTCCCTCTGGCGTCTGAGCTCCTTCCCAGGAGCCTGAGATCCCGTCACCTCCCTAAGCTGGCTGGCTTCGGCCCTCCCACCCCAGCACAGTCGGCCACGCAGACAAGCCTCAGCGCTTAGTTGTGTGGCTCAGTGTCTAGGGGTGTGATTCTCGCTTAAGGTGCCACAAGTCCTGGGTTCAAATCCCGGACAAGCCCTTTATTTTCCGCAATGGATCACTTCCCTTCCTTTCTTCTCCTATGGATGCTGTTCAGAGATCTAGGTTCCCCTGAGACCTGAGCTCTGGACACTGAAACCGATCCTGTGGAAGGCGATATTTATGAAAAGCCTCAGAAAACCAGACCTACTGACTAGCTGAGACCTGAGGAATCCCCAAGACTATCACCCTGAGATACTCTTCAGACCTTGAATGGAAACTAACCCTTTAGGTCACCTTGTAGCTACATAATAAACTGGCTCAAAAAATAATGAACATTACCCATGAGTACTATGCTTCTTACAAAAGTCACCTCTCTGAGAACAAATGGTCAACAATTATTTTAAAACAAAGATGAGAAGGTAAGGGGGCAGGGAAACTAAATTAATGGAAACAGAACAGCCAGATGGAAGTAATGAGAGTGTTCACCCACTGTGAAGAATGTAACCAATGTCAGTGAACAACTTTTGTAGAAATTGTTCAATGGGAACTTAAACTGCTGTGTAAACCTTCACAGAAAACACAATATAATACATTTTTTTTAAAAAGAGAAGGAATAAACACAGTAATAAAAAATGTTTAATATAACTAAAAAAAGGGGGGAGGGCTCAAGCTTTTTCAAAAGCTGCTACTGACCCTTTTTAAATTTAATTGGGTCCCTGTCACCAGTGAGACTCCAGGGTCCTGTCCCTGCCTTGATATGCTACTTTTGTCAGTACAAACTCCAGCATGGAAGAAGAGAAGAGTCTTTTCTATTTCAGCAGGACCCATCTTCTCCACAGTCAGACTCCATCACAGTCCGAGCCTGGGTTCCCACTGCAGTCCCTGGCCCAGGAGGCCAGAGCTTAGGGATGAGGGAGCCAGCACTGTAGGGAGCAGTGATGGGCTATTGGATTTTGCTGCGCCCTGAGACCTTTCCCTTGCCTCCTCTTCCTTTCTTCTCTGTACCCGCCTCTGTTTCTGGGTCCTTTCCTACACGGGCATAGCCTCCTGGGGCTCCTATCCTCCCCGTTCCAGATCCAGAAGGAGTCCAGGACCCCAGGTTGCGGGCTGAGCTTGGGCTTCGGGGTACAGGGGTATCGAGTTCCAGCGCCCACCAGGAGGGGCATCTCCTCTGCTCTGTTCTGCCAGTCAGCTGTGCTTGGGCCTCCAGGGCCACCTCACAGAGCAATAAACAGACACAGAGACTCCAGACACGGAACACTGGGTTCCACTAACTTGAGAAAGTTATAAAGTCCAAACATATGAAGAACAATAGTGGATGCACTGTTGGTCTGAGGCTCTGATTCCATATGCTTACATCCCCTACACCACCCCCCATGCCCTATCAGCTAAATATGGTCAAGCAACGGATTCAGGAGAGGGCATGCCTTAAAATTGTACCAGAGAATATCAAGTGCCTATTAATAAACCTGGAATATACAGTAAAACCTGTGAGACTGGAACACAGACGGGACTGCCTTGTTTTTCCAGGTCTTGCAAGTTTTCCGCCCTTGACAGGGTGCAGTCTTACCACTTTTCTGTCACTTGCTTTAGTGGAGAATATTTGAGTTTTCCTTCTCTGACAGGTTTCTGCCTTACCCAGGTCCTGGCTTTTGCAGGTTTTACTGTACTGTTCAAAAACTCTACAAGGGTGAAAATAGCTTCTTCAGAATCCCTCAGTTGTAAGACATCTTGTCCCCCAAGTACTTAGGCTTGAGGGGGAGCCTAGGTGGGTTTATGCCTAGTCTGTACTCACATGAGGGTGATCAGCTCCGCCAGCCGCACCCCTTTGTCCAGCCCACAGGACTGGAGAGAGCCCTCTGGTGGGCGGTCACAAGTGCTTGCTGTCCAGTGCCTTCGGCATGTGCTGGAAAGAGGAGTGCTGAGGGCCCAACGGAATCTGCCTCACACAAGAGCTGGTGGATGGTCACACTGGAGAGGTGGAAGCAGGGGAACGGAATGGTGGGAGACCATACGGTTGGACATGTGTTATTGGTAGAGTCTTTGTCTTTGTTTGGGATGGTGCATTTGAGAGCATGTCATGAAGCACCACGGAGGTAAAAAACACATTGCCGTGGGGTCGATTCCTACTTATAGCCACCCTGTAGCACAGAATAGAACTACCCCACAGTGTCTCCAGAGCAGTAATCTTTACTGCAGCAGACTGCCACATCCTTCTCCCATGGAGCAGCTGGTGGGTTCAAACCAGGGACCTTTCAGGTAGCAGCTGAGCACACTTAACCACTGTGCCACCACGGCTCCTTGTCATGAACCAAGGGTCATGAACAATCCAATTTCATGCATTTAAGGACCAACGGGGGAAAAACAAACAAACAAACAAGCCACCACCTTAAGCAGAAGTTCAAGTGACCCGTGACCAGAAACGCCCTTGGGCCCCTGGCAAAAGCAAACGGAAGCTTTCTGTGGAGAAACACTTTGATTCTAGATCTCACAGAATTCCCCACAAAGACATTTACAAGGAAAATGGGCAGCTCACAGTGAGGAAACAAACAAACAAACAAAAAAAACCCAAAAAACCAGCAAATAAGGTACCATGAGCAAAAACCAATAAATAACTCAAAATACTTGTTGCCGTTGCATCAATTCCGACTCATAGCGACCCTATAAGACAGAGTAGAACTGCCCCATAGGGTTTCCAAAGAGCAGTTGGTGGATTCAAACTGCTGACTTTTTGGTTAGCAGCTGTAGCTCTTAACCACTACACCACCAGGGCTCCGCTATGTAACAGGCAGCATAAATATAACTGCAAAGACTTCAGTTGCTAAGATTATCAGACACAGATTATAATACGACCAGGTGCTCCTTGGAAACCCTATGGGGCAGTGCTACGCTTCCTGTAGGGTCGTTATGAGTTGGAATCGACTCAACGGCAACAGGTTTTTTTTTTTTTTTTTTATCCTTATTATAGAAGTCCCTGGGTGGCACAAATTGTTTCGCTCAACTACTAACCCACCCATAGGTGCTGCAGAAGAAAGGCCTAGTGATCTGCTTCCTTAAAGATTACAGCCAAGAAAACTCTATGGAGCAGCTGTACTCTGTAACACATGGGGTTGCCATTAGTTTGAATCTACTGGAAGGCAATGGGTTATCCTTTTTATAGGTCCCTGGGTGGTGCAAACGGTTTGCGCTGGATTACTAACATAAAGGTTGGCGGTTTGCAGCAGTGGAAGAAAGGCCTGGCCACCTGCTTCTGTAAAGATTACAGCCAAGAAAACCCTATGGAGCAGTTCTACTCTGTAACACCTGGGGTCACCCTAAGTTGATATCTACTCCATGGCAATGTTTTTTTTTTAATCCTTATTGTGGCTAAATAAATGGAAGACAAAAATGAAAATATGTTCAAGAACAGGAACTATGTAAAATGCTCTGAGGATTAAGAAAGAATCAAACAGCACTTTTAGAAATCCTGGCAAAAGACAAGAGAGGGGACTCTGGTGGGTTGCCAGGTGCAGCCCTGCCTGGGAGGAAGCAGTGACGAGCTCCCTGCTGCCGAAAACAGTATCAAAGGGGCAGGACCAGCTCAGCCCAGCTCTCAGGTGACTCAGGAATCAGGACACACTCGGACCGGCGGACAGACAGAGGACAGCCCCGGCGCACCCGGGAGACTGCGTCATGGCCTCTCGGATTCGCCCGAGTGCGGCCGCTGCTGCCGGGTGGGCCTAGTTCCTGTGGCCGTTGTCGGAACTCCGACCGGGATCGGGCCGGGCCTCCTGGGTCTCCGTCCGGCTTGCGTCCATCCTCTAGCGCCGAAAAGGCCCATGGAGAAAAGGCCGGACCGCGAGGGTTGGCGGGAACCTGGTCGTGAGACTGAGGGTCTGTCCAGACACTCGTGGACAGCTGGAGTCCCGGCTGGGCTGGCTCGGATCGGTGCCCCGAGCTCGTTCTAGCCTTGAGGTCGGACACGGGGTGGGGGGTGAGCACTGCAGACCCACCCGGGAGCCCCAGTTCAGGTTCAGGTCCCCTCCGCCGGCCGCCAGGTACCAGCCAGTCTCTGGCCCCGTTTTAAGTTCAGGGCAGCTCAGTCAGTGAGCTCAGGGTCCTGGGTTCCAGCCCCACGTGGGGGGTCGCTGCTTTTGATTTAGCCTTGGGGAGCCTGGGCTGGGGACGCTGGGATGTTGGGCGAAGCCAGCGTGTTAGTGAGCCCCTGCTGTGTGCCTGCCCCTGCGGGCCGGTTAGACTGTGCGCTCCCCCAGGGCACCGGCCCGGCGGACGTTCGCCTCACGTGTGTGGCTCTGTGACTGTTTGTTGACTGTGGAAAGGGGGCGACTCTTGAGTAGGGTGTCAGCAGAACCCGATTTGGCCCCCGGTTCTGGGACGCTTGTTTTTGGCGTGCAAAAGGCGGGGAATAGAGGGCAAGAGGCCCGAATCCCAGCTGGGGCTGGGGGAAGGAGAGGGAGGTCTGCAGAGGGAAGAGAAGGTTCGTCTGCCGCGTCGCAGTCTCTTTCCACGCGCTAGACGACTTTGCCCCCAGGGAGGACCCCGCGCGGGCCTAAAGGTTTCACTGTTTCCGCCGGTGGAGTGGACACTCGCGGCCTTATCTGCCCCCTCCTCCGATTGTCACGCCCCCGCAGCTTCCCTCGGCCCCCCTTCTCGTCGCGGTGCTGCGCCATTATGCATGGGTGCATGGCAGTCACAGGGAACGGCCTGCTGTCCTTTTCTTGGGAGACGGACAACTCTGGCTCCGGGGTGGTGAGGGAAGTCTATGGCAAGCACCCTGAAACCTGGGTGCCAGTGGGGAAGGGAGGCTTGGCGGGGGTCCTCTGTGAGGTCCAGGCAGCTTGGGCCAATGCGTCCCAAGGCTCCGCGAGCAAATCAGTCGATGGGTATGTGTGCGCAAGTGCCCAGCAGGATGGGCCGCCGGCCCTGGCAACCTGGCCACAGACCCTCAAGATAAAGCTGCGACCGTGGGACTCCAACCTCGCCCCTGGTCCCCACAGGAACTGGAGAGGGGCAACCAGCGTTTGGAGCCTGGGTGGCCGGGCCGAGCTTTGGGTGTGGACTAAGGTCGCCGTGGGCACCTAGGCGCGGGCTCTTTGCTCTGGGGATGTGACTTTCCCTTTGGGCACGCAAGGGTTCGCCCCAGCTCTCTTCTTGCTTTAAATCGTTTGCATTTCAGCAAAGAGACGGAGAAAAAGGAGACCGGGACTTCTGCGTTCATTGCTCCGCCCCTGGTTGGGCCGGGTCTGGCCCCTCTCTCGCTGTCCAGGCCCTGGGGCCCTCAAAGACTGGGCTTTGATGAAACTTGCGACAACGGAGCTAGAGCAGAGGGCGGGCCTCCCGGCTCTTCCGGTCCACTGGGACACAGGGGCAGGTGACTGACAGGTGGAGGCAGGTGTCCGGAGCCGGACCTGCCTGTGCAGACTGCCCTTGGGTGCGGCCGCTGCAGGACCCTCAGGTGCGTTTGGTTGATGGGAGCTGAGGAGGATATAGCTGAGCCGTCCCTGGGGCCCACGTCTGATTCATCCCCTGACCAATTTCCTGCCACTCTGGTGCCACACCAATAGTTGCTCAATACCATCCATGTGCCTCTCAGATGCCCCCGGTGCCCGATTAGCTCAGTCAGTAGAGCGTGAGACTCAATCTCAGGGAGGGTCATGGGTTTGAGCCTCACGTTGGGCCTTGCGTTTTAAAGCCCAAGCTGGCAGTTTACATGCTCCAGTCATGCCTTCCTGCCCTTTCCCGAACCCTCACAACAGCTGAGTATTTGTCCAGAATGGTAGCACCCTGCGGAGAACTTCAAAGAAGGGGGAAACCTAACCTACGGGGCTCAAGGTCGTGGCTGTTCACCAGAGGTGGGGGTACCACTCTGTGGATGTGGCCTTTCCAGGGAGGGCGTGTCCCAGGGGTGTGGCTCCAAGACCCGGATGCAGTCACTGCGTCCCCTCCCTCCTGGTAGGGCGGTCTGTCCCTCTGGGCTGGGGACTCCCTGCTGGGTTTTGTCCCCATTGCATCCTTCTTTTGAGGAGGACGAGTCCACAGGATGGGAGCCCAGAACGCCTCAATTTGTGCAGCAGAGAGAGGGGCAGGGTGCTGGGTTTCTCTCGGCACCCACACCCGCTTCCCGGCGGGTCTAGGTTCCGAAGTCCTCTTGGCACTACCGGCTGGCTCCGCCGCTCTTGCCTCTGGACGCCACGTCAGGTATATAGAAAAGCCGGGGGTGGGGGGGAGCACCAGGTGTGTCTCGTTGGTTTAGCGGTATGGTCCTCGCTTAGGGTGCGAGATGTCCCGGGTTCAAATCCCGATGAGCCTTTGTCTGGGTCAGTCCCCGAGACCGCAGCGCTGGGTCTGAAAACCCGATCCCGCAAAAGGGAATAAAACAAATTTTTAAAGGCTTCAAGCTGGCCTCTGACGCTCGTAGCTTTTTAACTGGAGTCCTGTGATGCCACAGCGTGTGGAGAGGAGCGGGCAGAGCCTCCCCCCAGGGCTCCGGTCACGTCCTATCCCAATCCCCAAAGGGATGAACATGCCCTGGCAGAACCACAACAGCCCCAAGTTCAAGGTCGGGGAAATAGCCCTGGCTCGTGGGTGACTGTGGAGCGAGGTGGGGCTCCCCAGGGCGAATCAAAGCTTCTGGCCTGTGCAGAGGCCCATGTTCCGCGGCTGGGGGTCAAGGCATGATTTTGATCCTTAAGTCGCGCCAGACGTTCTGAGTTCCAATCCCGGGAGCTGCTTTCCGTAAAGGGCGAAGGTTCTTCCCTGTCAGGGCCACCGTAGGCCCGGGGTCGGGGCTCAGGTCCGATGTCCCACTTTCGGGTTGCCCCGCAGGCCCTGGGTCTGATGGTCGAGTCCGATATCCTGGATGAACCACCTCCGCCCTAAAGGGTATTTTAAAAACTCCTACTTGTTGTTTAAAGAAGCACCACTGTCACAGCAGGAAATCACAACGAAAAACGCTCCGGGGAAAGAGCCATTTTCTAACAACACGAGCCAGGGAGGGGGTAGCTGAGAGCAACCCTCTCGCTGAAAACAAACAAATACGTTGAAGAGCTTTCGAGAGAGTAAAGAAATTCCAGGCCAAATTTAAAACGACGTGGGAACACACTTGGGTGCCTAGCGCCCTAAAGCCGCCATCACTCCAAGGGCACTGGCCAAGCTGGCGATCGTGACCGCCTCGGGAACCTGGGGAAGGAAGGTCCGCTCCAGGTGGCGGAGTCCCCATTGAATCTGTGACCCCAAAGGACTAAATCCTTGGAAGTGTGTTCACAGAAATACACCTGGCACACCCCAAGTGGGGCCCCTGTTGCTTCAGGAAAGGGTCGCAGCCTGAGGGCTGATTCCTAAGACGTCGGGACCTTAACGTGTGCTTCCCTCCAGGACTTATGCAGAAGAAAAACCACATTTCCCACGCCAGCCACCACCCGATCCCCAAACCCTCAAGCTGTGGAATCAAGGCAGTCACCTTTATAGAAGACAGCCAAAGGGCTTTATATCAAGGTCCAATACTCCACCGCCTGATGCAGCCTGAGGCGGCTCCACTGCTTTCTGGATCCGTTCATCCGAAGGAGAATCCAGCACCTTCGGGAGCCTGAGATCCCTTCTGGAGGAACCAGACGTACCCGAATCCACAGAGCTGGTGCGCCGGCTGCAACCCGGGAGAGGAGAGGGCAGCAGGCAGAGAAGGCGCAGTCTGCGGCTAGGCGCTCCCAAAGAGGGCGAGGGTTTGACTGATTTCTTCACTACTGTCCTTGGCCACTTGAAGAGAGGCCGGTACATTTCAGGAACTCAGCAAAGTTTTCTTGAGTAAATACTCAAACTCATTCTTGGATCACTTTCTGGCCACCAGTAATGAATGATTCCTTCTTTCAATGTTCTCATGAAAGCACCTGCTGTCTGCCCCTGTGGCCTAATGGATACGGCACTGGCCTCCTAAGCCAAGGATGGTGGGATTGAGTCCCACCTGGAGCAATGTGGCTGTGGTCATCTTTAGACGTACAACAAAGTTTTGGGTTACACAGATATTTAAAATACGTCTATCTTGAGGTAAAAAAAAAGGCCACCGTCAAAAGGTAAACAAAAATGTGATAGATGGGGAAATACTTGCAACATCAAAAATAAATAAGGAGTTAAAATAACCCATAAGGTTCAGTCTTACACATTGATAAAAGAACAACAAAACCACAGCCTCACAGAACAATGGGCAGAGGACCCCACCTTTTCAGCCGATGCTTGGAATAGTAACTTCAAATTTCAGGGATGAAGTAGAAAAAAAGAGGTTTTATCTCACTAGGCATGAGGGAAGTGCCAAGTAAAGTGAAACCTTTACTTCGCATCCAACACATTGACAAAAGAAAGGAAGGAAGGACAAAAGAGCAGTGCATTCTCATACTTGGTTAGGGAAATGTGAAATGTCATTGATTTTTGGGAACATATTCTAGTAAGAGATATTAAAAATATAATCCTCCTTGACCTTTCAATTCCACTATCATGAATTCAATCCATCTTATAGAATAAAAGTACCGAAGTATTTACAGGATATTTTATTGCAGCAGAGTTTGATATGGTAAGAAAACAAGAATGACCACTGACGGGAGAAGAGTTCACCCTCTAGAGCACAGTTCTACTCTGACACACAAGAGGTCACCATGAGTAGGAGTCCACTGGACAGCAAGTCATTTTTTAAATGTTTGTGCTGGATATGTAGGCAGAGATAATTACCAAAAGATTATAGGGAAACTTGCTTAAATTTAAAAAGTAGAAATTTTAGTAATTCTATTTCTTTACCTAGAGCATTAAATTTCATTGTGTATCCAGAACCCATTAAAGCCAATGTCCTATCAATATACTACTTAAAGTCTGGGTGGAGATCTTTCAGAGTGTTAGTATCAGTTTTCATCTATCCTGAATGACAAGGTGGGAAAAGTAGTCATAGAGAATAGCATAAATTTACAATGAGTATACCTTGGAAACCCTGCTGGCGTAGTGGTTAAGAGCTGTGTCCGCTAACCAAAAGGACAGCAGTTCAAATCCACCAGGCGCTCCGTGGAAACTCTGTAGGGCAGTTCTATTCTGTCCTATAGGGTTGCTATGAGCCAGAATCAACTTGACAGCAACAGGTCTGGTTTCTTGGTTGTTTTTTTTTTTTTTTTTTTGATGCCTACCACTTGGGGGTTCAAACCCACTCAGTCGTACTGCAGAAGAAAAACCTACCCATCTACTTCTGTTAAGATTATAGCCAAGAAAATCCTGTAGAGCAGTTCTACTCTGCCCACATGAGGTTGCCATGACTTGGAATTCACTCAGCCCTGTAACACATGGGATCAGCATGGATTGGAATCAACCTGACAGCAAGTAACAACAACAACAGTCCGGGATACCGCCTCTAGAAATCACCCACATTATCATAACTGTGTATTTTCCCCCTTTGCAATTAGCAAGCAACCTGTGGAGTGATATAATTTGATACTATGTGAATGTTCTGTTTCCGATAACCTTTTATCTCTGCTTTTAACATCCCTTTATGAGCATCGTCTCTATTGATTGTTCCATTGGAACCTGCAAAAGAATGATTTCCCAATCTATCATTTTCTACATTTCTTAATTGGCATTATTCTGTAAAGAAGTCTACTTTGGTTATTATTAATATCACTCGCTCTGCTTTCTTTTGGCTTGTGTTTGCTCATTCTCTCCGACCCTCTGAAACAGTTTGCTCGGATGAAGTGTTCTTTCCCTCAGTGTCAGAATCTTTTTGGAAAGTTTGCAAAATTTTATGATAGTATCTCCGGCGTTGTTTCTATCCCAAAGGTCATATTTTCCAACTACCATAACATTCTTTGTTTCCAACTTTTGCATTCCAATCACCAGGAATTATCAATGCATCCTGGTTGCAAGTTTGATCAATCTGAAACCACAGAAGTTGGTAAAAATCTTTAATGTCTTCCTCTTTGGCCTTAGTGATTGATGCGTAAATTTGAATAATAGTTGCATTAACTGGTCTTCCTTGTAGGCATATGGATATTATCTATCACTAACAGCATTGTGCTTCAGGACAGATCTTGAAATGTTCTTTTTGACAATGAATGCAATGCCATTCTTCTTCAAGTTGTCGTTCCCGGCGTAGCAGACCATATGATTGTCTGATTCAAAATGGCCGATACCAGTCCATTTCAGCTCACAAACACCTAAGGATATCCATCTTTATGCACTCCATTTCATTTTTGACGACCTCCAATCTTCCTAGATTCATACTTCGTACATTCCAGGTTCTGATTATTAATGGATGTTTGCAGCTGTTTCTTCTTATTTTGAGTTGTGCCACATCAGCAAATGAAGGTCCCAAAGGCTTGACTACATCTGCGCCATTAAAGGTCAGCTCTCCTTTGAGGAGGCAGTGCTTCCCCAGTGGTATTCTGAGTACCTTCCAACCTGAGGGACTCATCTTCCGACACTGTATCAGACAATATTCTGCGGCTATTCATGAGGTTTTCACTGACTAATTCTTTTCAGAGGTAGACCACTGGGTCCTTCTTCTTAGTCTGTCTTAGTCTGGAAGCTCAGCTGAAACCTGTCCACTAGAGGTGACTCTGCTGGTGTTTGACTACCGGTGGCACAGCTTTCAGCATCACAGCAACATGCAAGCCCCCACAGTATGACAAACTGACAGACGCGTGGGGGCTTCACAGCTCTACAAGATGAATATTATTTCCCCACTCTACAGACGGCGAAATTTTGTGATTCAGTGAGAATCAGTCACTTACTTTGGACATGTTATCAGGAAGGACTAATTGCTGGAGAAGGACATTATGCTTGATAGAGCAGAAGGTCAGTGAAAAAGAGAAAGCCTCTCAACGTGATGGGTTGACACAGTGGCTGCAACAGTAGGCTCAAAAATAAACTCCATTTTGAGGATGTTGTGGACCAGGAAATGTTTCATTCTGTTATACGTAAGGTTGCTGTGAGCCAGAGCTGACCTGACGGCACCTAACAACAACAACCAAGGTCACACAACTGGTAAAGGTGAACCTGGGAATTGAGTACAGGTCTGTGTGAATCCACAGATACTCTTAATTCCTATACAGTTCCATGTATATTTCCCAACAGTGACACCATCCAAGGTTGGGGGAGCTATAACGTATAGGATTGTGCATTCTCTTTAGCAGAAGGGTCGTTGCCAGTGATTACCCCCCAGAATTGCATCATTTCCAATGTTGCCAAGTCCTGCAGTAGGAATTACATAAGCTGGATGACAGGTCTTTATTATCAGCATCAGATCGAAAGAGCCCAAGGAAGAGAAGGGACATTTACTCCCTGCTTGTCTCTAATGAGGTTCTCGGGGAATATGGCCCCAGTGACCATGAAGGCTTCTGTAAAGGGCTCACCCTGTGATTCCCCCAAACACTCGTAGTGCACGAAGGGCTGAAACTATGCACTCCAGCTCCTCATTCGCGCATACTTAGCCTGCAATCCCCAGTGATGAGTCCCTGTCCTTCCGACTAATAACCTCTGCCCACATTTGAAGAAGTGAAGTGAGCCTGGGACTCCTGGTGACAGTGAGGACTGCAATTCTTCCAATGTAATAATCACACCAGTGGAGACTTCACCAATACCTACTTGTTAGGGTGGAAAGCCTTATAGAGGAGTTCCTCACTAAGTCTTTCAAGTGAAGCCCCAGTTCTAAACTCATCAGCAGTTCCTTGAGATCACCCAGGAATGACCAGTACATGTCCTGTCTGTTTATGAGTCCCTGGACTGGGGGCATCACTAGTTGGCTGAGTTTCTGCCTATATGTTCGAGTTATTTCCATTTTAATTTTACCGGTTGAATTTAGGGAGCTTAGTGGACACAGCCAAGAAGTCCTAGATCAGAGCTCTGTAAAGTCTCTGTAAGCAAGAGCCCAGAAAGAAGCAACAGCAGCAGCAATATTATCACTGTCACTTTGGAGGCAGTGATTGACGGACAGCTGATATAATTCCCTAAGCACATGTGTTAGGAATGTGTACCATGTCAAGATTAAAGATGATGAAACCGAAACTCAGAGAAATTAACTACTTCCTCTAAGGCAACTTCACTGATGATGTTGATGACATCAGTCACCTATATTAAATACTTACTACATGTCAGTCTCTATGGTAACCATTGTACTTATAATTTGTCCACTACTCAATATAAATCTTAAAGACTCTATTAAAGTTTTATATTTACAGTGTTTTAAATATTTACTTTTTAAAAATTCATGGTAATGGTAGAAAGTTCAAACAGTACAAAAGGATCTACAGAGAAAACCATTGTCACAATCTTTTGAGCATTCTTCCAGAGGTATCATGTATGCATAAGTGTTAGTTTTGATTTTGCTAATGAAGAAATGGAGGCTCAGAGAGATCCAGTGGTTGGCTGATACCTGCAGGGAGCAAAATCCTAACAACTTTCCTATGCCACACAGAGATTTCCCATTGTGATCTTCTTAACTCTCCCAACACAACCATCCTTTTCTAGGTTTTAAAATTTATTCTGTCTTATCTGAATCTGAACTCAGGTTTCCAAGCCCACGAGTGGGACAAACCAGTCGAGAGTCTCCGAGTTCCTCCTCTTGGGGCTCTCCAGGCAGCCCCAACAGTAGCAGCTCCTCTTCATGCTCTTCCTGAGCATGTACCTGGCCAGAGTCCTGAGAAACCTGCTCATCATCCTGGCCATCAGCACAGACTCCCACCTACCCACCCCCATGTACTTCTTCATCAGCAACCGGTCCTTCATGGACATTGGCTTCTCCTCCACCAACGTTCCCAATATCCTGGCCAACCACATTCTCGGGAATCCGACCATCTCCTTCTCTGGCTGTCTCACGTAACTGTATTTTCTCATTGTGTTTGGTGATGTGGACAATTTCCTCCTGACTATGATTTCATATGACCACTTTATTGCTGTGTGCCACCCCTTACACTACACAACAGAAATGACTCATCAGCTCTGTGCCCTGCTGATGGCGGGGTCGTGGGTCATTGCCAATCTGAATGCTCTGTTGCATATCCTGCTGATGGCTTGACTCTCTTTCTGTGCAGACAACACGATCCCCCACTTTCGTGATGTGACTCCTCTCCTGAGACTCTCCTGCTCTGACACACACCTCAATAAGATGATGATTCTTACTGAAAGGGCCCTGATAGTGATCTCCCCATTTGTTTGCATCCTGGTTTCCTACATTTACATCACCTCTGCTGTCCCGAGAGTCCCATCCACACAGGGAACATGGAAAGCCTTCTCCACCTGTGGCTCCCACCTGGTTGTGGTTTCCCTTGTCTATGGCACCATCATTGCTCTGTATTTCAACCCTTCATCCTCCCACTCAGCTGAGAAAGACACTGCACCTACTGTATTGAACACACTGGTGACCTCCATGCTGAACCCTTTCATCTACAGCCTGAGGAATAAGGACATGAGATGGTCCTTAAGAAAAGTGATTGGCAGAAACAGATTTTCTACCTGATGAAAGCATCAATGCTGAATCTCATTCCCAAGAAAAATTCTTTTTCACCAATTGAGTATAAGGTAGCAGTTATTTTGTCAAAGCCAGTCCAGAAACAATCATTTTGCTAGGTCACATAGAAGGCTGTCATTACTTATTTATTAGTAGACGGGAAGTCACCTGTAACCCTGCTGCATATGCCAAGTAATGAGACTTCTTTTTGATTACTAACTTTTGAATTATTTACACCCAAAATTTTCCTTTTTAGGTGGTCTGTTTGGAAAGACTCATGCTACAAGTATTTTTGAATACTAGAATTACCTGGGAAGTTTTTAAAATACGCTGTTGTCCAGTCCCCAGCACTTACCAAATAAATCAGACTCTCAGGTAGTCTCAACACTGATAGTTTAAGGAAATTAAGTGAGTGTAATGTGCAGTCACAGGAGATTCACAGGTCTACATCATACTCCTTTATATATCCTCCGTGAAGGTAAGTCACAAAGGTTGGGTCTCAGAAGTCCTCTCAAATTAGTTTTGAGACTCAGACAAAACAGCAGGGTGAAATCTGAGGACTCAAGTGGGTAATGACATTTCAGATGAGAAGCACCCCCGTTAGTCTTCATCCCTGACTATTGCCACAAGTAATCTGTGCATTCTACTTCTCCAGCCTGGATTAAAACTTAAGGTCATTTTTCCTTTATTTCTTCAATTCTGATCCCATCCGTCATTTCTAGGAGGGGTCCAATACCTCCCTCTTGGTGTCTCCACCAAGCTCTCCAGAAGCTCACTCAGTCCGAAGGTGCCAGCCATTTCTGCTTTTCCACGTTAGGTGGAGAGAGAATATTGATGCTCGCTGACATGATTTCATGAGTTGCCGGTACAGTGTGTTGTTGAAACTTGGTTTCGTTTGATTGCTTGTAGACCTGTTTGCTTAAGCATCGATGCCCATGGCCCACATCCCTCTTTTTCTTTTTTTTTAATTGTGCTTTAGGTGAAAGTTTACAGCTCAAGTTAATTTCTCATATAAAAATTTATACACATATTGTTATGTGACACTAGTTGAAATCCCTATAATGTGACAGCATACTCCCCCTTTACACCCCAGGTTTCCCATGTCCATCCAACCAGCTCCTGTCCCTTCCTGCCTTCTCATTCTGCCTCCAGAAAGGAGCCGCCCATGGGGTCTCGTGTATCTGCTTGTACTAAGAAGCACACTTCACGAGTATTACACTATGTTTTATAGTCCAGTTTAATCTTTGTGTGAAGAGTGGGCTTCAGGAAAGTTTTAGTTTCGGGTTAACAGAGCATCTGGAGGCCGTGGCATTGAGGGTTCCTCCAGTCTCATTCAGACCATTAAGTCTGGTCTTTTTATGTTAATTTGAATTCTGCACCACACTATTCTCCTGCTCCGTCAGGGACTCTCTGTTGTGTTCCCTGTCAGGGCGGTCGTTAGTGGTCCCTGGGCACCATCTAGTTCTTCCGGTCTTAGACTGATGGAATTTCTGGTTCATGTGACCCTTTTGTCTCTTGGGCTGATATTTTCCTTGTGTCTTTGGTGTTCTTCATTCTCCTTTGCTCCAAGTGTGTTGGGACTAATTGATGCATCTTAGATGGCCGCTTGGTGGCTTTTAAGACCCCAGACACAACTCACCAAAGTGGGATGCAGAACATTTTCTTAAATTTTGTTATGCCAGTTGATCTAAATGTCCCCCGAATCCATGGTCCGCAGACCCCAGCCCCTGCTACTCTGTCCCTTAAAGTATTTGGTTGTTTCAGGAAACTTCCTAGCTTTGGTTTAGTCCAGTTGCATTGACTTTCCCTATAGTGTGTGTTGTCCTTCCCTTCACCTAAGATGATTCTTGTCTACTATCTAGTTAGTGAATTCCCCTCTCCCTCCCTCCCCACCCTCATAACCATCAAAGAATGTTTTCTGTGTTTAAACCTTTTCTTGAATTCTTATAACAGTGGTCTCATACGATACTTGTCCTTTTGCGACTAATTTCACTCAGTATACTGCCTTCCAGGTTCATTCATGTTGTGAGATGTTTCACAGATTCATCATTGTTCTTTATCGTTTGCATAGTATTCCATTGTGTGTATATACCATAGTTTGTTTATCCATTCGTCTGTTGATGGGCACCTAGATTGTTTCCATTTTTTTGCTATTGTGAGCAGTGCTGCAATGAACATGGGTTTCCGTATATCTATTCGTGTGATGGCTCTTATTTCTCTAGGATATATTCCAAAGAGTGGGATTGCTAGATCATATGGTACTTCTATTTCTAGCTTTTTAAGGAAGTGTCAAATCGATTTCCAGAGTGGTTGTACCATTTTACATTCCCACCAGCAGTGTATAAGTGTTCCAGTCTCTCCACAATCCCTGCAACATTTATTATTTCATGTTTTTTTGGATTAGTGCTAGCCTTGTTGGGGTGAGATGGTATCTTATTGTAGTTTTGATTTGCATTTCTCTAATGGCCAATGATGGTGAGCATTTTCTCACGTATCTGTTAGTCACCTGCATGTCTTCTTTGGTAAAGTGTCTGTTCAAATCCTTTGCCCATTTTTTAATTGGGCCATCTTTCTGATGTTGAGGTCTTGCAAATTTGTAGCCAATTTTTTCTCCAAGTCTGTAGGTTGTCTTTTTACTCTTTTGGTAAAGTCTTTTGATGAGCATAAGTGTTTGATTTTTAGGAGCTCCCAGTTATCTAGTTTCTCTTCTTGTGTTTCTGCATTGTTAGTTATGGTTTGTATTCTGTTCATGCCATGTATTAGGGCTCCCAGCGTTGACCCTATTTGTTCTTTCATGATCTTTATCATTTTCAATTTTATATTTAGGTCTTTGATCCATTTTGAGTTAGTTTTTGTACACCACATCCACTTTGTGACTCAATTTTTTTACTTTAAAAAAATTGTTGTTGAAAATATATACAGCAATACATACACCAATCCAGCAATTTCTACTTGTAAAGTTCAGTGACATTGACTATGTTTTCCAAGTTGTGCAGCCATTCTTACCCTTCTTTTTCAATTTATTTCCCATGACTAATATAAACTCACTGCCTCTCAAGCTTCTTATCAAATACTTCTCAGTATTCTTTTTATGAAATCTTCTTCTACAAAAATTATCCAGGGTTTGTGCTCATTACTTGCAACTAAGAACCCTTACTTAAATATACTGCAATGTAGCCAATCATCCGAAAAAGACTAAAACCCAGAACTAGAAAACCAGGAGGATTTTCTCCAACTAATGTCTTCTCCTCTCTGTGTGTTTGCTTCTTTAGCTCTTCTCTGCTCCTCAGGCCATGGGCAGTCAATGGGACATGCAGAAGAGGGTTGAGTGTACACATTCCAGCCAAGCCACAGACTGATATGGACTGGCTGTCCCCCAATCCCAATTCCAAATACCCTCTCCCAATCACCTGTGATGAGGAGGGTGGGGATGTAGGATAAACATGATTGCTGGGGCTCCACCACACTGAGACTATGTGGATTAGGGGTTTCTACTCTGAGAAAAGGGTAAACCATGTGGGTTGGAGAGATTTTCCAAAAGGGGTCTAGAGTTCATAAATCACAGCATGCTGGCCTCTCCCTGAGACAACCCCCTTCAGGCTATCCTTTATCCCAAATGGTTTTATGGGCTAAGTCCAGCTTCGTAATGTGTTCTGAACATTCCCATCAGCAAAATGGAGAATACAGGTGTCACTAATCATCTCCAAAGATGACCACACATGAGAAACAAGTGATACAAAAAAAAAAAAAAAAAAAGACATAGGAATAGCCCCAGTTCTGAACCTAGGAAGTGAGGAAGTAAGAATAAAGAGGATTTAATAACTGAATTTCTATGTCTATGGACACAGAATCAGAAGAGCAAGGTGATGAGGATTGAGGTCCTAGGGAATTTTGTCTGGGATTTGTCTCCACCAAAACAACTCCATGTCTAATATCTTCATGTTTTGAACCAAAAGTTCTCTAAACCTTAGGTAATCTTTGTTATCATTGTTTGGTCTAAAGGGCCAAATGTAGGTAGGACAATTACCGTCTTCTCGTCTCTAATGAGGTTCTCAGGGAGTGTGCTCCCAGTGGCCATGGAGACACCTGTAAATGCCTGCTCTGTGATTCCCCTAAACATCCTTCCTGCAGAGAGGACTAAGACCATGAACGCCTGCTCCCTACTTGCTCAGGGACCTCCTGTATTTGCAAGACTTTCCAATCCTCACAATAAAGAGAAATATTGGCCAGTTATGCAGAGGTGAAAAACACATGATAGGTACAGAACCAACCTCCCTCAGTAAGATTACAGCAGAGGAGACATCAATTTTTGTTTATTAAGATATGCAGTTCTTCCAGATCCAGGGAGCAATAGTAGGAGTCCTGCATCCATCAGCTAGAACTTGTGATAACCCAGTAACAATCAGCTGTTTCTCTTGTCTTTTTAGGCATGACTGAGGAGTGGGGGTGGAAACTGGGTAATGTAAGCAGAGATATAAATAGTCAGATTAGGGCTGTGTATATGCCTGTGTGTTTTACAATGTTAAATATACAAAATAAGTGCCAGTGATTCCAGTAGAAATAGCATCAGGATTGACTGTTGGAAATTGAGTGTATAATTGGGAAGGGCTGGTGCTATTTTAGCAATCCTATTATCTGATTTGCAACTGTGGCTTAACCTGGAGCTTGACTTGCTGTTGTGTATTAACTTGGGTCTGTGGCCATGAGTGGGGCAAACCAGTCTAGTGTCTCCGAGTTCCTCCTCCTGTGGCTCTCCAGGCAGCCCCAGCAGCAGCTCCTCTTTGTGTTCTTCCTGAGCATGTACCTGGCCACAGTCCTGGGAAACCTGCTCATTATCCTGGCCATCAGCACAGACTCCTGCCTGCACACCCCCATGTACTTCTTCCTCGGCAACCTGTCCTTCGTGGATGTTTGCTTCTCCTCCACCACCGTCCCCAAGATGCTAGTGAACCACATACTCAGCAGTCAGACCATCTCCTTCCCTGGGTGTCTCACACAGATGTACTTTGTCTCTGAGTTTGCTGACATGGACAATTTCCTCCTGGCTGTGATGGCCTATGACCGCTTTGTTGCTGTGTGCCACCCCTTACACTACACAACAAAAATGACTCATCAGCTCGGTGCTCTGCTGGTGGTTGGGTCGTGGGTCATTACCAATTTGAATGCTCTGTTGCATACCCTGCTGATGGCTCAACTCTCTTTCTGTGCAGACAACATGATTCCCCACTTCTTTTGTGATGTGACTCCTCTCCTGAGACTCTCCTGCTCTGACACACACCTCAATGAGATGATGGTGTTTACTGAGGGGATCCTAATAATGATCACCCCATTTGTTTGCATTCTAGTTTCCTACATTTGCATCACCTGTGCTGTCCTGAGAGTCCCATCCAAAAAGGGAAAATGGAAAGCCTTCTCCACCTGTGGCTCCCACCTGGCTGTGGTTTCCCTCTTCTATGGCACCATCATTGCTGTGTATTTCAACCCTTCACCCTCCCATTCAGCTGAGAATGACATCGCAGCCGCTGTAATGTACACAGTGGTGACCTCCATGCTCAACCCTTTCATCTACAGTCTGAGGAACAAGGACATGAAAAGGGCCCTAAAAAAAGTGATTTCTATGAAAATTTTTTTTTCTTTTCAATAATAACATGGACTCTGAATGTCATAAAGGAAACTAGTTTGGAATAAGAAAATTTTTTTTTCCTATTCTCTAAAACAGCATTTGTTCCAGCCACGTATTTGCCTTGGGAGAATGAAACTCTTGATAGAGGCTCTTCAAGTTAAAGAGGGAAAGAAAAATCCTTTTACAAAATGACAGAACTATTCCAACTGCCAAGGCCCTCCAGCAAAAACCACCAGCAACACACCTCTAGTTTATTGTGTTTATTACTCATTACAACAAGAAAGAAAACACTCAATCGGGAACCATGGAACTTCTCAGTAGGAGGGTTTTAGAAAGGTCTTATAGGATTTGAGTGTGAGCTGATTTTGGTGAGGATTTAAGATCAGGGCTTTGATCTGAATTAGATGTTGTGAGAAAGCAAAGGTAATTCTTATTAGACATGTCAGTATCTTATCTAGAAGGAGGGAAGACTAGAGGGAGGGGAAAGCTGTAATTTGTAAGCAATCAGCCGTCACTTATATCAGCCAGGATGGGGGATGTTTGGTCATTTCTGGGGCTTGCGCAATGTTTATAGTTTTGTCTGTGTTCAGACGTGACCACAGAGGTCTTGTTTTGTCTTGATCCACCATGGTCACAGAGTGACCTTGTCTGATACTGATGGTCTGTGAATTTCTATAGGTTCAACAGGGAAAGGGTTCATTTAGGGCTCCAGAAAGTCTTAATTCTGTCAGACATTTGAGCTAATTATTCTTACATTTTTACCTGAGCTTTATGTATCATACAACATTACAGCAGGAATATGGGTAATTTAAACAAGAACTGTTTTCCTTAACGTCAATGCCCAGCCATGCTATCTTCAGCTTTTTCTTGTCTTCTGTCAATGTGCTCGGGTATTTGTACATAGATTCTAACTTATGTCTTGACTTTCCACTTTCATTTTATAACAAACTTTTTCCAATTTTTTATTATTATTGTACCTTAGATGAAGGTTTAGAGAACAAACTAGCTTCTCATTAAACAATTAGTACACACATTGTTTTGTGACATTGGTTACCAACCCCACGACATGTCAATACACTCCCCTTCTCAACCTTGGGTTCCCTGTTACCAGCTTTTCTGTCCCCTTCTGCCTTCTAATCCTTGCCCTTGGGCTGGTGTTCCCCTTTAGTCTTGTTTTGTTTTATGGACCTGTCTTACCTTTGGCTGAAGGGTGAACATCAGGAGTGACTTCATTACTGAGCTAAAAGGGTGTACGGGGGCTATACTCTGGGAGTTTCTTCAGTCTCTGTCAGACTGGTAAGCCTGGTGTTTTTTTGTGAGTTAGAATTTTCTTTTACATTTTTCTCCAGCTCTGTCCGGGACCCTCTGTTGTGATCCCTGCAGAACAGTTCTGACCTAGGAATTAACTAATATTCTTTGTCATCACTGTTGGGTCCAAAAGGACTAGGAAGTAGGTGGGACAATTACTTTCTGCTTATCTCTAAAGAGGCTCTCAAGCAGTCTGGTCCCAGCGGCCATGGAGGCTCCTGTAAATGTCCGCTCTGTGATTGCCCCAAACATCCTTACCGCACACAGGGCCAAGGCCATGAACCTCTTGTCTTCACTCACTCAGGACTTGTCTTTATTTCCAACACATTCTCATCTTTAGAATACATTGGAGCACTGTCCACTCCATAGCGACAGCACCCACTTCTCCCAGGTTGTTGTTGTTATATTGTTAGATGCTGTCGAGTTAGTTCTGACTCATAGCAGCCCTATGTGCAACAAAAGGAAACACTGCCTGGTCCTGTGCTATCCTCACAATCGTTGCTATGTTTGAACCCATTGTTGCAGCCATGTTTCAGTCCTTCTAAGGTATTCTGGCTGTACTTGTTGCAAGACAGATTTATTTGTTCTTCTGATTCTATTTCTGGAAAGTTTTGCTCCATAGTCTCTTTGTCTACTCTTTCGTCAAAACCAATTTAGCTTTATGGTAAGTTTTGACATCCAGGAATGTACAAACCCTCCAGACTTGTTCGTCCATTACATTTCCATGTTAGAATCAGCTTGTCAATTTATACAAAAATAGCACCTGGAATTTTGATTGGGATTTTTCTATAGACCAACTGGAGTGATTTGACATCATTACAATATTGAATCTTGCAATTCATGAACATGCTATATTCCTCCATTTATTAAGGTCTTTTATTTTTTTTCTATTACCACAACAGTGTTTTATATTTTACTCAGATAGGTTTTGCACCTTTCTGTAGAATTTTTCCAGGCATTTGATGTTTTGGATGGTAGAGTAAATTATGTTTGAATATAATTTTCTATTTTTTACAGATCTATAAAAACACAATTGATTTTTGTATATTGATCTTGGATTCAGTGACCTTGGAAATTCACTTATCATTTCTAATCTATAGCTGTTTCTACACATTTAGGCATGTTATCTGTGAATAATGGCAGTATTTAATTAACTATTTAATGATTTTTGATCCTTATTTATATCTGTTAATTAATTTTCTTGCCTTATTGCCCTATCTAGGACTCCCAGTAAAATGTTAAGTAGAAGTGTGGTAGAGGATATGCTTACTTAGTTCTAGAATTCAGGGGGAGAAGCTATCTAAACTCTACCATTATTTATGATATTTATTAATTAAAAAATAGTTACCATTTATCAGTTACTATTGCTATGTAAAAAAATCCCCAAATTTAGCGTCATGGAACAACTATTTTATTATGCGTGTGGATTCTGTGGGTCAGGAATTCAATGGGCAACAGCAGGTTTAACTCGCATCTGTCAAGTCTGGGGCTCAGCTGGGACAGTTGAAGGCTGGGGGCGGCTAGAGGGCTGGGGGCCAGATGCATCTGGAGGTCCCTTTACTCTTGTGGACTGAAGGGAATGAGCTGAGCTCGGCTGGGATTGCCTGGAGGCTTAGGGAGTGAATAGTATTGCTGGTTTATTCAGTTATCCAGCAGAACTAAACCCTTCACCTGAAAATCTGACTAAGGCCGGGAACCGGTGAAACACATCCCAGGATTCAGAGGTGCAGGTGCTAGCAACCACGCTACGGGGTGGTTGGAATGACCTGTCAATCAGCTGCAGATCAATTAAATGGACAGCAATATAGTGGCTCGTTGGTCTATGGGTATGGTTCTCGCTTTTGGTGTGAAAGGTCCTGGATTCAAATCCCGGACGAGCCCTGGATGTCCTCCCTTTGGAGAGATATTTTCACCTTTTCAGCCGAAGATGGAAGACCCATGAGGTGGAAGGTTCCAGCTGGCACAGCCTTTGGGGAACCCCGGTGTCGGGAGACTGGGGTCCTGGGCCCGGAAAGGCTATTTAGAATAAGGAAATATGTAAGTCACGCTCCTTGGTTGCTTGTTGCCCAAGTCGTGTAATTCTTGTGTGGGCTCCAGAGGTTCGCCTGTCAGGTCGCGAGGAGCCCTACTCTTAACTTCAAATCGCGTTTTAAGCCGAAAGCGGAGAGCGAGGCGGCCTGGGCTTCCGCGGGCGGAACTTAAGTGGACGCTCCTGGCTAGTCTGGATTCGAGGAAATTCCCCTGAGTCGGGGGAACGGCGGGGAGGGGAAAGATTGGGTACCGCAGGGCGTGGGACAGGTTCATGCGTATCTGCCGGATTCTTGGGGATCGGATCACGCTTGGACACGCGGAAGGACAGACCAACAGCCGAGCTTGCAGTGAACCTGACTCCGACTGCTGGACCCCTGGAGTCTGGACCGCTGAACAAGACCCCTGCTGTCCCGCGGGCCGCGTCCTCCACCCTCCACACGACCTGGGGGGCGGGAGCAGCTGTCCTCAAATGGCACCCCGCTGGACAGAGGGCATCGCTGACCGCCCTCCCCCAGTACCGGGACTACTGTGGCCTGACTTGCTTCCTCCGGGGCCCGCAGCTCCCGCCACTGGCTTTGCTGGCGCACCTGAGGGCACAGCTGACGGTGCCCGCCTGGTTCACTCCTGGGGCAGGTGACGCCTAACCTCAGCCACGTAGGTTCGAGACCCCAGTTCGGGTATTCGTTTTCTTGGTTTTGGTATTGCTGGGAGAGAGGGGGAGCGGAGCCGAGGGAAGCGGGCGGGAGTAGGGCGGGAGGGACCGGCGTATTTTAAGCACCCACTGAGTACCCCAGTATGGGTGCGACCTTTCCGAAGAGGGAGTGCCCCAGTGATTTCGTCTCCAAGGCCCTCGATGCAGCCGCTGCCCTGCCTTTGGAGGTCAGTCGGCCTCTCTGGGCCGGGAGTTCCCCGGGGCTTTTGTCCCCAGCGCGCTCGCGGCTGCGACAAAGTGACCGAAGTGCAGGCCTCCATGGCACTGAGACCCACAGATGACGCGAGGCCATCGCCATTCCTGGGCGGGCTTGTGGTTGTCCCAGCGCGGAGTGGAGGTGACGGCCCAGGAGGGCGAGTCCGGATCTGGGGCGCAGCGGCTGCCGCCCACTTTGTGTGGCTGGGGGCGGGGAGGGGGCGCTGGGCTCCCTCTGGCGTCTGATCTCCTTTCTGGGAGTCTGAGATCCCCGGTATCCTTCACGCGATGGCCGGCTTTGGCCCGCCCACTCCAGCACACAGCTGGCCATAGAGACAAGCTTTAGTATTTAACCTGAGTGGCTTTTTGGTCTGGGGTATGACTTTTCGCTTAGGGTGCGAGAGGTCCTGGATTCATATCCGGCACTAGCGCTTTGTTTTCCTCAGTCACTTCCCTTCCTTTTTTCTCCTGTGGATGCTGTTCAGAGATCTACGGTCCCCCGAGACCTGAGCTCTGGACATTGAAACTGACGCTGTGGAAGGTGATCTTTACATGACCAAACAAACAAACAAACAAACAAACAAAAAAAACACCACACTCCTCGCTGTCCAGTCGACTCTGACTCACAGCGACCCTATAGGACAGAGTAGAACTGCCCCACAGGGTTTCCAAGGAGCAGTTGGTGGATTCAAACTGCTAACCTTTTGGTTAGCAGCTATAGCTCTTAACCACTGTGCCACCAGCGCTCCAATATAGAACAGGCAGCATAACTGTAATTGCAAACACTTCAGATGCTAAGATTATCAGGCAAAGATTATAACACAACCAGGCGCTCTTTGGACACCCTATAGCGCAGTTCTACACTGTCCTATAGGGTGGCTATGAGTTGGAAACCACTCGATGGCAACAGGTTTGGTTTTTTTTTTTAATCCTTATTATACAAGTCCCTGGGTGGCACAAATTGTTTTGCTCAACTACTAACCCACCCAAGGGCACCACGGAAGAAAGGCCTAGTGATCTGCTTCCTTAAAGATTACAGCCAAGAACATTCTATGGAGCAGCTGTACGCTGTAACACATGAAGTTGCCATTAGTCTGATTCTACTGGAAGGCAATGGGTTATCCTTATTATAGGTCCCTGGTGGTGCAAATGGTTTGCACTGGATTGCTAACTAAAGTTTGGAAGTTTGGCGCTGCAGAGGAAAAGCCTGGCAATCTGCTTCTGTAAAGATTACAGCCAAGAAATCCCCATGAAGCAGCACTACTCGCTAACACACGGGGCCACCATGAGTTGAAATATAGTCCACGGTAATATTTTTTAATCTTTATTACTTCTAAATAAATGGAAGACAAAAATGCAAATACCTTCCCGAACAGGAACCATGTAAAATGCTCTAGAGGATTAAGAAAGAATCAAACAGCACTCTTAGAAATGCTGGCAAAAGTGAAGAGGAGAGGGGGCTCCGGTGGGTGGGTTGCCAGGCGCAGCCCTCCCTGGGAGGAAGCAGGTGACAAGCTCCTGGCTGCGGGGAGGAGCATCAAAGGGACAGGACCAGCTCAGCCCAGAGCTCACGTGACTCAGGGATCGGGACTCCCTCGGACCCGAGGACAGATAGACGATAGCCCATGCGAACCCACGAGACTGCGCTGGGGCATCTCGGATTCGCCCCTGGGTGTGGCCGCTGCTGCCAGGTAGGCCTGGTTCCTGTGGCCCTCCAATTAAGGCAAAGTAGCTTTAAATTTCTCTCTCTGTTTTTATAATATTACTATTGATTCACAGATTTTAATTTATTTGATACATCATAGTCACTTAAAGTTGTTATTTTTTTTGATGCTCAAATCGTTCCACATTTGGCCAGTGGGATAACGTTTTGAAGCTGGCACCTGTATTCCTTAAAAGCAAACAAAAAAACAACTCTGTTTATTTACAACGCTATTTTCAAAATGTTCAAACCTAAGAGAAGTTGAAAGAATAGTACATTAAACAATATACAGAGGTGGTGATTCATTCAATCTTTTTCTGCCCCAAGCTGCAATCAGCCATTTCTCTAAGGCATCCCATTTCATTTCATTAGGGATTGGTATTTAGAAGCCAAGATCTTGGTTCTAAGGGAGCTCATTGATATTGGGCTATCATTTGCTTACAGGTTTTTTTACTTCACCTTAACTTTTAAAACACCTTAGTATTTTCTCTCTTGATCTTAAGTGCTTCTTTCTTCTCCAGTCCTTTTCTTTACCCTGCTGATGGTGTGACTCTAGTGGTTCGTGATAACTAGACTCCTTGTTCATGAGCGTCCCTTCCCATTTCCATTCTTCACATCTGTTCGGGAAACTCCTCCCCTACTTCTTTCAGTCCTGGTGATAATGTCCATCCCTAGATACCCCATCTGCCATGGAGTGGGTTTATGACCCAGGCTAACTGGAATACCCCACTCTCCCATCAAGAATGGTTGGTTCATCTTGGGAACATGAGCCAAGTCAGGCTGATAATTTTCCTGGAGTTAATAAATAAACATTGGTAGAGAAAGAAATTCAGAGTCACTGGGTAGTGCAAATAGTTAACGCACTTGGCTGCTAACCAAAGGGTTTGTTTGAATCCACCCAGAATTATCTCAGAAGAAAGTCTTGACAATCTACTTCGCATAGAAAGTAGGTTGTCAGGTCTTTGAAAACCCTATGGACTACAGTTCTACTCTGACACACATAGGGTCACCATGAGTCAGAATCAATTTGAAGGCAACTGGTTTATGGGGGCAGTGGTGGTTCAGTGGTAGAATTCTTTTCTTCCATGCAGGACACCTGAGTTCTATGTGCCTTGGAATTGCTACTCTGGGAGAATGTGAGTTTGGAGAACTCATGGCCATCTTGCCTGCCACTTGGAGAGAGACAGTATGCAGAATGAAGTTGAACAGATATAAACAGAGTTGAGAAATACAAATTCCTGATGCCATTATTAGAGCCCTGGTGGTGCAGTGGTTAAGAGCTCAGCTGCTAACCAAAAGTTTGGGAGTTTGAATCCACCAGCTGCTACTTGGAAACCCATGGGGCAGTTCTACTCTGTCATACAGGGTTGCTATGAGTTGGAATCGACTTGAGGGCAACAAGTCTTCCCCGCCGCCGCCCAATGGATGCTGTTATTTGGGTACTTGAATCTAGCCCTACCTGAAACACACAGGCTTTGCAAGCAGATATCATGGACTTTGGAATTATATCAATTAACAGATTCCATTTCTATTTAAGCTAATATGGATTGTTTTCTATCACTTGAAAACAAATGTCATTACTAATTCAGTAACTATTCCCCTCTAATCTTTTCTAATTAGCTTTGGGGTGGGGTGTTCCTCCCTGTGAGGAAGAATGAATAAAACTTGACGTCTGTTAGCATGTGTTTGATGGATACATGAGGGTTCATTGTTCTGTAAGTTTCTTATCTTGAGTTACTGTGTGTTTGTGAATGCTATTTATTAAGACATCACAGTCAGCATGAGGAACACATTGTTTATAAATAACTCCAAGTGGAAGATAAGTTAGAGGAACTTTCTGGTGTCCAGAGGACAATTTTTCAGGGATGCAACTACTACATCTAACTCAGGGTGCATGGTATTTACGCGTAATTCTTTAACATTATCAACCCAGGAAAATAAACTTTACAGTGTATAAGGTCAAATGCTTTATGTACACATTAAAGCCAGATATTGTCTTCAGAACAACTATAGAGGAAAATTCTTGAATTGTGATACCTGCTGAACTCAGGAATTCTCTGTTCCTCATTGATGCCCTAATTCTACCAGTTTATAAGCGTTCATCAAGGGTTCCTATTTCTACCTCATTTACTCAAACACTAAAATGCTGAAGAGAAGACTTGTCATCTAGTCCCTTATAAAAATGAGTATTGAGATACAAAGACAAGCATGTGACACTGTTTTCAAATGATATTTATCCAAAGTGCAGGTGATTGAGCAGAGAGTGAAGACTGTAAATATCATTTAATATATCTTTAATCTTCACCTAGTGGACATGGTCCTAACCCAGTACTTTGATGAGGTTAGGGCTCATGGGGTGCTTAACATAAACTACCTCATTTAGTCGTCACAACTCTACAAGGTGAATATTATTTCTTCACTCTACAGATGGTGAAATTTTGTGATTCAGTGAGGACAGGTCACTTAATTTGCACATGTTATCAGGCAGGATGAATTCCTGGAGAAGGATATTACGCTTGGTAGAGAAAAGGATCAGTGAAAAAGAAAGAAACCCTCAACGAGATGATTGATACAGTGGCTACAATAAACCAAATCAAATCAGTTGCTATCGAGTCAATTCTGACTCATAGTGACCTTATAAGACAGAGAAGAACTGCCCCATAGGGTTCCCAAGGAGCTGCTGGTGGATTCAAACTGCTGACTTTTTGGTTAGAGCCAAGTTCTTAACCACTGGTGGGCTCAAAAATACCTACTATTGTGAGGATGGTGCCTGACTGGGCAACGTTTCATTCTGCTATACATAAGGTCACTATGAGTTGGAGCCAACTTGATGGCACCTAACAACAACAACTGAGGTCACACAACTGGTGAAGCTGAATCTGGGAATTGAGAACAGGTCTCTGTGAATCCACAGATACTCTTAATCCCTATACAGCTCCATGTATATTTCCCAACAGTGATACCATCCAAGGTTGGGGAGGTATAAAGTATAGGATTGTGAGTTCTCTTTAGCAGAAGGGTTGTTGCTAGTGATTACCCCCAGGATTGCATCATTTCCAGTGCTGCCAAATCCTGCAACAGGAATTACATAACTTGGACGACAGGTCTTTATCATCAGTGTTGGATGGAAAGAGTCCAAGGAGAAGGGACAATTACTTTCTGCTTGTCTCTAATGAGGCTCTCAGGGAATATGGCCCCAGTGGCCATGGAGGCTCCTGTAAAGGGATCACTCTGTTATTCCTCCAAACATCCTTCCTGCACCAAAGGCTGAGGCCATGCACTGCAACTCCTCGTTTATGCATACTCAGCTTGCAATCCCCAGTGACAAGTCCTTACTCTTCTGACCAAAAACCTCTGTCCAGCTCTGAAGAAGTGAAGTGAGCCTGGGACTCCTGGTGACAGTGAGGACTGCAATTCTTCTCAGGTAAGAGTCACACCACTCACCAATAACTTCTTGTTGTGGTTGAAAGCCTTAGAGAGGGGTTCCTCACTAAGTGTTTTAAGTGAAGCCACAGTTCTAAACTCATCAGCAGTTCCTTGAGATCACCCAGGAATGACCAGTACCTGTCCTGCCTGTTCTTGAGTCCCTGGACTGTGGGCATCACTAATTGGCTGAGTTTCTGCCTATACCCTTGGGTCATTTTCATTTTAATTTTTCCAGTTGGACTTAGGCAGCTTAGTGGACACAGCCAAGAAGGTTTGACTCTGACTTCTGTAAAGTCTCTGTAAGCATAAGCCCAGAAAGAAGCAACAGCAGCAGCAATATTATCATTATCACTTTTGAAGCAGTGATTGATGGTTGGCTGATATAATTCTCTGAGCACATGTGTTAGGAATGTGTACCATGTCCAGATTAAAAAGGATGAAACTGAAACTCAGAGAAGTTAAATATTTCCTCTAAGGCAACATCATCAATAATGTTGATGAATCAGTTGGCTATATTAAATACTTAGTACATATTAGTCCCTATGGTAACTATTGTACAACATTATTGATGATATTGATGACATCAGTTACCTATATTAAATACTTATTACATGTCAGTCTCTAAGGTAACCCATTGCACATATATACGTGTTGTCCAGTACTCAGTACAAGTCTTGAAGTCTCTATTATTATTTTATATTTACAGTGTTTTAAAACATTTCCTTTTAAAAAATTCATGGTAATGGTAGAAAGTTCAGACAGTAGAAAAGGATGTACAGACAAAATCACTGTCACAATCTTTTGAGCATCCTTCCAGAGGTACTATGTATACATAACTGTTTGTTTTGATTTTGCTAATGAAGAAATGGAGGCTCAGAGAGGTTGAGTATCTGGCTGAAACCCCCAGGGAGCAAAATCCTGATGACTTACCTATGTCACACAGAGACTTCCCATTGTGATCTTCTTAATAGTCCCTTTTCAACTATGTGTTTCCAGGTTTTGAAATTTAACCTGTCTTATCTGCCTCTGGACTCAGGTCTCCATGTCCATGAGTGGGGCAAACCAGTCAAGTGTCTCTGAGTTCCTCCTCCTGGAGTTCTCCACGCAGCCCCAGCAGCAGCAGCTCCTCTTCATGCTCTTCCTAAACATGTACCTGGCCACAGTCCTGGGAAACCTGCTCATCATCCTGGCCATTAGCACAGACTCCTGCCTGCACACCCCCATGTACTTCTTCCTCAGCAACCTGTCCTTCATGGACGTCTGCTTCACCTCCACCACTGCCCCCAAGGTGCTGGCCAACCACATACTCAGGAGTCAGACCATCTCTTTCCCTGGGTGTCTCACACAGATGTATTTTTTCATTCTGTTTGGGGACATGGACAATTTCCTCCTGGCTGTGATGTCCTATGATCAGTTTGTTGCTGTGTGCCACCCCTTACACTACACAACAAAGATGACCCATCAGCTCTGTGCCCTGCTGGTTGCTGGGTCGTGGGTCATTGCCAGTCTGAATGCTCTGTTGCATACCCTGCTGAAGGCTCGACTCTCATTTTGTGCGGACAACATGATTCCCCACTTCTTCTGTGATCTGACTCCTCTCCTGAAACTCTCCTGCTCTGACACACATCTCAATGAGATGATGATTCATACTGAGGTGGCCCTGATAACGATCACTAGATTTGTTTGCATCTTGGTTTCCTACCTTTGCATCACCTGTGCTGTCCTGGGAATCCCATCCACAAAGGGAACATGGAAAGCCTTTTCCACCTGTGGCTCCCACCTGGCTGTGGTTTCCCTGTTCTATGGCACGATCTTTGCTGTGTATTTGAGCTCTTCATCCTCCCACTCAGCTGAGAAAGACATTGCAGCTGCTGTGATGTATACAGTTGTGTCCCCCATGCTGAACCCTTTCATCTACAGCCTGAGGAACAAGGACTTGGAAGGGGCCCTAAGAAAAGTGATTGGCAGGAAGTTTTCTACCTGATTAAAGCATCAATGCTGAATCTCATTCTTAAGCAAAGTTCTTTTTCACCAGTTTGGTGTAAGATAGCAGCTGTTTTGTCAAAGCCAGTCTGGAAACAAATATATTACTAGGGGCACATAGAAGGCCATCATTACTTGTTACTCGTTTATTAGTAGACTGGGATTTACCTGTAACCCTGCTACGTATGTCAAGTAATGAGACTTCTTTTTGATTACTAACTTTTTAATTATTTTATACCCAAGGTTTTCCTGTTTAGATGGTCTGTTTGGAAAGACACACGTGTCATGGATTGAATTGTGTCCCCCAGTAATATGTCAGTTGGCTAGGCCATGATTCCCAGTATCGTGTGATTGTCTACTCTTTTGTCATCTGATGTGATTTTCCTGTGTGTTGTAAATCTTACCTCTACGATGTTAATGAGACAGGATTATTGGCAGTTATGTTAATGAGGCAGGACTCACTCTACAAGATTAGATTGTGTCTTAAGCCAATCTCTTTTGAGATAGAAAAGAGAGAAGTGAGCAGAGAGACATGGGGACCTCATACCACCAAGAAAGCAGTGCCAGGAGCAGAGCTTCATCCTTTGTACCTGGGGTTCCTGCGAGGAGTAACTCCTAGACCAAAGGAAGAATGAGGACAAAGACCTTCCCCCAGAGCTGACAGAGAGATAAAGTCTTCCCCTGGAGCTCATGCCCTAAATTTGGACTTCTAGCCTCCTAGACTGTGAGAAAATACTCTTTGTTAAAGCCATCTGCTTGTGATATTTCTGTTATAGCTGCACTAGGTAACTAAAACACACACTACAAGTATTTTTGAATATTAGAATCACCTGGAAAGTTTTGCAAACATCCTGTCGTCCAGTCCCCAGTACTGACCAAATAAATCAGAATCTCTGGGGTGGGCCAGACACTGATAGTTTAAGTAAATTCTCAGGTGATTCTAATGTGTAGTCAGGGTCCAGAATCACTGGTCTACCTCACACTCCTTTGTATGTCCTCTGTGATGGTCAATCATAAGATTGTGTCTGAAAAGCCCTCACAAATTAGTTTTGAGACTGAGGCAAAAGAACAGCAAATTGAAATTTGAGGACTTAAGTGGGTAATTACATTTCAGATGAGAAGCGGAGGCCCTAGTGGGCACTGTGGCCCAGAACACCAAGAGGTGAAGAAACACAGAATCTTGGAAACTCTTCATGACCATATGTCTTGGTTTCCTGACTTTGAGGGGTGGGTTCAGTTGGAGTCATGTCTTCGTTATCATGAAAAAAGAATCAATATTTTCTATTTCCTCTGTCCAGACCAACTTCCCTTGTTTTCTTCTCAGGCTGACAAACTTCTCCCCCACTCCATATCTTCAAAAACCAAGTCAAAGGTCACCTCCTCCTCCATGCAGCCTCTCAGAATTTTGTTTGGGATTTGTCTCCATCAAAATGGCTCCATGTCTAATATTTTCAAGTTTTGACCCAAAAGTTACGTCTAAATCTTAGGTAATCTTTGTCATCATTGTTTGGTCTAAAGGGGCCAAAATCATATGGGACAATTACTCTCTTCTTATCTCTAATGAGGTTCTCAGGGAATCTGTTCCCAGTGGCCATGGAGATGCCTGTAAATGCGTGCTGTGATTCCCCTAAACATCCTTCCTGCAGAGAGAACTAAGACTATAAACCCCTGCTCCCCACTTGCTCAGGACCCTCCTATATTTGGAAGACTTTCCAATCCTCAGAATAAAGAGAAGCATTGACCAGTTATGCAGAGGTGAAGAACACATGATAGCTACAGAATCAACCTCCCTCAGTAAGATTACAGCAGAGGAGACATCAATTTTTTTTACTAAGACATGAAGTTCTTCCAGATCCACGCAGCAATAGTAGGCGTCCCACATCCATCAGCTAGAACTTAGAATAAACCCAGTAACAATCAGCTGTTTCTCTTGTCTCTTTAGGCATGACTAAGGACTTGGAGGTGGAAACTGGGAAATATAAGCAGAGAGAAAGAGTCAGAGTTGGGCTGAAGTACATGCGTGTGTGTTTTTTCAAAGTTAAATATACAAAATAAGTGCCAGTGATTCCAGCAGGAATAGCATCAGGATTGAGTGTTGGAAACTGAGTGTACAATTTGGCTGCCTGATTCTGTCTTAACAACACTATTAACTAATTTGCAAATGTGGCTCAACCTGGAACTTGATTTGTCATATCGTAACCATTTGTGTCTAGGTTTCTGAATTTGCTGTTGTGCATTAACCTGGTTTTATGCCCATTAGCAGGGCAAACCAGTCCAGTGTCTCTGAGTTCCTCCTCCCGGGGCTCTCCAGGCAGCCCCAGCAGCAGCAGCTCCTTTTCCTGCTCATCCTGAGCATGTACCTGGCCACGGTCCTGGGAAACCAGCTCATCATCCTGGCCATCAGTGCAGACTCCCATCTGCACACTCCCATGTACTTCTTCCTCAGCAGCCTGTCCTTTGTGAACATCTGCATCTCCTCCACCATCTTCCACAAGATGCTGGCCAACCACACAGTCAGGAGTCAGACCGTGTCCTTCCCCAGGTGTCTCACACAAATGTACTTTCTCTTTAAGTTTGCTGACATGGACAGTTTCCTCCTGGGTATAATTTCCTATGACTGATTTGTTGCTGAGTGCCACCCCTTACACTATACAACAAAGACGACTCATCAGCTCTGTGCCCTGGTGGTTATTGGGTCACTGGTCATTGCTGTCTGAATGCTCTGTTACACACCCTGCTGATGACTCACCATTCGTCTGTGCAGACAACACCATCCCCCATTTCTTCTGTGATCTGACTCCTCTCCTGAGACTCCTGCTCTGATGAACATCTCAGTGAGATGATGATTCTTACTGAGAGGTCCCTGATAATGATCACCCATTTGCTTGCACCTGGTTTCCTATATTTGCATCATCTCTGCTGTTCTGAAAGTCCCATCCACAAAGGGAAAATGGAAAGCCTTCTCCACCTATGGATCCCACTGGCTGTGGTTTCCCTCTTCTATGGCAGCTCATCTACGCACTTCATCCTCCCACTCAGCTGAGTAAGACACCATAGCTACTGTGATGTGCTCAGTGGTGACTCCCATGCTGAACTCTTTCCTCTGTAGTCTGAGGAACAAGCACATGAAAGGGGATCTAAGAAAAATAATAGGCTGGAAGACATGTTCTAACTGATGAAAGAATCATGGACTGTCAGTCCCAGGTATAGAAATCTTTGCCAGCTCACCATAATGTAACAATCTATTTGCCAGTGTCTGTAAGGAACTTAGACTAAATATTCACAATAGGTACCTATCAATGGACTCTGACTAAGCTACAACCATGGCCCCTCAAATAGGTAATGATATTTGTTTTTAATTACTATACTATAAAATATTTTGCATAAAGGTTAGCCTTTTCCTTTCTAAGTGGTCAATCTGAAAAGCTCCAGCTAACAAATTTTTTTGTTACCTAGAAACCCTCCTAGGACATCACAGTCTAATGTGGGGACTATCAATAGGGGTGAAAATTCTCTGTGGAACTCTCTGCTGGCCAAAGTGTTCTTGGGCTAAGCCCAGTCCTTTGTCCATAATTCACATTCCTGTGCCTCACACAGAATCCTAAGAACATGTCATCCTTTTTAGTGTCACAACATCCAATTTAACTGTTTTTCATGTGAGAGTATATTTAGCATGAGGTATGCCTTTTTTCTTAGGAGTCCCTTGGTGGTGCAGATAGGTTAGGTGCTCGACTACTAGCTGAAAGATTGGTAGTTTGAATCAACTTGGATGTGCCTTGGAAGACTAAGCCTGGCCACCTGCTTCTGAAAGTTCACAGCCTTGAAAACCCTATGGAGCAGTTCTACTCTGCACACGTGGGGTTGCCATGAGTTGGAATAGACTCAATGGCAAATAAGAACAATAACAACAACGACTTTTTTCTTTCTAAAAAACAGGTGAACATTTGTAATTCCATCTCTCCAGGCACTACTGAAAATGAGTAGAAACAGTCTTCCTTGTAGGCATATGGATATTATCCTATCACTGACAACGTTGTACTTCAAGATAGATCTTGAAATGAGGCAGTCTACTTCTGAAAAGAATTAGCAGTGAAACCTTTATGAATAGCAGCAAAACATTGTCTTTTACAGTACCGGAAGATGAGCCCCCCAGGTTGGAAGGCACTCAAAAGACAACTGTGGAAGAGCTACCTCCTCAAAGTAGAGTCGACCTTAATGACATGGATGGAGTCAAGCTTTTGGGACCTTCAATTGCAGAATGGCACAACTCAAAATGAGAAGAAACAGCTGCAAATATCCATTAATAATCAGGACGTGGAATGTACAAAGTATGAACCTAGGAAAATTGGAAATTGTCAAAAATGAAATGGAGCACATAAACATCGATATCCTAGGCATTAGTGAGCTGAAATGGACTGTTATTGACCATTCTGAATTGGACAATCATATGGTCTACTATGCCAGGAATGACAACTTGAAGAGGAATGTCTTTGCAGTCATCAACAAAAAGAACATTTCAAGATTTATCCTTGAAGTATAATCGATGCCTTTGATTTACAGTGTTGGTGAAGAATATTGAATATACCATGGACTGCCAAAAGGATGAAAAAAATCTGTCTTGGAAATACTGCCAGAATGCTCCTTAGAAGCAAGGATGTCGATACTCAATGACAACTAAGAACAATAACAACAATGTCTTTTTTCTTTCTAAGAAATATATGAACATTTGTTATTCCATCTGTCCAGGATGACTTGCCTGTCCTTTCTTCATGACCCTTCAACATCCAAGTCAGTGTCATCTCCTTTGTGAATTTTTTGCTGATTCCTCTTGCTGAGACTGGCATTCCCTCTTCTAGGTTCCCACAAAAAAAAACAAAAAAACTATACTTTGACTTATTGTTCATGTGACACTGTCTAGTTCACTACTGCTGTTTCCTCTCTTGTTTCCCTAGAGACTTTGAGATGATTGGAACTCACACAAAATGTTTACTTTGGTTGCTATTATGGATTGAATTGTGTCCCCCCAAAATATATGTTGTAAATCCTAAGCCCCTATACTGTGGATAGAATCCCATTTGGAAATAGGATTTTGTTTGTTATGTTAATAAGACCATATCAGTACAGGGTGTATTTTAAGCCAATTACCTTTGAGAAATAAAAAGAGCAAATTAGGCACAGAGAAGGAAGCACAAATGGAGGGGAATATACATAGCACATGAAGATCACCAAGGACCCAAGGAACAGAAGTTAAAGAGATAAGGATCTTCCCCTAGAGCCAACAGAAAGAGAAAGCCCTCCTCTAGAGCCAGTGCTCTGAATTCGGACTTCTAGCCTCCTAAACTGTGAGAAAATAAATTCCTGCTTGTGAAAGCCACCCACTTGCGGTATTTCTGTTATAGCAGCACTAGATAGCTAAGACATGGATTGTGCAGATAGTCCCTTTGTCCTTGTACCCTTTTTGTTACTTGACTTCTAGTTGTTCAATAATAAAAATCACTACCTGTGCTTCCTTGTGGTTTGGGCTTACCAGGTACATACCTGCCCCTTCTCTAGGCCACTGTCTGAGTTGTGAGACTTGGGAGATGGATTCCTGTCCTCAGTGTTAGGGTTTTTTGTTTTTTTTTTTTTAATAAAGGCTCTCTTGCTGTATCTGCTTCTGGTAAGTGATAAAAAAAATATAGGTCAAAGTCTACTGTTGATGCCTTCACTTTACATTCATTCTTAAAAAATTTTTTTTTCTGATTATAAAACACAATACATTTTTATTATAGATTTTTTTAAGAAAATGCAGGAAATTATAAAGAATGAAGCCTAAACTTCTAATAAGGTGATTATTCTATGAAGCCTTCATGAATAATTTTTGTATTTCTAGCCAATCTTTTTCCTTTAAAAGTATAATCAATGTACTTAAATTTATACATTTATAAATTTAGATTATAATCTATATAAAGTGCTATACTCTGCTTTTTGGGGGTTTAACATTCATTATGTAAGATTTTAAGGCTCGCTAGTGGCACAGTGGCTAAGTGCTTGACTGTTAACCAAAAGGTCGCTGTTTTGAACTCACCAGCTCCTCCTTTAGATAAAAGACCTGTCAATATGCTCCCATGATGATTACAGTCTTGGAGTCAAATGAAAATGAAACTACAACATAACAAAAACTTATGGGATGCAGCTAAGGCAGTAGTCAGAGGGAAACTTATCGCAGTAAATGCCTACATGAAAAAAGAAGAAAGATCTAAAATTAACAGCCTAACTCAACAACTCCAGGAATTAGAGAAAGAAGAGCAAACTAAGCCTAAACCTACCAGAAGAAAAGAAACAACAGAGATCAGAGCATAAATAAGTAAAAACAAAAATAATAGAAAGAATCAATAAAACCAGAAGTTGGTTCTTTGAAAAAATCAATAAAATTGACAAACTTTTAGCTAGACTGACAAAGAAAAAAGAGAAAAGATGCAAATAAACCATAAGAAATGAAAGATATAACTAACCCAACAGAAATAAAGAGAATTATGATACAATATTATGAACAACTGTACAACAACAAACTGGATAACCTAAATGAAATGGAAAAATTCTTAGACGCACACAACCTACCCAAACTGACAGAAGAGGAAAGAGAAAGTTTCAACAGACCCATAACAAGTGAAGAGATTAAATCAGTGATCAACAACCTTCCAACAACAACAAAAAAGTTCTGGACCAGATGGCTTCACTGAGGAATTCTACCAAACATTTGGAGAATTGACACCAATACTGTTTAAACTCTTCCAAAAGTGAAAGAAGAAAGAAATACTCCCTAATTCGTTCTATGAAGCAAACATAACCTTAATACCAAAACCTGACAAAGACACAAGAAAAGAAAACAACAGGCCAACATCTCTTATGAATACAGATGCAAAAATCCTCAGCAAAAGACTAGCGAACAGACTCCAACGGCATATTAAAAGTCATACACCATGACCAAGTCGGAATTATTCCAGTAATTCAGAGATGGTTCAACATTAGAGAATCAATGTAATACACCACATCAATAGAACAAAGGGAAAGAACCCATGGTGATCTCTGTGGATGCAGAAAAAGCATTTGATAAAATCCAACACTTTGTCTTGATGAATACCCTAAAGAAGATTGGAATAAAAGGGAAATTCTTCAATATAATTCAGGACATATAGGAACAGCAAACAGGCAACATTGTACTTAATGGAGAAAGATTGAGAGCTTTCCCCTTGAAATCAGAAACAAGAGAAGGGTGCCCTCTCTCACCGCTTATATTCAATATTGTATTAGAAATTCTAGCCAGAGCAATAAGACAAGAAAAAGAAATAAAAGGTATTCAAATAGGAAAAAAAGTAAAATTCTCTCTCTTTGCGGATGATATATGATCCTATATATAGAAAATCCCGGAGTCCAAAAGAAAACTTTTAGAGCTAATAGAGAAATTTAGCAAAGTTACAGGTTACAAGGTCAATAAATAAAAATCAGCTAGGTTTCTATACACCAGCAATGAGAAATCTGAAAGGGAAAATAGGGAAACAATTCCATTTCCAACAGTATCTAAAACAATAAAATATTTATACAATGAAAACTATAAAACACTGCTGAAAGTGATTAAAGAAGACTTAAATAAATGGAAAGATGTTCTATGTTCATGGATTAGAAGACTTAACAGTGTTAAGATGTCTATACTACCCAAAGTGATTTGTAGATTCAACACAGTCTTGGTCGAAATTCCAACAGCCTTCTTTAGAGAAATAGAAAAACCAATCCTCAACTTTGTATGGAATGGCTAGAGGTCCCAAATAGCTAAGGCAATGTTGAAAGAGAGAAACAAAGTAGGAGGACTCAAACTTCCTGATTTTCAAACATACTATACAGCTACAGTAATCAAAACAGTCTGGTACTGGTATAACCAGAGACACAGAGACCAATGGGATGGAATCATCCAGAGTCCAGAAATAAACCCACACATCTATGGTCAACTGATTTTTGATAAGGATTCTAAGTCCATTCAATCGGGAAAGAAGAGTCTTTTCAATAAATGGTGCTGGGAAAATTTGGATTTCCAAATGCAGAAAAATTAAACAGGATCCATGCCTCATACCATACACAGAAACAAATTCAAACAGATTAGGGACCTAAACATGCAAACTAAAACCATAAAATTCTTAGAAGAAAAAATAGGAGTAATGCTGTGAGGCTCAGCTTTTAACAATGGATTATGTAACATAATAACAAAACCACCAACAGAAAAAGACAAAATATATAAGCGGGACCTCATAAAAATTAAAAACTTCTGTTCATAAAAAGACTTAACCAAAAAAGTGAAAAGACAAGCTGCTGACTGGGAAAATATCTTCAGAAACCATGTATCTGACAAGAATCTAATAATCAAAATATATATAAAACTTCAACAACTTAACAACAAAAAGACAAATAACCCTATCATAAAATGGGCAGAGGACTTGAATAGACATTTCACCAAAGAGGACTTTCAAATGGCCACCAAACACATGAAAAGATGCTCAGTGTCACCAGCCGCCAGAGAGATGCAAATCAAAACCACTATGAGATACAATTTCACTCTCACCAGGATAGCTTAAAATAAATAAATAACAAATGCTGTCGAGGATGTAAGAAAATTGGAACCCTCATCCATTGCTGGTGGGAATGCAAAAGGGTACAGCCATTGTGGAAACAGTGTGGCAGTTCCTCAAAAAACTAAAAAGAGAACCACCATATGACCCAGCAATTCCACTCCTGGGTATATACCCAAAAGATTTGAAAGCAAAGACTCAAACTGAGTCTTGTACACCAATGTTCATTGCAGCACTATTCACAATAGCCAAAGGTGGAAACAACCTAAATGCCCCTCAACAAATGAATGGATAAACAAAATGTGGTACATACATACAATAGATTTCTACTCAGCCAGTAGAAGAGATGAAGTCTTGAAACATGCTACAGTACTGATGGAGCTGGAAGACATTACATTGAGTGAAGTAAGTCAATCACAAAAGGACAAATATTCTATGATCTCACTTATATAAAAAGACAAGAAAAGGTAAGTGTATACAGAACAAAGTTTACTAGTGGTTAACAGGCGTAGAAGGGAGGGGAGAAAGGGAGTTAACAGTGATGTAAAAATCACATTGATTAAGGGTAGGGATGCACAGTTGTTTACTGTAATTGCTGTCAATAAGTTGTACACCTGTAAAAAGTTGAACTGGCAAAAGTTGTGTGATAGATATATTTACAACAATGACAAAAACAGAGTAGCTGCTGAGGCTGCTTATGCACAACCAAAAACCTCATGGGATTTGGTTTCTTGTTTTGGAGGTTTAGGGTCATGGTTACATGGGATATTCCAGTTAATTGGCCTTATCACATATTTAGTGCATCTGTTCTACCTCCTACTTCATTGTGTAGTGCCTGGAGTCTTAAAAGCTTGCAAGTGACCATCCAAGGCACAAAAATTGGTCTTTACTTGACTGGAACAACAGAGGAAGAAGGAGTGTCAGGAATAGGAGGAGGATATGGAATATGTGGCTAATTGCCTCTATGAACAACCACCTCCTCTGCCATGAAGCCAGAAGAACTGGATGGTGCCCAGCCACCATTACTGAACATTCTAATCAAAGATTCCATAGAAGAATTCTGATCAAAAGGGGGAAAATGTAGAACAGAATTTAAAATTCCCATGGACTTCAGATGTCCTGGAGCCATGAAGTTTGGGTGAACGCCTGAAACTATTGTCCTGAGACAATCTTTAAACCTTAAATTAAAAAAAAAAAAAAAGCCCTGAAGTCTTCTTAAAACTAAACAGTAATTTAGCTTAACTAGAAAAAAAATCTGCCTTTTAACAACTATCTATATAGGATCAAACTGACAGCAGCAATTCAAAAGATTAGATAAGAACTTTTGGAGGCAGGAATTTATGCTACTGAAGGAGAAACAATGCAGAAAAGGAGGGTGAGAATGGGTGCACAATTCTAGAATGTAATCAGGGAGGCAGGGCCAAGATGACAGAGTAGTCAGATGCTTCCAGTGGTCCCTCTTACAACAAAGACCTGAAAAAAAAAGTGAATCGATTATATATGACAATCTAGGTGTCCTGAACATCAAAGGCAAAGTTGAGGAATCGGACTGAGTGGCAGGGGAAGTGAGAGACAGTTCCGAAGCAGCAACGAGTTGCCATACCTGACCTGGTGAGACCCTGAGCCCTTCAGGCCAGATCAGCTCGTGGTGCATGGTGAGGCAGGCAAGCAGCGGTGCTCGGGAGGCGTGTTCCACACTGGGAGAGACCCAGCAGCAGAGAGTCTACTCGGCCATCCAGAATCAGTGAGAAGCAGCTCTCAATTGGCAAAAGATAAGTACTTTCACCTGGCCTACTGTGCGGATCAAAAACAGCCCCCTTTGGGAAAAACCTCTCTCCCATTTACCTCCCTGATCCCTGCTCTGCACTGGGTCTGGGACAGCTTCAGCAATTGCTGAGTCCCCTGGGCCAGAAGTAAGAGCCGTCACACTCTCTGAGCCATTCTCCTGGCCTTGGAGAGGGAACAAATTAACAAACAGGGGAAAAAATAATCTGCCAGTTCCCCTGCCAGGAACTCAGTGTAGGCACAGCTCCTTCGCCTAGGCATAGGCATAAGGGGTCCATAGACTTTGAGTGCCTTTCCCCTGCATAGACTTGTGTGGGTCCATTTCAACATCGTAGACTGTCATTACCACAGTACAACAGTGTATATACCTGAAGTCTAACTTCAACTGTCTCAGCTGAGAAGTGGCAGGTTCATGACATTTGACTCTGCTCCACCTGTTAAGCAGGGTTTTCACCTACCCACATCAGGGGCCTGAGGACTGGCAGCTCCACCCACACCACCTAGCCACCTGTGACAGGGGCCCAAGAATAAGTGGTGCCCCCTAGTCCTTACAACCAACAGCAATGGGTGCTCACAGTCCAGTTGCAAAACCCATCCACCTAAGTGCCCTAAGGAACAGAGACACGCTTTCCTCCTGGACACTTGGGGGTGGCCGTCGGCCCCCTTCCTTGCTCAGCATGTGACCCCCTGATGCAGTCAGATGCCTGTGCCTACACCAATCACCCATGCCTGTCTAGGACTGTAGGTGAGAGCCTGCACCACACACTTGGTGGCTGACTACCTGGATACCTGAGCTGAATCCATACAGGAGGAGTGGGTGGACTCGTGGGCTCACATACTTATTAACAGGTCTGGCCACCTGGTGGCAAGACGTAGGAGCATTAGGGGTGCCAGTGATTGGACCAGCTCACACAAGCAGCCTAGTTGGGCATATCAAAACAAAACAAAACAAGAAGCTAAGACACAGTAAGCAAGCATAAAATAAATAAATACAATAACTTATTGATAGCTTGGAGACAACAGTCAATATCAAATCACATAAACAGGCAGACCATGATGGCTTCAGCAAGTTCCCAAAATAATCAAGGAATTTTCCAGAGGAAGAGAATTTCTTGGAATTACTGGAGGCAGAATGCAAAAGATTATACAGAACTCTTCAAGAGATCAGAAAGGAAATCAGACAAAATGCAGACATAGCAATACAGGAACTTAAGAAGATTAGAGAAGAGCATAATGACAAATTTAACAGGCTGCAAGAATCCATAGATAGACAACAATCAGAAATCCAGAAGATTAACAGTAAAATTTCAGAATTAGACAACTCAATAGAAAGTCATAGGAGCAGAATTGAGGCAATGGAAGTCAAAATTAGTGAGACTGAAGATTAAGCACTAGACATCAACTTATTTGAGGAAAAATCAGGTAAAAGAATTTTTAAAAATGAAGAAACCCTAAGAATTATATGGGATTCTATCAAAAGGAATAAACTACAAGTGATTGGAGTACCAGAACAGGAGGGAACAGAAAATACAGAGAGAATTGTTGAAGATTTGTTGGCAGAAAACTTCCCTGATATCGTGAAAGATGAGAAGATATCTATCCAGGATGCTCATTGAACACCACATAAAGTAGATTCCAAAAGAAAGTAACCAAGGCATATTATAATCAAACTTGCCAAAACCAAAGATAAAGAAAGAATTTTAAGAGTGGCTAGGGATAAGCAAAAAGTCATCTACAAAGGAGAGTCAATAAGACTAAGCTCGTACTACTCAGCAAAAACCGTGCAGGCAAGAAGACAATGGGATGACATATATAAGGCCTGGAAGGAAAAAAAATTGCCAGCCAAGAATTATATATTCAGCAAAACTGTCTCTCAAATATGATGCTGAAATTAGGGCATTTGCAGATAAATAGAAGTTTAGGGAATTTGCAAAAACCAAACCAAAATTACAAGAAATACTAAAGGGAGTACTCTGATTAGAAAATCACCAACATCTGATAACAACACAAGACTAGAACACAGGACAGAGCAACCAGATATTAACCCATATAGGAAAGTCACAAAAATATATCAAAGCTAAAACACTGAAAATAGGGAAACAAAGATGTCAATATGTAAAAGATGACAACATTAAAACAAAAAAGAGGGACTACAAATATAGACGTAGATTTTTCATATGAGGAGGAAGTCAAGGTAATATAAAGAAATAAAAGAGTGGTTTAAATTTAGAAAAATAGGGGTAAATATTAAGGTAATCACAACGGAAACTAACAATCCTACACATCAAAATAAAAAACAATAAAAATATAAAGACTCAACAAATAGAAAATCAACAACAATGAAAATGATGAAAAGAAAATACATAAAGAAAAATGACTCAGCACAGAAAAGTGGAACAAAGAAACTCAACAACATACAAAAAAAGACATCAAAATGACAGCACTAAACTCATACCTATCAATAATTACACTGACTGTAAATGGACAAAATGCACCAATAAAGAGACAGAGAGTGGCAGAATGGATTAAAAAACATGATCCTTCTATATGCCGCCTATAAAAGACACACCTTAGACTTAAAGACAAAAACAAAATAAAACTCAAAGGATGGAAAAAATATATCAAGCAAACAATACTCAAAAAAGAG
>NW_004443960.1:2923976-2927364 GCF_000243295.1 Trichechus manatus latirostris
AACAAGACCAAAAGCTGGTTCTTTGAAAAGATCAACAACATTGATAAACCGTTGGCCAAACTAACAAAAGAAAAACAGGAGAGGAAGCAAACAACCCATATAAGAAATGAGATGGGTGATATCACAACAGACCCAACTGAAATTAAAAGAATCGTGACAGGGTACTATGAAAAATTGTACTCTAACAAATTTGAAAACCTAGAGGAGATGGACAAATTTCTAGAAACTCACTACCTACAAAAATTAACACAAACAGAGGTAGAACAACTAAATAAACCTATAGCAAAAGAAGAGCTTGAAAAGATAAATAAAACACTCCCAACAAAAAAAAAAGACCTGGCCTGAACGGTTTCACTGGAGAATTCTACCAACCTTTTAGAGAAGAATTAACACCACTACTACTAAAGGTATTTCAGAGCATAGCTAAGGATGCAATACTCCCAAACTCATTCTATGAAGCCAGCATAACCCTGATACCAAACCAGGTAAAGACACTACAAAAAAAAAAGAAAATTACAGACGAATATCCCTCACGAACAATTATGCAAAAATCCTCAACAAAATTCTAGCCAATAGAATTCAGCAACATATAAAAAAGTAATTCACCATGATCAAGTGGGATTTATATCAGGTATGCAGGGATGGTTCCACATTAGAAAAACAATCAATGTAATCCATCACATTAATAAAACAAACGACAAGAAACACGTGATCTTATCAATTGATGCAGAAAAGGCATTTGACAAAATCCAATACCCATTCATGATAAAAACTCTCAGCAAAATAGGAAAGAAGGGAAATTCCTCAACATAATTAAGGGCATTTATACAAAGCCAACAGCCAACATCATCCTAAATGGAGACAGTCTGAAAGGATTCCCCATGAAAATGGGAACCAGACAAGGATGCCCTTTATCACTACTCTTATTCAACATTGTGCTGGAGGTACTAGCCAGAGCAATTAGGCTAGAAAAAGAAATAAATGGCATCCTGATTGGTAGGGAAGAAGTCAAAGTATCTCTATTTGCGGATGATATGATTTATACACAGAAAACCCCAAAGAATCCACCAGAAAGCTACTGGAACTAATAGAAGATTTCAGCAAAGTATCTGGATACAAGATAAACATACAAAAATCTGTTGGATTCCACTAGACCAACAAAGAGAACTTCCAAATCAATACCATTTACAATAGCTCCCAAGATAAAATACTTAGGAATAAATCTAACCAGAGGTATCAAAGACCTATACAATGAAAACTACAAGTCGCTACTGCAAGAAACCAGAAGACACCTGCATAAGTGGAAAAACATACCTTGCTCATGGATAGGAAGACTCAACATTGTGAAAATGTCAATTACTCAAAGTGATCTACAGATACGGTGCAATCCCGACCCAAATTCTAATGGCATTTTTTAATGAGATGGAGAAACAAGTCACCAACTTCATTTGAAAAGGGAAGAGGCCCCGGATAAATAAAACTTTATTGAAGAAGAACAAAGTGGAAGGCCTCACACTATCATTTTGGAATCTATTGTACCGCCATGGTAGTCAAAACAGCCTGGTACTGGTACAACAACAGATACATAGACCAAAGGAACAGAATTGAGAATCCAGACATAAATTCACCCACCTATGAGCAGTTGATATTTGACAAAGGCCTGAAGTCCATTGATTGGTGAAAAGACAGTCTCTTTAACAAATGGTGCTGGCATAACTGGATAACCATCTGCAAAAAACTGAAACAAGACCCATACCTCACACCATTCACAAAAACTAACTCAAAATGGATCAAAGACCTAAATATAAAATCGAAAATGATAACGACCATGGAAGAAAAAATAGGGACAGTGCTACTAGCCCTAATACATGGCATAAACAGAATACAAACCATAAGTAACGATGCACAAACACCAGAAGAGAAACTAGATAACTGGGAGCTCCTAAAAATCAAACATTTATGCTTATCAAAAAACTTCACCAAAAGAGTAAAAAGACAGCCTACAGACTGGGAAAAAAATTTTGTATACGGCAAATCTGATCAGCATCTAATCGCTAAAATCTACAAGATACTGCAAAACCTCAACAACAAAAGGACAAATAACCCAATTAAAAAATGGGTAAAGGATATGAACAGGCACTTTACCAAAGCAGACATTCAGGCTCTAACAGACACATGAAGAAATGCTCACAATCATTAGCCATTAGAGAAATGCAAATCAAAACTACAATGAGATACCATCTCACCCCAACAAGCTAGCACTAATCCAAAAAATAAAAATAATAAATGTTGGAGAGGTTGTGGAGAGACTGGAACATTTACACTCTGTTGGTGGGAATGTAAAATGGTACAACCACTTTGGAAATAGATTTGGTGCTTCCTTAAAAAGCTAGAAATCGAAGTACCATATGATCCAGCAATCCTGCTCTTTGGAATAGATCCTAGAGAAATAAGAGCCATCACACGAATAGATATATGCACACTCATGTTCATTGCAGCACTGTTCACAATAGCAAAAGATGGAAATAACCTAAGTGCCCATCAACGGACAAATGGATAAACAAATTATGGCATATTCACACAATGGAATACTACACAACGATAAAGAACAACGACGAATTTGTGAAACATCTTATAACATGGAGGAATCTGGAAGGCATTATGCTGAGTGAATTTAGTCAGTCAAAAAAGGACAAATATTGTTTAAGAACACTATTATAAGAACTCAAGAAAAGGTTTAAACACAGAAGAAAACATTCTTTGATGGTTACTAGGCTGGGGAGGGAGGGAGAGGGTTATTCACTAACTAGATAGTAGACAAAAATTATCTTAGGTGAAGGGAAGGACAGCACACACTACAGGGGAAGTCAGCACAACTGGACTAAACCAAAGCTAAGAAGTATTATGAATACAACCAAACACTTTGAGGGACAGGGTAGCAGTGGCAGACATCTGGAGACCATGCTTTCAGGGGACTTCTAGGTCAATTGGCATAACAAAGTTTGTTAAGAAAATGTTCTGCATCCCACTCTGGTAAGTGGCATCTGGGGTCTTAAAAGCTATTGAGCAGCCATCTAAGATGCATTAATTGGTCCCAACCTCCTGGAGTAAAGGAGAATGAAGAACACCAAAGTCACAATGAAAGTATTAGCCCAAGAAACAGAAAGGGCCACATAAAACAGAGACTGCAACAGCTTGAGACCAGAAGAACTAGATGGTGTCTGGCTACCATCAATGACCGCCCTGACAAGAAACACAACAGAGAGTCCCTGTTGGAGCAGGAGAAAAGTGGAGTGCAGAACTCAAATTCTAGTAAAAAGACCAGACTTAATGGTCTGACTGAGACTGGAGGAACCCCAGAAAGCATGGCCCATGGACTCTGTCAACC
>NW_004443960.1:2936229-2949257 GCF_000243295.1 Trichechus manatus latirostris
AAAAAGGTTGAGAATTTAGAGGGTTAATATGTTGTGGGGTTGTTAACCAATGTCATAAAACAACATGTGTACTACTCTTTCATGAGAAACTATTTGTTCTGTAAGCCTTCACCTGAAGTACAATAAAAAAAAAAAAAAGAGTGTCCTTCTTAGCTCAGGTAGATACAAGAGACTAAATGGGCAGCTCCCGTCCAGAGGTGAGATGGAGAAGGCAGAGAGGGTCAGGATCTGGTTGAATGGACCTGGGAAATCAGAGGTGGAAAGGAGGAGTGTGCTGTCACAGTATAGGGAGAGCAATTATGGTCACATAACAATGTATGTATAAATTTTTTTATGAGAGACTAACATGAATTGTAAACTTTCACTTAAAGTAAAACAATAAAATAAAAAGAATGTAATCAATATCCCTAAATGGTATATGTAGAAACTGTTGAATTGGTGTATGTTTTCCTGCGTATATTCTCAACAACAACAAGAAAATAAAACCAACATTTGAAAATTTGAAATACAAACAAACGAAAAGATTACAGTCTTGGAGGGACCCCAGAAGACATGGCCCCTGGACTCTCCGTTAGCCCAGAACTGAAAGCATTCCAGAAGCCAACTCTTCAGACAAAGATTAGACTGGACTATGGGACATAAAATGACACTTGTGAAAACAGTGCTTCTTAGCTCAAGTAGATACATGAGACTAAATAGGCAGCTCCTGTTCGGAGGTGAGATGAGAAGGCAAAAAGGGACAGGAACTGATTGCATGGACACGGGAATTCCAGGGTGGAAAGGAAGAGTGTGCTGTCACATTATAGGGAGAGCAACTAGGGTCACGTAACAATGTGTGTATAAATTTTTGTATGAGAAACTAACTTGAACTGTAAACTTTCACTTAAAGCTCAATAAGTAAAAAAAGATTACAGTCTTGGAAATCCTATGGGGCAGTTCTACTCTGTCCTACCTCCTTAGCATCCCTCATGATATTCCCTATTCCTCACGTTTGCCGTCTTTCAGGGGCTCACCTCTGGCTGGTCTGTTACACTTCATATTGGTCCCTGCCTCAGAGTTTTCCTTCTCTGATTCTACCCACCACAGTACAGTCACAGGGATCACTCCACAATGCAAATCAGATCACATTGTCCCTGGGATTTTAATTTTTGAAGGCACTCCCCCTGATTGCAGGATAAACTCCAAACTTCTTAATATGATTTATTGTGGGGCAACTATATAATTTATCATCCAAACCACGACTTTGTAAAAGGACATGTAACAATTATTAAAGGATAAATCAGGACCATGCCAGGCAAATGAGACTGCACCATCACCCTCCTTTCAGGGATGTCATGATCTGCTGTCTGCTCCATGCCTTTCTTTCTCTGCTCTAATCCACACACTCTATCGTCAAATCTGAATGCTGTTCTCCAATAGATTAGGTTACCTAATGGCCACACTTACTTCCTTCTGCCTAAATATCTTCATAAACCTCTTTCTTCTCAGAGACCTCCCTTTCCTGAGAAGTACCTGTTAGTGTTTAAAACTCCAGTCTTTCTTTAATCTTCTCCACCCATCCCAATGGAATGGCTCAGTTTACGCTCTCAGTGTGCCCTGTACAGCCTTCTACTGCAGTTGTCTGCATTCTTTTGGATTTTCTACCATGAGAATATAAAGCTTGAAAAGAAAAAAGTAAAACACCCTTGTGGATCTATGGATTAGGGGGGCATTCTCTGAAAAGGGTTACCTGTTGTGAGTTGGGAAGACATCCTAAGAGAAATCTACTCCAGGAGCCCAGAGTTCCTCAATCATGGCATGCTATCCTCTTCCTGATATCTCTCCTAAACCCCTGTTAAAAGCTGATTATCCTTCACATGAAATGCTTTCAAGTATTAGGGAAAACTCTATAATGCAGTGTCCTCATTGGCAAAGGCATCACTCAGTCTATGTAGTAGATGACCAGACATGAGGAAAAAAAATTTACACAGATAACATGGCAATAACTCAAGTTTCAGAGCTAAGAAAATAAGAAAAAAATATTTTAATAACTGAATTTCCAAACCAATAGACTTAAGCCTAGATCAGAAAGGTGATGAGACTTGAGATCCCAGGGAATTCTGTTTCGGACTTGTATCCACCAAGATGGTTTCATCTCCAAGTTTTGACCCACAAGTTAGGTAATATTCTATGTCATTGTTATTTGTTCCAAAGGGGCAAATGGTAGGTGGGACAATTACTCTGTTCTTGTCTCTAATGAGGCTCTCAGAGAGTGTGGCCCCAGTGGCCATGGAGATGCCTATAAATGCTTGCTCTGTGATTCCCCCCAAAACATCCTTTCTGCAGAGAGGATGACCAAGGCTATGAACCCCTGCTCCTCATATGCTCAGGACCTGCCTATATTTCCAAGACTTTCCAATTCTCACCATAAAGAGAAGCATTGGCCAGATATGCAGAGGTGAAGAAAAGTTGATCACTACATCACCAACCTCCCCCAGGTAAGATTACAGGAAAGGAGACATAAATATTTGTTTTTTAAGATATGAAGTTCTTTTAGGAACTCCTTCTGCTAAATCTTCCGGGTCAAGGTATCCATAGTAGAAGTCCTGAATTCATCACCTAGACCTTGAGATAAACCCAGTAGTAATCAGTTGTTTCTTTTTTCTTTATGAGCTATAAAAGCATTGGGGTTGGGAACTGAAAAATGTAAGCAGAGACACATATAGTTACACAGTTGGGCTATGTATATTCCTGTATATTTCCCAATGTTAAATATACAAAATAAGAGTCAGTGAGTCTAGTAGGAATAGCATAAGGATACAGTGTGGGAAATTGGGAGTGTAGGTAGAGTGGACAGATCTCATCTTAGCAACTCCATTAACTGATTTGCAAACATGTCTTAGTCTGGAGCTTAATTTATCACATTTTATTCATCCAGGTATAGGTTTCTGAATTTGCTGTTGTGTATTAACTTGGGTCTGTGCCTATGAGTGGGGCAAACCAGTCAAGTGTCTCTGAGTTCCTCCTTCTGGGGCTCTCCAGGCAGCCCCAGAAGAAGGAGCTCCTCTTCATGCTCTTCCTAACCATGTACCTGGCCACAGTCCTGGGAAACCTGCTCATCATCCTGGCCATTAGCACAGACTCCCACCTGCACACCCCCATGTACTTCTTCCTCAGCAACTTGTCTTTCATGGACATCTGCTTCTCCTCCACGATAGTCCCCAAGATGCTGGCCAATCACATACTCAGAAGTCAGACCATCTCCTTCACTGGGTGTCTCACGCAGATGTATTTTCTCATTGTGTTCGTGGTCATAGACAATTTCCTCCTAGCTGTGATGGCCTATGATCGGTTTGTTGCTGTGTGCTACCCCTTACACTACACATCAAAGATGACCCCTCAGCTCTGTGCCCTGCTTGTCACTGGGTCGTTGGTCATTGCCAATCTGAATGCTGTATTGCATACCTTACTGATGGGTCAACTCTTATTCTGTGCAGACAACATGATCCCCCACTTCTTCTGTGACCTGATTCCTCTCCTGAGACTCTCCTGCTCTGATATACACCTCAATGAGATGATGATTCTTACTGAGGGGGCCCTGATAATGATCACCCCATTTGTTTGTATCCTGGTTTCCTACATTTGTGTCATCTGTGTTGTCTTGAGAGTTCCATCCACTAAGGGAAAATGGAAAATCTTCTCCACCTGTGGCTCTCACCTGGCTGTGGTTTCCCTGTTCTATGGCACCATCATTGCTGTGTATTTCAACCCTTCATCTTCCCATTCAACCAAGGAAGACATCACGGCTGCTGTGATGTATACAGTGGTGACCCCCATGCTGAACCCTTTCATCTACAGCCTGAGGAACAAGGATTTGAAAGGTGCCCTAAAAAAAGTGATTTCTATGAAAATTTTTTGTGTTCAATAATGACATGGACTCTGAGTGTCATAAAGTAGACTAGTTTGCAAAAAAATTCTTTTTTTTTCTTCCTATTCTCTTAAACACAGCAGTTGTCCATCCATGTATTTGTCTTGGGAGAGCGAAACTCTTGATGCAGTCTCTTCAAGTTAAAGATGGAAAGAGAGATACTTTTACCAAACGTCTGAACTATTCTAACTGCCAATGCCCTCCATCCAAAACCAATAGCAATATACCTCTAGTTTATTGTGTTTATTACACATTACGACAAGAAAGAACACACTCAATGGGGAACCTTAGGACTTCTCAGTAGGAGGGTGTTGGAAAGGTCTTATAGGATTTGAGTGTGAGCTGATTTTGGTGAGGATTTAAGGAATCAGGGCTTCGATCTGGATTAGATATTGTCTGAAAGCAGGGTTAGTTTTTATTGGGCATGTCAATATCTTATCTAGAAGGATGAAGACTAGAGGGAGGCAGAAGCTGTAAGTGGTAAGGAATCAGCCATCACTAATATCATCCAGGAAGGGGGATATTTGGTCATTTCTGAGGCTTGGACAATGGTTATTGCTTGTTTATTACTTGAACAATTGTTTTTTCTTGATCCGTCATGGTCACAGAGTGAACTTGTCTGATACTGATGTCCTGTGAATTTCTTTATGTCCAACAGGGGAAGGGTTCATTTAAGGTTCTGGGAAGTCCGAATTCTTCCAGGCATTTGAGCTAATTATTCTTACCTTTCAACCTGAGCTTTATGTATCACACAACATAACAGCAGGAATATGGATAATTTAAACAAGAAATAACTAACTTCTTCAATCCCAATGCCCAGCAATGCCAGCTTTAGCTTTTGCTTGTCTTCTGTCAGTGTGCTCAGGTATTTGTACATAGATCCTAATGTATATCCCGACTTTCCACTTTCATAACAAATCTTTTCCAGATTGCTATATAATCTCAATAATTTTTTTTATTTTACTGCCCTTATATATTTCCATTAGTTTCCTTTAGCAAAATTTACTCACAAGTAATTTGTATCCACATTAAAACACAATGGAAATTTAGTATTTAAAATGTGATTTGAAATTTATTTTGAAAACAATTGTGGAAAATAAAAATTGAGTAATATTTAAAACTGGATAAAACACCACTGAAGAGGATGCTCCAGATTTGGAGGAGGAAAGAGGAAAACAGGGCAGTTTTATTTAATTTCTCATTTCAGAGAGATGGATAAGATTACATTTTCATGAAAGCTGACAGAATACAGAATCAAAGGCTGTTTCTGAGTTTAACATATGATTTTCTTTTTTTATACTTATCAGATTTGTGTATTAAGGTATTTGCCTTGAAGAATACATGTGAAGTGGAAAACAGGGCTTTCATGGCTGAACATGGCTGCCCTCATGCTTTCTGCTAGTTCACTGCTGTTTCTGTTAGTTCACTGCTCTTTTAAGCTCCTGTTATGTGAGCTTGCTGAGGTTGTCTTATGCAACCCTCTGGCATGCAGCTACCTTTGTCCTTGACCACTAGAAAACCTCCACCCTCCTGCAGCTTGTCCACCCTCCTGCAGCTGGGTGTGGAGATCTGCCTTGGTTCTCTTGATGCCCGAGACCACTACCTCGGGATGTAATTCTCTCTAATAAAGACTCTTTGCCTCCACACTGTAGTTGCCTGCCTCTTTCTTTGGTCTCTCATCACCCTCCAATTTTGGAGGCAAATATCAAGTTACTGGCCCACGCCTGGAAAATTGGTTAGTCAGCTAGGAGACTGAAGAAATGGCAAGTGGGAGTGAGGCATTCATGGGTGTCTTATTTATCTAGTGCTGCTATAACAGAAATACCACAAGTGGATAGCTTTAACAAATAGAAATTTATTCTCTCACAATTTAGGAGGTAGAAGTCCAAATTCAGGTGCCAGCTCTAGGGGCTTTCTCTGCCAGCTCTGGGGAGAGTTCCTTGTCATCAATCTTCTTCTGGTCAAGGAGCTTCTCAGCTCAGGGACCCTGGGTCCAAGGAGCATATGCTCCTGGTTCTTCTTCCTTGGTGGTAATGAGGTCCCCCTGTCTCTCTGCTCACTTCTATTTTTTATATCTCAAAAGAGATTGACTCAAGATACAATCTAATCTTGTAGATTGAGTCCTGCTTCATTAATAACTGCGTCTAATCCTGCCTCATTGACATCATAGAGGTAAGATTTATAACACGTAGGAAAATCACGTCAGATGACAAAATGGTGAACAATCACACAATACTGGGAATCATGGCCTAGCCAAGTTGACACACATTTTTGGGAGACACAATTCAATCCATAACAGCAGAAATCCCTGGATGGCCAGCATCCTCCATGTGAGGAGGTCTGGACCATATGTTTGATACATGCAGCCCACTCATGAGTATGGGGATGCCCAGAAAATGCCATGCAGTACAGCACAGTTGTGGGAATATGTGTGCCTTCATAAGTGTGGAAAGAAAGCTAGGAGAGTAGTGGTGGCTGTGGGATGGCCACTGCTCTGGGCCATTTGGCTGGCCATGGAGGTCCAGCTAGCTGCTGAAGTGCACATAAGAGCCTTCCAGGAAGAGCTGCTGTTAGAAAGAGATGTTCACCAGTCCTGTGTGGCAGTGTCTGGTATATTAGGTAGCTGTGTCAGAGAGCAGGAAGACCAATTAGAGATGATCACCTGCAAGTTTGTAAAGCTGAGAGGAAGGAAACTGCCAAAAGCAAGGATTAGGGCAGTGCTGATGACAGGTGACTGGGATATAAAACTTGGAACTTGTATGAGAGTGGATCAAGCAGTGAATTGGATGTGGAAGTGATAGTGGAGGAGGAGTCTGACAGTGCAGAGGCCCCCCTGTCCCTCACTTGGCGGCGCATTACTCATAAGATGAAAGCTACCTAGGAAACCAATGTTATCAGACACAAAATACCACCAGTCAGTTCCATGACAACCCGGAAGTACACCCCTACAAAGCTGACAGAGTTGTGTGGAAAACTCCAGCAGAAAGGGAAGGAAACCGTTGCAGCTTTGTTACTACATCTGTGGGATATCGGGGGAGACATGTCTCTTTAAATGGAGCTGATACTGAGAAAATGAGCAGTATAACCATCCACCACCCCCCAGCGGCATTTACATGCAGCTGAGAGCACAGAGGGCAAACGCGACCTCAGAGAGTGATCATCTTGTGTTGCAGAAGGGCATGGCCAAATGAGGGGAATCTTCCTGGCAGGGTTGGGGCCATTCAATTAACTTTTTACTGCACGAATGAAAGCAAGAATCTTGCAAACTACGGCTCCTCCCTCCTGGTTTGGCATATGGCAGCTATTGTTAGTCCCTTAGTGGGCCAGACAGTGTATCAGGTGGGATGAGCCATTGCTGATTTGAGTGAAACCAAGAAGGTTAGAGAGAAGGGGGTGCTAGTTGTGGGAAAAGAAAAAAAAAAAAAGACTGAGAAACCTGTGAAATGACCATCCAGGGGCCCCTTGAAAGTGACCCGAAGGCAGATATGGGTGGACTTAGTGGCTGCCATTCTGGCAGTGCAAGAGATAGATAAGCAATCAAATGAGGTTTTGGTTAGCCTTTGAAAGGATCTGAAAGTGGACCCTCTGGGTCCTACTGCCCAGCTTGAGGAAGTGCTCCTTGCTGCTGGGTGGACCCCACCCAGCCCTGGGGTTGGGGCAAGGTCACCTGCAGGTCAGGGCCCTGCAGGGGGACCAGAGGCCCTATGTAGAGGTCACAATACATTGGTCAAGAACAAACAAGCAGTGAGTGCTAGCTCTGGTTGATACCGGGGCAGAGTGCACCCGTGTGTTTGGAAACCCTGAGCAGTTTAAGGGAACCCCTTGGCAATTGATGGGTACAGCAGAAAGTCTATCCACTTATGCCAGGTACTTCTGACTCTGCAAGTAGGACAAACTCCCCTTAAACCATATCAAGTTTATATTTCCCCTTTACCAGTATACATTCTAGGAGTGGATGTCCATATGGGACTGACTTTGACCACATCTGTGGGAGAATTCTGACTGTGAGTAGGATGGTAAAGGCAGTCCTGAGGGGGAACATGGCATGGGAAACAGTGACCCTGCCCCCACCATGAAGAGTGGTAGATATCAAGCTATATAAGTTTCCTGGGGTACCTAAGGAAATTAGTGAAACTATTTTGGAATGAAAAAAGTAGGTATCCTCGAGGAGGCCCATAGTGCTTTTAATAGCCCTGTGTGGCCTGTGAAGAAACCAGATGGGTCTTGGCGATGACTCTGGACTATAGGGAACATAACAAATGATCCCTCCTATCTTGCTGCAGTTCTGAGCATAACTTCTTTGTTAGAAACCCTTAGTATAGACCTGGGCAAATATCATGCTGAGCTAGATCTGACCAATTCATTCTTTAGCATCTCTTTACCCTGTCTGCCCAGGACCAGTTTGCCTTCACCTGGGGGGAGGGCAGCAATGGACATTTCAAGTGCTTCCCCAAGGATATTTACATAGTCCCACTATTTGCCATGATATGGTGGCTAGAGATCTGACTCTTTTCCCCTTCCCTGATGTTGTTGCTTGGCTTCATTACATTGATGACATCATGTTAACTGCTGAAGATGTTTCTCTGTTATAGGAGTGTCTAGACACCATAATCATCCACCTACAAGGGAGAGGATGGGCTGTGAATCCCCACAAGGTTCTGGGGCCTGAATATTGGTAATATTCCTAGGGGTAGTCTGGTTGGGTAAGAGACCCAGAAGGTGGAAGGGAGACCCAGGAGGTGGACGGTTCCAGCTGGTACAGCCACTGGGGGACCCCCAGGGACAGGAGACACTGACAGGCGGGACTAGCTTACCTGCCCTGGCAATCAGGTCACAGTCCCCAAAGATCAGGCTGTGGGTGTGAACCCATAGCCCATAAGCCTTAGCTGTGATCCTGGGCTGGGGAAGGTTATTTAGAATAAGGAAATACAAAATCCATTCTCCTTGGTTGGTTGCCCAAGGCATCTAATTCTTGTGTGGGCTCCAGACGTTCACCTGTAGGGTCATGATTAGCCCTACTCTCTTAGTTGAAATCACATTTTAGCAGAAAGTGGAGGATAACATGGCCTGGGCTTCCTCAGGCAGAACTTAAGTGGGAGCTCCTGGCTGGTGTGAGTCCAGTGAAATTCACATGAGTTGGGGGATGGTGGGGAGGGGAAAGGTCTGGCACTGCATGGTGTGGGGCAGGTTCATCCACACCTGCAGATTCTTGGGAATCAGATCACACTTGGACACATGGAAGGACAGACTTACAGCCACGGGTGCCCTGACCCTGACTCCAATTCCTGGACCCCTGGACAAAGACCCTCCTGTACCACAGGCAACATCCTCCACCCTCCTTATGACCTGGAGGGTGGGAGAAGCTCTCCCCCCTCAACATCCTATTAGGGGGAGGGCATCACTGATGGGCCACCGGTACTGTGACTATTAGTGGCCTGATCCGCTTCCTCCAGGGGTTGAAGCTCTGGCTGCTGGCCTTCCCCGCCCACCTGAGGGTATAGCTGGTGCTGCCCACCTGGTTCACTCCTGGGGCAGGTGACTTCTAACCTCAGCCATGTGGGTTCAAGCCTCCACGTTGGGAGCTTATTTTCTTGGTTTTGGCCTTGCTGGGAGTGGGGGGAGCAGAGTCCAGGGAAGCGGGCAGGGGTGGGGAGGCGGAGGGACAGGTATATTTTCACCACTCACTGGGTGCCAACTGTGGGTGCGGCCCTTCCAAGGAAGGCGTGTCCCACTGATTTCAGCTCCAACACCTTGGACGCAGCCACTGCCCCACCCTTGCAAGTCCATCTGCCCCAGTGGGCTGGGAGCTCCCCAGAGGTTTTCTCCCCAGTACGCTCATGGCTGCAACCAATGTCTGTGAAGTAACTGAAGGGTGGGCCTACATGGCACTGAGACCGATAGATGCTGCCTGGTCATCTGCCTTCCTGGGCAGGCTTGTGGTTGTCCCAGCAGGTAGTGGATGCAGTGGCCAAAGAGGGCGGGCCCAGATCTGGGGAACAGGGGCTACCACCCACTTTGCATGGCTGTGGAGAGGGGCGAGGCGCTGGGCTCCCTTGGGCGTCTGAACTCCTTCGTAGGTGTCTGAGATCCTGAGTCTCCTCCCTGAGCTGTCTGCCTTCGGTTGTCCCACTCCAGGACACAGCCTGCCAAAGAGACATGCCTGAGTCTGTAATTTGCACCCCTCCTTGGTCTAGGGGTATGATTCTCGCTTAGGGTGTGAGAGGTTTTGGGTTCACATCCCAGAGGAGCCCTACATTTTTTCCCTTCTTTTTTTTCTCCTATGGATGCTATTCAGAGATCTAGGTTCCCTGGAGTTCTGAATGGTGGACATTGAATACCATCCTGTAGAAGGTGATCTTTATAAAGGACCTCAGAAAACCAGAACTGCTGGACTAGGTGAGACCTGAGGACTCCCCAGAGACTTTCGCCCTGCAATAGTCTTCAAACCTTAAACTGAAACTAACCCCCGAGGTCACTTTGTAGCTAAATAACAAATTGGCACAAAAAATAATGACTATCACCCATAAGTACTGTTCTTCTTTAAAAAATCACCTCAATGAGACCAAACGGTCACTCATTACTTTAAAGCAAAGATAAGAAGGTAAAGGGGCAGGGAAACTAGATTAATGGAAACAGAACAACCAGAACAGATATAATGAGAGTGTTCACTCATTGTGAAGAACGTAACCAATGTCACTGAACAGCTTGTGTAGAAGAAACTGTTGATTGGGAATGTAAACTGCTGTGTAAACCCTCACCGAAAACACAATGAAGTATTATTTTTAAAAAAAAGACAAAATAAATGCAGTAATAAAGAAATATTTAATATAACTAAAAGAAAAAAGAAAAAAAAGGCCTCAAGCTCTTTAAAAAGCTGTCACTGACTCTACTTAAATTTAATTGGGGCCCTGTCGCCACAGTCCTGTCCCTGCCTTGATACGCTACTTTTGTCAGTACAAACTCGAGCGTGGAAGAAGAAGAGAGAAGTCCTTTTTATTTCAGTAGGACCCATCTTCTCCACAGTCAGACTCCATCACAATCTGAGATTGGGTTCCCACCGCAGTCCCTGGCCCTGGAGGCCAGAGCTTAGCGGTTAGGAAGCCGGCACCTTGGGGAGTGGTGATGGGCTATCGGATTTGTAGCTGTGCCCCAAGACATTTTCCCTGCCTCTTCTTCTTTTCTTCTCCCCCTTTGTTTTCCGAATCCTTTCTCATGTGGGTGTAGCCTCCATGGGGTCCTCTCCACCCTAGCCCCAGATAGGTAAGAAGTCCCAGAATCCAGGGCTGTGGGCTGAGCTGGGCACCCAGGTACAGGGGTGCTGAGTTTCAGTGCCCACGAAAAGGGGTGTCTCCTCTGCTCTAGTCTGCCAGTCAGATGTGTGTGGGCGACTAGGGCTGCCTCATAGAGCAATAAACAGACGCAGGGACCCCAGACTTGAAACACTGGGTTCCACTAACTTGGGAAAGTTATAAAGTCCAAATATTTGATGAACAATAGTGGACGCATTGTTGGTCTGAGGCTATGATTTCACATGGTTACACCTCCCACTCCACCCCCATGCCCTACTAGCTAAATAAGGTCAAGCAACAGATTCAGGAGAGGGCACGCCTTAAAATTGTACAAGAGAATATCAAGTGCTTGTTAATAAACCTAAAATACACAGTGAAACCTGTGAGAGCTGGAACTCAGACAGGACTGCCTTGTTCTTCCATGTCTTGCAAGTTATCCACTTTTAACAGGGTGCAGTCTTATCACTTTTCTATCTCTTGCTTTAGTGGAAAATATTTGGGTTTTCCTTCTCTTACAGGTTTCTGCCTTACCCAGTTTCTGGCTTTCTGGTTTTACTGTACTGTTCAAAAGCTCTACAAGGAGTGAAAATCAGTTCTTCAGAATCCCTCATTTGGAAGGCATCTTGTCCCCCAAGTACTTAGGCGTGAAAGCGTGCCTAGGTGGGTTTATACCTAGTCTGTATTCACATGAGGGTGATCAGCTCCACCAGCTGAACCCTCTTGTCCAGCCCACAGGACTGGAGAAAGCCCTCTAGTGGGCAGTCACAAGTGCTTGCTACCTAGTGCCTTCGGCATGTGCTGGAAAGAGGAGTGCTGAGGGCCCAACGGAATCTGCCTCACACAAGATCTGGTGGATGGTCACACTGGAGAGGTGGAAGCAGGGGAATGGAATGGTGGGAGACCATATGATTAGATATATGTTATTGGTAGAATCTTCATTTTTGTTGGGGATGGTAGGTTTGAGAGCGTGTCATGAACCACCAAACCCTCCCCCCAAAAAAAGTTGCCGTTGAGTCGATTCCCATTCATAGCGACACTGTAGCAAAGAGTAGAACTTCCCCCATATAGTTTCCAAGGCTATAATCTTAATGTGGCTGACTGCCACACCCTTCTTCCACGGAGCAGCTGGTGGGTTCTAACAGCCTACCTCTCACTTAGCAGCTGAGCGCTTAACCACTGTGCAACCAGGGGTCCTGGTCACAAACCAAAGATCATGAGTAATCCAATTCCATGCATTTAAGGACCAATCGGGGAGAAAAACAAACAAGCAAACGAACAACCACCTTAAGCAGAAGCTGGTTTAGAATGACCCGTGACCAGAAACGCCCTTGGGCCCCTGGCATAGCAAACAGAAGCTTTCTGTGGAGAAACACACTTTGATTCTAGATCTCACAGAATTCCCCACCAAAGAATTTTACAAGGGAAATGCGCACCTCACAGTCAAAAATAACCAGGAAATATGTACCATGAGCAAGAATCAATAAACAACCAGCAGCATAGATATAATTGCAAAGACTTCAGATGCTAAGATTATCAGACACAGACTATAATACAACTATCCTTATTTCGAGTCAGAATCGACTTGATGGCAACAGGTTTGGCTCTTTTTTTTTTTTAATATTTTATTGTACTTCAGGTGAAGGCTTACAGAACAAGTAGTTTCTCATGAAACAGTAGTACACATGTTGTTTTATGCCATTGGTTAACAACCCCACAACATATTAACCCTCTAAATTCTCAACCTTTTTTTTTTTTTTTTTGGTGAAAATACACATAGCCAAAGATACACTGTTTCAAAAATTTCTACATACACAGTTCAGTGACATTGACTA
>NW_004443960.1:2955953-2997024 GCF_000243295.1 Trichechus manatus latirostris
CCTTGCTCTCCATTCTCTTTCAGTATTCTCACTCCATTTGGTGCTCGGCTGAGTTCTTTATCTCTTCATTTGATGTTCTAGGGTTTCAGGATTGTTGCATTCTCTGTTTGGCTTAGTTTTTCAGATCTTTGCTGTGGAGGGACGGCGTGGTGCTTCTGCCTAGAGTGCCATCTTGCCAGAACTCCTGGCTTTTTTTTTTTTTTTTTTTTTTGCTTACCCTTATTATAGAAGTCCCTGGGTGACATGAATTGTTTCAACTACTTGATGGCAATATTTTTTAATCTTTATTATGTCTAAATAAATGGAGACAAAAATGAAAATGTCTTCAAGAACAGGAATGTGTAAAATGCTCTAGATGATTACAAAAGAATCAAATAGCACTCTTACAAACGCTGGCAGAAGAGAAGAGGAGGGGGGCTCTGGTGAGTTGCCAGGTGCAGCCCTCCCTCAGAGGAAGCAGATGACAAGCTCCTGGATGCAAGGAAGAGCATCAAAGGCACAGGATCAGCTCAACCCAGAACTCATGCAACTCAGGGGTCGGGACACCCTCGGACCCTCGGACAGACAACAGCCCATGTGCACCCCCAAGATTGTGTTGTGGCCTCTTGAATCCGCCCCTGGGTGGGGCCGCTGCTGCCTGGTGGGCCTGGTTCCTGCGGCTGTCGTGGAGAACTCAGGCCTGGATCAGGCCAAGCCTCCTGGGCCTTTGTCTGCCTTGCGTCCGTCCTCCAGCATGGAAAAGGACCACAAAGAAAAGGCTGGAGCGTAGGCATTGGTGGGAACCTGGCCAGGAGACCCTGGGGTCTTATCCAGGCACACATGGATAGCTGGAGTCCCAGCCTGGGCTGGCTCGGATTAGGCCCCAGGCTCGTTCTAACCTTGAGGTCTTACACCAGGGTAGGAGTTGAGAACTGCTGACCAACCTGGGAACCCCAGTTCAGGTTCAGTTTCCTGCATGTCGCCTGGTAACAGCCAGTCTCTGGCCCCATTTAACACCCAGGGGTTGTGGGTAGGGCTCAGAGTTGTGGGTTGTGGTTCCAGCCCCACGTGGAGTGTTGCTGTTTTTGATTTAGCCTTGGGGAAACTGGGATGGGGACACTGGGGTGTTGGGCAAAACCAGCTTTTAGTAAGCCCCTGTTGTATGTCTGTCCCTGTGGTCTGGTTAGATTGTGCCCTCCACCAGGGCACCGGCCTGGTGGGGGTTTGCCCTACATATCAGTTCTGTGACTGTTGATTGTAGAAAGGGGGAAACTCTCCAGTAGGGTGTCAGCAGAACCTGATTCCGTACCCAACTTTGAGATGCTTGTTTTGTCCAGGCAGAAGGCTGGGAGTGGAGAGAGAGAGACCGAATCTCAGCTGGGGCTGGAGGAAGGAGAAGGAGGGTGGCAGAGGGTAGAGAAAGTTCATCTGCCACATCGCATTCTCTCTTCACTTCCTCAATGATTTTTGTACCCAAGGAGGACCTCTTGCAGGCCTCAGGGTTCCATTGTTCCCACCTGTGGAGCAGACACACATGATGTCATCCACCTCCTCCTCTTGTTGTCACTCCCACACTGCTTTCCTTGGTCTCCCTTCTCTTCGCTGAAGGCTGCTCCACCCTGTGAGGTCACATGGCGGTCACAGGGGACGGCCAGCTCTCCTGTTGCTGAGAGATGCACAGGCTGCAGCTCGGGTGTGGTGTCAGGGCTGGAGCCCTGGGGTGGTGAGGGAAGTCCTCGACAACAAACACCCTGAAATCAGGGTGCAAGTGGGGAGTGGAGGCTTGGCAGGGATCCTCTGTGAGGTGTGGGCAGCTTGGGCCACTGTGTCCCCAGGCTCCTCCAGCCAATAAGTCAATGCATAAGTGTGTCCAAGTGCACTGCAGGACAGACTGCCAGCCATCACAATCTGGTTACAGGCTCCAAAGATGAAGTCCCGGTCCTGGACAGGAACTCGAGATGGATGTGATGGTTAAGATTATGTGTCACCTTGGCTGGGCCATGATTCTCAGTGTTTTGCAGGCATATAATGTTGTGATCATTTCCCTGTTGAGCTTTGATAGGTGATCACACCCGTGATGAAATCTGCTGTGAGTGGTACCATCAGGGGTGAGGCCTGTGGCAGCTCATCACCCCCTCACCCTTCATCTCTCCAGCCTCTGTGCCTAGCCCTTCCTGGTCTCCTTTCCTGGGCTTTTGTTTGTTCTGGATCCTGCAGCTGGCTCCTGTTATCTCACCTCCGTTTCTTGGGACTTGAGCTAGAAGCTTACCTGTGGTCTTGCCTGCTGATCATGAGATTCGTCGATCTTCACAGCCTGTGAGCAAGAGCTCTGCTCTCTGACCTGCTGATCTTGGGTTCACCAACCTCTGTGGCTAAGTGAATCAGGAGAAGCCTCTTTCCTGCCCCACGGACTTGGGATGTACAGTCTCTAAAAACTATGTGAGCCATTTCCTTGATATAAATCTCTCTCTCTATATATATAAGCTTTACTGGTTTTGTTTCTCTTGAGAACCCAGCCTGAGACAATGGACAACCATTGTTTGGAGCCTAGGCAGCAAGGTTGGGCCTTGGGGGTGAACTAAGGACTCCGTGAACAACTGGGCACTGGCTCCTTGCTCTGGGGATATGACTTGTATGACTTTCCCTTTGGACACACAGGTGTTCACCCAAGCTCTCTTCTTACTTAAAATCGTTTGCATTTGAGTGAAGAGAGGGGAGAAAGGGGAGAACCAGGCTTCTATGGGAAGTGCTTGGCTCCTGGCTGGGTCCTGGTCTTGGTCCTTCTTTCCCCTGTCCAGACCCTGGATGTCTCGAACATTCGGCTGTGATGAAACACGCCACAACCGAGTAAGTGGAGAGGGTGGGTCTTCCTGCTCTTCTGGTCTCACTCAGACACAGGGGCACATGACCAACAGCTGGAGGCTCATGTCTGGAGCCAGATCTGCCTGTCCAGACTGTCCTGGCATGCGGCCCTGCTGCAGGGACTGCAGGTGCCTTTGGTTGATGGGTGTTGAGGAGGATATAGCTGTACCATTCCCGGGGCCCAGGTCTGATTCATCCCCTGACCAATTTCCTACCACTCTCAGGACACCTCACCAGTAGCTAGATACCACCCCTGTGGTATGCAGGTGCCCGGCTAGCTCAGTAGGTAGATCATGAGACTTTTAATCTTAGGGTAGTGTGTTCAAACCCCACATTTGAGCATGCATTTTAGGGCCCAAGCTGGCCATTTACATGCTCCAGTCATGGCTTCCTGACGTTTCCTGAACGCTCACATCAGTTGAGTGTTTGTCCAGAATTGCAGCACCCTGTGGAGAACCTCACTGTGAGAAGGGGGAAACTAAACCTAGGGCGGAGGGTCCTGGCTGTTTCTACCATTCACCCCAGGAGGGCGTGTTCCAGGGGTCTGGATCCAAGCCCTCTGTAGGACCGTCTGCCCTCCTGCGCCAGGGACTCCTCGTGGGGTTTTGTCCTCACTGCAACCTTCTTTTGTAGGTCAGGCCACCGAATAGTGGGACACAGGGACTGCTCCCATTTTGTGCAGCGCAGAGAGGGGTGGGGTGCTGGGCTCCCTCGGTGTCTATGTCCCCCTTCTGGGCTGGTCTAGGTTCTGGTGTCCTCCCTGCACCATCCAGCTGGCTTGGCCATAATGCTGCTGGATGCCACACCACACATGAAAAGCAGCCAGAGGCAGCAGCTGATGTGGCTCCTTGGTGTAGGGATATGATTCTTGCTTAGGTTGCAAGAGGTCCTGGGTTCAAATCCCAGACGAGCCCTTGTCTGTTCACAGAAGTACTTATTTTTCTTTTCCCAGACATAAGATCTGGGTCAGGACCTGTCATGGATTGAATTATGTCCCCCCAAAAATGTGTGTATCAATTTGGCTGGGCCATGATTCCTGGTATCCTGTGGTTTTCCTATAAATTGTAAATCCTGCCTCTATGATGTTAATGAGGGAGGATGGGCCGCAGTTGTGTTAGTAAGGCAGGACTCAGTCCACAAGATTGGATTGTATCCTGAGGCAATGTCTTGAGACACAAAAGACAGAAGTGAGCAGTGAGACAGGGGGACCTCATACCATCAAGAAAGCAGTGCCAGGAGCAGAGCACTTCCTTTGGACAGGGGTCCGTGCACTGAGAAGCTCCTGGTCCGGGGGAACACTGATGAGAAGGCCGAGAGAGAAAGCCTTCCCCTGGAGCTGACACCTTGAATTTGGACTTTTAGCCTACTTTGACTATGAGGAAATAAACTTCTCTTCATTAAAACCATCCACTTGTTGTGTTTCTGTTGTAGCAGCACTAGATGACTAAGACAGGACCTGAGACCTCAGCACTGGGCCTGAAAATCCAACCCCTCAAGAAGGAATAAAACAAATCTTTAAAGGTCTCAAATTGGCCTCTGATGCTCCTAAGTTTTTAATTGGAGTCCTGCGATGCCAGAGCGGGTGGAAAGGAGCAGGCAGGGCCTCTGCAGGGGCTCTGGTCACTTCCCATCCCAGTCCCCAAAAGGATGGACATACCCCAGTGGAACCATAACAGCCCCAAGCTCAAGGTCGGGGTAATAGCCCTAGCTTGTGGGTGACTGTGGATCAAGGCAGGGCTCCCCAGCGTGAATCAAATCTTCTGGCCTGTGCAGAGGCCCATGTTCAGCGGCTGGGGGTCCAGGCATGACTTTGACCCTTAAGTGGGGCCAGACGCTCTAAGTTCTAATCCCTTATAAAAATGAGTATTGACATACAAAGATAAGCATGTGACACTATTTTCAAATATTTATCCAAAGCACAGATGATTGAGCAGAAATCGAAGGATATAAATATCATTTAACGTCTTTAATCTTCAGCTAGTGGACATGGTTCTAGTCCATGTCCAGTGCTTTGATGAGGTTAGGGCTCATGGGGTGCTTGACATAAATTATCTCATTTAGTCTTCACAGCTCTACAAGGTGAATATTATTTCTCCACTCTACAGATGGTGAAATGTTGTCATTCAGTGAGGATAGGTCACTTACTTTGGACACTTTATCAGGTAGGACAAATTGCTGGAGAAGGACTTTATGCTTGGTAAAGTAGAGGGTCAATGAGCCTCAATGAGATGAATTGACACAGTGACTACAAAAAATCAAACCAAACCTGTTGCCGTTGAGTCAATTTTGACTCACAGTGACCCTATAAGACAGAGTAGAACTGCCCCATAAGGTTTCCAAGGAGCTGCTGGTAGATTGGAACTGCTGACTTTTTGGTTAGAAGCTAGCTCTTAACCATTGTTGGGCTCAAAAATACCTAGTATTTTGAATGGCGTAGGACTGGGCGACGTTTCCTTCTGTTATACATAAGACTGCTATGAGTCAGAGGTGACTTAATGGCACCTAACAACAACAACCAAGATCACGCAACTGGTAACGGTGAACCTGGGAATTGAGTACAGGTTTGCATGAATCCAAAGATACTCTTAATCCCTGTCTTAGTCATCTAGTGCTGCTATAACAGAAATACCACAAATGGATGGCTTTAACAAAGAGAAGTTTATTCTGTCACAGTCCAGTAGGCTGCAAGTCCAAATTCAGGGCATCAGATCCAGGAGAACACTTTCTCTGTTGCCTCTGGAGAAAGGTCCATGTCATCAATCTTCCCTTGGTCTGGGAGCATCTCGGCGCAGGAACCTCGGGTCCAAAGGACATGCTCTGCTCCCGGCACTGCCTTCTTGGTGGTAGGAAGTTCCCGTGTCTCTCTGCTCCTTTCTCTCTTTTATATCTCAAAAGAGATTGGCTTAAGATACTACCTAATCTTGTGGACCTCATCAATATAACTGCTGCTAATCCATTTTATTACATCACAGTGATAGTGCTTACAACACAGGGAAATCACGTCAGGTGATAAAATGGTAAACAATCACACAGCACTGGGAATCATGACCTAGCCAAACTGATACACAATTTTTGGGGGGACATAACTCAATCCATGACAATCCTTATATAGTTGCATGTATACTTCCCAACAGTGACATCATCCAAGGCTAGGGGAGGTATGAAGTATAGGATTGTGAGTTCTCTGTAGCAGAAGGGTTGTTACCAGTGATTACCCCCAGGATTGCATCATTTCCATTTATGCCAACTCCTGCATCAGGAATTACATAACTTGGATGACAGGTCTTTATTATTCGTGTTGGATTGAAAGAGCCCAAGGAGAAGGGACAATTACTCTCTGCTTGCCTCTAATGAGGTTCTCGGGGAATATGGCCCCAGTGGCCATAGAGGCTTCAGTAAAGTGCTCACCCTGTGATTCCCCCAAACACTTTTCCTGCACCAAGGGCTAAGGTCATGCACTCCATCTTCTCATTCATGCAAACTTAGCCTGCAAACCCCAGTGACAAGTTCCTGTTCTTCTGACCAATAACCTCCATCCAGGTCTGAAGAACTGAAATCAGCCTGGGGCTCCTGGTGACAGTGAGGACAGCAGTTCTTCCAGGGAAGAGTCAAACCAGTGGAGACTTTACCAATAAGTGCTTGTTGTGGTGGAAAGCCTTAGAGAGGGGTTCCTCACTAAAACTTTTAAGTGAAGCCACATTTCTAAACTCATCAGCTGCTCCTTGAGTTCACCCAGGAATGACCAGTGCATGTCCTGTCTGTTTATGAGTCCCTGGACTGTGGGCATCACTAGTTGGCTAAGTTTCTGCCTGTACCTTTGGGTCATTTCCATTTTAACTTTACCAATTGGACTTAGGGAGCTCCATGGGCACAGCAAAGAAGTCCTGACTCAGATCTCTGTAAAGTCTCTGTAAGCATGAGCCCAGATAGAAGCAACAGCAGCAGCAATACTATCAATAACACTTAGAAAGCAGTGATTGATGGATGGCTGATATAATTCTCTGAGCATATGTATTAGGAATGTGTACCATGCCCAGATTAAAGCTAATGAAACTCAGAGAATTTAACCATTTCCTTTAAGACAACATCACTGATGATACTGATGACATCAGTCACCTACATTAAATACTTACTATGTGTTAGTCTCTATGGTAACCATTGCACTGATGTGTTGATCATAACTCGATACAAGTCTAAAAGTCTCTATTAATATTTTATATTTACAGTGTTTTAAAACATCTACCTAAAAAAAATTCATGGCAATATTAGAAAGTTGAAGCAGTATAAAAGGATCTACAAAGAAAACCACTTTCACAATTTTTTGATCATCCTACCAGAGGTATTATGTGTGCAAAAGTATTTGTATTGATTTTGCTAATGGAGAAATGGAGGTTCAGAAAAGTCCAGGGGCTGGCTGAAACCCCCCAGGGGGCAAAATCCTAACAACTTACCTATGTCACACAGAGATTTCCCATTGTGATCTTCTTGATTGTCCCATCTCAACCATCCTTTTCCAGGTTTTAAAAATTACCCTGTCTTATCTGCATCTGGACGTAGGTCCTGATGCCCACGAGCAGGGCGAACCAGTCGATTGTCTCTGAGTTCCTCCTCCTGGGGCTCTCCAGGCAGCCCCAGCAGCAGCACCTCCTCTTCGTGCTCTTCCTGAGCATGTATCTGGCCACAGTCCTGGGAAACCTGCTCATCACCCTGGCCATCAGCATAGACTCTTGCCTGCACACTCCCATGTACTTCTTCCTCAGCAACCTACCCTTCGTGGACCTCTGCTTCTCCTCTACCACCGTCCCCAAGATACTGGTTGACCACATACTCCAGAGTCAGACTATCTCTTTCCCTGGGTGTCTCACACAGATGTATTTTTTCAGTGTGTTTGGGGACATGGACGATTTCCTCCTGACCGTGATGGCCTATGATCGGTTTGTTGCTGTGTGTCACCCCATACACTACACAACAAAAATGACCCCTCAGCTCTGTACCCTGCTGGTGGCTGGGTCATGGATCATTGCCAATCTGAATGCTCTGTTGCATATCCTGTTGATGGCTCGACTCGCATTTTGTGCAGACAAAATGATCCCCCACTTCTTCTGTGATGTGACTCCTCTCCTGAGACTCTCCTGCTCTGACACACACCTCAATGAGATGATGATTCTTACTGAGGGAGCCCTGATAATGATCACTCCATTTGTTGGCATCTTGGTTTCCTACATTTGTATCATCCGTGCTGTCCTGAGAGTCCTGTCCACAGAGGGAACATGGAAAGCCTTCTCCACCTGTGTCTCCCACCTAGCTGTGCTTTTCCTCTTCTATGGCACCATCATTGCTGTGTATTTCAACCCTTCATCCTCCCACTCAGCTGAGAAAGACATCACAGCTTCTGTGATGCATACAGTAGAGACCCCCCCATGGTGAACCCTTTCATCTACAGCCTCAGGAACAAGGATTTGAAAGGGGCCCTAAGAAAAGTGATTGGCAGAAAGAGATTTTCTACCCAACAAAAGCATTAATGTTGAATCTCATTCCCAAGTAAAGTTCTTTTTCACCAGTTGAGTAGGTAGCAGTTGTTCTGTCAAAGCTAATCTGGAAACAAATATATTACTAGGGGCACATAGAAGGCTATCATTACTTGTTACTTATTTACTAGTAGACTCAGATTCACCTGTAACCCTGCTGTGTATGCCAAGTCATGAGACTTCTTTTTGATTACTAACTTTTGAATTATTTTACACCCAAAGTTTTCCTTTTTCGGTGATCTGTTTGGAAAGACACATGATACAATAATCTTTGAATATTAGAATCACCTGGGAAGTTTTGCACACATCCTGTTGTCCAGTCCCCAGCACTGACCAAATAAATCAGAATCTCCGGAGTCAGCCAGACATTGATAGTTTAAGGAAATTCCCAGGTAATTCTATTGCACTGTCAGGGTCAAGAGTCACTGGTCTATCTTTTCCTCCTTTCTATGTGTCCTTGGTGATGGTCAATTGTAAGGTTGTGTCTCAAAAGCCCTCACAAATTTGTTTTGAGACCGAGTCAAAAGAACGGCAGGGTCAAATCTGAGGACTCAAGTAGGTAATGACATTTCAAACGAGAAGCAGAGACCCTAGTGGGCACTGTGGCCCAGAACACCAAGGGGTGAAGAAGCACAGAACTGTGGAAATCCTTCATGACCATCTGGCTTGGCTTCCTGACTTTGACGGGCAGGTCCAGCCAGGGTGATGTCTTTGATATCAAGGAAAAATATCAATAGTTGCTATTCCCTCTGCCCAGACCAACTCCCCTTGTTCTCTTCTCAGGCTAACAATCCTCTCCCTGCTGCATACCTTTGAAAACCAAGTCAAAGATCACCTCCTCCTCCATGAGGCCTCCCAGAATTTTATCTGGGATTTGTCTCCACCAAGATGGCTCCATGTCTAATATTTTCAAGTTTTGACCCAAAAGTTACATCGAAACCTTAGGTAATCTTTGTCATCATTGTTTGGTCCAAAGGGGTCAAAAGTAGGTGGGACAATTCCTCTCCTTTTGTCTCTAGTGAGGCTCCAGGCAATCTCTTCCCAGAGGTCATGGAGATGCCTGTAAATGGATGCTCTGTGATTCCCCCAAACATCCTTCCTCCTGAGAAGACTACGAACGTGAATGCCTGCTCCTCACTTGCTCAGGATCTGCCTGTATGTCCAAGACTTTCCAATCCTCACAATAAAGAGAAGCATTGGCCGGTTATGCAGAGGTGAAGAACTCATGATAGCTACAGAACCAACCTCCTTCGGTAAGATTACAGAAGAGGAGACATCCATTTGTGTTTATTAGGACATGAACTTCTTCAAGATCCAGGCAGTAATAGGAGTCCTGCATTCATCAGCTAGAACTTGTGATAAACCCGGTAACAATCAGCTGTTTCTCTTGTCTCTTTAGACACAACTAAGGACTCGGGAGTGGAAACTGGGACATGTAAGCAGAGACAGTCAGAGTTGGGCTGCGTATATGCCTTTGTGTTTTTCAATGTTAAATATACAAAATAAGTTTCAGTGATTCCAGTAGGAATAGCATCAGGATTGAGTGTTGGAGACTGGCTGTATAATTTGGATGACTGATTGTATCTTAACAACACTATTATCTGATTTGAAGATGTGTTTCAACCTGAAGCTTGATTTGTCATATCGTAACCATCTGTGTCTAGGTTTCTGAATTTGCTGCTGTGCATTTACCTGGTTTTATGCCCATGAGTGGGGCAAACCAGTCCAGTGTCTCGGAGTTCCTCCTTCTGGGGCTCTGTACACAGCCCCAGCAGCAGCAGCTCCTCTTCATGCTCTTCCTGAGCATATGCCTGGTCACAGTCCTGGGAAAACTGCTCATCATCCTGGCCATCAGTGCAGACTCCCACCTGCACACCCCCATGTACTTCTTCTTCAGCAACCTGTCCTTCATGGATGTCTGTGTCTCCTCCACTATCATCTCCAAGATGCTAGCCAATCATACACTCGGGTGTCAGACTATGTCCTTCTCTGGGTGTCTCACACAGATGTACTTTCTCTTTGAGTTTGCTAACATGGACAATTTCCTCCTGGCTGTGATGGCCTATGACTGCTTTGTTGCTGTGCGATACCCCTTACACTACTTAACAAAGATGACCCATCATCTCCGTGCCCTGCTGGTTGCTGAGTCATGGGTCATTGCCAGTCTGAATGCTCTGTTGCATACCTTGCTGATGGCTCAACTCTCGTTATGTGCAGACAACACAATCCCCCCCCTTCTGTGATGTGACTCCTCTCCTGAAACTCTCCTGCTCTGACATCTCAATGAGATGATGATTCTTACTGAGGGGACCCTGATAATGATCACCCCATTTGTTTGCATCCTGGTTTCCTACATTTCCATCACCTGTGCTGTCCTGAGAGTCCCATCCACAAAGGGAACATGGAAAGCCTTCACCACCTGTGGATCCTACCTGGCTGTGGTTTCCCTTTTTTATGGCACCATCATTATTGTGTATTTCAACCCTTCATCCTCTCACTTAGCTGAGTATGACACTACAGCTACTGTGATGTACACTGTGTTGACTCCCATGCTGAACAGTTTCATCTACAGTCCGAGGAACAAGGGGCTCTAAGAAAAATAATAGGCAAGAAGACCTGTTCTAACTGACGAAAGAATCACGGACTATCAGTCCAGGTATAGAAATCTTTGCCAACTCACCATAATGTAACAATCTATTTGCTAGTGTTTATAAGGAACATACAGACTAAATACTGACAACAGATACCTCTCAATGAACTATGACTTAACTACAACCATGCTCTCTCAAATAGGTAATGATATTTGTTTTTAATTACTGTATTATAAAATATTTTACAGAAAGGTTAAGCTTTTCCATTCTAAGTGGTCACTCTGAAAAACTTCAGCTAACAAATATTTTTTGTTAGCTAGAAACCCTCCTAGGACATCATGGTCTAATGTGGGGACTGTCAATAGGACTGAAAGTTCTCTGTGGAACTTTCTGCTTGCCAAAATGTTCTTGTGCTAAGCCCAGTCCTTTGTCCATAATTCACGTTCTTGTGCCTCACACAGAATCCTAAGAAAGTGTCATCCTTTTTAGTATCACAACATCCAATTTGACTATCTTTCATGTGGGGATATATTTAGTATGAGGTATGCCTTTTTTCTTAGGACTCCCTGGGTGGAGCAAATGGGTCAAGTGCTTGACTACTAACTGAAATGTTAGCGGTTTGAACCCATTCAAATGTGCCTTGAAGACTAAGCCTGGTCACCTGCTTCTGAAAAGTCACAGTCTTGAAAATCCTATGGAGCAGTTCTACTCTGCACACGTGGGGTTTCCATGAGTTGGAATAGACTCAATGACAACTAAGAACAATAACAACAATGATTTTTTTATTTCTAAGAAACAAGTCAACATTTGTAATTCCATCTGTCCATGCACTATTCAAAATGAGAAGAAACTGCTGCAAACATCCATTAATAATCGGAACATGGAATGTATGAAGTATGAATCTAGGAAAATTGGAAATTGTCAAAAATGGAAAGGAACACAAAGATCGATACCCTAGGCATTACTGAGCTGAAATGGACTGTTATTAGCCGTTTTGAATCAGACAATCATATGGTCAGCTATGCCGGGAATGACAAATTAAAGGGGAATGGCTTTGCATTCATCATGAAAAAGAACATTTCAAGATCTATCCTGAAATACAACGCTGTCAGTGATAGGATAATATCGTACACCTCCAAGGACGACCAGTTAATACCACTATTATTCAAATTTACACACCAACCACTAAGGCCAAAGATGAAGAAATTGAAGATTTTTATCAACTTCTGCAGTCTGAAATTGATCAAACATGCAATCAGATGGATTGGTAATTACTGGTAATTGGAATGTGAAAGTAGGAAACAAAGAAGAAGGATCAGTAGTTGGAAAATATGGCCTTGGTGAAAGAAAGGATGCCGGCTATCGCATGATAGAATTTTGCATGTCCAGCGACTTCTTCATTGCAAATACCTTTCTTCAACAACATAAATGATGTCCATACACGTGGACTTCGCTGGATGAAATGCACAGGAATCAAATTGACTACATCTGTGGAAAGAGATGATGGAAAAGCTCGACATCATCTATCAGAACAAGGTCAGTGGCCGACTGTGTAACAGACCATCAATTGCTCATATGCAAGTTCAAGTTGAAGCTGAAGAAAATTAAAACAAGTCCATGGGAGCCAAGGTATGACCTTGAGTATATCCCACCTGAATTTAGAGACCATCTCAAGAAGAGATTTGACACATTGAACACTAATGACCAAAAACAAGACGAGTTGTGGAATGACATCAAGGTCATCATACACGAAGAAAGCAAGAGGTCATTAAAAAGACAGGAAAGAAAGAAAACAACAAAATGGATGTCAGAAGAGACTCTGAAACTTGTTTTCGAATGTTGAGTAGTTAGCTCAAAAGGAAGAAATGATGAGGTAAAAGAGATGAACAGAAGATTTCAAAGGGGAGCTCGAGAAGATAAAGTATTATAATGACATGTGCAAAGACCTGGAGATAGAAAACCAAAAGGGAAGAACATGCTCAGCATTTCTCAAGCTGAAAGTACTGAAGAAAAGATTCAAGCTTTGAGTTGCAATATGAAAGGATTCTATGGGCAAAATATTGAATGATGCACGAAGCATCAAAGGAAGATGGAAGGAATACATAGAGTCACTGTACCAAAAGGAACTGGTTGATGTTCAACCATTTCAGGAGGCAGCACATGATCAAAAACCGATGGTACTGAAGAAGTCCAAGCTGCACTGAAGATACTGGCGAAAAACAAGTTTCCAGGGATTGACCGACTATCAATTGAGATGTTTCAACAAATGGATGTAGCACTGAAGTGCTCACTCGTCTATGCCAAGAAATTTGGAAGACAGCTACATGGCCAACTGACTGGAAGTGATCCATATTTATGCCTATTCCAAAGAAAGGTGACCAAACAGAATGTGGAAATTATCAAACAGTATCATTAATATCACACAAAAGTAAAATTTTGCTGAAGTTAATTCAAAAGCAAATGCAGCAGTACATCAACAGGGAGCTACCACAAATTCAAGCTGGATTCAGAAGAGGATGTGGGACCAGCGATATCATTGCTGATGTCAGATGGATCCTGGCTGAAAGCAGAGAATACCAGAAAGTTGTTTACCTGTGTTTTATCGACTATACAAAAGCATTTGATTGTGGATCATAACAAATTATGGATAACATTGCAAAGAATGGAAATTCAAGAACACTTAATTGTGCTCATGAGGAACCTGTACAAAGACTAAGAGGCAGTCATTTGAATAGAACAAGGGGATACTGTATGGTTTAAGGTCAAGAAAGGTGTGCATCAGGGTTGTATCCTTTCACTATACTTATTCAACCTGTACGCTGAGCAAATAATTGGAGAAGCTGGACTATGTAATTCAGAAAGTGGCATCAAGATTAGAGGAAGTCTCATTAACAACCTGTGATATGCAGGTGATACAATCTTGCTTGCTGAAAGTGCAGACGGCTTGAAGCACTTACTGAAGAAGATCATAGACCACAGCCTTCAGCATGGATTACACCTCAACATAAAGAAAACAAAAATCTTCGCAACTGGACCAATAAGCAAAAATCCTCACAACTGGACCAAAAGACCTCTTTTAAGTATCAAAAAGCAAAGATGTCACTTTATAGACTAAGGTGCGCCTGACCCAAGCCATGGTGTTTGCAATCGCCTCTTATGGGTATGAAAGCTGGACAATGAATAAGGAAGACCGAAGAAGAATTGATGCCTTTGAATTACAGTGTTAGTGAAGAATATTGAATAAACCATGAACCGCCAGAAGAATGAACAAATGTGTCTTGGAAGTACAGCCAGAATGCTTCTTAGCAGCAAGAATGTTGAGACTCAATGGCCAACTAAGAACAATAACAAAAATGCCTTTTTTCCTTCTAAGAAACAGATCAACATTTGTTATTCCATACGTCCAGGAAGACTTGCCTGTCCCTTCTTTCTGATCCTTCAACATCCAAGTCAATATCATCTCCTTTTTGAAACCTTTCCTGATTCCTCTTGCTGAGACTGTCATTCCCTCTCCTGGATTTCCACAAAAAAAGCTATACTTTGATTTATTGCTCATGTGACACTGTCTACTCGGCTATTGCTGCTTCCTCTCCCGTTCCCCTAGAGACTTAGAGATGCTTGGGTATCACACACAATGTTTGGTTGCTGTTATGGATTGAATTGTGTCCCCCCAAAATATGTGTTGTAAGTCCTAAGCCCCTATACCTGTGGATACAATTCAATTTGTGAATTGGGCTTTCTTTGTTATGTTAATGAGACCATATCAAGGTAGAGTGTGTATTAAGCCAATTACCTTTGAGATATAAAAATTGCAGATTAAGCACAGAGAAGGAAGCACAAATGTAGGGGAAGACACATTGCATATGAAGATCACCAAGGAACCAAGAAACAGCAGCCGAGAAAAGATAAAGACCTTACCCGATAGCCAACTCAGAAAGAAAGACTTCCGCTAGAGCTGGTGCCCTGAATCCGAACTTCTAGCCTCCTAAGCTGTGAGAAAATACATTTCTGTTTGTTAAGGTCACCCACTTGTGGTATTTCTGTTATAGCAGCACTAAGAAACTAAGACAGATGCCCTGTGCAAAGCTTGGCTCCCAAAACAAAGTAAATAAACAACCCATGTTTATTGAATAAGTGAATAAATAAACATTGTCTTAACTTTCAATTTCACATACATAATTGGGTAAGAGGCTCTAAAAATTATATTTTGGGAATTATAGTATAATATTTATATACTGTAAGAGATTTCAAAAAATATAAGGAAGAAAATTAAAATAATCTGTAACACTACAGCTAAAAAAATAAGAAAATAATTTTAACCAAAACTGACTTCAAACTATCAATACCATAGTGCACCCTGTTTTTTCTACTTGCCATGTGCTGTGCTGTTAAATGCTTTAGAGATGAGATTTTTATGACTGCATGATATTTCATGATATGGATGTACTACAATTTTTTTAGCAAATCCCCAAATGTGAGCAGATTCAATTTCCCACAAGTATAAATTATGCTGCAGCACACATTCAGATCACAAAGCTCTATCTGCATCCATGACCATTTCCAAAGATAATCAGTGTGACCCACTTTACCAGCCAGGGTAAGAATCAGGCCATATTTCCTTTCTTCAGTTATTCCCACCCAACCCACTGGCTTTTATCAGCATGTGGTCCCACGTCTCCCTCTTGTTGACAAAGGACCCTGAAGCTCACTCAGTCCAAAGGAGTCAGCCTGGCCCAGAGGTTCATGAATGTAATATGCCCATTTATGAGTTGATATGGTTTGGATTGTGTTCCCCAAAATTATTTGTTGTAAATCCTAACCCCTATACCTGTGGTTATAAACCCATATGAGAATGGGTTTTCTTTGTTATGTTAATGAGATGGTATTAGTGCATGGTGTGTCTTAAGTCAAACTCTTTGAAGATGTGAAAGAGATTAAACAAGCAGTCCAGCAAGCCGAAATGGGGGAAAAGGATGCCACACCATGTCAAGATCTTCAAGGAGCCAAGGAACAGAAGCTGAAAAGACAAATCTTCCCCCAGAGCTATCAGAAACAGAAAGGCTTCCCCTAGAGCTGGTGCCCTGAATTTGGACTTCTAGCCTCCTAAACTGTGAGAAAATACATTTCTGCTTGTTAAAGCCACCCAGTTGTGGTATTCCTGTTACAGTAGCACTAGATAGCTAAGACATGGGTTGTGAATATAATCCCTCTGTCCTTGTAACCCTTTTGTTGCTTGACTTCTCATTGTTCAACAACAAAAAGCACTACCTGTGCTTCCTTGTGGTTTGGGCTTACCAGGTACATAGCTGCCCATTCTCTAGGTCACTGTCTAGGTTGTGAGACTTGGGAAATGGGTTCTTGTCTTCAGTGTCAGAGTTTTTTTATCCCCCCAATAAATGTTCTCCTCTTGTATCTGCTTCTGGTAAGTGATAAAATAAATAAATAAAGGCCAGAGTCTACTGGTGATGCTTCCATGTTATATTCATTCTTAAAAAAAAAAAAAAAATTCTTTTCTGATTATAAAACTCAATACATTTTTATTATAGATTTTTTTAGAAAATGCAGGAAATTATAAAGAATGAAGCCTAAACTTCTAATAAGGTGATGATTCAATAAATCCTTCATGAATAGTTTTTGTATTTCTATCCTATCTTTTCCCTTTGAACATCAGTGTACTTAAATTTATACATTTATAAATTTAGATTCTAACCTATGTGAAGTGCTATATTCTGCTTTTTCAGGGTTTAACATTCATTATGTAAGATTTTAAAAAGGCTTAGTTGTGCAGTGGCTAAGCACTTGTCTGCTAACTAAAAGGTTGACGATTTGAACCCCCTAGCTGCTCCTTTGGATAAAGGACCTGGTGATCTGCTCCCATAAAGATTACAGCCTTGGAATCAAACGAAAACGAAAGCTCAACATACGGGATGCAGCGAAGGCAGTACTCAAAGGGAAACTTATAGCAGTACATGCCTACCTGATAAAGATGAAAGATCTCAAATGAACAGCCTAACTCGACCACTCCAGGAACAAGAAAAAGAAGAGTAAACAAAGCCTAACTCTATCAGAAGAAAGGAAAAAAACAAAGATCAGAACATAAATAAATAAAATCAAAAACAAAAATAATAGAAAAAAATCAATAAAATCAGAAGTTGCTTTTTTGAAAAGATCAATAAAATTGACAAACCTTTAGCTAGATGGACAGAAAAAAAAAGAGAAAAGATGCAAATAATCAAATAAGAAATGAAAGAGGGGACATTACAACTGACCTAACAGAAATAAAGAGAAACTATGACAGATTATGAACTACAGCATGGCAACAAACTGCATAATCTAGATGAAATGAATAAATTTTTAGAAGCACACGACCTACCAAACTGACTCAGGAGGAAATATAAAGTCTCAACAGACCCATAACAAGTGAAGAGATTAAATCAGTGATCAAAAACCTTCCAACAACAACAAAAAAGTCCTGGACCAGATGGCTTCACTGGGGAATTCTACCAAACATTTGGAGAAGAATTGACACCAATACTGTTTAAACTCTTCCAAAAGTTAAAGAAGAAAGAAATATTCCCTAATTCATTCTATGAAGCAAACATAACCCTAATATCAAAACCTGACAAAGACACAAGAAAAGAAAACAACAGGCCAACATCTCTTATGAATACAGATGCAAAAATCCTCAGCAAAAGACTAGCAAACAGAATCCAACGGCATATTAGAAGTCATACACCATGACCAAGTGGGAATTATTCTGGGAATTCAGGGAGGGTTCAACACTAGAAAATCAATCAACGTAATACACCATATCAATAGAACAAAGGAAAAGAAACTATGATGATCTCTATGGATGCAGAAAAAGCATTTGATAAAATCAAACACCTTGTCTTGATGAAAACCCTAAAGAAGATTGGAACAGAAGGGAAATTCCTCAATGTAATTCAGGACATATAGGAACAGCAAACAGGCAATAGTATACTTAATGGAGAAAGATTGAGAGCTTTCCCCTTGAAATCAGAAACAAGAGAAGGATGCCCTCTCTCATCACTTTTATTCAATATTGTATTAGAAGTCTGAGCCAGAGCCATAAGAGAAAAAAAAGAAATGAAAGACACCCAGATCAGAAAAGAAGTAAAATTATCTCTATTTGCAGATAATATGATATGATCCTATGTATAGAAAATCCCAAAGAGTCCAAAAGAAAACTTCTAGAGATAATAGAGAAATTTAGAAAAATTGCAGGGTACCAGGTCAACAAACAAATCAGCTGAGTTTCTATACACCAGCAAAGAGAAATCTGAAAGGGAAATCAGGGAAACAATTCCATTTACAATAGCATCTAAAATAATAAAATACCTAGGAATAAATCTAACCAGAGATGTGAAGGACTTATACAATGATGTAAAACACTGCTGAAAGAGCTTAAAGAAGACTTAAATAAATGGAAATATGTTCCATGTTCATGGATTGGAAGACATAATATTGTTAAGATGTCAATACTACCCAAAGTGACTTGTGGATTCAACCCAGTCCCAGTCAAAATTCCAACAGCCTTCTTTACAGAAGCTGAAAAACCAGTCTTCAACTATATATGCAATGGCATGGCAAGAGGTGCCAAATAGCTAAGGCAACATGGAAAGAGAAAAACAAAGTAGGAGGACTCACACTTCCTGATTTTCAAACATACTATATAGCTACAGTAATCAAAACAGTCTGGTACTGGTATAACAAGAGACACATAGACCAATGGAATAGAATCATCCTAAGTCCAGAAATAAACCCACACATCTATGGTCAACTGATTTTTGATATGAGTTCTAAGTCCATTGAATGGGGAAAGAAGAGTCTCTTCAATAAATGGTGCTGGGTAAAATTGGATTTCCACATGCAGAAAAACGAAACAGGATCGATGTCTCACACCATACACAAAGATAAATTCAAAACAGATTGAGGACCTAAATGTGCAAATTAAACCATAAAATTCTTAGAAGAAAAAACAGGAGCAACGCTGTGAGGCCTAGCTTTTAACAATAGATTATCTAATACAGTAACGAAAGCACGAACCGAAAAAGACAAAAAAATGGGACTTCACAAAAATTAAAAACATTTTTTTATCAAAAGACTTTACCAAAAAAGTGAAAAGACAAGCTGCTGACTGGGAAAATATCTTCAGAAAACATATATCTGACAAGAATCTAATAATCAAAATAGATATAAAACTTCGACAACTTAACAACAAAAAGACAAATAACCCAATCATAAAATGGGCAAAGGACTTGAATAGACATTTCACCAAAGAGGATGTTCAAATGGTCACCAAACACATGAAAAGATGCTCAGTGTCATCAGTCACCAGAGAGATGCAAATCAAAACCACAATGAGATACCATTTCACTCCCACTAGGATAGCTAAGATAAAACAAATAAATAAATAACAAATGTTGGCAAGAATGTGGGGAAATTGGAACCCTTACCCATTGCTGGTGGGAATGCAAAATGGTACAGCCATTGTGGAAAACAGTGTGGCAGTTCTTCAAAATACTAAAAACCGAACCACCATATGACCCAGCAATTTCACTCCTAGACAGATATCCAAAAGATTGGAAAGCAGAGATTCAGAGACTTGTACACCAATGTTCACTGCAGCACTAATCACAATAGCCAAAAGGTGGAAACAACCTAAATGCCCCTCAACAAATGGACAGATAAACAAAATGTGGTACATACATACAATGGAATACTGCTCAGCCAGTAGGAAAGATGCAGTCTTGATACATGCTACAATATGGATGGAGCTGGAAGACATTATGCTGAGTGAAGTAAGTCACTCACAAAAGGACGAGTATTGTATGGTCTCACTTATATAAAAAGACAAGAAAAGGCAAATGTATAGAGAACAAAGTTTATTAGTGGTAACCAGGGGTGGAAGGGAGGGAAGAAGGGGGGTTAACAATGATGGAAAAATCACACTGGCTAAGGTAGGGTTGCACAGCTGATTATTGTAATTGCTGTAAATAAGCTGCACACCCGTAAAAAGTTGCGTTGGCAAAAGTTGTATGATAAATATATTTACAACAATGACAAAGAAGTAGAGTAGCTGGTGAGGCTGCTTATGAACAACCAAAAACCTCCTGGCATTTGGTTTCTTGGTTTGGAGGTTTAGGTCATGGTTTTGGGACATTCCAGTTAATTGGCCTCATCACATGTTTAGTGCTTCTGTTCTACCTCCTAGTTCATTGCATAGCGCCTGGGGTCTTAAAAGCTTGCAAGTGGCCATCCAAGGCACAAAAATTGGTCTCTACTTGACTGGAACAATCGAGGAAGAAGGATATAGGAGGAGAATATGGAATGTGTGGCTAATTGCCTCCATGAACAACTGTCTCCTTGCCATGAGATCAGAAGAACCGGATGATGCCCAGGCACCATTACTGAATATTTTGATCAAAGATGCCATAGAAGAATCCTGATTCAAAGGGGGGAAATGCAGAACAGAATTTCAAATTCTCATGGACTCCAGACTTCCTGGAGCCATGAAGGTTGGATGAACCCCTGAAACTATTGCGCTGAGACAATCTTTAAACCATAAACAAAAAAAAATCCCCTGAAGTCTTCTTAAAACTAATCAATAGTTTAGCTTAACTAGTAAAAAATATCTGCCTTTTTATGACTATCTATACAGGATCAAATTGACAACAGCAATTCAAAAGATTAGATAAGAACTTTAAAACCAAAAACCAAACCCATTGCTGTTGAGTTGATTCTGACTCATAGTGATCCAACAGGACAGAGTAGAACTGCCCCATAGAGTTTCCAAGGAGCGCCTGGTGGATTCGAACTGCTGACCTTTTGGTTAGCAGCTGTGGCTGTTAACCACTACGCCACCAGGGTTTCCAGATAAGAACCTTAGGGGGCATGAATTTATGTTAATAGGGGAGGAACAAAGCAGAAAATGTGAGAATCGTTGCACAACTCGAAGAATGTAATCAACGTCACTAAATGATATATGTGGAAAATGTTGAATTGGTGTATGTTTTCCTGTGTATATTCTCAACAACAACAACAAATAAATACAATTGAAAAACAAACAAACAAAAAGATTACAGCCTTGGAAACCCTATGTGGCCATTCTACTCTGTCCTACAGGGTCAATATGAGTCAGAATCAACTGGACAGCAAAGAGTTTACATAAGATTTTAAGAGTTCTTTAAAAAACCATTTTTAAATGCTATAATGGGGCTTTGAAACATTTGAAGAATAATACATGGTCATTGTAGAAAATTTGAGGGAATAAAAGAAAAGCATAAAGAAGTAACTGAAGATCACACACAGTCACACAATCAAGATAGTACCTCCTTTTCATTTAAAAAAATTTTTTTTTTAAATTTAAGTCATTCAGCATACTTGATGGTTTTGTAACCCATGTTTGCTATTTAACATCTGTGGTGGGTGCAGAGTTCTTCTACCCAGATTTCCCTTCCAGAAAGGTCTTGTGGCCTTACAGCTGTCAGCTCCTTCCAGGGTGTCCTCACCAGCAAAGAGGGGCCTCTCTGGAAGTCATGCCATTCCCTGGTGGGCAACATCCAATGAGTGATCCAGGCAAGGTATAAAGGGCCTGACATTTCAGCAGAGCCCGTGACAACTCTGGTGGATGATATAGTGTCCTGAGCTTTCTGTTGAGCTAGCCACCGTGGCTGTGTGCAAACTGCACTGGAGTTTCACTTTTTCCACCACACAATCCTGCTCTCACCCCTTCCCTCCACAAGTGTGATCTCTAATAAACATCATGTCTCCAAACTCCACCTTAGCTTATGCTTTTGGAGAATCCAACCGGGGACATTACTAAAATAATAATAATAGTAGCATGACCACAATGAAAACAAAGAGTACATCGTGTTGACTTGCCATGGGTTAGGTATTAGGATCTAGTCCACTTGCCATATCACTAACTATCGTTGAAAACATCATTTAGTATTTTATTTGAAAACCTAATTTTGCAAAATACAGTGATGCTATCTAGTCATCTTATTTGATTTCTCTTGCATCTGGCATTATTTATCATTCGTTTCTTTTTAAAACTCTTTTGTCTACTAGCTTCTTAAACATTAGTTTCTCTTGTTCCCCGTCTCCTTGCCCCATTTATTTTGTCACCTCCTCCTCCTCTGTTATCCCCACGTATGATTTTTCTCTTTCTGGACAATTACATCCACTCTTGTGTCTGTAACTAAACCTGATACTGGTGACTTCTGAATTTTCATCCAACAGACCTCGCCTTAACTACAGACCCATAATGTCTAACTCTTGGGTTCCTGCACCTGCATGTCTTACACAGCTTCACACCCAACATTTCATGCTCCCTACATCAGCACTACAACCTGCCCCACACTTGCAAACACACCTCATACTTCTCTCCAGCCTCCATTGCCTATCCCCGTTAATGGTACCACCGTGTTGGATATCACCCTACACTCTCCCTCATCATACTTATCCAATCAGCCACTAAGTGTTCTGTGCTCTACCTCTTCAGCATCCCTCATGATATTCCCTTCTCTGCACGTTTGCCTTCTCTGATTCCATCCATCACACTACAGACACAGGGATCATTCCACAATGCAAATCAGATCACATTCTCCCTGGGATTTCAGTGTTTGAAGGCACTCCCCCTGATTGCAGGATAAAATCCAAACTTCTTAATATGACTTACTGTGGGGCAACTATATAATTTATCATCCAAACCATGATTTTGTAAAAGGAAACTTAACAATTATTAAAGTATAAATCGAGGCTATGCCAAACCAGACTGCACCATCACCCGCCTTTCAGGTATGTCGTGATCTGCTGTCTGCTCCATGGCCTTCCTTCTCTGCTCTAATCCTCACACTCTAACTCCAGCCAAACCTGATGGCTCCTTCTCCAATAGACTAGGTTAGCTGATGGCCACACTCACTTCCTTCTACCTAAATATCTTCACAAGCCTCTTTCTTCTCAGTGACCTCTTTTTCCTGAGAAGCACCTGTTTGTGTTTAAAACTCCAGTTTTCTTTACTCTTCTCCACCCATCCCAATGGAATGGCTTGATTTATGCTCTCAGTGTGCCCTGTACAGCCTTCTACTGCAGTTGTCTGCATTCTTTTGGACCGTCTACCGTGAGAATACAAAGCTTAAAAAGAAAAAAGAAATACACCCATGTGGATCTATGGATTAGGGGAGGCATTCTCTGAAAAGGGTGATCTGTTGTGAGTTGGGAAGACATCCCAAGAGAAATCTATTCTAGGAGCCCAGAGTTCCTCAATCATGGCATGCTATTCTCTTCCTGATATCTCCCCTCAACCCCCATTAAAACTCAATTATCCTTCGCACCAAATGCTTTCAAGGATTAGGGACAACTCTATAATGCAGTAGCCACGTTGGCAAAGGCATCACTCAGTCTATGCAGTAGATGACCAGAAACGAGGGGAAAATAAGGTTACACAGAAAACACTGCAATAACTCAAGTTTCTGAGCTAAGAGAGTAAGAAAAAAGTATTTTAATAACTGAATTTCCAAACCCATAGACTTAAGCCTACATCATAAAGGTGATGAAATTTGAGGTCCCAGGAAATTCCATTCGGGACTTGTCTCCACCAAGATGGTTTCATCTCCAAGTTTTAGATAATGTTCTATGTCGTTATTGTTTGGTCCAAAGGGGCAAAAGGTAGGTGGGACAATTAGTCTCTCCTTGTCTCTAATGAGGCTCTCAGGGAGTGTGGTCCTGGTGGCCATGGAGATGCCTATAAATGCTTGCTCTGTGATTCCCCTCAAACATCCTTCCTGCAGAGAGGACAACCAAGACTATGAACACCTGCTCCTCATATGCTCAGGACTTGCCTATATCTCCAAGATTTTCCAATTCTCACCATAAAGAGAAGCATTGGCCAGATATGCAGAGGTGAAGAAAACTTGATCACTACATCACCAACCTCCCCCAGGTAAGATTACAGCAGAGATATAAATATTTGTTTTCTAAGATATGAAATTCTTTTAGGAACTCCCTTTGCTAAATCTTCCAGGTCAAGGTATCCATAGTAGAAGTCCTGAATCCATCAGCTAGACCTTGAGATAAACTCAGCAGTAATCAGTTGTTTCTCTTTTCTTTATGAGCTATAAAGGAGTTGGGGCTGGGAACTGAAAAATGTAAACAGAGACACATATAGTCACAGAATTGGGCTGTGTATATTCCTGTGTGTTTTCAATGTTAAATATGCAAAACAAGAGTCAGTGAGTCCAGTAAGAATAGCATCAAAACTGAGTGTTGGAAATCGGGTGTGTAGGTAGGGTGGACAGACCTTGTCTCAGCAATTCTATCAATTGATTTGCAATATGGTCCATCCTGGAGCTTGATTTCTCATATCTTTACCATCCATGTGTAGGTTTCTGAATTTGCAGTTGTGCATTAACCTGGTTCTATGTCCATGAGCGGGGAAAACTGGTCAAGTGTCTCCGAGTTCCTCCTCCTGGGGCTCTCCATGCAGCCCCAGCAGCTGCTGCTGCTCTTTGTTCTCTTCCTGAGCATGTACCTGGCCACAGTCCTGGGAAACCTGCTCATCATCCTGGCCGTCAGCACAGACTCCCGCCTGCACACCCCCATGTACTTCTTCTTCAGCAACCTGTCCTTTGTGGACATCTGTTTTACCTCTACCATCGTCCCCAAGGTGCTGGCCAACCACACACTCGGAAGTCAGACCATCTCCTTCAGGAAGTCAGACCATCTCCTTCACTGAGTGTCTCATACAGATGTATTTTCTCATTGTGATCGTGGACACGGACCATTTCCTCCTGGCTGTGATGGCCTATGACTGCTTTGTTGCTGTGTGCCACCCCTTACACTACACAACAAAGATGACCCCTCAGCTCTGTGCCTTGCTGGTCACTGGGTCATGGGTCATTGCCCATCCAAATGCTCCGTTGCATACCCTGCTGATGGCTTGACTCTCATTCTGTGCAGACAACACGATCCCCCACTTCTTCTGTGATCTGACTCCTCTTCTGAGACTCTCCTGCTCTGACACACACATCAGTGAGATGATGATTCTTACTGTGGGGGCCCTGATAATGATCACCCCATTTGTTTGCATCCTGGTTTCCTACATTTGCGTCACCTGTGCTGTCCTAAGAGTCCCATCCACAAAGGGAAAATGGAAAGCCTTCTCCACCTGTGGCTCCCATCTGGCTGTGGTTTCCCTGTTCTATGGCACCATCATTGCTGTGTACTTCAACCCTTCATCCACCCACTCAACTGAGAAAGACATCGCTGCTGCTGTGATGTACACAGTGCTGACCCCCATGCTGAACCCTTTCATCTACAGCCTCAGGAACAAAGACTTGAAAGACGCCCTAAAAAAAGTGATTTCTATGAAAATTTTTGTGTTCAATAATGATATGGACTCTGAAAGTCATAAACTATCTTGTAATAAAATATATATATATTGTTTTCCTATTGTCTTGAACATAGCAGTTGTCCATCCATGTATTTGTCTTGGGAGAATGAAACTCTTGATACAAACTCTTCAAGTTAAAGAGGGAAAGAGAGATCCTTTTATCAAATGACCAAACTATTCCAACTGTCAATGCCCTCTAGCCAAAACCACCAGGAACACACCTTGAGTTTGTTGTGTTTATTACTCATTACAACAAGAAAGAACACCCTCAATGGAGAACTTTAGGACTTCTTAGGCGGGTGTTAGAAAGGTCTTTTAGGAATTGAGAGTGAGTGGTTTTAGCGAGGATTTAAGGAATCATGGCTTTGATCTGGATTAGATATTGTCAGAAAACCAGGGTAATTCTTATTGGGCACGTCAATATCTTATCTAGAAGGAGGGAAGACTAGAGGGAAGGGAAGGCTGTAATTTGTAAGCAATCAGCCATCACTTATATCAACCAGGATGGGGATGTTTGGTCATTTCTGTGGCTTGCACAATGTTGATGGTTTTGTCTGTGTTCAGACATGAGCACAGTGGTCTTGTTTTGTCTTGATCTGCCATGGTCACAGAGTGACCTTGTCTGATACTGATGTTCTGTGAATTTCTCTAGGTTCAACAGGGGAAGGGTTCATTTAGGGTTCCAGAAAGTCCTAACTCTGCCAGGCATTTGAGCTAATATTCTCATCTTTTAACCTGAGCTTTATGTATCATACAACATAACAGCAGGAATATGGGTAATTTAAACAAGAAAGAACTAACTTCCTCAATCTCAATGCCCAGCCATGGCAACTTCAGCTTTTTCTTGCCTTCTGTCAATGTGCTCAGGTATTTGTACGAAGACCCTAATTTATATCTTGGCTTTCCACTTTCATTTTATAATAAACTTTTTCCAAATTTCTATATAATCTCCACTTTTTTTATTTTACTGCCTATTATATTTCCATCCAATTCCTTTAGCAAAATTTACTCACTAGTAGTTTGTTTCTGCATTAAAACATAATGGAAGTAGCATTTAAAATGTGATTTTTTAAATTTATTTTGAAAACAATTATGGGAAATAAAAAATTGAGAAATCTTTGATACTGCACAAAACACCACTGAACAGGATGCTCCAGATTTTGAGGAGGAAAGAGGAAAATAAGGTAGTTTTTCTTAATTTGTCATTTCAGAGAGATGGGCAAGATGACACCTTGTGTGAAAACTGGTAGAAATCAGAATCAGAGGCTTTTTCTGAGTTTAACATATGATTTTCTTTTTATACTTATCAGATTTGTGTATTAAGATATTTGCCTTAAAGAATACATGGTAGTGTTTTCAATACTTAGTCTATATATCCATGAATTCTTCATAATATGATAGAAAGTGCCTGTTCCTTGAAAGTTTGAAAGAAATCACCAGCCTTTCGTTTGTATGTGGGCATGTGAAAAGGGTAGGGGGATGTGGGAAGAGAGAAGGGGTGATGTTTTTAAACATCTCCCTCGCTTAGTAAACTATATTACTTTTTATTTCATGTATGTTAGTTTTTGCTACCTTTACATTTTTACAGAAAATCATATACTTCACTAAGTTTTCAAATGTATTAACATGTGACTGTGTCTAGTATTTCTATATATGTTTTAAAATCTTTTTATATTTATTACTATTCTTTTTGTTTCTAACATTATTCATATTTTTCTTGATCACTTTTGGTAGAGACTTGTACTATTTATTTCTTCTGAACCAGTTTTGGATTCATAATTAATTCTAATAATTTTCTAGTTTATAAAATCTATTTTATCTGAGTATCCTTGGTCATGTTTCCCGTGAACATCTAAGTTTTGTATCCTGTTTTATCATTAACATTAATTCACGAAACATAAAATTCTAAAACGTGCTTAGAAATATATATCTGAATACTTGTTGCCTACGCGTCTACTCTAACTTATAGTGACCCCATAGGACAGAGTAGGACGACTGCCCCATAAGGTTACTGAGGAGCCCTGGTGGCCCAGTGGTTAAGAGCTCTGCTGCTAACCAAAAGGTCAGCAATTCAAATCCTCCAGTCGCTCCTTGGTAAACCCTATGGGACAATTCTACCTTTGGGCTCGTTATGAGATGGAATTCACCGGAGGCAACAGATTATGGGAAACTTTATGGGAGCCAACTGCCACACCACCCACGGAGTGGCTGGTGGGTTTGAACTGTTGCCCATTTGGTTAGCAGCCGGCCACTTAAGTACTGTGTACCACTGTGTCACCAGGGCTGTTTATATACTTGAATTGAAGGGGGGGCGGGAAAAAACCGTTACCGTCGCCCTATAGGACAGAATAGAACTGCCCTACAGGGTTTCCAAGGCTATAACACTTACAGGGAGCCCGGGTGGCCCAGTAGTTAAGAGCTTGGCTGCTAACCAAAAGGTTGGCAGTTCGAATCCACCAAGCTGCTCCTTGGAAGCCCTATGGGGCAGTTCTACCCTGTCCTGTAAGGTGCTATGAATTGGAATCTACTGGACGGCCACAGGTTTGATTTTTTTCTTTTTATACAAATTGTTCAGTGATGTTAGTTACATTTTTCACAATGTGTCAGCATTCTCTTTCATTGTGTTCTGGTTGTTTCATTTCCAGTACTCTGGTTTCTCTGCACGCTTATCTTCTCGTCTTTGCTTTAGAGTTATTGGTGACCTTTTGATCTCATATAGTTGTGTTTTTTTTTTAATAGCACTGTACTCATGGGTTCCAGAAAGTTTTTATCAAATTATTTCCTAACAGCAAGATATGAGATTGCCTTCTCACCACACTCTTATCAGCCCTGGCATTTTAATATTTTGCCAATTTATTAAATAAAACAATACTGAATTTTTGTTTCAATTTGCGTATATGCTTCAATTTCCATTTCCTTTCTTTTTGCCAACGAGAACAAACTTTTTCACTTATTCTTTTAAATTGTCCATTCTGTGCTTTAACTGTTTTTCACTTAAGTTTTTTCTTATTTATGAGTTTAAAAAACACTGATTCAGTAATAAATTGTTAAATAATATTTATTATGTCAGACATCTTTTCACAAATGATGCAAAATGCTTCTGCCAGTTTATACTTGGACTTTTGGTCTCGTTAATGGTGTTTTGGGTATATAAAATAATTAAAATTTTATGTAATCACCACTAGCAAGCATTTCTTTTGTGGTTTCTCCACTTCTCTTACAGTTTATCTTTCCCTCCCCTTTCTGTCATTATTTAAATCTTTAGCTACATTTTCTTCTAGCTTTTAGGTTTAACTTTTAAATAAATCCACAATCAATATAATTTCATTTTCTCAAATATATATCAAATTGTCTCAGTTCATTTTTAATGATCTTCCCTTTCCTGAATGATCTGTAGCACCACTTTTACCATTTGCAAAATGCTATGATGTGGAATACATATTGAAAACTTATCATGTTCCAGGCAGTTGACCAAGTCCTTTCTCTAAGGTATCTATTTTAATAATCATGGCAATGAGGTAAGTATCCTTATCTTCCCCACTCAAGACATCCCAGGTTTAGAGAGATTCAGTGATTGGTCAGAGTCCTGCAGTAAGTCATGATGGAGCCAGGATTGAGACATATCCAACTCCATGACCAAGTACATCCTCTGAACAACTCTGTAAATTCATATATATCTATATAGAAATAGAGATAGATATGTTTTTATCCTCTCTGTTCTGCTACATCAATGTGTTTTTATTATTGTGCCAATACTGGGCTTTTTTTTTTTTAATTTTTTGTAGGGGGAGGAGACTTCACAATACTTTGCAGTATCTGGTAAATTATTCTTGTAAAACTACGTCAACCTACAGGTACAAGAATTTTATTGTTGTAAACACACAGACGTAACACCTGAAAGAGCCCAGGTATCCATCAAAGGGAACCGATAGATTATTGTTCATCCTTATAAGGGAATCCAATACATCCACTAAAATGAATACAGATTTGTACGTTCTTACATAGAAAGAACTCTAAGATGTATTTTTAAGAGTGTTTTACAGAATGATTTCTGTGTCAATAAGAGAATACAGAAGACATAGACGTACACTCCTAAGAAAAGCCATGGCTGTGTGGAGTCTGCATTGGAGTTTTACTTTTCTCATCCCACAGTCCTGCTTCCAACTCCTTCTTCCACAGGTGTTGATCTCTGGTAATCATTTAGTACCCCAAACACCACCTTAGCATGTGTTTTTGGAGAACCCAAGCTGAGACAACATCTTAACATCAGTAACAACTGCATGGTTACCATTATGGATTGAATTGTGTCCCTCAAAAATATATGTTGTAAATCCTAACCCCTATACCTGTGGATGTGATCCTGTTTGGGAAAACGATCTTCTTTGTTATTTCAATGAGGCCATCTCGGTGTAAAGTGTGTTTTAAACCAATCACTTTTGAGATGTAAAAAGAGTAGATTAGGAATAGAAGCAAGCAAGCACGAATGGGGGGAGATAGATGCAACGCCACATGAAAATCCCCAAGGAACGGAGGAACAAAAGCAAAAAAGAGGCAAGAGAGACAGAAAGCCTTCCCCTAAAGCCAGCACCCTAAATCCAGACTTGTAGCCGCCTAAACTGTGAGAAAATAAACTTCTGTTTGTTAAAGCCCTCACTTGTCTAGTTCTGTTGTAGAAATACTAAGAAACTAAGACAACCACAATGAAAAAGAACAGCTACATCATGCTGCCTGACCAAAGTTTAGCTACCTAGACCATTTGCCATATCACTGTTTATTGAAAACATCATTTAGTAGTTTACTGAAAATATAATTCTACAAAATACAGTGATACTATCCACTAACCTTACTTGATTTCTCATGCATTTAGCATTGTTTACAATTAGTTTCTTTTTAAAACTTACATGTCTATTAGAGCCTTAAAAACTATTATCTCCTTGCTCCCTGTCTCCTTGTTCCATTTATTTTGTCACCGCCTCACCTATCATCCCATATGTGTCCTGTCCTTCTGAGTTTTATTCTTGGACTTCTTCCATCTCACTCTCCACTCTCTCCCTGGACAATTACATCCACTTTCACGTTTATAACTGAACCTGATGTGGTGACTTCTAAACCCATACCCATCAGAAGTCCCCCTGACTGTTGTTTTTGTTAGGTGCCATCGAGTCAGTTCTGACTCATAGCAACCTTACGTACAACAAAATGAAACACTGCCCAGTCCTGTGCAATACTCACAATCCTCACAATCATTGTTATGCTTGAGCCCATTCTTGCAGCCACTGTGTCAATCCATCTTGTTGAGGGCCTTTCTCTTTTTCGCTGGCCCTCTACTTTACCAAGCATGATGTCCTTCTCCAGGGACTGATCCCTCCTGATAACATGTCCAAAGCATGTGAGACGTAGTCCTACCATCCTTGCTTCTAAGGAGCATTCTGATTGTACTTCTTCCAAGATAGATTTGTTCGTTCTTTTGCCAGTCCATGGTATAATCAATATTCTTCACCAATACCACAATTCAAAGGCATCAATTCTTCTTCAGTCTTCCTTATTCATCGTCCAGCTTTAGCATGCATATGAGGTGATCGAAAACACCCATAGCGTGGGTCAGGCGCAGCTTAGTTTTCAAGGTGACATCTTTGCTTTTCTACACTTTAAAGAGGTCTTTTGTAGCAGATTTGCCTAATGCAATGCGTCTTTTAATTTCTTGAGTGCGGCTTCCATGGGTATTGATTGTGAATCCAAGTAAAATGAAATCGTTGACAACTTCAATCTTTTCTCCATTTACCATGATGTTGCTTATTGGTCCAGTTGTAAGAATTTTTGTTTTCTTTACATTGAGGTGTAATCCATACTGAAGGCTGTGGTCTTTGATGTTCATCAGTAAGTGCTTCGAGTCCTCTTCACTTTCAGCAAGCAAGGTTGTGTCATCTGCGTAATGAAGGTTGTTAATGAGTCTTCCTCCAATCCTGATGCCCCGTTCTTCTTCATACAGTCCATCTTCTCAGATTATTTGCTCAGCATAATTGGTAGCATAGATTGAATAGGTATGGTGAAAGGATACAACCCTGATGCACACCTTTCCTGACTTTAAACTACGCAGTATTCCCTTGTTCTGTCCAAACAACTGCCTCTTGATCTGTGTACAGGTTCCTCATGAGCACAATTAAGTGTTCTGGAATTCCCATTCTTCGCAATGTTCTCCATAATTTATTATGATTCACACAGTGGAATGCCTTTGCATAGTCAATAAAACACAGGTAAACATCTTTCTGGTATTCTCTGCTTTCAGCCAGGACCCATCTGACATCAGCAATGATATCCCTCATTCCATATCCTCTTCTGAATCCAGCTTGAATTTCTGGCAGTTTCCTGTTGATATATTGCTACAATGGCTTTTGAATGATCTTCAGCAAAATTTTACTTCTGTGTGATATTAATGATATTTCTCAATAATCTCTGCATTCGGTTAGATCACCTTTTGTGGGAATAGGCATAAATATGGATCTCTTCCAGTCAGTTGGCCAGGTAGCTGTCTTCCAAATTTCTTGGCATAGAAGAGCAAGCACTTCCAGCACTGCATCCATTTGTTGGAACATCTCAATTGGTATTCCGTCAATTCCTGGAGCCTTGTTTTTTGCTAGTGCCTTCAGTGCAGCTTAGACTTCTTCCTTTCAGTACCATCAGTTCTTGATTATATGGTTGAATGTCGACCAATTCTTTTTGGTATGGTGACTCTGTGTATTCTTTCCATCTTCTTTTGATGCTTCCTGCGTCATTTAATATTTTCCCCGTAGGATCCTTCAATATTGCAAATTGAGGCTTGAATTTTTTCTTCAGTTTTTTCAGGTTGAGAAATGCTGAGTGTGTTCTTCCCTTTGGTTTTCTACCTCCAGGTCTTTGCACATGTCATTATAATATTTTACTTTGTCTTCTCGAGTTGCCCTTTGAAATCTTCTGTTCAGCTCTTTTACTTCATCTTTTCTGCTGTTTGCTTTAGCTACGTGACGTTAAAGAGCAAGTTTCAGAATCTCTTCTGACATCCATTTTGGTCTTTCTTTCCTGTCTTTTTAATGACCTCCTGCTTTCTTCATGTATGATGTCCTTGATGTCATTCCACAACTCTTCTGGTCTTTAGTCATTAGTGTTCAGTGCATCAAATCTATTCTTGAGATGGTCTCTAAATTCAGGTGGGATATATTCAGTGTTGTACTTTGTCTCTCGTGGACTTGTTCTAATATTCTTCAGTTTCAACTTAACTTGCATATGAGCAATTGATGGTCTGTTTTGGGCCCCTGGCCTTGTTCTGACTGATGATATTGAGCTTTTCCATCATCTCTTTCCACAGACATAGTTGATTTGATACTTGTGTATTCATCTGGCAAGGTCCACATGTATAGTCACAGTTCATGCTGGTGAAAAAGGTTTTTGCAAAATTCTGTCATGGGATCTCAGCATTGTTTCTATCACCAAGGCCATATTTTCTAACTACCAGTTCTTTGTCTCCAACTTTCACATTCCAATCACCAGTAATTATCAATGCATCCTGATGTCATGTTAGATCACTTTCAGACTGCTGAAGTTGGTAAAAGTCTTCAATTTCTTCATCTTTGGCCTTAGTGGTTGGTGCATAAATTTGAATAATAGTTGTATTAACTGGTCTTCCTTTTAGGCATATGGATATTATCTTATCACTGTCAGTGTTGTACTTCAGGATAGATCTTGAAATGTTCTTTTTGAGGATGAATGCAACACCATTCCTCCTCAATTTGTCATTCCTAGCATAGTGAACCATATGGTTATCGGAGTCAAAATGGCCAATACCGGTCCATTTAAGCTCACTAATGCCTAGGACATCAATATTTATGCATTCCATTTCATTTTTGATGATTTCCAATCTTCCTATATTCATACTTCGTACATTCCATGTTCCAATTATTAGTGGATATTTGCAGCTGTTTCATCTCATTTTGAGTTGTGTCACATCAGCAAATGAAGGTCCCTAAAGCTTGACTCCACCCACATCATTAAGGTCGACTCTACTTTGAGGAGGCAGCTCTTCTCTATCGTATTTTGAGTGCCTTCCAACCCGAGGGGCTCATCTTTCGGCACTATATCAGACAATGTTCCGCTGCTATTCACAAGGTTTCCACTAGCTAATTCTTTTCAGAAGTAGACCACCGGGTCCTTCTTCCTAGTCGGACTTAGTCTGGACGCTCAGCTGAAACCTGTTTGCCATGACTGTAGACCCATAATACTCAACTCTTGGGCTCCTCCACCTGGATGTCTTACAGCTTCACACCCGACATTTCCTGTTGCCTCCATCAGCACACAACCTGCCCCCACATGGGCAAACACACCTCATACCTCTCTTCAGCTTGCATTGCCTATCCCAGTTGATGGTACCACTGTGTTGGGTATCACCTTACACTCTCTTTCAGCCCACATAGCCGATCAGTCAGCCACTAAGTGCTCTGCACTCTACCTCCTTAGCATCCTTCATGATAGTCCCCATTTACCACGTTCAGGGTCTCACGTCTGGCTGAACTATGACAACACTTAATATTGGTCTCTATGGCTCAGAGTTTCCCTTCTCTGATTCCACTCACCACACTGCAGTCACAGGGACCTTTCTGCAATGCAAATCATATCACATCCTTCCTGGGATTGCAGTCTTTGAAGGCAGTCCCTCTGATTCCAGGATAAAATCCAGACTTTTTAATATGGCTTATTGTGGGGTGACTATAAAATTTATCATCCAAACAATGATTGGGTAAAAGAAGGCTTATCAATAATTAGAGGTAAAATCAGACTTGCCAGGCAAACGAAACTGTATGAACACCCTCCTTTCAGTGATGCTGTGATCTGCTATCTGCTCCTCACTTTTCTTTCCCTGCTCTAATCCTCACACTAACTCCAGTCAAACCTGATTGCTCCTTCTCCAACAGGCTAGGTTACCTGATGGCCTCACTTACCTCCTTCTACCTAAATATCTTCACAAGCCTCCTTCCCCAAACTGACCTCTGTTTTCTGAAAAGCACCTATTTGTATTTAAAACTCAAGTCTTTCTTTACACTTCTCCATCTACCCCAATGGAATTGCTTGATCTATGCTCCCAATGTGCCATGTATTACCTTCTCCAGCAGTTGTCTGCATTTTGGGGTGGGGGTGGGGGGGTTTCCACTATGAGAATATAAGGACCTTGAAAGGAGAAACACACTTGCAGATCTATGGATTAGGGTGGCACTCTCTGAATAAGGTGACCCCTTGTGAGTTGGGAAGATGTCCCAAGAGAAATCTACTCCAGGAGCTTGGAGTTCATCAATCATGGGATGTTATGCACTTCCTGATATCTCCCCTTCTTCCCTCTACCCCATTACACACAGATTATCCTTCACACCAAATGCTTTAAGGAGTAAGGACAACTTTATAGTGCACCCCAGCATTCCCATTGGCAAAGGCATCGCTGAGTCCATGCAGTAGATGACCAGACATGAGAAGAAAACAGGCTTAAAGAGATAACACTATAATCCACCCAGTTTCTCAGCTTAGAAATCAAGAAGAAAAATGTCCTAATAATGGAATTTCCAAACGTATAAACCTCAGCACAGTCAGCAAGGTGATGAGATTTGAGGCCCCAGGGAATTTTATTTGGGAATTGTCTCCACCCAGATTGCTTCATTTCCGAGTTCTGACCTAGGAGTTAACTAACATTCTTTGTCATCATTGTTGGGTCCAAAGGGACTAGGAAGTAGGTGGCATAATTACTTTCTGCTTGTCTATAATGAGACTCTCAGGAACTCTGGTCCCAGTGGCCATGAAGCCTCTGTAAATGCCTGCTCTGTGATTGCCCCAAACATCCTTCCTGCACACAGGGCCAAGGCCATGAACTTCCTGACTTCACTCACTCAGGACTTGTCTTTATTTCCAAAACTTTCTCATCTTTAGAATACAGTGGAGCATTAGCCATTCCATAGTGACAGCACCCACTTCTCCCAGGTAATACTATGTTGTTGTTGTTATATTGTTAGGTTCCATAGAGTCAGGTCTGACTCACAGCAACCCTATGTACAAATGAAGGAAACACTGCCCAGTTGTGAACCATCCTTACAATCATTTCTAAGTTTGAGCCCATTGTTGCAGCCACTGTGTCAATCCGTGTTGTTGAGGGTCTTTTCTTTTTTGCTGACCCTCTACCAAGCATGATGTCCTTCTCCAGGGACTGGTTCCTCCCGATAATATATCCAAAGTACATGAGATGAAGTCTTGCCACCTTCGCTTCTAAGGAGCATTCTGGTTGCACTTCTTCCAAGACAGATTTGTTCTTTCTTCTGGCAGTCCATGATATTCAATATTCTTCACCAACACCATAATTCAAAGACATCAGTTCTTCGGCCTTCCTTATTTATTGTCCAGCTTTTTCATGCATATGAGGCAATTGAAAACCCCATAGCTGGGGTCAGGGGCACTTTAGTCTTGAAAATGACATCTTTGCTTTTTCACACTTTTAAGAGGTCTTTTGCTGCAGATTTGCCCAAAGAAATATGTCCTTTGATTTCCCAACTGTTGCTTCCATGGGTGTTGATTGTGGATCCAAGTAAAATGAAATTCTTGACAACTTCAATATTTTCTCCATTTATCATAATGTTGTTTATTGGCCCAGTTGTGAGGGTTTTTGTTTTCTTTATGTTGAGGTATAATCCATACTGAAGGCTGTGGTCTCTGATCCAGCATCAGAGCAACACCCAAGCCACTACAGTATGACAAACTGACAGATGAATAGGTAAGATAATAGCAGTGGAGATGTCAAATTTATTTATGAAGGAGTAAAGTTTAATAACTCGCTTTGCTAAATGTTGCAGATCCAGGAAGCAATAGTAGGAATCCTGAATCCATCAGCTGGAGCTTGCGATAAACCCAGTAATAGTCAGCTGTTTCTCTTGTCTCTTTAGGAGCAACTGAGTATTTGGGGAATGGAACTGGGAAACGTAAGAGAGACACACAGAGTAATAGAGTTGGACTATGTATATGACTGTGTGCTTTTTAACATAAAATATACAAAATAAGAGTCAGTGAGTCCAGTAGGAATAGCATTAGGACTGAGTGTTGTAAATTGGGTGTGTAGGCAGGGTGGACAGATCTTATCCTAGCAACTATATTGCTTTGCAATGTAGTCAATCCTGGAGCTTGATTTGTCTTGTCTTAACCATCCATGTGCAGGTTTTTAAATTTGCTGTTGTGTATTAACTTGGGTCTGTGCCGATGAGAGTGGAAAACCAGTCGAGTGTCTCCAAGTTCCTCCTCCTGGGGCTCTCCAGGCAGCCCCAGCAGCAGCACCTCCTCTTTGTGCTCTTCCTGAGCATGTACCTGGCCACAGTCCTGGGAAACCTGCTCATCATCCTGGCCATCAGCACAGACTCTCACCTGCACACCCCCATGTACTTCTTCCTCAGCAACCTGTCCTTCGTGGATGTCTGCTTCTCCTCCACCAGTGTCCCCAAGGTGCTGACCAGTCACATACTCAGGAGTCAGACCATCTCCTTCTCTGGGTGTCTCACACAGCTGTATTTTCTCATTGTGTTTGCAAACATGGACAGTTTCCTCCTGGCTGTGATGGCCTATGACCGCTTTGTTGCTGTGTGCCACCCCTTACACTACACAACAAAGATGACCCCTCAGCTCTGTGCCCTGCTGGTTGCTGGCTCATGGATCATTGCTAATCTGAATGCTCTGTTGCATACCTTGCTGATGGCTCGCCTCTCATTCTGTGCAGACAACATGATCCCCTACTTCTTCTGTGATGTGACTTCTCTCCTAAGACTCTCCTGCTCTGACACACACCTCAATGAGATTATGATTCTTACTGAGGGGGCCTTGATATTGATCATCCCATTTGTTTGCATCCTGGTTTCCTACATTTGTATCACCTCTGCTGTCCTGAGAGTCCCAACCACAAAGGGAAGATGGAAAGCCTTCTCTACCTGTGGCTCCCACCTGGCTGTAGTTTTACTCTTCTATGGCACCATCATTGTTCTGTATTTCAACCCTTCATCTTCTCACTCAGCTGAGACAGACACTGCATCTACTGTGATGTACACAGTGGTGACCCCCATGCTGAACCCTTTCATCTACAGCCTCAGGAACAAGGATATGAAAGAGGCTCTAAGAAAAATGATTGCCATGAAAATTTTTTCTGTTCAATATTGACATGGATTCTGAGTATTATAGAGGGGAACTGGTATCTAATAAAATCCTATTTGCTTTTCCTACTGTGTGAAACCTAGCAGTTTTCCTTTGTAAGAGGTTCATCCCTGTATTTACTTGGTGAGAATGAATCTCCTGATACAAAGACTTTTCAGGTAAAATGTGTAAGGAGAGATCCTTTTACCAAATAACTGGACTATTCCAACTGCCAAAGTCCTTCTGTCAAAACCCTCAGGAATACACCTCTAGTTTAATGGGTTTATTACGCATTACAACAAGAAAGAACACAGTCTTTGGGCAACCCTGGGACTTCTTAGTAGGAGGGTGTTAGAAAGTATTTACAAGATTTGAACTAGTGTGAGGTGATTTTTGGTGAGAATTTAAACCATCAGTGCTTTGATCTGGATTAGGTGTTGTCACAAAGCAGGGCTAATTCTCACTGGGCATGTTAATATCTTATCTAGAAGGAGAGAGGCCGTGATAATAATTACCCCACTTGTTTGCATCCTGATTTCCTACATTTGTGTCACCTGTGCTATCCTGAGAGTCCCATCCACAAAGGGAAAATGGAAAGCCTTTTCCACCTGTGGCTCCCACCCGGCTGCGGTTTCCCTCTTCTATGGCACCATCATTGGTGTGTACTTGAACCCTTCATCCATCCATTCAGCTGAGAAAGACATCACTGCTGCTGTGATGTACACAGTGGTTACCCCATGCTGAACCCTTTCATCTACAGCCTCAGGAACAAGGACTTGAAAGGGGCTCTAAGTGCTGGAGGGTAAAAATATCACAAAGTTTAGTAAAGCAAAAAGGAGGTTTTATTCTGTGTATATTTAAAGAGGCAAAAGTAGGAAATCGGACAAGCATGATGCCACAGTTAATGTCTGCCCAAATCCAAGGAAATATTACAGAACAGGCAAGAGTGGGAAAATGGACAAGCATGATGCTACAGCCATGTCTGCCCGAGTCCAAGGAATATTACAGAATAGGTAAGAATGGGAAAACGGACAAGCATGCTGCCAGAGCCATGTCTGCCCGAGTCCAAGGACCGTTACAGAGGTATCAGTATATATTAACATTACAAAATGGGCAAAACCATTGAAAGCTTCACCTCTTCAGATTGGCTAAAAACTGTGATCCTACATTTTGAATCATCTTTCTTAACAATCATTGGTACAGGTTTCAGCAAAGACACTCAGGAAGGTCTTCATTGGTTCAACAAATTTTCTATTCACTAAATGCTACCAGAAAAAGACAAGCGTGGAAAGTCTTTTGTGTTCTGGTTGAATGGTTTATGTGAAAGATTCCCTAAAAGATATTTTCCAAGATTATCTTAGCTATTGTCTTTATACCTCAGGGCCCAGTTGGTGTGTACTTGAGTCCTTGTGAGTCCAGCTCCAGCTGAGTCACATTCTCTATGCTCAAGGACAGGGAATAATGATTCCAATATTATTTCCTAAATCATAAGAAAAGTGATTGCTATGAAAATTTTTTCTGTTCAATAATGACATGTACTCTGAATGTCATAAAGGAAACTAGTTTGTAATAAAATCTTTTTTTTTTTTTTTCCCTATTCCCTGAAACGTAGCAGTTGTCCATCCATGTATTTGTCTTGGGAGAATGAAACTCTTGATACAGACTCTTCAAGTTAAGAGGGAAGGAGAGATCCTTTTAATAAATGACTGAACTATTCCAACTGCCAATGCCCTCCAGCCAAAACCACCAGGAACATACCTCTAGTTTATTGTGTTTATTACTCATTGCAACAAGAAAGAACACAATGGAGAACTGTGGGACTTTTCAGTAGAAGGGTGTTAGAAATGTCTTACGGATTTGAGTGTGAGTTAATTTTTGTGAGGATTTAAGGGATCAGTGCTTTGATCTGAATTAGATGTTGTCAGAAATCTGGGGTAATTCTTATTGTGAGTGTCAATATCTTATCTAGAAGGAGGGAGATGGAAGCCGTAGTTGGTTAGAAATCAGTCATCAGTCATATCAGCCAGAATGAGGGATGTTTGGTCATTTCTGGAGCTTGGACAATGTTTATGGTTTTGTCTGTGTTCAGACAGGACCACAGTGGTCTTGTTTTGTCTTGAACCATCATGGTCACACAGTGAGCTTGTCTAATACTGATGTTCTATGAATTTCTCTATGTTCAACAGGGGAAGGGTTCGTTTAGGACAGAAATTCAGTACATCTTAGAAATATGTATGTAGCTGCAAATGGTGACAAGTGCTAGGAAGGCGAAAAGATTCTAAGAGAGTGTTGTCGGGGAATATTCTGGAGAGGCCTCTGGGGAAATGGCATTTAAACTGAGACCGGAAGATGAGATGTGGGTGTTGGATGTTCCAGGTAGGGGGAAGAGCATGTGCTAAGACCCTGGGGTGGGAAAGAGTGGGATTTGAGAATATCTAGGCGTAAACTAGGCTACAAGACCTTTATGAAGGAAATCACACAAGAGATTTAACACTATAAGTTCTGACATTATAAAATGTTCCTGGACTGGCAGGAACATTTCAATTCTTCTCATCGTAATTGATAGATTTAGTGCTACTATAAACAAAAGCACAATGGAATTTTTGGAAGAAAGTTGATGGATTCTAAATGGCACTTAGAAGGATAAACATGATTTAAAAGGGTTAGAAAAATCGAAAGACTAGTAAGAGGAAGATTGCCTTAACAACAGAATGTCCTTTTAAAAACATCTACATCATATTTAAAAGCTACAATGATTAAGGCAGTTTGGTACTGGCGCAAGAGCTAGATGTTTTAATAAGAATAGTTCAGAAATGGATCCTAGTATATGTACAAACTTAGTATATGATTACCTAGCCCTCAAGGTGACATCTTTGCACTTCAGCACATTAAAGAGTCTTTTGCAGCAGATTTGCCCAGTGCAATGCATGTTTTGATTTCTTGATGGCGGCTTCCATGGGTGTTGACTGGGGATCCAAGTAAAATGAAATCCTTGACAACTTCAATCTTTTCTCCATTTATCATGATGTCGCTTATTGGTCCATCTGTGAGGATTTTTATTTTCTTTACGTTGAGGTGTAATCCATACTGAAGTCTATGGTCTTTGATCTTCATCGGTAAGTGCTTCGATGGTTGTGTCATCTCCATAAGGCAGGTTGTTAATGAGTCTTCCTCCAATCCTGATGCCGCATTCTTCATATAGTCCAGCTTCTTGGATTATTTGCTTAGCATACAGATTGAGCCAGTATGGTGAAAGGATACAACACTGATGCACACATTTCCTGACTTTAAACCATGCAGTATTCCCTTGTTCTGTCATACGACTGCCTGTTGATCTATGTACGGGTTCCTCATGAGCACAATTAAGTGTTCTGGAATTCCCATTCTTCTCAATGTTCTCCATAATTTGTTATGGGCCACTCAGTCAAATGCCTTTGCATAGTCAATAAAACACAGGTAAACATTGGTGAGTAGTGTCTGGGGTCTTAAAAGCCTGTGAGCGGCCATCTAAGATACTCCAC
>NW_004443960.1:2998559-2999816 GCF_000243295.1 Trichechus manatus latirostris
GAGCAAGTTTGAGAGTCTTTTCTGACATCCATTTTGGTCCTTTCTTTCTTTCCTGTCTTTTTAATGACCTCTTGCTTTCTTCATGTATGATGTCCTTGATGTCATTCCACAACTCGCCTGGTCTTCAGTCATTAGTGTTCAATGCGTCAAATCTATTCCTGAGATGGTCTCTAAATTGGGTTGGGATATATTCAAGTTCGTACTTCTGACCCAAGCCATGGTGTTTTCAATCGCTTCATGTGCATATGAAAGCTGGATGATGAATAAGGAAGACTGCAGAAGAATTGATGCCTTTGAATTGTGATGTTGGTGAAGAATATTGAATGTACCATGGACTGACAAAAGAACGAACAGATCTGTCTTGGAAGAAGTATAACAGAATGCTCATTAGAAGCAAGGATGGCGAGACTACGTCTCACATACTTTGAACATGTTATCAGGAGGGATCAGTCCCTGGAGAAGGACATCATTCTTGGTAAAGTAGAGGGTCATCAAAAAAGGAGATCCTGAATAAGATGGATTGTCAAAGTGGCTGCAACAATGGGCTCAACCATAACAATGATTATGAGGATGGCGCTGAACGGAGCAATGTTTCGTTCTGTTGTACATAGAGTTGCTATGAGTGGGAACCGACTCGACTGCACCTAACAACAACAACAGTGTATGATGAAGGTGGCATAGCAAATAATAAGGGAAAGGAAGAATTGTTCAAGAAATGTTGTTGAAATGATTCATTAACATAAGGATGTGGAATTTAGATGATAATCCCATATCTCATGCTAAAATGAATTCTGGAAAGAATAAAGAATTAAATGTACAAAACAAAACCCAAATCACCACCACCAACACAAAACCCCATCAGAGAACAGCTAAAGATAATATAAGGACTATTTTAGCTACCTCTGGGTAGAGTAATACTTTCTTATTCTTATTAACGAATAATGACAAAAATCATAAAGGAAAAAGATGGACTTGGTAACATGAAAGTTTTAAATTCTTATTTATAAAGAAATAGCACAAACGATACAATATAAAAGAATTCAACATAAAATCCTTTTAAAAAATGAAAAGGTAAACAATAACTGGGGAACTTTTGCACAAACTGATAATGACTAAATTTTTTTTATTGTACTTTAGGTGAAGGTTTACAGAACAAATATTTTCTCATTAAACAGTCAGTACACATATTGTTTTATGACATTGGTTAACAACCCGACAACATGTCGACATGCTCCCTTCTCAGCCTTGGAGGAACTT
>NW_004443960.1:3000087-3004780 GCF_000243295.1 Trichechus manatus latirostris
TTGGGTTCCCTATCACCAGCTTTCCTGTCCCCTTCTGCCTTCTAGTCCTTGTCCCTGGACTGCTGTGCCTCATTAGTTCCGTTTTGTTTTATGGGGCTGTCCAATCCCTGGCTGAAAGGTGAACGTCGGGAGTGACTTCACCACTGAGCTAAAAGGGTGTCCAGGGGCCATACTCTCGGGTTTTATCCAGTCTCTGTCAGGCTAGTAAATCTGGTCCTTTTTTTTGTGCATTAGAATTTTGTTCTATATCCTTCTCCAGCTCTGTCCAGAACCCTCTGTTGCGATCCCGGTCAGAGCAGTCAGTGGTGGTAGCTGGGCACCATCTAGTTGTACTGGACTTAGTCTGGTAGAGGCCGTGGCAGCTGTGGTCCATTAGTCCTTTGGACTAATCTTTTCTTTGTATCTTGTTCTCTTCATTCTCCCTTCCTCCTGAAGGGGTGAGACCAGTGGAGTATCTTAGATGGCTGCTTATAGGCTTTTAAGACCCCAGACGCTACTCACCAAGGTAGAATGTAGAACATTGTCTTTATAAACTGTGTTATGCCAGTTGAGCTAGATGTTCCCCGATGACTTAATATTTTGAATTTAAAAAATTTTATAAGCCATTAAAATATTAACTACCCAATACCAAGAAGATACGAACAATTTTTAGAAAAAGAAACATGAATGGCTAAAAGAAATACGAATATTCAACCTTACTAGTAATTTGTTGTTGTTAGATGCTGTCAAGTTGATTCTGACTCATAGCGACCCTATGTACAACAGAACAAAACACTGCCCCATCCTGTGCCATCCTGACAAGCATTGTTATGCTTGAGCCCATTGTTGTAGCCTCAGTGTCAGTCCATCTCGTCAAGGTCTTGCTCTTTTTTGCTGACCCTCTACTTTACCAAGCATGACATCCTTCTCCAGGGACTGGTCCCTCCTGATAACATGTCCAAAGTATGTGAGATGAAGTCTTGTCATCCTTGCTTCCAAGGAGCATTCCAGCTGTACTTCTTCTAAGACAGACTTGTTTGTTCTTCTGGCACTCCATGGTATATTCAGTATTCTTTGCCCACACCATAATTCAAAGGTGTCAATTTTTCTTTGGTCTTCCTTATTCATTGTCCGGCTTTGGCATGCATATGAGGTGATTGAAAATACCATTGCTTGGGTCAGGTGCACTTAGTCCTCAAAGTGACATCTTTGCTTTTTAACACTTGAAAGAGGTCTTTTACTGCAGATTTGTGTAATGCAATACGCCCTTTGATTTCTTGACTGTTGCTTCCATGGGCGTTGATTGTGGATCCAAGTAAAATGGAGTTCTTGACAACTTTAATATTTTCACTGTTTATCATGAGGTCGCTTATTGGTCCAATTGTAAGGATTTTTGTCTTCTTTATGTTGAGGTATAATCCATACTGAAGGCTGTAGTTTTTGATCTTCATCAGTAAGTGCTTCAAGTCCTCTTCACTTTCAGCAAGCAAAATTGTATCATCCGCATATCACAGGTTGTTAATAGTCTTCCTCCAACTCTGATGCCCCATTCTTCTTCATATAGCCCAGCTTTTAGGATTCTTTGCTCAGCATACAGATTGAATAAGTATGTTGAAAGGATATAACCCTGACGCCCACCTTTCCTGACTTTAAACCACCCAACATACCCTTATACCGTTAGAACGAATGCCTCTTGCTCTGTGTACAAGTTCCTCATGAGCACAATTAAGTGTACTGTGATTCACATTCTTCCCAATGTTATCCATAATTTGCTATGATCCACACAGTCGAATGCCTTTGCATAGTCAATAAAACACAGGTAAACATCTTCCTGGTATTCTCTGCTTTCAGCCAGCATCCATCTGACATCAGCAATGATATCCCTGGTTCCAAGTCCTCTTCTGAATCCAGCTTGAATTTCTGGCAGTTCCCTGTCAATGTACTGCAGCAACCATTTTTGAATGATTTTCAGCATAATTTTACTTGTGCGTGATATAAATAGTATTGTTTGATAATTTCCCCCATTCAGTTGGATCATCTTCTTTGGAATGAGCACAAATACGGATCTCTTCCAGTCGGTTGGCCAGGCAGCTGTCCTCCAAATTTCTTGGCATAGACTTGAGTGAGCACCTCCAGCGCTGCATCTGTTCCTTGAAACATCTCAGTTGGTATTCCGTCAATTCCTGGAGGCTTGTTTTTCACCAATGCCTTCAATGAAGCTTGGATTTCTTCATTCATTACCACTGGTTCTTGATCACATGCTACCTGCTGAAATGGTTAAATGTCAACCAATTCTTTCCAGTACAGTAACTCAGTGTATTCCTTCCATCTTCTTTTGATACTTCCAGCATCGTTCAATATTTTCCCCGTAGAATCCTTCAGTATTGCAACTTGAGGCTTGAATTTTTTGTTCAGTTCTTTCAGCTTGAGAAATGCTGAGCATGTTCTTCCCTTTTGGTTTTCTATCTTCAGGTCTTTGCACATTTCATCGAAATGTTTTGCAATGTCTTCTTGAGCCACGCTTTGAAATCTTCTGTTCAGCTCTTTTACTTCATCATTTCTTCCTTTTGCTTTAGCTACTCTATGTTCAAGAGCAAGTTTCAGAGTCTCTTCTGATATCCATTTTGGTCTTTTCTTTCCTTTCTGTCTTTTTAATGACCTCTTGCTTTCTTCATGTATGATGTCCTTGATGTCATTCCACAACTCGTCTGATCTTTGGTCATTAGTGTTCAGTGCATCAAATCTATTCCTGAAAGGGTCTCTAACTTCGGATGGGATATACTCAAGGTCATATTTTGGCACTTGTGGACTTGCTCTAATTTTCTTCAGCTTCAACTTGATTGTGTGTAAGACAAATTGATTATCTGTTCTGCAGTGGTCCCCTGGCCTTGTTCTGACTGATGATATTGAGTCTCTCCATCATTTCTTTCCACAGGTGTAGTCGATTTGATTCCTGTGTATTCAATCTGGTGAGATCCACGTGTATAGTCACCGTTTATGTTGTTTAAAAAAGGTATTTGCAACAAAGAAGCTGTTGGTCTTGCAGAATTCTATCACGCAATCTCTGGCGTCGTTTTTATCACCAAGGCCGTATTTTCTAACTACCGATCCTTCTTTGTTTCCAACTTTTGCATTCCAATCACCAGTAATTATTATTGCAAAGCCATTCCCCTTCAATTTGTCATTTCGGGCATAGTAGACCATATGATTGTCCGATTCAGAATGGCCAATACCAGTCCATTTCAGCACACTAATGCCTAGGACATTGACCTTTATGTGTTCCATTTCATTTTTGATGACTTCCAATTTTCCTAGATTCATACTTCATACATTCCACGTTCCAATTATTAATGGACGTTTGCAGCTGTTTCTTCTAATTTTCTTCTCGTATTGAGCCCACACCTTCCCCTCAGTTTGTCATACTTTGGTGGTTTGTGTGTTGCTGTAATACCAGCAAATACCAGCAAAGTCACTGTCTTAGGCTGGGTCTTCTAGAGAAGCAAAACCAGTAAAGTCTTTAACTATATATATAGAGACAGAGAGAAAGAAATTTATATCAAGGAATTGGCTCACTTGATTGTAGAGGCGGGAACATCCCAATTCCGTAGGTCAAGATAGAGGCTTCTCCTGATTTCACTTAGCTGCACGGGCTGGACAACCCAAAGTCTGCAGGTCAGACAGTAGGACTCTTGCTCACAGGCTGCAAAGATCGACCAATTCCAAGATCTGCAGGCAAGATGGCAGGTAATCTGCTAGCTCATGTCCCAAGAACCAGAAGTCACATGAACAGGAGCCAGCTGCAGGATCCAGTGCAAACAAAAGCCCAAGAGCCTTGCCAGAAAGCTCACTTATATTCAAGGCAGGCCACATCCCCAAGGAAACTCCCTTTCAACTGTTTGGCTACTGACAGCAGATCCCATCCTGAAGGTGATAACATTATATCAAATCTCATCATGGAAGTGATAACATCATCATACAACTGCCAAACTACATCATAACTGCCAAACCACTGAGAATCGTGGCCCAGTCAAGTTGACACACAACCTTAATGATCATAGTCACTCTTGGTGGACAGGTTTCAGTGGAGCTTCCAGACTAAATAGACTAGGAAGAAGGACCTGGCAGTCTACTTCTGAAAACCTTGGCCAGTGAAAACCTTATGAATAGCAGTGGAACATTGATATAATGCTGGAAAACAAGCACCTCGGGATGGAAGGCACTCAAAATATGACTGAGGAAGAACTGCCTCCTCAAAGTAGAGTCGACCTAAGTGAGGTGGATACAGTCAAGCTTACAAGACCTTCATTTGCTGATGTGGTACGACTAGTAATTTAGGAATTATAAATCAAAAGAACAAGGAGATGTTATTTTAAATATATTAAATGAGCAGAGGTTTTCTTTTTCTTTTTTTCCTTTAGCAAAATTAGGTCATTATTTTTAATAAACTTTATTTTTTTTTTTGTTTTGGAGTTGTTTTTTTTATTGTACTTCAGGTGAAGGGTTACAGAACAAATAGTTTATCATGAAACAGTACTACACATATTGTTTTATGACATTGGTTAACAACCCCACAACATGTCAACCCTCTAATTTCTCAACCTTTTTTTTTTTTTGGTGAAAATACACATAGCCAAAAATACACCGTTTCAAAAATTTCTACATGCACAGTTCAGTGACATTGACTACGCTCTTCCAATTGTGCTGCTATTCTCAC
>NW_004443960.1:3011016-3012162 GCF_000243295.1 Trichechus manatus latirostris
GCCCTTCTATGACATCATCCATTTCTGAAATCTTGTTGTTTATCTTTTGGATTTCTAATTGTTGTCTTTGTATAATTTCTAGTTGTGAATTTATTTTGGGATTTTGTTCCTGCATTATTTTCCTGAATTCTTCCAGTTTTTTGTCTGTATTTTACATGAATTTGTCTAGTTTTTCCTCGTGTTTGTAGCTTTTTCCTCAGCTGTTGGAGAATTCTGAGTATTAGAGACTTGAATTCCCTATCAGGTAGTTCTAGTGCATTTTCTTCCACTGGAAAGTCACCTGGTGTTTTATTTTGGATGCCTACTGGAACAATCATGTCCTGTTTTTGTAAATGTTTTGATACTGTCTGCTGTCTTCGGGGCATTCAGTAGTTATTTTTCTCGTTTATTGATTGTAGATTTGTTTGTTTCATCCCTTCTTTTTTTAAAATTTGACTATGTCTGAGCAGGCAGACTGTGTGTTCTTTGTTGTTTGCTCATCTGTGTGCACAATACTTTTTGCCTCCTTCTCCAATTGGCAGGGTCAGTCACTCAGATATGGTACGGCAGGGCAGGTCTAGCTGAAGAGGAGTTACGGGGACAGGTTGTTTGTGGCACTTACTACAGCCACCAGGGCGGGTCGGTAATCAGTGCAGGGCAGGTTCCAGTTAGCCGTGCCTGTGCTGCTTGGTGGTGTGATGTCAAGCTCATGGTGCAGGTAGGCATGATGCAGCAGAGAGATTGTTATGTGTGGAGCTAAGATGGATAAGGGAGAGAGGAGAGAGAAACAGGAGCCAAAAACATACAAACAAAAAAGAATGCTAGAGGAGCTTGACGTTAGAGTGGAGAGATGAGAGACTATGAAATGGAGAAAAACAGAAAGGGGAAGAGGAAGAAAAGAAAAGAAAAGAATGAATAAATAAAAATCGGAAAGGTTAAAGAACCACAAAGTTCCCAGGGATCCCACCGGTGCAGCTATGCAGTCTGGGAAAGTCGTTCTCAGGTGTTGCAGTGCAGCCTGGCTAGAAGGCATAGAGGTATACAACGCCAGGTATTCAGGGAACAGAAAGAGAAGGAAGATACAGAGAGACAAGAAACTGAGCAATGAAGAAAGACAAAAAGGGAAAAAGAGGAAAAGAAAACAAAACAAATTAAAAAAAAAAACCA
>NW_004443960.1:3013088-3037143 GCF_000243295.1 Trichechus manatus latirostris
TTTTCTCACTCCATTTGGTGCTTGGCTGAGTTCTTTATCTCTTCATTTGATGTTTTAGGGTTTCAGGATTGTTGTATTCTCTGTTCGGCTTAGTTTTTTGGATCTTTGCTGTGGAGGGATGGTGTGGTGCTTCTGCCTAGAGTACCATTTTGCCGGAACTCTCGCAGAGTTTTTTTTTAATGGAAATATCCAGTTTGCAAAAGAAAAATGACAATGGCACTCTTCTATAATGTGACAAGATTGTTTATAAAAATTATTACCCCTTGACCCAGCAACTTATCTTCTATGTAATAGGGGGAAAATCAAGACATTATTTATGGTACTGAAAAAAAAGAAACAACCTAAATGGTTGACTAAATATGATTGAATATTGTAATGTTGATAAAAGTAATGATTTTCATTAATCTTTGTTGGCAGAGTGGGGCTCTTCCTCTCTTTCCATTCTCTTGAATCCAGTCCAGTCCCATCTTCAATTTAGCCACTCACTGAAACTGTTTTCATCATGGTACTGATGATTTGCAATTTCCCAAGTCCAACATCCAAATATCAGTTGCCCTTATGCCATTTCTGTGTGACATTTGACATTGTTGATCACTCCCTTCCTGAAACCCTTTCTCCACTTGGCTTCCTGGACACCACTCTCTGCTGGCTTTTTGCCTACTTCATTGGCTGCTCCATCCTGGTCTTTTTGTTGGATTGTTCTTCTTTTCCTGAACCTCTAAATCAGTGGTTCTCAGCCTCAACTGCCCACTAGAACCACCTCGAGGTTTTTTTTTTTTCAATCCTGATGCCCAGAGTGCACCCTAGACCAATTAAATCAGAATCTCTGGATGTAGGACCCAGGCATCATGAAATTTTAAGACTGCCAGGTGATTTCAATGTCAGCAAAGATAACAACCACTGTTGAAAATGTTGATGTGACCCAGCACTCAGTCCTTAGCCCTCTACTTATCTCCTCCGTGGACACGAACTGTCCACATCAGAGGTTTTCAACACTAGGAGCACCATAGAATCACCTAGGTAGCCTCCAAAATTACCAATGCCTGTTGCCCACCCCCATAGATTGACTCCACTGGTCTGGTGTGAAGAACTGCTCTAAGTGATCTCATCCAATTTCTTGGTTCTTGTGAGTGGCTGCCAAGTTGAGTCTGACTCATGGCGACCCCATGTATTACAGAGTAGAACTGCTCCATAGGACTTTCTTGGCTGTAATCTTAATGGAAGCACATCACCAGGTCTTTTCTTCTGCGCTACAACTCGGTGGGTTCAAACCGCTAACATTTAACAAGTTTGTGCCACCAAATTCTGTTTATATACTGATGTTCCCAAATATATATCCAAGTCCAACCTTGCCCCTGACGTCTAAACCCACGTATAGAACTCCTTTGTAATAGTTCTACTTGGCCAAATAATTAAGCATGCCTATAGGAATGTATTAAGAAAATGCTTAATGACATATTAATTATCAGAGTAAAAAAACAGAGTAAATGAACAAAATACGATTAAATTTCATGCAGCTATTCAAATTACATCTCTAAGAATGATTTATGAAATAATGTTAAATGAAAAAACACAATACAAAGCTTAGGTTTTTAGAGGAAAGGAGACCAAGAATATTCAGATAAAATAAATGGATTTTTAAAACTATGTAAATAATGGAATTGATTAATGAACCCAAGATCTGATTCATAGGGAATGAGTGGTACAAACAACCATCAAATGCAATCAAGAAAAAAAATAAATACAATCCAGCAATTCCACTCCTTGGAATATATCCTAGAGAAATAAGAGCCGTCACACAAATGGATATATGCACACCCATGTTCATTGCAGCACTGTTCATGACAGCCAGAAGTTGGAAACAACCTAGGTGACCATCAGTGGATGAATGGATAAACAAATTAATGTATATTCACACAATGGAATATTACACAACAATAACAAACAACAATGAATCCATGAAACATAACACGGAGGAATCTGGAAGGCATTATGCTGAGCGAATTTAGTCAGTCGCAAAAGGACAAATATTGTTTAAGAACACTATTATAAGAACTCAAGAAAATGTTTAAACACTGAAGAAAATATTCTTTGATGGTTATGAGGGTGGGAAGGGAGGGAGAGGAAGAAATATTTGCAAAACACATACCCAACAAAGGACTTATATCCAGAATATATAAGGAACTCTCTAAATGCAACTGCAAAAATAAGTAAATGAATAAAAACAAAAACTCCACAAGAAATCCAAAAAAAGAAATAAATAAAGTTAAAAACAAAAAGAATAAACATAATAAACATAAAAGGGATTTTAAAACTTATATTGAAATACGAGTCACAATTGCATATTAATATATTTGAAATGCTAGTGAAATAGATGATTATCTGTAAAAATGTAAAGGCAACAAAAACTGATATATGTAAAAAAGAAGTAATACAGTTTACTAATTGAGGAGGACATTTAAAATGTCACACTTTTTCTCACCCTTGCTCCTATCCACACGCTCACATACAAAACCAAAAGCTGGGGGTTTCTTTCAAACTTTCAAGGAAGAGGTACTTTCTATCATATGAAGAATTCTTGGATATACAGACTAAATATGGGAAACAATCCCATGTATTTTTTGAGGCAAACATACCTTAACACACAAATCTGAGAAGTATAAAAAAGACAATCATATGCTAAACTCAGAAATAGCCTCTGATTCTGAATTCTGCCAGTTTTCACACAAGATATCATCTTACCCATTTCTCTGAATTTAAGGGGATGCTCTATTTTCCTCTTCTTCAAAATCCAGAGCATCCTGTTCAGTTTCAAATATTTCTTAGTTGTTGACTTCAAAATTTTCAAAATAAATTTTAAATCATACTTTAAATTGTAAATTTCCATTGTGCCTTAACTCAGGAACAAAATTTCTAGTAAGTAAATTTTGCTAATGGAACTTCGTGGAAATATATAAGGGCAGTAAAATAAAATTGATTATGTACAAATTTGGAAAGGGTTTCTTATAAAATGAAAGCAGAAACCCAGGATGTAAACTAGTAGCTATGTACGAATACCTGAGGACATTAACAGAGTATTTAAAAAGCTAAAGTTGGCATGGCTGGGCATTCGAATTGAAGCAGATGGTTGTACCCATATTCCCACTGTAAAGTTGTATGATGCATAAAGCTCAGAAAAGAAGATAAAAACAATTAGTTTGAGTCCTGGCAGAATTAGGACTTCCTGGAGCCCTAAATGAACTCTTCTCCATCCTGCCCCAACACCAGTCTGATATTCTCATCAGCTGTGCTCACGTCAAGTTTTCTCTTGGGAGAAAGAGAAAAGCAGGCCTGATATCCAGGAGTTGGGTGGCCACTTACAGCTGGGCCTTCATATTCATTTGTTGAACATAGAGAATTTCACAGAACGTCACTTTTAGACAAGGCCATTCTGTGACCATGGTGGATCAAGACAAAATAAGACCACTGTAGTCACGTCTGACCACAGATAAATACATAAACGTGATCCGAGTCACAGACATCCCCCATCCTGGCTGATATGAGTGATGGCTGCTGAATTACCTCCCTCTAGACTTTCCTCCTTCTAGATAAAATATTGACATGTCCAATGAGAATTAGCCCTGCTTTCTGACAACATCTAATCCAGATCAAAGCACTGACTGCTTAAATTCTCACCAAAATCACCTCACACTAGTTCAAGTACTTTCTAACACCCTCCTACTAAGAAGTCCCAGAGTATCCGAAAGAGTGTGTTATGCTTCGTTGTAATGAATAACAAACCCATTAAGCTAGAGGTGTATTCCTGAGACTTTTGACTGGCATTGGCAGTTGGAATAGTCCAGTCATTTAGTAAAAGGGTATTTCTTCCCATATTTAACCTGAAAAGTCTTTGCATCAAGAGTTTCATTCTTACCAGATAACAACTGGATGGACCTCTTACAAAGGAAAACTGCTAGGTTTTCCAAAATGGGAAAAGCAAGGATGATTTTATAAGATACTAGTTCCCCTCTGTGATATTCAGAGTCCATGTCAATACTGAACAGAAAAAAATTTCATGCAATCATTTTTCTCAGAGCCCCTTTCATATCCTTGTTCCTGAGGCTGTAGATGAAAGGGTTCAACGTGGGGGTCACCACTGTGTACATCACAGTAGCTGCGGTGTCTGTCTCAGATGAGTGGAAGGATGAAGGATTGAAATAAAATGAAATGATGGTGCCATAGAAGAGTAAAACTACAGCCAAGTGGGAGCCACAGGTGAAGAAGGCTTTCCATTTTCCCTTTGTGGACAGGACTCTCAGGACAGCACAAGCTATAAGGATGTATGAGATGAGGATGCAAATAAATGGAGCAATCATTATCAGACCTGCTACAACAAGAATCATCATCTCATTGAGGTGAGAGTCAGAGCAGGAGAGTTTCAGTAGAAGAGTAGCATCACAGAAGAAGTGGGGAATCGTGTTGTCTGCACAGAACGAGAGGCGAGCCATCAACAGGGTATGCAACAGAGCATTCAGATAGGCAACAACCCATGACCCAGTGACCAGCAGGGCACAGAGCTGATGGGTCATCTTTGTTGTGTAGTGTAAAGGGTGGCACACAGCAACAAAGCGGTCATAGGCCATCACGGCCAGGAGGAAACTGTCCATGTTTGCAAACACAATGAGAAAATACAGCTGTGTGAGACACCCAGAGAAGGAGATGTTCTGACTCCCAAGTATGTGGTTGGCCAGCACCTTGGGGACAGTGGTGGAGGAGAAGCAGATGTCCACGAAGGACAGGTTGCTGAGGAAGAAGTACATGGGGGTGTGCAGGCGGGAGTCTGTGCTGATGGCCAGGATGATAAGCAGGTTTCCCAGGACTGTGGCCAGGTACATGCTCAGGAAGAGCACAAAGAGGAGGTGCTGCTGCTGGGGCTGCATGGAGAGCCCCAGGAGGAGGAACTCGGAGACACTTGACCAGTTTTCCCCGCTCATGGACATAGAACCAGGTTAATGCACAACTGCAAATTCAGAAACCTACACATGGATGGTAAAGATGACAAATCAAGCTGCAGGATGGACCATATTGCAAATCAATTAATAGAGTTGCTAAGACAAGATCTGCCCACCTACCTACACACCCAGTTTCTAACACTCAGTCCCTATGCTATTCCTACAGGACTTACTGACTCTTATTTTGTATATTTTACATTGAAAAGCACACAGGCAAATACACAATCCAACTCTATGTGTCTCTCTTACATTTCCCAGTTCCTATCTCCAATTGGAGCCCTGATAGCACAGTGGTTAAGAGCTACCACTGCTAACCAAAAGGTTGGCAGTTCCAAACCACCTCTGTTCCTTGGAAACTCTATGGGGCAGTTCTATTCTGTCCCACAGGGTTGCTATAAGTCAGAATTGACTCGACGGCAACAGGGTTTTATCCCCAACTATTTAGTTTCTTCTAAATAGACTAAAGAAACAGCTGATTATTACTGGGTTTATCACAAGCTCCAGCTGATGGATTCTGGACTTTTATTATTGCTCCCTGGATCTACAAGATTTACCAAAGGGAGCTCCTAAACTTCACTCCTCAGTAAATAAACATTGACATCTCCACTGCTATAGTCTTACATACTCATCTGTCAGTTTGTCATATTGTGGTAGCTTCCATGTTACTATGATGCTGGTTCAAAGAGTACAGCCTTTAGTACGGATTACACCTTAACACAGAGAAAACAAAAATCCTCACAACTGAACCAATAAGCAACAGCATGATAAATGGAGAAAATACTGACATAGTCAAGGATTTCATTTACTTGGATCTAAAATCAACACCTATGGAAGCAGCTGTGAAGAAATGGAACAACTTATCGCATTGGGCAAATCTACTGCAAAAGACTTCTTTATAAAGTATTAAAAAGCAAAGATGTCACTTTGAGGACTAAGGTGCACCTGGCCCAAGTGATGATATTTTCAATCGCTTCATATGGCTGGACAATGAAGAAGACCAAAGAAGAACTGATGCCTTTCAACTATGGTGTTGGGGAAGAATATTGAATATACCATGGACTGCCAGAAGAATGAACAAACCTGTCTTGGAGGAAGTACAGCCAGAATACTCCTTAGAAGCCAGGATGGTGAGATTTTGTCTCATGTATTTTGGATGTGTTATCAGGAGAGATCAGTCCCTGGAGAAGGACATCATGCTTGGTAAATTAGGTCGGTGAAAAAGAGGAAGACCTTCAACAAGATGGACAGACACAGTGGTTACAACAATGGGCTCGAACATAGCAACAATTTTTTGGAAGGTGCAGGATTGGCAGTGTTTCTTTCTGTTGCACACAGGGTCGCTGTGAGTCAGAGTCGACTAGATGGCAGCTAACAATGTAAACAACATAGTCTTACCTATGAGAAGTGGCTGCTGTCACTGTGGAGTGGCCAACGTTCCACTGTATTCTACAGACGGGAAAGTTTTGGAAATAAAGGTAAGTCTTGAGTGAGTGCAGACAAGAGGCTCATGGCCTTGGATCTGTGGGCAGTAAGGATGTTTGGGGCAATCACAGAGCAGGCGTTTACAAGAACCTTCATGGCCACTGGGACCACACTCCCTGAGTGCCTCATTACGGATAAGCAGAAAGTAATTATGCCACCTACTTCCTAGTCCCTTTGGACCCAACAACGATGACAAAAAATATTAGTTAACTCCTAGGTCAGAACTTGGAGATGCAGCAATATGGGTGGAGACAATTCCCAGACAGAATTCCCTGAGCCTCAAATATCATCACCTTGCTGATCTGGGCTTATGTTTACAGGCTTGGAAATTCCTTTATTAACACATTTTTTTTTCTTGCTTTCTTAGCTCAGAAACTGGGTGGATTATAGTGTTATCTCTACAAACTTGTTTTCCTCTTATGTCTGGTCATCTACTGCATGGACTTAGTGATGCCTTTACCAGCCGGAATGCTGCGGCACATTATAAAATTATCATAAATCCTTAAAGCATTTGGTGTGAAGGACAATCTGTGTGTAATGGGGTAGGGGGAAGATGGGGATATATCAGGAAGTGCATAGCATGCCATGATTGAGGAACTCCAGACTCGTGGAGTAGGTGTCTCTTGGGATGTCTTCCCAACTCACAAGTGATCATCTTATTCAGAGATTGCCCCCCCGCCCAATCCACAGATCCACGAGTATGTTTTTCCTTTCAAGGGCCTTATATTCTCATAGTGGAAAACTCCCCAAAATGCAAACAGCTGCAAGAGAAGTCTATACAGGGCACATTAGGAGCATAAATCAAGCAATTTCATTGGGGTAGGTGGAGAAGAGTAAAGAAAAACTTGAGTTTTAAACACAAGTAGATGCTTTTCAGAAAAGGGAAGTTGGTTTGGAGAAGGAGGTTTGTGAAGATATTACAGGCAGAAGGAAGTAAGTGTGGCCACCAGGTAACCTAGTCTATTGGGGAAGGAGCAGTCAGGGTTGACTGGAGTTAGTGTGAAGATTAGAGCAGGGAAAGAAAGGGATGGAGCAGACAGCAGATCACAACATCCCTGAAAGGAGGGTGATCATGCAGTTTGGTTTGCCTGGAAAGTCTGATTTTACCTCTAATTATTGATAGTCTCCTCTTACCCAATCATTGTTTAGATAATAAATTATAGTCACTCCATAATACACATATTAAAAAGTCTGGATGTTATCCCAGAATCAGAGAGACTGCCTTCAAAGATTGCAATCCCAGGAAGAATATGATATGATTTGCATTGTAAAAAGATCCCTGTGACAGCAGTGTGGTGAGTGGAATCAGAGAACAGAAACTCGGAGGCAGGGAGACTAATATTAAGTGTTACCATAGTTCAGCAAGTCATGAGACCCTCAACAACAGCAAACATGGAGAATAGGGAATAGCATGAGGGATGCTAAGGTGGCAGCCGGCAGAGCACTTAGTGGCTGATTGGCTACGTGGGCTGAGAGAGAGTGTAGGGAGATACGCAATACGGTGTTACCATTAATTGGGACAGGCAATGCAGGCTAGAGAAAAGCATGAAGTGTGTTTGCGCGTGTGCGGAGAGTTGTGGTGCTATTGCAGGTAGCAGGAAGTGTTGAGTGTGAAGCTGTGTGAGACATGCAGGTGGAGTTGGCCAAGAGTTAGATATTATGAGTCTACAGTCAAGGAGAGGTCTGTTGGGTATGGATTCAGAAGTCACCATATCAGGTTGTTACAGACACGAAAGTGTATGTAATGGTCGAGGGAGAGAGTGTAGAGTGAGATGAAAGAAGTCCAACAATAAAACTCAAAGGGACAAGACATACATGGGGATGATAAACTAGGAGGTGACAAAATAAGTGGGGCAAGGAGAAAGTAGTGTTAAAGAAGCTAATAGACACGTGAGTTTTAAAAAGAAACTAATGGTGAACAATGCCAAATGCATGAGAAATCAAGTAAGATTAGTGGATAGCATCATTGTATTTTGCGAAATTATATCTCAGTAAAATACTAAATGATGTTTTCAATAAATAATGATATGGCAAATGGACCAGGTCCTAGCACCTACATTTTGATCGGGCAGCATGATGTAGCTGTTCGTTTTCACTGTGGTTGTCTTACTTTCTTAGTGTTGCTAAAGCAGAAATACACAAGTGGGTGGCTTTAACAAACAGAAATTTATTTTCTCACAGTTTAGGCGACTAGAAGTCTGAATTCAGGGTGCTGGCTCTAGGGGAAAGCTTTCTGTCTCTGTTGGCTCTGGGGGAAGATCCTTGTCTCTTTTTAGCTTCTGTTCCTTGGTTCCTTGGCAATCTTCATGTGGCATTGCATCTATCTTCCCTCATCTGCACTTGCTTGCTTCTGTTCCTAATCTGCTGTTTTTATACCTCAAAAGTAACTGTATTAAAACACCCTATACTGATATGACTTCTTAACAAAACAAAGAAGACCCTTTTCCCAAAAGGAATCATATCCACAGGTATAAAAACCAAAACCAAACCTGCTGCCATCCAGTCGATTCCGACTCATAGCGACCCTACAGGACAGAGCAAAACTGCCCCATAGGGTTTCCAAGGAGCACCTGGTGGATTCAAACTGCTGACCTGTTGGTTAGCAGCCAAACTCTTAACCACTGTGCCACCAGGATTCCCATCCACAGATACAGGGGTTAGGATTTGCAGCTCATATTTTTGAGGGACACAATTCAATCCATAACAGTGGTCATACTGTTGCTGTTACTGTTATTAAAATGTTGTCTCAGGTTCAGTTCTCCAAAAGCACATGCTAGTGTCGCATTTGGGGTACAAGATGTTAACCAGAGATCAACACCTGTGGAAGGAGGAGGTAGAAGCAGAATTGTGCAATGAGAAGAGCGAAACACCAATGCAGGCTCCACACAGCCACGGCTTCTCTTAGAAGTGTATGTCTATGTAATCTCTATTCTCTCATCAACACAGAAATCATTCTTCTTGGAGTTCTTTCCATGTAAGAACGTACAAATCTGTATTCTTCTTAGTGTATGTATTGGATTCCCTTGTAAGGATGAATCGTAATCTATTTATTGGTTCCCTTTGATGGATACTTGGGCTATTTCAGCGGTTATGTCTGTGTGTGTTTACAACAATAAACATTCTTGTACCTGTATCTTGGCATAGTTTTACAAGAATAATTCACCAGATACTGCAAAGTAGTATAAAGCCCGCCCACCCCCCCCCCAAAAAAAAATCCTAAAACTAAAAAGGCCAAGCATTGGCACGATAATAAAAACTCAAATCAGTGTAGCTGAACAGAGACTAAAAATGTATATATATATATATCTCTATATATATCTGTATCTGTATATTTAGATACTTATGAATTTACAGAGTTGTTCAGAGGATGTACTTGGTCATGGAGTTGGATGTGTCACAATCCTGGCTCCATCATGATCTTACTGCAGGACCCTGAGCCAATCACTGAATCTCTCTAAATTCGGGATGTCTTGAGCGGGGATGCTAAGGATACTTACCTCATTGCTGTGATTATCAAAATAGATACCTTGGAGAAAGAACTTGGTCAACTGCCAGGAACATCATACGTTCTCATCAAATATTCAACATAATAGCACTTTGCAAATGATACAAGTGGTGTTACCAATCAGTGAGGAAAGTGAAGATCATTAAAAATGAACTGAGACAATGTGATAAATATTTGAGAAAATGAAATTATACTGATTGTAGATTTATTAAAAAGTTAAATGTAAAAACTAAAAACTAGAAAAGAATATAGCTGAAGATTTAAATAATGATAGAATGGGGAAGAAAACATAAACCATAAGAGAAGTGAGAGAAGCCACGAAAGAAATGCTTGCTAGTGGTGATTACATAAAAATTTAATTATTGTATATATCCAAAACACCAATAACAAGATCAAAGGCCAAGTACAAACTGGCAGAAGTCTTTTTTTCTTTTTTCCCATACGAAAATATATACATACATTGTTATGTGACTCTAATTGCTCTCCCTATACTGTAACAGCACACTCCTCCTTTCCACCCCAGATTCCCCATGTCCATTCAACCAGCTCCTAACCCTCTCTGCCTTCCCATCTCACCTCCAGACAGAAGCTGCCTGTTTAGTCTCTTGTATCTACTTGAGCTAAGAGGCCCACACTCCTCACGAGTATCACTTTATGTCCCACAGTCCAGTGCAATCCCTGTCTGAAGAGTTGGCCTCAGAAATTGTTTTAGTTCTGGGCTGATAGAGAATCTCGGGTCCATGCTTTCCAGGGTTTCTCCAGTCTCAGTCAGACCATTAAGTCTGGTCTTCTTACCAGAATTTGAGTTCTGCACCCCACCTTTCTGCTCTCCATCAGGGACTCTCTGTTGTGTTCCCTGTCAGGGCAGTCACTGCTGGTAGCCGGGCACCATCTAATTCTGCTGGTCTCAGGCTGATGAAGTCTGTGGTTTATGTGGCCCTTTCTGTCTCTTGGGCTAATACTTCCCTTGTGTCTTTGGTGTTATTCACTATCCTTTACTCCAGGTGGTTGGGACCGATTGATGCATCTTAGATAGCTGCTTGCAAGCTTTTAAGACCCCAGACGCCACTCACCAAAGTGGGAAGGCAGAAGCCTTTTGCATCATGTGTGAAAACATGTCTGACATACTGAATGAACATTATTGAACAATTTATTATTGAATCAATATTTTTTAAAGGAAAACTAAGTAAAAAACAGTTAAATGATAGGATGGACAATTGAAAAGAATAAGTGAGAAAGTTTGTTTTCATTAGCAAAAAGAAAGGAAACAGAAATTAAAGCATGACTGCAAATTGAAACAAAAATTCAGTACTGCTTTACTTAATAAATTGGCAAAATATTAAAATGCCAGGGCTAATGAGAGTATCGTGAGAAGACAATCTCATATCTTGCTGTTAGGAGATAATTTCATAAAAATGTTCTGGAACCTGTGAGTACGGTGCTATTAAAAAAACTATGTATAGGAGACAAAAAGGTCAACAGTTACTCTAAAGCAAAGACGAGAAGATAAGCAGGCAGAGAAACTTGTTCTTAGGTGCCGTCGAGTCAGTTCTGACTTAGCGACCCTATGCACAACAGAACAAAGCACTGCCGGGTCCTGGGCCATCCTCACGATCATTATTGTGCTTGAGCCCATTGTTTTGGCCACTGTGTCAAACCACCTGGCTATGGTTGCCCTCTTCTATGGCACCATCATTGCTGTGTATTTTAACCCTTCATCCTCCCATTCAGCTTAAAAAAACATCGCAGCTACTGTGTTGTACACGGTGGTGACCTCCACGCTGAACCCTTTCATCTACAGCCTCAGGAACAAGGACGTGAGAGGGGCCCTAAGAAAACTGATTGGCGGAAAGAGATTTTCTACCTGATGAAAGCTTCAGCGCTGAATCTCATTCCCAAGCGAAGTTCTTTTTCGCCAGTTGAGTATAAGGTAGCAGTTGTTTTGTCAAAGCTGGTCTGGAAACAAACGTCTTGCTGGGGGCACAGAGAAGGCTGTCCTTACTTATTTATTAGCAGACTGGAAGTCACCTGTAACCCTGCTGTATATGCCAAGTCATGAGACGTCTTTTTGATTACTAACTTTTGAATTATTTTACACCCAAAGTTTTCCTTTTTAGGTGGTGTGTTTGGAAAGACTCACATTGCAAGTATTTTTGAATATTGGAATCACCTGGAAGTTTTGCAAACATCCTGTTGTCCAGTCCCCAGCACTGACCAAATAAATCAGAATCTCCAGGGTCAGCCTGACACTGATAGTTTAAGGAAATTCTAGGGTGACTGTAATGTGCAGTCAGGGTCGAGAATCACTGGTCTACCTCATACTCCTTTATATGTCTTCTGTGATGGTCAATCATAAAGGTTAGGTCTCAAAAACCCTCACAAATTAGTTTTGAGACTCAGGCAAAAGAAATCTGAGAACTCAAGTGCGTAATGACCTTTCAGACAAGAAGCAGAGGCCCAGAGCACCAAGAGGTGAAGAAGCAGAGAATTGTGGAAACCGTTCATGACCATCTGGCTTTGCTGTTGGACTTCACGGGGTGGAACCAGCCAGGGTCATGTCTTTGATCAGGGAAATAAATCAATATTTGCCATTCCCTCTGCCCAGACCAACTCCCCTTGCTTTCTTCTCAGGCTAACAACTCCCTCCCTTCTCCACGCCTTCAAGAACCAAGTCAAAGTTCTCCTCCTCCTCCATGCAGCTTCCCTGACTCCCCCTTACGGGACTCATGGTTCTGTTTTTCTTTAGGTTGACGGCACATTTTACTATAATTATTTTCCTTTCACCTCTTTCTCCTGCACAAGGCTTTCCACAGATTATGAGACTCTCCTAAATACATACACTACTCACCTTGTATCTCTAGTGGCTGGTATAGTTCCTGGACCAAAGGCGACTCTCAACTTAGGGTGAAAGGAAGAAAAGAACGGATGGATGAATATTGCCTTAACTTTTATTTGAGAATGAGTTTTTAAACATAACATTTTGCTCTTCCAGAGGTAATACCTACACACTTTGGAAGACCAGTAAATCATAAACAATAAGATTAAAATAACCTGTAACCTGCCACTTAAGATAATCATAGTTAGACATTTATGAATAAGTTTACAAAAGTTGGCTGCAATCTATTCATATCGTTCTGTATTCTGATTTTCCCAGTTCCTTCTTCCCATGTCAGTAAAGATCTTAACAATGTGATTTTAAAGAATACATAATATTTCATCACATGGATGTAATATAATTTATCCATTCTCCAACTATGAACAACTTCAAGTGTCTGCTGTAAATGACACTTCTGCCACATCCTCAGGTGTAATTCTTTGTCTGCATCCCTAATTATTGCCACTGGTAATCTGTGCATTCTACTTCTCCAAGCCAGACTAAAAATTAAGGTCATTTTTTCTTTATTTCTTCAATTATTCCAACCGGATCCTATCTGCCATTTCTAGGAGGGGTCCAGTACCTCCCTCTTGGTGTCCAAGCTCTCCAGAAGCTCACTGAGTCCAAAGAAGTCAGCCAGTCCTGCTTTCCCCCACTAGGTAGAGAGGGTGTACTGAGGCTCACTGGCATGATTGCGTGAGTTTCTGGTACACAGTGTGGCTGCTGAACCTTGGTCTTGTTTAATCACCTAGAGGCCTGTCTGCTGCAGCATTGATGCCCACAGCCCACATCCCTTTTGTGACACAATATTTCTTTTTCTTACTTTTGAAAATTGTTGCTGAAAATATACACAGCAAAACATACACCAGTTCAGCAATTTCTACATGTAAAGTTCAGTGACATTGACTTTGTTCTTCAAGTTGTGCAGCCATTCTTACCCTTCTTTTCTGAATTATTTCCCACCATTAATATAAACTCACTGCCCCTCAAACTTCTCATACTCTTTCTCAATATTCATTTTAAGAAATCCTCTTCTGCTAAAATTGTCCAGGGTTTGTATTTGTTACTTGCAACTAAGAACCCTTACTGAAATATGCTGGAATGTAGCTAATCATCAGAAAAAGACTAAAACTCAGAACTAGAAAACCAGGAGAATTTTCTCCGACTAATGTCTTCTCCTCACTGCATGTTTGCTTCTTTAGCCCCTCTCTGCTCCTCAGTCCATGGGCAGTCAATGGGGCAGACAGAAGAGGGTTGACCGTTCACATTCCAGGCAAGCCACAGAGTGATATGGACTGGCTGTCCCCCAATCCCAGTTCCAAATACCCTGGTCAACTCACTTATGGAAAAAGGGGAGGGTATGTAGGATAAACATGATTGCTGGGACCCCACTACACTGCAACTATGTGGATTTGGGGCTTCCACTCTGAGAAAAGGCTAAATCATGTGGGTTGGACAGATATCCCAAAAGGGGTCTAGAGTTCATAAATAACAGCATGCTGGCCTCTCCTTGAGACAATCTCCCTTCAGACTATCCTTTATCCCAAATGGTTTTATGGGCTAAGTACAGCTATGTAATGACTTCCCAACATTCCCATCAGCAAAAATGGAAGAAACAGGTGTCGCTAATCATCTCCAAAGATGACCACACACGCGAAAGCAAGGGTTATGCAGAAAACACAGGAACAGACCCAGGTCTGAACACAGGAAGTGAGAAGAAGAGGATTCAATAACTGAATTTCCACATCTATGGACACAGAACCAGAAGAGCAAGATGATGAGGCTTGAGGTCCTAGGGAATTTTATCTGGGGTTCGTCTCCACTAAGAGAGCTCCATGTCTAATATCTTCAAGTTTTGACCCAAAAATTACATCTAAAACAGGTAATCTTTGTCACCATTGTTTGGTCTGAAGGGGCCAAAAGATAGGTGGGAAAATTACTCTCTTCTTGTCTGTAATGAGGTTCTCAGGGAATCTAGTCCCAGTGGCCATGGAGACGCCTGTAAATGACTGCTCTGTGATTCCCCCAAACATCCTTCCTACAGAGAGGACTAAGACCATGTACCCCTGCTCCTCACTTGCTCAGGACCTGCTTATATTTCCAAGACTTTCCAATCCTCACAATAAAGAGAAGTATTGGCCAGTCATGCAGATGTGAAGAAAACATAGTAACTAAAAATTAAAAGTAACTAAAAATAAAAAGAACAGAATTCCCTCCTAAGACTACAGCAAAGGGGACATCAATTTTTGTTTGTTAAGACATGAAGTTCTCCCAGATTCAGACAGCAATAGTTAGAGTCCTGCAGCCATCAGCTAGAACTTGTGATAAACCCAGTAATAATCAGCTGTTTCTCTTGTCTCTTTAGGAGCAACTTAGTAGTTGGGGATGAGAACAGGGAAATGTCAGCACAGACAGTCAGAGTTGGGCTGTGTATATGCCTGTGTAGTTTTCATTGTTAAATATACAAAATAACTGCCAGTGATTCCGGTAGGAATAGCATCAGGATTGAGTGTTGGAAATAGGGTGTATAGTTCAGATGGGCTGATTCTATCTTATCTGATTTACAAATGTGGCTCAACCTGGAGCTTAATTTCTCATATTTTAAGCATCCTTGTCTAGGTTCCTGATTTTGCTGTTGTGCATCAACTTGGGTCTGTGCCCATGAGCGGGGGAAATCAGTCAAGTGTCTCCGAGTTCCTCCGCCTGGGGCTCTCCAGGCAGCCCCAGCAGCAGCAGCTCCTCTTTGTGCTCTTCCTGAGCATGTATCTGGCCACAGTCTCGGGAAACCTGCTCATCATCCTGGCCATCAGCACAGACTCCCGCCTGCACACCCCCGTGTACTTCATCAGCAACCTGTCCTTCGTGGACGTCTGCTTCTCCTCCACCACTGTGCCCAAGGTGCTGACCAATCACGTACTTGGGAGTCAGAACATCTCCTTCTCTGGGTGTCTCACACAGCTGTATTTTCTCATTGTGTTTGCAGACATGGACAGTTTCCTCCTGGCTGTGATGGCCTATGACCGCTTTGTTGCTGTGTGCCACCCCTTACACTACACAACAAAGAAGACTCATCAGCTCGGTGCCCTGCTGGTCACTGGGTCATGGTTCATTGCCAATTTGAATGCTCTGTTGCATACCCTGCTGATGTCTAGACTCTCGTTTTGTGCAGACAATACGATCCCCCACTTCTTCTGTGATCTTACTCCTCTCCTGAAACTCTCCTGCTCTGACACACACCTCAATGAGACGATGATTCTTATTGTAGCAGGGCCAATAATAATTGCTCCATTCATTTGCATCCTCATCTCATACATCCTTATAGCTTGTGCTGTCCTGAGAGTCCCATCCACAAAGGGAACATGGAAAGCCTTCTCCACCTGTGGCTCCCACCTGGCTGTAGTTTTACTCTTCTATAGCACCATCATTGCTCTAAATTTCAACTCTTCATTCTTCCACTCAGCTGAGACAGATACCGCAGCTACTGTGATGTACACAGTGGTGACCCCCATGTTGGACCCTTTCATCTACAGCCTCAGGAACAAGGATAGGAAAGGGGCTCTAAGAAAAATGATTGCATGAATTTTTTTCTGTTCAATACTGACATGGACTCTAAATACCATAGAGGGGAACTAGTATCTAATAAAATCCTTTTTGCTTTTCCCATTGTGTGAAACCTAGCAGCTTTCCTTTGTAAGAGGTCTGCACTATTCCAAGTGCCAATGTCCTCCAGTCAAAATCCCCAGGAATACACCTCAAGCTTAATATGTTTGTTACTCATTACAACAGAGCAGAACACACTCTTTGGGGAATCCTGGGACTTCTCAATATCATGGCGTTAGAAGGACTTACAGGATTTGAAGTAGTGAGAGATGATTTCGGTGAGAATTTAAGAATCATTGCTTTGATCTGGATTAGATGTTGTCAGAAATCAGGACTAATTCTTATTGGGCATGTCAATAGCTTATCTAGACGGACAGAAGACTAGAGGGAGGCTGAAGCTGAGACTGGTAAAGAAGTAGCCATCGCTTACATCAGCCAGGATTGAGAATGTCTGTGACTTGGATCATGTTTATGTTTTTGTCTGTGGTCAAACATGACTACCGTGGTCTTCCTTTGTCTTGATCCACCATGGTCACAGAATGGCCTTGCCTGATAGTGATGTTGTGAAATTCTCTATGTTCTACAAAGGAACATGAAGGCCCACCTGTGAGTGGCCACCCAACTCCTGGGTGTCAGGCCTGCTTTTCTCTTTCTCCCAAGATAGAACTCGATATGAACACAGCTGATGGGAAGATCAGACTGGTGTTGGGGCATGAAGGGAAAGGGTTCATTTTGGCCTCCAGGAAGTCCTAATTCTGCCAGGAGTCAAGCTAGTTATTTTTATCTTCTTTTCTGAGCTTTATGTACCATACAACTTTACAGCGGGAATATGAGTAGAACCATCTTCTTCAATCCCAATGTCCAGACACGCTAACTTCAGCTTTTTTTATACTCTGTCAATGTACTCAGGTATTTGTACAGAGATAATAATTTATATCCTGGGTTTCCACTTTCATTTTATAACAAACCCTTTCTAAATTTGTACAAAGTCTGCACAATTTTATTTTACTGCCCTTATATAGTTCCATGAAGTTCCTTTAGCAAAATTTACTCACTAGAAATTTTGTTCCTGAGTTAAAGCATAACGGAAATTTACAATTTAAAGTCTGATTTGAAATTTATTTTGAAAATGATTACAGGAAATCAAAAATTGAGAAATATTTGAAACTGAACAGGATGCCCTGGATTTTCAGGAAGAAAGAAGAAAACAGGGCAGTTTCCCTTAATTTTAAAAAGATGGGTAAGATCTGGCAGAATTCAGGATCCGAAGCTGTTTCGTGTGTGTGTGTGTGTGTGTGTGTGTGTGTGTGCGCTTTAGGTGAATGTTTACAGAGCAAATTAGCTTCTCATTAAAAAATTAATACACAAATTGTTTTGTGATATTTGTTGCCAACCCTGCAATGTATCAACATTCTCCCTTTCTCAACCTCAAGTTCCCTATTTCCATTCATCCAGTTTTCCTGTCCCTTCCTGCCTTCTCATCTTTGCTTTGGAGCTGGTATGCCCACTTAGTCTCATATACGTGGTTGAACTACGCGTGTTATTGTTTGTTTTATAGGTCTGTCTAATCTTTGGCTGAAGGGTGAACTGCAAGAGTGACTTCAGTACTGAGTTAAAAGGGCATCCGGGGGCCATAATCTTGGGGTTTCTCCAGTCTGTCAGACCAGTAAGTCTCATCTTTCGTGTGTGTGTGAGTTTGAATTTTGTTCCACATTTTCCTCCCACTCTGTCTGGGACCTTCTATTGTGATCCTTATCAGAGCAATTGGTAGTGGTAGCTGAGCATCATCTAGTTGTTCTGGACTCAGTCTAGTGGAGACTATGGTAGTTGTGGTCCATTAGACCTTTGAACTAATCTTTCCCTTGTGTCTTTGGTTTTCTTCATTCTCCTTTGCTCCAGACGAGGTGGGATCAGTAGATGTATCTTAGATGGCTGCTCACAAGCTTTTAAGACTCCAGACGCTACTCACCAAAGTAGGATATAGAACATTTCTTTTAAAACTATATTTTGCCAATTGAGCTAGATGTCCTCGAATCCATGATCCCCAGCCCTCAGCCCAGTAATTCGGTCCCATAAGGAATGTGGATGTGTCTGTGAAGCTTCTATGACTTTGCCTTGGTAAAGTTGTGCTGACTTCCACATAGAGGCTGTTTCTGAGTTTACTATATGATTGTCTTTTTATATTTATCAAATTTGCTTATTAGGGTATGTTTGCCTCAAAGAATATATGAGAAATAAGAAGAGAGCTAATGACTGAGTGTTAGGGCACATCAACATTTACAACAGTGGTTCTTATCTTGGCTGACCATTGGAATCACCTGGGAGCCTTAAAATTTCATGGTGCCTGCGTCCTACATCCAAAGATTCTGATTTAATTGGTCTAGGGTGTGCTCTGGGCATCAGGATTTTTAAAAACCCTCCAGGTGATTCTAGTGTGCAGCCAAGGCCGAGAATCACTGATTTAGAGGGTCAGGAAAAGGAGAACAATTCAACAAAAAGACCAAGAAGGAGCAGCCAACGAAGTAGGCAAAAAGCCAGGAGAGACTGGTGTCTGGGAAGCCGAGTGGAGAAAGGGTTTCAGGAAGGGAGTGATCAACAATGTCAAATGCCACACAGAAATGGCATAAGACCAACTGATATTTGGATGTTGGACTTGGGAAATTGGAGATCATTGGTACCATGATGAAAGCAGTCTCAGTGGAGTGACTGAGTTGAAGATGGGACTGGACTGGATTCAAGAGAATGGAAAGAGAGGAAGAGACCCACCCAGCCAACAAAGATTAATGAAAAGCATTGCTTGTATTAACTTCATAATGTTCAATCATATTTATTCAACCGTTTGTGTTGTTTTTAATTTTTCAGTATTATAAATAATGTTTTGATATTTTCCCCTTAAACACAGAAGATAAATTGCTGGGTCAAGGGGTAATAATTTTTACAATCTTGTCACATTATAGAAGAGTGCCACTGTCATCCTTCTTTGGCCAAACTGGATATTTCCATTAAAAAGAAAAGAAAACTGCTCATTTTATATGTCTAAAATGATATCTCCTTGTTCCTTTTATTTATAATTCTGAAATTACTAGTAAGGCTCAATATTCATATTTCTCTTAGCCATTCATGTTTCTTTTTATAAAAATTGTTCATGTCTTCTTGGTATTGGATAGCTAATATTTTATTGGTTTATAAAATTCCTTGTATTCAAAATACTGTCATTATCAATCTGTGCAAGTTTCCCAATTATTATTTCCTTTTCATTTTTTAAAAACATTTTATGTTGAATTATTTTACATTGTATCATTTGTGCTATTTCTTGATAAATAAGGATTTAAAATATTTATGTAACCAAATCCATCTTTTATGATTTTTGTCATTATTCTTTAATAAGAATAAGAAAGAATTACTCCACTCAAAGGCTAGCTAAAATGGTCCATATCTTTAGCTGTTCGATGGAGGGGTTTTTTGTTGGTGGTGGTGGTTTGGGTTTTGGTTTGTAAATTTAATTCTTTAATTTTTCTAGAATTCATTTTAGCATGAGATGTGGGGTGATCATCTAAATTCCACACCCTTATGTTAATGAATTATTTCAGCGACATTTGTTAAACAATTATTCGTTTCTTCTACTATTTGTTATGCCACCATCATCATATACTAAGTTCGTACATTTACGGGGATCCATTTCTGGACTATTCTTATTAAAACATCTAGCACTTGCACCAGTACCAAACTGCGTTAATTATTGTAGCTTTTAAATATGATGTAGACATTTTTAAAAGACATTCTATTGTTAAGGTAAGCTTTCTCTTATTACTCTTTTGATTTTTCTAATACTTTTTAATCATGTTTATCCTTCTAAGTGCCATTTAGAATCCATCAATTTTCTCCCAAAAATTTCACTGTGCTTTTATTTGGAGTAGCGCTAAATCTATCAATTAAGAAGAGAAAAATGGAAAAGTTCCTGCCAATCCAGGAACATTTTATAATGTCACAACTTTTATAGTGTCAGTCTTTTGTGTGGTTGCCTTCATAAAGGTCTTGTAGCCTAATTTACTCCTAGATATTCTCAAATCCCACTCTTTCCAACCCAAAGGCCTTAGCACATGCTGTTCCCCCTACCTGGAACATTCCCAGCCCCACACCATCTCATCCTTCTGCTCTCAGTTCAAATGCAACTTCCCCAGGGGTCTCTACAGAATACTCTCCCACAACACTCTTCCTAGAATCTTTTGCCCTCCTAGCACTTGTCATCATTTGTAGCTACATACATATTTATGAGATATACTGAATTTCTGTCCTAAATGAACCCTTCCCCTGTTGAGCATAGAGAAATTCACAGAACGTCAGTATCAGACAAGGTCACTCTGTGACTATGAAAGATCAAGACAAAACAAGACCACTGTAGTCATGTCTGAACACAGAAAAAAACATAAACTGCAGAAATGACCAAACATCTCCCACCCTGGCTGATACGAGTAATGGCTGAATCCTTACCAATTACAGCTTCTGCCTCCCTCCAGGCTTCCCTCCTTCTAGATAAGATATTGACATTCCCAATAAGAATTACCCCTGATTTCTGACAACATCTAACCCAGATCAAAGCCCTGATTCCTTAAATCCTCACCAAAATCAGTTCATACTCAAATCCTATAAGACCTTTCTAACACCCTCTTACTGAGAAGTCCCACAGTTCTCTATTGTGTTCTTTCTTGTTGCAATGAGTAATAAATACAATAAACCAGAGGTGTGCTGCTGGTGGTTTGGGCAGAAGGGCATTGACAATTAGAATAGTTCAGTCATTTAATAAAACGATCTCTCTTTCCCTCTTTAACTTGAAGAGTCTGTATCAAGAGTTTCATTCTCCCAAGATAAATACATGGATGGACAACTTCTATGTTTCAGAGAATAGGAAAAATATATATAAAATATTTTATTATAAACTAGTTTCCTTTATGACATTCAGAGTCCATGTCATTATTGAATAGAAAATACTTTCATAGAAACCACTTTTCTTAGGGCCCCTTTCAAGTCCTTGGTCCTGAGGCTGTAGATGAAAGAGTTCAGCATGGGGGTCACCACTGTGTACATTACAGCAGCAACCATGTCTTTCTCAGCTGCTTGGGAGGATGAAGGGTTGAAATACACAAGCAATGATGGTGTCATAGAAGAGGGAAACCACAGCCAGACGGGAGCCACAGGTGGAGAAGGCTTTCCATGTTCCCTTTGTGGATGGGACTCACAGGACAGCACAGATAACGTAAACTTAGGAAGCCAGGATGCAAACAAATGGGGTGATCATTATCAGGGTCTCCTCAGTAAGAATCATCATCTCACTGAGGTATGTGTCAGAGCACTAGAGTCTCAGGAGAGGAGTCACATCACAGAAGAAGTGCGGGATCGTGTTGTCTGCACAGAACGGGAGGCGAGCCATCAGCAGGGTATGCAACAGAGTATTCAGACTGGCAGTGATCCATGACTCAGCAACCAGCAGGACAGAGAGCTGAGAAGTCATCTTTGTTGTATAGTGTAAGGGGTAGCACACAACAACAAACTGGTCATAGGCCATCACAGCCAGGAGGAAACTGTCCATGTCCACGAACGCAACGAGAAAATACATCTGTGTGAGACACCCAAAGAAGGAGATGGTCTGACTCACGAGTATGTGATTGGCCAGCATCTTGAGGACTATGGTGGAGGAGAAGCAGACATCCATGAAGGACAGGTTGCTGAGAAAGAAGTACATGGGGGTGTGCAGGCAGGAGTCTGTGCTGATGGCCAGGATGATGAGCAGGTTTCCCAGGACTGTGGTCATTTCCTTTCTTTTTGCTAAAGAAAAAAAACTTTTTCACTCATTCTTTTAAATTGTCCATACTATCCTTTAACTGTTTTTCTCTTAAATCGTTTTTACTTATGAGTATAAACAATAATGATTCAATAATATATTGTTAAGTAATGTTTATTGAATATGTTAGACATCTTTTTATAAATTATGCAAAATTCTTCTGCCAGTTTTTACTTGGCCTTTTGATCTTGTTAATGGTTTTTTGGATATATAAAATAATTAAATTTTTATGTAATCACCACTAGCAAATATTTCTTTTGCGGCTTCTCCAACTTCTCTTGTGGTTTATCTTTTTTTCCTATTCTGTGATTATTTAAATCTTCAGCTATATTTTCTTCTAGTTTTTAGCTTTTACATTTAGCTTTTTAATAAATCTACAATCAATATAACTTCATTTTTTCAAATATTTATCAAGTTGTCTCAGTTCATTTTTGATGACCTTCCCTGTCCTCACTGATTTGTAACACCACTTTTATCATTTGCAAAATGCTATGATGTCGAATATGTGTTGAGAACTTATTATGTAGGTATCTATGTTAATAATCACAGTAATGAGGTAAATATCCTTATCCCCACTCAAAACATCCTGGGTTTAGAGAGATTCAGTGATTGGTCAAGATCCTGCAGTAAGTCAGATGGAGTCAGCATTGTGACATATCCAACTCCAAGACCAAGTACATTTTCTGAACAACTCTGTAAATTCATACGTATTTATATACAGAGAGAAAGATAGAAGATAGATATATAGATACAGATATGTTTTTAGCCTCTCTGTCCTACTACATTGATTTGGGTTTTTATTATTGTGCCAATACTGGGCTATTTTAGTTTTAGGATTTTTTTGTGTGGGGGCGGGGGGTGCCTTACAATACTTCGCAGTATCTGGTAAATTATTCTTGCAAAACTATCCCAAGATACAGGTACAAGAACGTTTATTACTGTAAAGACACACAGACATAACAATCCACTAATTTTACTTGAGTTTTCATGCATTTGGTGTTATATACCATTGTTGTTGTTACTGTTAGATGTGTCAAGTCAGCTCCAACTCATAGCACCCCTATGTACAACAGAACGAAACACCTCCTGGTCCTGCGTCATCCTCACAAGAGTTGTTATGCTTGAGCCGGATGTTGCAGCCATTGTGTCACTCCATCTCGTTGAGGTTCTTCTATTCTGCTGACCCTCCACCTTACCAAGCATGACGTCTTTCTCAAGGGACTGGTCTCTCCTGATAACACGTCCAAAGTATGGGAGACAAGTCTCACCATTCTTGCTTGTAAGCAGCATTCTGGCTGTACTTCTTCCAAGACAGATTTGTTCTTTCTTCTGGAAGTCCATGGTATATTCAATACTCTTCACCAACACCGTAACTCAAAGGCATTAATTCTTCTTCAGTCTTCGTTATTCATTGTTCAGCTTTCACATGTATATGAGGCAATTGAAAACACCGTGGCTTGGGTCAAGCACACCTTAGTCCTTAAAGTGACATCTTTGCTTTTGCTTTTTAACACTTTAAAGAGGTTTTTTGCAGCAAATTTGCCTAATGCAATACGTCCTTTGATTTCTTGACTGCTGCTTTCGTGGGCATTGATTGTGGATTCAAGTAAAATGAAATCCTTTACAACTTCAGTACTTTCTTCTTCTATCATACTGCTTATCGGACCAGTTGTGAGGATTTTTGTTTTCTTTATGTTGAGGTGTAATCCATACTGAAGGCTGTAGTCTTCCATCTTCATCAGTAAGTGCTTCAAGTCCTCTTC
>NW_004443960.1:3037243-3200134 GCF_000243295.1 Trichechus manatus latirostris
ATCTTCATCAGTAAGTGCTTCAAGTCCTCTTCACTTTCAGCAAGCAAGGTTGTGTCATCTGCATATTACAGGTTGTAAATGATTCTTCCTCCAATCCTGATGCTGCGTTCTTCATATAGTCCAGCTTCTCGGATTATTTGCTCAGCATACAGAATGAACAATGTGGTGAAAGCATACAACCCTGGCGCATACCTTTCTTGACTTTAAACCACGCAGTATCCCCTTGTTCTGTTTGAACGACTGCCTCTTGATCTATGTACAGGTTCCTCATGAGCACAATTAAGTGTTCTGCAATTCCCATTCTTTGAAATGTTATCCATAATTTGTTATGATCCACACAGCTGAATGCCTTTGCATAGTCAATAAAACACAGGTAAACATCTTTCTGGTATTCTCTGCTTTCAGCTATGATCCATCCATTCGTTTCTTTTTAAAACTCACATGTCTATTAGCTTCTTTAACATTATCTTGTTCCCTATCTTCTTGCCCCATATCATCTCCATATATATTTTGTCCTTCTGAATTTTATTCTTGGACTTCTTCCATCTCACTCTACACTCTCTCCCTGGACAATTACATTCAGTTTCACATCTGTAACTGAACCTCTATGGTGACCTCTTAAATCTATACCCATCAAACTTCCCCTTGACTGTAGACCCACCAGCATGTCTTACACAGCATCACACCCAACACTTCCTGCTGCCTCCATCAGCACCATAACCTGCCCCACATGTGCAAACACAACTCTTACTTCTCTCCAGCCTACATTGCCTATCCGAATTGATGGTACCAGCTTGTTTGGTATCACCCTACACTCCCTCTCAGCCCACATAGCCAATAGGACACTAAGAACTCTACCTCCTTAGCATCCCTCATGATATTCCCTACTCCCTGAGTTTACCATCCTTCAGGGTCTCACATCTTGCTGAACTATTGCAACACTTAATATTGGTATTCCTGCCTCAGAGTTTCCCTTCTTTGATTCCACTTACCACACTCCTGTCACAGGGATCTTTCTACAATGTAAATCATATCATATTTTTCTGAGATTACAATCTCTTAAAGAATTCCCTCTGACTCCAGCATAAAACCCAAACTTTTTAATATGGCTTTTTGTGAGGTGACTACATAATTTATCATCCAAACAATGATTGGGTAAAAGGAGGCTTATCAATAATTAGAGGTAAAATCAGACTTGCCAAGCAAACCAACTTGCATGATCGCCCTCCTTTCAGGGATGTCTTGATCTGCTGTCTGCTCCAAGCCTTTTTTTCCCTGCTGTAATCCACACACTCTAACTCCAGACAAACCTGATTTCTCCTTCTCCAATAGACTAGGTTACCTGATGACCTCACTTACTTCCTTCTGTCTGTAATATCTTCACAAACCTCCTTCCCCAAACTGACCTCCTTTTCCTGAGAAGTATCTAATTGTGTTTAAAACTCGTCTTTCTTTATGCTTCTACATGCATCCCAATAGAATTGCTTGATTTATGCTCCCCATGTGTCTTGTACAACCTTCTCCTCCACTCGTCTGCATTTTTTTGGTGTTTCCCACCATAAGAATATAAGGCCCACTGAAGGCAGAAACACACTTGTGGATCTATGGATTGGAGGGCACTCTGAATAGGGTGATCCCTTGTGAGTTAGGAAGATATCTCAAGAGAAATCTACTCCAGGAGCCTGGAGTTCCTTAATCATGGCGTGCTATGTACTTCCTGATATCTACCTGTCTTCCCCCTTAAGCACAGATTTTCCTTTACTCTCAATTCGTGAAAGGATTAAGGACAATTTTATAATGCGCCTTAGCATTCCCACTGGCAAAGGCATCACTAAGTCCATGCAGTAGATGACCAAACTGAGAAGAAAACAGGTTTGCAGAGATAACACTGTAATCCCCCGTTTCTGAGCTAAGAAACAAGAAGAAAAAATGTCTTAATAAAGGAATTTCCAAACCTATAAACATAAGTCCAGCTCAGCAAAGTGATGAGACTTGAGGCCCCAGGGAATTTTGTCTGGGAATCGTCTTCACCTAGATTGCTTCATCTCCAAGTTCTGACCTGGGAGTTAACTAATATTCTTTGTCTTCATTGTTGGGTCCAAAGGGACTAGGAAGAAGGTGCCACAATTACTTTCTGCTTATCTGTAATGAGGCTCTCAGGAAATCTGGTCCCAGTGGCCATGGAGGCTCCTGTAAATGCCTGCTCTGTGATTGCCCCAAACATCCTTACTGCACACAGGGCCAAGGCCATGAACCTCTTGTCTTCACTCACTCAGGACTTGCCTTTATTTCCAAAACTTTCCCGTCTTTAAAATACAGTGGAGCCTTGGCCACTCCATAGTGACAGAATCCACTTCTCCCAGGTAAGGCTGTGTTATTGTTGTTATGCTGTTAGGTGCCATCAAATAGGTTCTGACTCATAATGACCCTATGTACAACAGAACAAAACACTGCTGATTCCTGCACCATCCTCACAATCATTGCTATATTTGAGCCCACTTTTGCAGCCACTGTGTCAATTCATCTCATTGAGGGTCTCCTTTTTCGCTGACTCGCTACTTTACCAAGTATGATGTCCTTTTCCAGGGACTGATCCCTCCTGATAACATATCCAAAGTATGTGAGACAAAGTCTCACCATTCTTGCTTCTAAGGAGCATTTTGGCTGACTTCTTCCAAGGCAGATTTGTTTATTCTTCTGGCAGTCCATGGTATATTCAATATTCTTCACCAAAACCATAATTAAAAGGCATCAATTCTGCTTCATTCTTCCTTATTCATTGTCCAGCTTTCACATGCATATGAGGCAATTGAAAATACCATGTCTTGAATCAGGTGCACCTTAGTCTTCAAAGTAACATCTTTGCTTTTTAACACTTTAACGAGGTCTTTTGTAGCAGATTTGCTCAACACAATACGTCATTTTATTTCTTGACCACTGTTTCCATGGGCGTTGATTGTGGATCCAAGTAAAATGAAATCCTTGACAACTTCAATCTTTTATCCGTTTATCATGATGTTGCTTATCGGTCCAGTTGTGAGGATTTTTATTTTCTTTATGTTGAGGCATAATCCCTACTGAAGCCTGTAATCTTTGATCCAGCATCACAGCAACATGCAAGCCACCACAGTATGACAAACTGACAGATGAGTAGGTAAGACTATAGCACTGGAGTTGTCAATACTTATTTACAAAGGAACTCCCTCTGCTAAATCTTGCAGATGCAGGATCAACAATAGTAGTCCTGAATTCATCAGCTGGAGCCTGTGATCAACCCAGTTATAATCAGCTGTTTCTCTTGTCTCTTTACTAGCAACTAAGCAGTTGGGGATGGAAACTGGGAAATGTCAGTGAAGATACATACAGTCATAGAGTTGGACTGTATATATACCTGTGTGTTTTCCAATGTTAAATATACAAGAGTCAGTGAGTCCAGTAGGAATAGCATTAGGACTGAGTGTTGGAATTTGGATATGTAGGTAGGGTGGAAAAATTTTATCTTGGCAACTCTAATAATTGCTTTGTAATATGGCCCATCCTGGAGCTTGATTTGTCATATCTTAACTATCCATGTATAGATTTCTGAATTTGCTGTTGTGTATTAACTTGGTTCTATGCCCATGAGAGTGGGAAACCAGTCAAGTGTCTCTGAGTTCCTCCGCCTGGGGCTCTCCAGGCAGCCCCAGCAGCAGCAGCTCCTCTTTGTGCTCTTCCTGAGCATGTACCCTGGCCACAGTCCTGGGAAACCTGCTCATCATCCTGGCCATCAGCACAGACTCCCGCCGGCACACTCCCATGTACTTCTTCCTCAGCAACCTGTCCTTCTTGTACGTCTGCTTCACCTCCACCCCTGTCCCCAAGATGCTGACCAACCACATACTCGGGAGTCAGACCATCTCCTTCTTTGGTTGTCTCACACAGCATTATTTTCTTATTGTTGATTATTTTCTTATGGACAATTCCCTCCTGGCTGTGATGGCCTATGACCGCTTTGTTGCTGTGTGCCACCCCTTACACTACACAACAAAGATGACTCATCAGCTCTGCTGGTCACTGGTTCACGGGTCATTGCCAAACTGAATACTCTGTTGCATACCCTGCTGATGGCTCGACTCTCGTTCTGTGCAGACAAGATCCCCCACTTCTTCTGTGATGTAAGTCTCCTGAAACTCTCCTGCTCTGACACACACCTCAATGACATGATGATTCTATTGTAGCAGGGCTGACAATGATTGCTGCATTCATTTGCATCCTCATTTCATACATCCTTATAGCTTGTGCTGTCCTGAGAGTCCCATCCACAAAGGGAAAATGGGAAGCCTTCTCCACCTGTGGCTCCCACCTGGCTGTAGTTTTACTCTTCGAAGGCACCATCATTGCTCTGTATTTCAACCCTTCATCCTCCCACTCAGCTGAGACAGACACCGCAGCTACTGTGATGTACACAGTGGTGACCACCATGTTGAACCCTTTCATCTACAGCCTCAGGAACAAGGACATGAAAGGGGCTCTGAGAAAAATGATTGCATGAAATTTTTTTCTATTCAGGGCTGACACGAACTCTGAATGTCATAGAGGGGAACTAGTAGCTAATAAAATCCTGTTTGTTTTTCCCATTTTGGGAAACTTAGCAGTTTTCCTTTGTAAGAGGTACATCCCTGTATTAATCTAGTGAGAATCAAACCCTTGATAGAAAGACTTTTCAGGTTAAATATGGGACGAGAGATCCTTTTACCAAATGACTGGACTATTCCAAGCCAACGCCCTCCAATGCCCAGGAATACACCTCTAGTTTAATAGGTTTGTTACTCATTACAACAAGGAAGAACACACTCTTGGGGAATCCTGGGACTTCTTAGTAGGAGGGTATTAGAAAGGACTTACAAGACTTGAAATAGTGTAAGGTAATTTTGGTGAAAATTTAAGACATCAGTGCTTTGATCTGGATCAGATGTTGTCAGAAAGCAGGACTAATTCTTATTGGGCATGTCCATATCTTATCTAGAAGGAGGGAAGACTAGAGGGAGGCTAGAGCTGAGATTGGTAAAGAAATAGCCATCGCTCATATCAGCCAGGATTGGGGAATATCTGTGACTTGGATCATGTTTATGTTTTTGTCTGTAGTCAAACATGACTACCGTGTTTCCTTTGTCTTTATCTACCAAGGTCACAGAATGGCCTTGTCTGATAGTGATGTTGTAAAATTCTCTATGTTCTACAAAGGCAAAGGAACACCAAGGCCCAGCTGTGAGTGGCCACCCAACTCCTGGATTTCAGGACCACTCTTCTCCTTCTCACAAGAGAGAGCTTGACATGAACACAGCTGATGGGAAGATTAGACTGGTGTTGGGGCACAAAGGGAAAGGTTCATTTAGGCTTCCAGAGGATCCTAATTCTTCCAGGACTCAAGCTAATTATTTTTATCTTCTTTTCTGAGCTTTATGTATCATAAAACATTATAGCAAGAATATGGGTAAACCCATCTTCCTCAATCACAATGCCCAGACATGACAACTTCAGCTTTTTATGTACTCTGTCAATGTGCTCAGGTATTTGTACAGAGATACTAATTTATATCCCGGGTTTCCACTTTAAAACCCTTTCCAAATTTGTACATAGTCTGCACAATTTTATTTTACTGCCCTTATACAGTTCCATGAAGTTCCTTTAGCAAAATTCACTCACTAGAAATTTTGTTCCTGAGTTAAAGCATAACGGAAATTTACAATTTAAAGTCTGATTTGAAATTTATTTTGAAAATGATTACAGGAAATCAAAAATTGAGAAATATTTGAAACTGATCAGGATGCTCTGGATTTTGAGGAAGAAAGAGGAAAGCAGGACAGTTTCCCTTAATTTCAAAGAGATGGGTAAGATGACATCTTGTGTGAAAACTGGCTAAATTCAGAATCAGAGGATGTTTCTGAGTTTAGCATGTCATTGCCTTTTTTATATTTATCAGATTTGTATATTAAGATATGTTTGCCTCAAACAATACATGAGATTGTTTCCAATATTTAGTTTATATATCGAAGAATTCTTATATGATAGAAAGTGCCTCTTCTTTGAAAGTTTGAAAGAAACCTCCAGCCCTTGGTTTGTATGTGAGCATGTGGATAGGGGTATGGGCTAGAAAAGGTGTGATGTTTTAAATGTCCTACTCAATTAGTAAACTGTATTACTTATTTCATATATGTCAGTTTTTATTTCCTTTACATTTTTAATGATAATTATATATTTCACTGAGTTTTCAAATGTATTAATATGTAATTATGCCTAGTATTTCAATATAAACCTTAAAATACTTTTTATATTATGATTATTCTTTTTGTTTTTAACTTTATTCACTTTTTTCTTGACAGCATTTGGTGGTTGTTTATACTACTCATTCCCTATGAATCAGTTCTTGGATTCACTAATCAATTCCATTAATTACAAAGATTTATTTTATCTGAGTATCCTTGGTCTCCTTTCCTCTGAAAACCTAAGTTTTGTATCCTGTTTTTTCATTTAACATTAATTCATGAAACACAAAATCATAAAACATTCTTAGAAATATAATTTAAATTAAAAAAAAAAAACCCCGTTGCCATTGAGTCAATTCCGACTCACAGTGACCCTACAGGACAGAGTAGAACTGTCCCATAGGTCTCCAAGGAGCAGCTGGTGGAATCGAACTGCCAACCTTTTGGTTAGCAGCTAACCTCTTAAGCACTGTGCCAATCAAATTCAATCATATTTTGTTCATTTACTCTTTTTTTACTTTTATAAATAATATGTCAATAAGCAGCTTCGTAAATACATTTCTGAAGGCATACTTGATTACTTGGCAAAGTAGAACTATTAAGAAGGAGTTTTACACATGGGTTTAGACCTCAGTGGGGAGGTTGGAGTTGGATATACAGTTGGGGAACATCAGTACAAAAATAGTATTTGGTGGCACAAACTTGTTTATGCTCAACTTGTTCTTCATATCTTCTAACTGGCTAAATGTTGGCGTTTTGAACCCACCCAGTTATATCGCAGAAGAAAAAGCCTGGCGATGTTCTTCTATTAAGATTACGGCCAAGAAAATCCTACGGAGTAGTTCTACTCTGTAACACTTGAGTTTGCTATGAGTCAGAATCAACTTGGCAGCAACTCACAACTATGCCCAAGAAATTGGATGAGATCACTTAGAGCAGTTCTCCATACCAGACCAATGGAGTCAATCTCTGGGGATGGGCCACAGGCACTAGTAAATTTGGAGGCTACCTAGGTGATACAGAGAGTTAATGTTCACAGAGGAGTTAGGAAGAGGGCTAAGGACTGAGCGCTGGGGCACATCAACATTTACAACAGTGGTTCTTATCTTGGCTGACCATTGGAATCACCTGGGAGCCTTAAAATTTCATGGTGCCTGCGTCCTACATCCAAAGATTCTGATTTAATTGGTCTAGGGTGTGCTCTGGGCATCAGGATTTTTAAAAACCCTCCAGGTGATTCTAGTGTGCAGCCAAGGCCGAGAATCACTGATTTAGAGGGTCAGGAAAAGGAGAACAATTCAACAAAAAGACCAAGAAGGAGCAGCCAACGAAGTAGGCAAAAAGCCAGGAGAGACTGGTGTCTGGGAAGCCGAGTGGAGAAAGGGTTTCAGGAAGGGAGTGATCAACAATGTCAAATGCCACACAGAAATGGCATAAGACCAACTGATATTTGGATGTTGGACTTGGGAAATTGGAGATCATTGGTACCATGATGAAAGCAGTCTCAGTGGAGTGACTGAGTTGAAGATGGGATTGGACTGGATTCAAGAGAATGGAAAGAGAGGAAGAGACCCACCCAGCCAACAAAGGTTAATGAAAAGCACTGCTTGTATTAACTTTGTAATGAATATATTTATTCAACCATTTGGGTTGTCTCTAATTTTTCAGTATTATGTTTGGATATTTTCCCCTTATACATAGAAGATAAATTGCTGCATCAAGGGTAATAATTTTTTTTAAACAATCTTGTCCCATTATAGAAGAGTGCCACTGTCATCTTTCTTTGGCCAAACTGGATATTTCCATTAAAAAAAAAAAAAAAAACTCTGCTCATTTAATATGCCTAAATGACATCTCCTTGTTCTTTTGATTTGTAATTCTGAAATTACTAGTAAGGCTGAATACTCATGTTTCTCTTAGCCATTCATGTTTCTTTTTATAAAAATTGTTCATTTCTTCTTGGTATTGGATAGCTAATATTGGTTATAAAATTCCTTGTATTCAAAATATTGTCATTATTGATTTGTGCAAGTTTCCCAATTATCATTTGTCTTTTCATTTTTAAAAAACATTTTATGTTGAATTATTTTACATTGTATCATTTGTGCTATTTCTTCACAAGAATTTAAAATTTTTATGTAACCAAATCCATCTTTTTCCTTTATGATCTTTGTCATTATTCTTTCAGAAGAATAAGAAAGCATTTATTCCACCCAGAGGCTAGCTAAAATGGACCTTATCTTTAGCTGTTCTATGGTGGGGTTCTGTGCTGGTGGTGGTGGTTTGGGTTTTTTTGTACATTTAATTCATTTTCTAGAATTCATTTTAGCATGAGATGGGGGGTGATAATCTAAATTCCACACCCTTATGTTAATCATTTCAGCAATATTTGTTAAACAGTTCTTCACTTCCCCTATTATTTGTGATGCTACCTTCATCATATATTAAATTCTTACATGTACTGGGATCTATTTCTGGACCATTCTTATTAAAACATACAGTATCAAACTGCATTAATTATTGCAGCTTTTAAACATGATGTAGACATTTTTAAAAGAACATTCTATTGTTAAGGCAAGCTTTCTCTTATTACTCTTGATTTTTCTATCGCTTTTTAATCATGTTTATCCTTCTAAGTGCCATTTAGAATCCATCAAGTTTCTCCCAAAAATCCCATTGGGCTTTTGTTTGGAATAGCACTAAGTTTATCAGTCGAGAAGAATTTAAACGTTCCTGCCAATCCAGTAACATTTTATAATGTCACAACTTTCATAGTGTCAAATTTCTCGTGTGGTTTCCTTTATAAAGGTCTTGTAGCATAGGTTACTCCTGTTCTCAAACCCCACACTTTCCCACCCCAAGGCCTTAGCACATCCTGTTTCCCCCGTCCCATCCTTCTGCCCTCAGTTCAAATGTGACTTCTCCAGAGGTCTCTCCAGAATACCCTCCCACAACATTCTCCTAGAATCTTTTGCCTTCCTAGCACTTGTCACCGTTTGGAGCTACATACATATTTATAAGATTTACTGAGTTTCTGTCCTCCTCCTCTTCCCTGCCCCAAGAAAAACTCATCAGAGGATAGGCTGTGTTACTTACCTTCAAACCTAGTGCATTGTGCTATCTCTTTATTGAATGAATACTTCCGATTTATAGTTGCCATAGGGCCTCTAGGAGTCGGAATCGACTCCATGGCAATGGTTTTTTTGTTTGATTTTATTGGAATCAGAGCTTTTGTTCTTCATATTTTCTAACTGGCTCTTGATGCTATATTGGAAAACTATTAATCTTTTTGTTTTCCATTGTACTGGTTATTGGGCTTACTGTGTAGTTACTCATCTAACAGCTTCCCAGGCATTCTCATTGGAGGGTAGCCCCTCATCCCAGGTCATCTTCCCTGATCATGCACTCCCAGGGATGCTCCCGGGCAGGGGCTTCAAGCATGTGTCCCTCCATCTCTCCTGCCTGACTCCTCTACTCGGTGGATCGTCCTCGGGGTCTGAGCAACTTCTCTGGGTCAAAAAAAGCAAACCTGCTGCCAACGAGTTGATTCTGACTCACAGCAACCCTATAGGACAGAGTAGAACTGCCCCATAGGGTTTCCAAGGAGCAACTGGTGGATTTGAACTGCTGACCTTTTGCTTAGCAGCTGAGCTCTTAACCACTGCGCCACCTGGGCTCCCGGTCTGTGTCAGGTGTGCGGAAGTCAGGTGTGCAGAAATCAGGCAGGCCCAGCTTCACTCCATCCTTGGGGACAGTAGGTATCAGGCCAGGGCCAGCGACCTTAACCTCACAGCCTCCCACCCTCCTGCACACAACCACAGCCCCGGGGACAAAGGACACTTGGCCAACTGCCAAGCCACTCTACAGTGTGGGAAGGGGACTTTGGCCATGGTAGCGTCACCTACCACCACACTCTCCTTTTAAAAGGTGCCTTGGGGAGTCTGGGCCACTGCTGCATGCCCAACCCTTGGGTAGGGGACATGGCAATCTCACCCCAGGGACTTGATACAGACGGGCGATCTGCAGGTTGTCAGAACCGTTTGGTTGGCCACTCCTAACACAGATGACTCAGATCTCTGTCCCAGTTCCTAGTACACTGGCCAGACTTCCCTTAAAGGAGAATAATGTTGCTGGTGGCCTGTTTTGTTCCTGGTTTTACAGGGTGCTACTGACTTGAAATACAAAGTCATTAAAGGGCAGTTTTTTCTAAGGCTTTTAACGGCTTTTTTTTTTTTAAGTTAGGAATCAGTTAATTGTACTACTAAACTTTCTTCTTTTAATATGCTTTGTACCAAAACAACAACTAAATTTACAACAATATATTGAAACAACAACAAATAAATGAACAGAAACCAACAGACAGAAAGGAAAAAACAAAACTATTATTTGTAGATGATATAATTTTATACTACTTGTAACAGAGAACTAAGTCAAGAAATTATTGAAAATTAATAACATTTAGTGAGGTGGCTGGTTACACAAATATATAATTAAAAATAAATTTGTTGTGTAAGAACAATGACCAACTAGAAAAATATAAAGGATAAAAACTATTTACAATAACACAATTGTATAGTACTTACATGAAGAAAGTGAGAAAAATTTACTCAGGACTATGAGACTCTAGTAAACGGAAAGGCATGTTTCTGGATGGGGAAAAGAATTTGTAAAGTTAAAAACCTTTCCCAAATGGTTTATAAGATTAACCCAATTCCAATCAAATCCCAATGTAAAACTTTGGGAAACCTGAAACAAACAAGCAAAACTGATCAAGAATGCCTCAAACCACAACGCCGAGTCAGTCCCATGAAGACAGCGCTGGCCTTGCCTCTGCGCAGATACCTCAGGAGGGCCTGGATATAGGGACACCGAGACAATAACGAATATCCACTACACTGAAGACACACGGAATCTTGTCTCATGAGGGGCAATGTGAGCTAATCACTATAGATGTAATTTCTACAAATAAAACACATTGCCTTGTGAGGTAGTGACCAGCCCACTGCCAAAGGCCTGGTGGCTATGTAGAGAGGGATTAAGCATATGTTGAGGCTATTCACAGCCAAGGATCCAAGTAACTTCTTCTTGTCTCCAGGTCTGTCCTTCCTCTTCATGGTCTTGGAATTTCCTTCTTAGCAGGTAAGATCATGGCTCAGTAAAGGGACAAGATTCTGAAGAGCTCTTCCTGAGTGATCGAACTTCTTTCTGCATGGGAGGAATTGCTCAGGGTTGAGAGACAGCTGTTTGGGAGATCAATAGCCGAACAAAACACAGTAAGAACAGGAGACACTTTAAAATTATGATCTTCAAAGGATTCTGTAAAAGTCAGTTTTCATCAGAAATTGCAAATGTTATTAAAAGTGACTGTTAGTTTCAATGAAAAATGGTGAAGTCTTTGACATTCAGTTGCTGTAGTTTTTCTATAATCCAAAGTAAACAATCCCTTGCAACATGAAAGCTTTAATAGGTTGTTCTTAAGAGGGTTATATGAACTGTTTTTGGCTTAAAAAATCAGTAGTTTGGTCCTTTCAGGGGAATATGATGCCAGATAGAGACCTTTACATTATTTCCACTTTTCTCAAGTGTAGATCCTCATGGACATATTTTCAGTAGGGATGAGTCATTCTGTTTACCTTGCAGCTAAGCAGCCTCCAGACTCAGGTTCAAAGTCTTTTTTGGGGAACTGATCTGTATATTGTTGTACAACTTCACAAAAGAAAGCTCCCTAGTCCAAAAAGCCTGGATGCTAATTGAGGTATAGCCCTTGAGTATATTTTCTTCCCTGTGAATTTTCTAATAATCTGAGGTTTCAGCCAAGACGGGTATTATCCAATTTTGGCTATGATGAGGTCTTCACATACCTGTATCTTTTCAGACAGCCTGGAAATTCAGAATGCCTAAGTGAAACATTTTAGGTAGAGGCAGGACTATTAGACCTTTCCCAATCCCACTTCTGCTTTCTGGTCTTACATACTGAATGGGTTTTCTCATGCCGGGTACAGTTTGACAGCCGACCAAATCTTCTCCCACATTTTTTGCAACTATATGGCCTCTCAGCCTCATGACTCTGCAGATGAAGCACAAATTCTTCATTCCCTGAGAAGGTTTTCCCACATTCTGGACACTTAAATATCTTCTCCCTTATGTGGATTCCTTCATGGCGGCTCCGATGAGAATTCTGACGAAAGTTTTTCCCACACTGGGAACATGAGTAAGGTTTCTCTCCTGTATGGATTCGTTCATGCTTATTAAGGTTTGTTTTATGGTTGAAGCTTTTCCCACAGTGACTACAGTCATAGGGTTTTTCTCCAGTATGAGTCCTCTGGTGGGAAATAAGATAAGAACTTTCATTAAACTGTTTCCCACATAGTGGACAAGTGTACCATCTCCTTGTTCTCCGATTTCGGGTAAGTGCAATAACATTGATGTCCACATATTTTGAGAGTTCCTCTAGTGGAGTATCATTTTCAATGGTAACTAAAAGATTCCTCAATTTCCTTTCATGTGGAATGAATGTATTTAGCCTTTCTTCTTTGTGGTAATCTGGAGATTGTTCAGAGACCAAGGAACAATCCATTTCACCACACCCTGAAGACTTTTCTCTATAATCTTCATTCTCTGCAGGTTCCTTTTGATGAGTGTCACCCTCATGATTGCCATCATTGACTGTTGAAACAAAGAGGGAATTTATTAAGTTTTGAGGGATATGACAATACCAAGCAAGAAGAAAACAAGTCATATTTCTTGTGAAACAATAATCTTGAAAGTCAGAAATCTGAGGACTGGTAGATAACTGCCACCAACACTCCTTTTCCACTCTTTATTCATTCATTTATCAGCTACATGGCTGATAAATCTTTCCATTCCCCTCAGTGTAAGCACATAGTCCATTTTTAATCTTTCTTTTTTAAAATAAAATGAGTGGGACTGCATTGAAAGACTTCATATGTTGGCCTTGCCTTTGGGTAGATACCTGATGAGGGTCTGCATATCAGAATGCCAAAGACAGTAACAAACATCTGGACAAGTATTCTAAATCCAATCAAACCAGTTGCCATAAAGTTAACCCCGACTCATGGCGACCCCATACTTCAGAGCAGAACTGTGCTCCATAGGGTTTTCAATAGCTGTGATCTTTCAGAAGTAGATCGCCGGGACTTTCTTTCAAGGCACCTCTGAGTGGATTCAAACAGCCAACCCTTCAGTTAATAGCTGAGCACTTATGTGTTCTGAACAGGCACCAATTATTTTTTCCACAAGTTCATACTGACCACACTAAGGACTAGGGGACAAAGACATAAATATAAATGGCAGCATTAATAAACTTTAGGAGTCTAATAAATGAATGGTAAGATGAACTGCTTCCAGATTTTTACTATATTAGAAACTATTACCATATTATAGCATTAGAAAAAACTACAATATTATATATAGTACAAAACTTACAACAATTTAAATAATAAAAAACAAAGAAAATATGGCATATTTACATAATGGATTATTATTTGGCCATTAAAGAGATTACTACAACTGATAAAACTATGGTATTGTAAGTCAGAACAGTGGTTGGTTATCTTTGGGGATGAAGCGGAATTGTGACTGGAAATGGGACACAAGAAGGATTTCTGGGGTACTGGTAATAACCAATTTTGGTTGGCAGTTGGATTGAGTGTGTACATTTTGTGAAAATCTGAGCTTGTATACTCATGATCTGTAAACTTTCTGTATTTATATCATAGTTCAATAAAAAGTCTATGTGTAAAAGAACATCATAAAGACTAGGTAACAAAGCAAAAAAAAAGTATGCTGTCAACACATAGGCTGACAACCCAAAACCACTGCCGCCAAGTCGATTCCAACTCACAGCGACTCTACAGGACAGAGTAGAACCGCCCCGTAGGCTTTCCAATGCTGTAAATCTTTACAGAAGCTGGCTGCCACATCTTTCTCCCACAGAGAAGCCGGTGGGTTCGACCTGCCAACTTTTCGGTTAGCTGCTGAGCACTTCACCACTGCACCACCAGGGCTCCTTGTGAGTTGAAAAGGAACTCCTAAACTCTCAGCAACTCACTGAAAGTAAAAACAAAACAACCAGTTGCCACGGACTCGATTCAGACTCATGGAAACCCTATGTCAGAGTAGAACTGTGCTCCATAGGGTTTTCAACGGATGATTTTTTGGAAGTAAATCATCAGGTTAGCAGCTGACTGCATTAACAGTTTGCACTACCTAGGGACTCCCTGAGAGTAAAGGGTTAAATCAACTATTTACATATGCGGCTAATCCTGAAGCTGGAATGTGAATCTCCGCTGAATTTAGCCATTTCACACCAAGTTTTCTTCTTTTTAATTAATCCCCTAGGATAATAAAAACACTTAGTCAAAGCATATGACAAATTTTTATCAGAGCTCTTGATATGAACTGCCGTACTGCTTTCCAAAGAAGCTGTACCAATCTCAATATAACCACCAATATATGAGTATCAACTTTACCATAAGTTAAAAACATTTAATAGGTGTAAAATGGTGTCTCATTATAGTTATACTCTGTATTTTGATTACACAAAGAAATAATTTACCTATTGGGTTGAGACTCTAATACATTTTATATATTACATATCTCAATCTCTCTGTCAATCGTTATTGATATAAATGTTTTTTAACTGATGACTTCCTCTGTAATAACTCTATGATGTAAAATCAGAAAAAAAATCAGTTCAAGTTCTCATAAAGTTCTACTCTGTTCTCCGGCTGTTCTTTTATGACTTATTTTTTATACTTAACTTTAACACATTGGGAGTTTAATTTAGTATACAGTATGGACTGAAATTAATTTTCTTCTAAATTATGATACAATTATCCCAGTCACATTTATAAAGCTTCCTTTTCCTCTTGTTTTGAAATGTTCACATTATCTCTATTTATGTGTGATCTGTATCTTAGCTATTTCTCATTAGTACCACACTGTTTTACAATATCTTGTGATACTGGTAAGACTAGCCAGAATACCTATTTCCAGCTATTTAAAATTTTGACTGACTAAATATACAGTCCTCTTTACTTTCAGCAAGGCTTGAAGCACTTACTAATGAAGATCAAAGACTACAGCCTTCAGTATGGATTACACCTCAACATAATGAAAACAAAAATCCTCACAGCTGGACCAATAAGCAACATCATGACAAAGAGAGAAAAGACTAAAGTTGTTGAGGATTTCATTTTACTTGGATCCACAATCAACGCCCGTGGAAGCAGCAATCAAGAAATCAACATATCGCATTGGGCAAATGTGCTGCAAAAGACCTCTTTAAAGTGTTAAAAAATAAAGATGTCACTTTGAGGACTAAAGTGCACCTGACTCAAGCCATGGTATTTTCAATCGCCTCATGAGCATGCAAGAGCTGGACAATGAATAAGGAAGACTGAAGAAGAATTGATGCCTTTGAATTATGGCAATGGCAAAGAACACTGAATACCACAGACTGCCAGAAGAATGAACAAATCTGTCTCAGAAGAAGTACAGCCAGAATGCTCCTTAGAAGCAAGGATGGGAAGACTTTGTCTTACGTATGCTGGACATGTTATCAGGAGGGATCAGTCCCTGGAGAAGGACATCATGCTTAGTAAAGTACAGGATCATCAAAAAAAGGAAGACCCTTAATGAGATGGATTGACACAGCAGCTGTAACAATGGGCTCAAACATAGCAACGACTGTGAGGATGGTGCAAGATGGGGCAGTGTTTCATTCTGTTGTACACAGGGTAGCTATGAGTCAGAATCAACTCAATGGCACCTAACAACAACAACAGATACAGTATAAGTAAATCTGGAGGGCTCTTCTATCTTTATATGCTTTTAATTCTCACATTTAGAAATGTTTCTCCATTGTTTAAGAATCTTTCACATTAACCAATAAAACATCTCTAGATTATTCTGATTTTATAGGCACTCCAAATAAGGTCTTTCATTATTTTGTGTTTATTTAATAATGCTATTGTTATATGTTTATTTCCTACCTACATACTTTAAAACTATTAAAATAATATTGTTTCAGTTGATCCTTTTAGATTTTATAAGTACACATCATACTCTGGTTCCCTCCTTTTCTATTTCTCTTAACACCTTTTTCATATCTTACTGCTTTAGAAAATCCAGTTAATAATATGCTAAATATTATTAGTGATAGCATATTTCTTTATTTTGTTCTCAGTTTTTAAGAAATTTCCACCAATGTTTTATGAATGACTATAAATTTTAGGTTATATTAATTTTAAAAGGCTAATTCTCTTTTTTCAGGGGAAATTTATTGAAACTCTAATAGGATTATTCTTATGTTACTGAAAGTGTCAATGAGTATGTTTTATATTCCTGTAATGTACTAATTTTTAACAAATTTTTAAGTAGAAAATACATTTACGTTGCTCAAAAATGACAACATGGGAGTTAAATCAGCAAGATGGTGGAGTAGGCAGCTCCAACTCTCATCCTCCAACAGAAATGCCAAAAAAGCAAGCAGAAATGGTTAGAACCAACTTTGTTAGAACTCTGGAAAACAGTCAAAGGTTTATAGCAACCAAGCAAATACTAAAGAAAGAAAAAGGTAATTGAAAAACCATGCTAATTCTTCTTTAAATGTTCAGTAAAATTCACCAGTAAACCATCTGGTCCTGGGTTTTTCTTTGTTGGTAGGTTTTTGGTTACTAATTCAATCTCTTTACTTCTCATAGGCTCATTAAGATTTTCTGTTTCTTCTTGAGTCAGTTTAGGTAATTTGTGTGTTTCTAGGAATTTGTCCACTTCATCTAGATTATCTGATTGATCAGCATACAATTGTTCACAGTATTCTCTTACAATCCTTTTTATTTCTGTAATGTTGATAAGTAGTATTCTCACTTTCATTTCTGATTTTACTTGCTGCTGCTTTTTTTCTTTTGTCAGTCTAGCTAAAGGTTTGTCAGTTTTATTGATCTTTTCAAAGAACCAACTTTGGTTTTATTATTGCATTGATTTCATTGATTCTCTATTGTTTTTCTATTCTCTATATTATTTGTTTTCAGTCTAATCTCTATTACTTCCTTCCTTCTGCTAGCTTTGGGTTTAATTTGCTATTCCTCAAAGTGTGAAATTAGGTTATTGATTTGAGATCTTTCTACCTTTCTAATGTAAATGTTTACAGCTATAAATTTTTCTCTGAGTACTGTCTTCACTGCAACCATAAGTTTTGTTATGTGTTTTCATTTGTCTCTAAGTATTTTCTAATTTCCCTTGTGATTTTTTTTTTCTTTGATCCATTGGTTGTTTAAGAGTATGCTGTTTAATTTCCATATAGATCAGAGGAGATACTTTGCATGATTTCAATCTTTTTAAATCTATTGAGACCATTAACATAAGGTCTGTCTATCCTGAAGAATGTTCCATGTGCACTTGAGAAGAAACAAGTATTCTGCTGTTCTTAGGTGGAGTATTCTATATATGTCTGCTAGGTCTAGTTTTATAGTGTTGTTCAAGTCCTCTATTTCCTTACTGATGGTCTACCCATTTCCTTACTGATGGTCTACCCATTATAGAAAATAGTGCATTCAATTCTCCAACTTAAATTATTGTAGAACTGTCTATTTCTCCCTTCAATTCTGTCAAAGCTTGCTTCATATATTTTGGGACTTTGTTGTTAAGTGCCTACGTGTTTATAATTGTTATATCTTCTTGATAAATTGACCCTTTTATCTCTATAGATTGTCTTTGTCTCTTCTGATACTTTTTGACTTGAAGTCCATTTTGTCTGATACTCATCCCAGCTCTTTCAGCCATTATTTTCCATGAAATATTGTCCTTTCCTTTTCATTTCCAACCCATTTGTGTGTTTGGATCTAAAGTGAGTTTCTTGTAGACATTGTATAGTTGGCTCATGTTGTTTGTTTTTTTTTTATCCAACCTGTCAATCTCTACCTTCTGATTGAAGAGTTTAATCCATTTACATTTAAAGTAATTACTGATACAGAAGAACTTATGCTGTTTTTCTATTTGTAAGTCTTATATTCTTTTTGTCTCTCATTTCCTCCATTTTTCTCTGTTTTTGTGTTTGGTTAATTTTTGCAATGAAACATTTTGACTCCCTTCTAATTTCCTGTTTTGTATGTATCTTTAGATTTTTGCACGCGTGCGTGTGTGTGTGTGTGTGGTTACCATGGGGATTACATTTACCATCCTAAATTTATAACATTCTAGTTTTAATCAATACCCACTTTACTTCAGTAGCATACAAAACCTCTGCTCCAATACATCCCTTTATGCTGTAGTCAAATTACATCTTATCTTTATACGTCGTGTATAACATAGATTTATAATGACATATGTATCCTATATATAGAAAACCTCAAAGAATCCACAAGGAAGCTAGTAGAGCTAATAAACAAAATCAACAAAGTTGCAGGGTGTAAGATCAACATATAAAAATCAGTTGGGTTTTTATGTATCAGCAATGAACAATCTAGAAAGGAAATTAAGAACATATTTTTATTTACAACAGCATCTAAAAGGATAAAATACCTAAAAATAAATTTAACCAAGGAAGTGTAAGACTTGTACACTGAAACTACAAAAGACTGCTGACAGAAATTAAAGACCTAAATAAATGAAAAGACATCCTGTGTTCATGAACTGGAAGACTTAATACTATTAAAACGTCAACACTACTCAAAGTGTTCTACAGATTGAATGTAATTCCTATCAAAATTCCAACAGCCTTTGTTTGGAAAAATGGAAACGCCAACCTCAAATCCATATGGAATTTAAAGGGACCCCAAAATGTCAAAACAATTTAAAAAGAAGAACAAAGTAGGAGGATTCACACTTCCCAATTTCAAAACTTACTACAAAGCTACCGTAATCAAAACAGTACAACACTGGAGTAAAGACAGACACATAGACCAGTGGGATAAAACGGAGAGTCCAATAATAAACCCATACATCTATGGCCAACTGACTTGGTGTCAAGTCTATTCCATGGACTCTTCAACAAATGGTTAATGGGACAACTGGATTTACACATGCAAAAGAATGAAGCTAGGCCTCTACCGCACAGCATATACAAAAATTAACTCAAAACAGATAAAAGACCTAAATATGAGAACTAAAATCATAAAACTCTTTAAGAAAACATAGGGGTAAGTATTCATGCTTAGATGCTTAGACACAATGTCAAAAGCAATGAGCAACAAAAGAAAAAAGATAAATTTGATGTCATTTTAAAGAAAAACACCTTTGTGCATCAAAGGACATTACCGAGAAAGCAAAAAGACAAGCTATGGGATGAGAGAAAATATTTGCAAATCATATACTTGAGAAAGGTTTAATATTGGGAACATATAAAGTCCTACAACTCAACAACAAAAATAATTCAGTTGAAAAATGGGCAAAGGACTTGAACAGACATTTCTCCAAGGAAGATATATAAATGGTTGATAAGTGCATGAAAATAAGCTCAACAACATTAGTCACTGGAGAAATGCAAATCAAAACCACAATGAGATAACACTTCACATCCACTACCCAAAACCCAAATCCACTGCCATTAAGTCAATTCAAACTCATGGTGACGCTATCGGGCAGAACAAAACGGCCCCATGGAGGTTCCAAGGCTGTAAATCTTTACAGAAGCAGACTGCCACATCTTTCTCCCACACAGCAGCTGGTGGGTTCGAACCATCTATCTTTCGGTTAGCAGCCCAGCCTTAACCACTGTGCCACCAGGGCTCCTTTCATACTCACTAGGTTATTATTAAAAATAAAAAGGAAAATAACAAGTTCTGGTGAAGATGTGGACAAATTGGAACTCTCGTGCTTTGCTGGTGGGACTGTAAAATGGTGGAAAAGTTTGGCAGTTCCTCAAAGAGTTAAACATAGAACTATCATAAAACAAAAAAACCAAACCAGTTGCCATCAAGTTGGTTCCAACTCATGACAACCTCAAGTATGGCAGAGAACAATCACACTTAATAGGGTTTTTAAGGTTGTGACCTTTTTGTAAGCAGACCACCAGGCCTTTCTTCCGAGGCATCTCTGAGTGGATTCGAACCACCAACCTTTCGGCTAGTAGTTGAGTGCTTAACAGTTTACATCGTCTAGGGAGCCTACAGAATTACCATATGACCCAGCAATTCCACTCCTAGGTATGTTCCCAAAAGACTGAAAGCAGGGACTCAGATACTCGTACACCAAAGTTCACTGCATTATTATTCACAATAGTCAAAAGGTGGCAACAACTGAAGTGTCCATCAACAGATGAATGGATACACAAAATGTGGTATATACATAAAATGGAATATTATTTAGCCATAAAGAGAAATGAAGTTCTGATATATGCTTCACCATGGATGAACCCTTGAAAATATTATGCTGAGCAAAGTAAGTCAGATACAAAAGGACAAATACTTATATGAAATACTTAAAATAGGTAAATGCAGAGACAAAAGTTTATTTGTAGTTACCATGGGCTGGGGGAAGAGAGGAAAATGGGAGTTGTGAATTACGGTGCACTGAGTTTCTGTTGTTGTTATTGTTAGGCGCCATCAAGGTGGTTCCAACTCACAGCGACCCTATGTACAACAGAACGAGACACTGCCCCGTCCTGTGCCATGCTCACAATCGCTACTATGTTTGAGCCCAATGTTGCAGCCACTGTGTCAATCCATCTCGTTGAGGGTCTTCCTCTCTTTCACTGACCCTCTCCTGAGGTTTTGTTTAGAGAATAAAGAACATTTGAAAATATAGTGGTTGCACAGCAATATGGTGAATTTAATTAATAACACTAAATCATACACCTAAAAATTATTAAAATGGCAAATGTTTTGTTACATATATTTTACCACAATAAAGGGAAAAAAAGATATACAATGAGATGCCCATCCATCCTACTCATCCTCCAAACAGGTGCCAGTTTTCACTAGTTTCTTTTTATTCTTCCAGTGTGTCTTTAGGCAAATACAAATCTATCCCCCCCTTCCCTATATAAAAGGTAGTATACTACATATATTTCTGCTACTTGTTTTTTCACTCACCATATCCCAGGACAGAGATTATCACGGTATGACGTGTAGACATACCATCGTTTATTCAACCATCCCCCACACAGACACCTGAATTGCTTCCAATCTTGTGTTTTCACAAATAACACCACACTGAATAGACCTGTTTGTGTTTTATTTCAAATGTGTGCTGTTGTTACAGCTCTAGGTCAGATTCTCAGAAGTGGGGCTGCTGGGTCAGAGTGAAAGAATCTGTAATATGGGTAATTACTGACAGATCCCCATACACAGGGGTTGTACCATTCTGACATGCACACCAGCAATCTATGTGAATACCTGTTTCCCAACAACCTCAACATCAGTGTGTTGTTAAATTTTTGATTTCTACAAAACTGATAAGTACAAAATGTTAACTCAGTACAGGTTTCACTTTCATTTCTAATTGTGAGTACGGCTAACCATCTTTTCATATGGGTAAGACTAATCTGTATTTCTCAGTGAATTTCTTGGTCTTTTTCTTCTTTATTTCTACATCCGTTGCCATCGAGTTGACTCCAACTCACAGGAACCCTATAAGACAGGGCAGACCTGCCCCACAGGGTTTCCAAGGCTGGAATCTTCATGGAGGCAGACTGCCACATCTTTACCCCATGGAGGAGCTGATGGGTTCGAACTGCCAACCTTTCAGTTGGCAGATGAGTGCTTTAACCACTGCACCACCAGGGCTCCTGATCTCTACTTCTAGGAGTGCCTAATACATTAGGAAGATTAGGCTTGCTGATGTAAGTCGCAAATATTTTTCCCAATTTATTGTGTCTTACTTTGCTTATATATTTGTTTTTTCCTTTGCCATGCAAGATTTTGAGTCTTAATTAGAAAAATCTTCCTATCCGAACATTATAAAGGAATTCACTCATATTTTCTAATTGTGCTTTTATGCTTTCCTTCCTTCCTTTTCTTCTTTAAACATTTAAATCTTTTTCTTACTGTGCAAAGTAAGGCACTGATTCACCAAACGGTTACTCGGTTGTCACCTTTTATCAAAGCGTCTCCCTTTACTTCACTGATTTGAGATGCCACCTTTATCACATACTACACTTCCATGTGTACTTGAGGCTGTTTCTGAACTTTCCATTCCATTCCACTCATCTGTCTACTCAGATGTCAATACCATGGTTTAACTACCAAGGCTTTACAGGCTCCTTCAGTATCTGCCAGGGCTAGCATCCCTCCCGACCCCACTACTCTTCTTTTCCAGTTTTCTGCGTATTTGTATTTATTTTCCCATTTAAGTATCATGTTATCGAGTTCCGGGGAGGGGGGAGCTATTGGCATTGCTAATGAGATTATATAGAATTTATCAATCAATTTGGGGAGACCTAACCTTTTTATGTTAACCCTTAACCCTTCCTAGCATTCAGTCAAATCTACTTTTGTGTCCTTTAGAAGCACTTGAAAGTTTAATTTTTGTTCATTTCTTAAGTTTATCGTAGGTGATTTATTTACGTATGTATGTTCCTATTGTAACGGGTATTCATTTATTTTTGTTCCTATTGTAATGGAGTTTTCTATTGTATCTTTTAAATGATTGTATATGTGAAAGTTAATGATTTCTCCGTATATTAATTTTACATCTTATTGACTTACTTAATGTTTCACTATTTGTAGTAAGTTTTCAGACATTCTCTAGGGTTTTCCTGCTACACAATTATATGTAAATAGAGATTTTTATTTTTTCTTTTCAAATTCTTATTTATCTAATATCTTTCTCATTTTACTGCACTGGCTGAAGCCTGCAGTACAGTATAAAATAGTAGTGGTGCTAATGGCGTCACTGTCATCTTCCTAATTTCAGTGGGAATGCCTCCAGTGTTTCCCGTTAAAGATGAAGCTGCAGTTTGGGCTGAAAGAACGACAGGTACCCTATTACGAACTTATCCATTATTACTATTTTGTTAAATATTTTTATGAAGAAGTGTTTTGGATTTTGTTGAATACCTTTTCAGTTAACTACGGAAATGAATGAAAATTTTTCATCTTTTTATTGTAAGACTGACTATATTAATAGGTTTTCCACTATTAAATCATTTTTGCATTTCTGGAATAAATTGTACTTGGTCATAGCAATTTTTGTCAGGTTTTGTTACACTAACTTCATAAAAAGAATCTAGAAGTTTTCCTAGGATTTAAATTGTCTAATTTTTAAAGGTTTGGAAGAATTTTGTTGCGAAACTGAAAGCGCTGCTCTGTCTTAGGAAGGAGCTAGTTCCTTGACAATTTCCATTCTCTCTGTGGAAACTGGTTTATCTATTTCAATTTTTTTCTACTTATCAGCTCCTCTGCTTATTCTATTTTTTAACTCACTATTTTCTTATTTTGTATTAATATCTTCCTTCTACTTTCCGTTAGCTCGTTCTGTTTTTTTTAAACTATGGGTCAGAAGCTTAATTATTTTCACTTTTTCATGGATATACATATCTTTACGGCCATGAATTTTATTCTGAGTACTGCTTTAGGTTATATCATAGATTCTAATAAGTAGTGTTTTCTAGAAAAAATATGCAAATTTAATTTGTATTTCTCCTACGACTGGAGGTCTTAACAGTTATAAAATTTCCAGGTGGAAGAAACTTTTATTTTCTGATTTCATTATTAATTTCTAGTTTTTATGCATTGAGATCAGATACTTTATTACGCTCCTTTTTAAAATCTACTGAGTCTTTTTTTTGTTGTCTATCATGTGTGGAATTTACATGAATCTTGAAAAGGTGTATTAATCACATTAGAGAACAGACATAACCTTAATAACTTTCTGAGAACTGGTTTAAGTGTTTTCTACAGTTTTACTTATTTTCAGGTGGTTCACTTGACGTGTCCTGGACTGAAACACACATTCTCTGTTCTCCTATGTCAAAGACTCTCCTTTGATTCCTGCCCCGTGATGTTCAATCCCTTGTACTTTTCCCTTGGCGAACTGACCAAATGTTATTATTTCAACTATCACTCACATGCCACTGACTCCAAAATCTCTACATTCTTACATCTGAGCTCCAATCTCTAATTTCTAAGTACCCAGAGGACGATTTCATTTTATTTTCTGCCATGGATTCAATCTCATCTAAAATCAAATTCACCTTCTTCCAAACTCTGCTCCTTTGTCCCAACCTTGTCTCGACCTTGTGATAGCGCTTTATAGCTACAACAATTCTACATTGACTTTTCTTACAAACACATTAAAAGTTCACGAAGGGCAGGAACGGAGCATTATGCATCTTTGTAATCCACTAAATATCAACTCCAGGACCCAACCAGTCTGAATGTTCATGAATGACTTTAAGCTTAAACCATTAGCTTCAGGGTACTGGGGGAGAGATGGTGAGGAACGGGTCTCAAGGCCCAAAGGCATATGGCCAAATGTTCCTGGAGATGGCAACATACCCACCAACCAGTCATCGAAAATAAATGCTAGCTTCGCCCAAGACTCAAGAAAAGTCCAGGACAACAAATCTGCTCTTTTTCTATTTTTCTACAACGTAAAAAAGATATTACATAGAATAACCTGTGAAAAGTTAACTGGGCTCGTTATATACCACTCCACATGACCATATCAGTCTTGGAGGAAGTACAGCCAGAATGCTCCTTAGAAGTGAGAATGGTGAGATTTTGTCTCGCTTACTTTGGACACATCATCAGGAGGGACCAATTGCTGGAGAATGAAATCATGCTTGGTAAAAGGAGAGGGTCAGTGAAAAAGAGACCCTTAATGAGACGGAATGACACAGTGGCTGCAACAATGGGTTCAAACAGCAGTGACTGTAAGGACGGCACAGGACCGGGCCAAGTTTCATTCTGCTATACACAAGGTCGCTATGAGTCAGAGCCAATTCAACAGCACCTAACACACATGACACACACACCCCATAACCATACACTGTCATACAACTAGAGTTCAACAGTCACTATAGGTTGCAGTCACCTGAGGCAACTCCCAAAACCTGCTTTCTGCTGCACTGAGTCTCAGAAGCAAACAGCCGTGATGGTAAGGTAAAGAGACCCAGGTACTCAGCAAACACCATCTTTAAGAGCTCCTGCCCCTACACTAGCAGTATGTTCCTAGAGAAATGTTGCAGCATCTCTAAGCAGCTTGCAGAGAAGCTGCTGCTGCCAGACCAGTTTCACATGGAGCAGTAGGGACACTTGGCAACCGTTATTGGGAAAGGAGTACAAATAAAGAAGGTCCCATTCACCAACCACACAGGAAAGTAACTGACAAAAATTAAGAGAAATGTAACAAGGAGGCAGTATAGCTCTGGGCCAAGACCACAACCTCTGAGGTCCCTGCTCACTACTTAACTACTGTGTGACCTTTAGCAAATTTCTTAACCTCTCTCTGCTTCAGTTCCTTGCTCTGTAAAACAGTAACAATTCCTATACCCCACGGCGCTATTGTGAGAATTACATGAGATAGTAAATGCACACAAAGCACTAAGACTAATGCTTAGCACATAATAACACAGAAGCGTCAGATACTGTTTTCATCAATAGTGGCAGATATTTTCACTTATACTAGTAGGTTTCACAGCTATTGAACAGGAAGAAAAAAAAAAGACCTAAAAGAGTTAGTTACGTGTCTAATGAAAACACTAATTTAAAATAGACGTGTTGTGAGAATAGCCCTGGATCCAGAAAATGGGTTCAGAAACAGTGTGCCCAAATTTTCCGTCTGTTTCAATATCTGACCTTCGTATGTCAGCCGTTAGTTAGCGCATCAGACTAGCTGTTTCAGTTAGCATGTCGGACGAGAGTACGTCAGCAACAGGTCTTGCTTGCCAAGAATTCTCCTCTCCTCTCTCATCCACAAGATACAGGAAAAATGGCCACCCACAGCTGGGCCAGGCTCCACCACATGGAGTAAAACGTGTGTGTGTGTGTGTGCACGCACATGTGCTCAGCAGGTGTGAATAGCGCCTCAAAAGCTGAAGGACGAAGGAGAAGGACACACTTTTCCCATAAACACAATCTGAACACACAAGAGACTTGATTTCTTACCCAGCAGAATCATCTCCCCAACATCGTATTCTTCATTCTCTGAGGTGGGCTGTTGAGAAGGATCCAGGCTCACACATTCCTCTTGGGAGTGAAATACATTCAAATCCTCAAAGACCACCAGCTCCTGAAAGAGCAACAGGCCCCCCTCCTCTTAGTAACTGAGATTCCTTGACAGCCCTGCTGGTAAGAAAGACTAGGACACAGAGAACAAGGGAAGGGTTAGAAGGATGGGGAAAGGGCTCTCCAAATACTACACAGATGCAGCACACAGGAGGGAGCCAGGTTCAGAGAGGAGCCAAGGTGGGGGGCGGGGGGAGGGAGCCAGAATAAAATGTCCAAGGCGGCTGTGAAGAACTGGCCCACTCTGCTTGCTGACTATGAGGACTTGTTTTATGGGTAGGCTGAGCAGCGAAGGCAGCAAGAGCAGAGATGGTGACACACTCAGGAAATAGAGAAATTGAACCTACCTCAGGCTCAGCTTTTGAATACAGAGACACTGATTCCTGTTTCTGCTGGGTTCCTTCTCTGGGCACTGGGGAAAAAAGAAGCTGCAGTTAGTGAAAGAGTCAGTGACTCTAATATGGCGGCCGTACACACACCCTGGGGCCAGGCTGTCCCCATTCCTTCTGCATGCAACCCAAGACATTGTCTGCTCCTGAGTCCACAGGTCAAGCCATAAACCCCAGGGTCTTGAACCTACACAGGTGTGTCCTCATTCTGAAATGAATGATTCCCCAAATTACCTTTCAAAATTTCCCACAGAGGTGCTATTAAAGGAGAGGTCAGGGACAGCAAAATCTGAAGAGGCCCACGGCAAGCGCTTCTGAAATACCTCATAAACTGGAGTCAATGAAACAATTCATTCACATTCCTTTATCTTAAAAAGGTATTTCCCCCCAGAATATCTGAATAAAATGGACAATACAGAAAGATGCACCCTGTTTATTCTATGACTTTACATACCCAGCACACCACTGTCTGCTCCAGCTTGAGAAGAACATACTTCCTCTTTCCAACATGTCAATGTAACAGAATAACTCCTTTTTCAATACCCAGCATCCTAGTTTGAATCCATTACTCTGATAGTTAAGGTTGTGTACCAACTTGACTGGGCCATGATTTTCAGTGGTTTGGCAGTTGTGTAATGATGTAATTCAGCAATCATGTAATGATGTAGTCATCCTCCATGATGTGATCTAACATGATCAGTCAATCAGTTGTAAGGGAAGCTTCTCTGGGGGTGTGGCCTGCATACAATATATATATGGACGTCTTGGCAAAGCTCGCTTGCTTGCTCTGGATCCTGCATCTGGCTTGTCATCATCCGACCTCCGGTCCTTGGGACTTGAGTCAACTGCCTACCATACTGCCTGCCAATCTTGGGATCTACCAGCCACCACAGCCTGTGAGCCAGTGGCCTGTCTTACCTGCCAATCTTGGGATTCATCAGCCTCTGCAGCCTACGAACCAGTAGCCTGCCAACCTAAATGCCGATCTTGGATTCAGCAGCCCCCGTAGCCCGTGAGCCAGCAGGCTACCATCTGACCTGCCAATCTTGGGTTCATCAACCCCCACAGCTAAATGAGTCAGGAGAGGCCTCCAGCCTGGTGCCTGAACCATGGACTTGGAACTTGCCAGCCTCTACAACCACGTGAGCCATTTCCCTGAAATAAATCAATCTCTCTACATATATATGTATTTACATGTATACATATATACGCATCACTGGTTTTGCCTCTCTAGGGAACCCACCCTAAGACACTTACTAACATGGAAGCCTACCTCAGCTCCCAGTACTGCCCCCTTCACTTCCAGTGAAACAACACTGGCTTCTCACCTCTATTCTGAAGGCTTGAGCTCACATCCTTCATAATAACCAAGGTCTCCTTAACTTTCTGACTGGGCTGGACCACACTTGGCTTGGGCAAGAAGGTGAGGAAGTGCTCCAACACCAGTTGGTGAATGGTCTTGGGCCCACTAGTGGCATCTCGAAGTAGGTCTTGGCCCAGCTTGGAATTTGGAGGAACTCTCAGTATAAATGACCGTTTTGGTTTTGGGGGCATGGGGACCACTTTTGCAGCCATTGTGCCTTGCAACCACACTTGTTTCTTCTTCAAAAGCCACTTCTTACTGACGGAAATCCTCCAGACAACTTAAGCTGCAAACAAGAGAAAGCATGAGTTATCTACAAGACCAGGTAAGAGCATGACCACACCCCAATAGGCAACTTCGGTAGTGACGCACCATGAGAGCTAACTCAGAAAGGAAACTGGAGTAGGGAAATCACAACTGATACGTGAGGTCTCTGAACAAGATTCTCTTAGCAAAGGCTGAAAGGAAGATCTTGAGAATGAAAACTAGAGGATGTCTAAACCAGAAGGCCCGAAATGAAGGGAGCGAAAGCAGCCTGCAAAAGGCCAAGGGCCATTTTCCCGGGAAATATGACGCGCAAAACCCACTGAGAGGAATAGTTTAACTCATGCTGGTAAAAAAGCAATAGGCTAGAAGACAAAAAATCTGGAGTCCAATACTAAGAACACCTGCTTAGAAGTAATGTTGGCCACTGAATCTGGGCAAATGGCGCCCCTGGGGTCGCACGTCCCTCGCGTACCCTTCGGGAGAGGTTGATGACTCTCGAAGCGAGCAAACATGTGAGTTGTCTACACATGGTTTGCTGACTCCTCGCCGCCGTCAAAGCCCAGTTGAGGGCGGCAGAGGGCGTCACATCAGGGACCCACCGACCAAGGGGCACCTTTGTCGCAAAGTCCAGTGGCGGCATCACCTGGGACATGGAAACGGCTCCCTACCGGGCCTGGCTCCCCCCGCAACGGACCCCAGAGACCGCCTCAGCTTGGTTCCCGCCCTCACGGAGCCCGCTCACCTCTCAGAGAGTCTGCCGCCGCTGGGAGCGAGCAGACGACGACCCAGAGACCCACGCTCGGGAGAAACCGGGAAACTGGGCGCGAGAGGCTGAGACCTTCCCTCGCCCTTCGGATTGTCCTCACAGGCCACTATTGGTGCCCGCCGCCGTCAGTTGGGCAAGACGGCGGGGACGCGGTGCCTTCTGGGAAGCCGGGCGCCTCGCAGCCGTGATGTCACGCCCGGTACCTCGTTTCCGGTGCGGAAGCCTGGTCTCCCCGTTCGGAGCCAGCCGTCTGCGCTTGAGAAGCCGAGGCTCCAGGCCGCCCGATGGAGTACACAGGGCCATAGGGAGGCCAGGCTAGCGGCAGCCGCCCTTTCTGTGGCTCTGCATAGGAGACGGAAAGCAGGAGCCTGGCTCCAGTCCTCCATGGCGGGCTGGCATCACTCCAGGTGCGGGCAAGCTCACTCCATGGCCTGCTGGGAAATGTAGTGTGGTTACAAACAGCCAATGGGAGACTGCCTGGCGCGACGGTTGGGGCAGGGCAGGGCCGAGGTTGGACCGGAAGCGGGCTGTCTCTATGACCGGAAGATCTGCGCAAGGCCGCCGCAGTTTCCGCCACAGCATCCGGGGTGACTCAAAGACTGCGGAGGCAAAAAGGATAGGGTAGGCGTAGGTTGCCGCCCTGTTCTGGGCGTCATTCCAGGTGTCCGTTCTGCCAGGGGTGGCGTGTAGGTCAGAACTAGGCTACCTTTCCCCTCCCCTGCTTGCCAGTTTCTACTCTGCGGTCTGCACCGGCCATCTCTTACCTCTCTCCTACTGTCTCCGTATATGTTCCCAGTTTCAGCCTCCCACGGATGCTTAACAGTGTCTTTTCCCTCTGCGGCATTCCCATACAGCGTTTATTCCTCAGTAAGGCACTGGTCAGGGTTAGGACACCCTGAGGGCAGGAATTTCCTAATTCATCTGTGCAACACTGGCCTCAAGCAGGCTGACAAAAATAAAAATACAAATGAATGCCTTTTCTTAAGGTGTAGCAGGCTCACTTAACTATGACTTAAATTATGTTATAAAGAGACTGGTATGAAAACGGGCACCAAGAATTTTTGAAAAATAGTTAGGATATACCTGCCTTTCCAGACATCAAAACTTACTAAAAATCTCCTTTAATCAAAGCAGTACAGATTGAACTAAAAACTAAACTATGTCGAGTTGATTGCGAGTCATGGCGACTCCATGTGTGTCAGAGTAGAACTGTGCTGCCATAGAATCTTAAAATGGCTGATTTAACTGAAGTAGATTGCCAGGCCTGTCTTACCACGCACTTGTGGGCAGACTCTAGCCTATCGGTTACCAGCAGGTATATTAACAGTTTGCATGACTCAGGGACTCCGTGGATTGGACTGTTGTAGTTAGGTGCTGTCGAGGTGATTTCAAACCATAACGACCACATGTGACAGAGTAGAGCTGCCCCATGAGGTTTCTAGGCTGTCGTCTTCATGGGAGCAGATTGCCATATCTTCTGCCACAGAACCACTGGGTGGGTTTGAACCACTAACCTTTTGGTTAGCAACAGAACAGTTAACTCTTGTGCCACTAGGGTGCCTATGGATTGCACTACGAGTAGACAAATAGGTCGATAGTAAAAAATACCAAGTGGAAAAATTGACCTGAATATATGTAAATCTATATGAAAGAGTTGTTGTTAGGTGCTGTTGAAGAGGTTCCAACTCATAGCGATCCCATATACAACAGAACGAAATGATGCCCAGTCTTGCACCATTCTTATGATCATTGTTATGCTTGAGCCCATTGTTGCAGCCACTGTGTCAATCCATCTCATTAAGGGTTTTCCTCTTTTTTGCTGACCCTCTACAAAGCATGATATCTTTCTCCAGGAACTGATCCCTCCTGATAATATGTCCAAAGTATGTGAGACAAAATCTCACCATCCTGGCTTCTGAGAAGCATCTGGCTATATTTTTTCCAACACAGATTCGTTTGCCAACACCATAATTCAAAGGTGTCAATTCTTCAGGCTTCCTTATTCATTGTCTAGCTTTCACTTGCAGATGAGGCGATTGAAACCACCATGGCTTGTGTCAGGCCCACCTTAGTCCTCAAAATGACATCTTTGCTTTTTAACACTTTAAAGAGGTCTTTTGCAGCAGATTTGCCCAATGCAATGTGTCGTTTTATTTCTTGACTGCTGCCTCCATGGATGTTGATTGTGGGTCCAAGTAAAATGAAATCCTTGACAACATTAATGTTTTCTCCCTTTCTCATGATGTTGCTTATTGGTCCAGTTGTGAGGATTTTTGTTTTGTTTATGTTGAGGTAGCCAAAGGTTATAGTCTTTGATTTTCATCGGTAAGTGCTTCAAGTACTCTTTGCTTTCAGCAAGCAAGGTGTGTCATCTGCATATTACAGGTTGTTAATGGGTCTTCCTCCAATCCTGATACTCGGCCGTATAGTCCAGCTTCTCAGATTATTTGCTCAGCATACAGATTGAATAAGTATGGTGAAAGGATACAACCCTGATACACACCTTTCCTGACTTTAAACCTCACAGTATAGCCTTGTTCTGTTTGAATGACTGCCTCTTGGTCAATGTACAGGTCTATGTACAGTTAAGTGTTCTGGAATTCCCATTCTTCAGAATGTTATCCATAATTTGTTATGATCCACACAGTTGAATGCCTTTGCATAGTCAATAAAACACAGGTAAATTTACACACAGAAAAAAGAAGAAAAATTGTTTAATGGTTACCAAGGATTGAGGGGAGTGAGGGAAAATTATCAAGTAGATAGAAGACACGTGTTAATATTGGTGAAAGGAAAGGCAATACACAATATGGTAGAAGACAGCACAACGTGACCAAGGCAAGAGGAATAGTAAGAGGAATGCAAGAATAAAGGGCAACTACAGTAACTACTATAGCATAGACAATCATGCAACAATAGTATTAATAATTTACAAATGGATACGTAGGTAGATAGATATGCCAAGAGGTGTGAGAGGTTGTAAAGGAGCACACCCACTGGCAGATACAGGATTGGTGGTGGATATTTCCACATACATGCCTGTAGGTGCTTCTCATATATTGGTATAGACAATAAAGCACACAAGGGGCACAGTAGGGAAACCTCTTAGACATAACCAAACACCTTGGGGGATGAAGTTCCTAGGCTTAAAGGCAAAAGACCATAAACCCTGGAGACATCTATGTCATTTGGCACAATATAGTTCATAAAGACAATGTTCTGCATCCTACGTTGTAGAGTAACCTCTGGTGTCTTAAAACCTTGTAAGCAGCCATCTAAAAATACATCGATTGGTCTCTTCCTGTCCAGAGCAAAGGAGAGTGAAGAAAACAAAATACTCAAGGGAGCAATTAGTCCAAAGGAGTAATGGACCACATGAGCCACAGCCTACACAACCCCAAGACCAGAAGAAGTAGATGGTACCCAGCTACCACTACGGACCACTGTTACTGGGATCACAACAGAGGGTCCAGGACAGAGCAGGAGAAAAAATATAGAACAAGAGATAAAATTCACAAAAAAGACCAGACTTACTTATCTGACAGAGAATGGAGGAACTCCCGAATCTATAGCCCTAAGACACCCTTCTGACCTGGAACTGAAGCCATTCCCAAAGACCACATTCCAGACAAGCAGTAGACAAGCCCATAAAATAAATAACAACTGAAATGCGTTTCTTAGAACAACCAATTATAAGAGAGCAAAAGGGCAGTATTTACTCAGAAGCAAAGATTAGAAGGCAGGAAGGGGTAAAAAATCAGGATGAAAGGAAACGGGGAACCCAGGGCAGAAATAGGGAGAGTGCTGACATATTGTGGAGAATGAAGCCAAAGCCATGAAACACTTTATGTACAAACTATTGAATGGGAAACTAATTTGCTTTGTAAACTTCCACCTAATGAACAATTAAAAAAAAAAAACACAGGTAAATATCTTTCTGGTATTCTCTGCCTTCAGCCAAGATCCAGCTGACATCAGCAATGATACTGCTTGTTCCATTGTCCTCTTCTGAATCCAGCTTGAATTTCTGGCAGTTCCCTGTCCATGTACTGCTGCAACCATTTTTGAATTATCTTCAGCAAAATTTTACTTGCATGTGGTATTAATGCTATTGTTCACTAATTTCCGCATTCTGGCTGGATCACCTTTCTTTGGAATGGGCGTAAATATGGGTCTCTTCCAGTTTGTCGGTCAGGTAGCTATCTTCCAGATTTCTTCCAGCACTGCATCCGTTTGTTGAAACATCTCAATTGACATTCTGTCAATTCCTGGAGCATTGTTTTTTGCCAGTGCCTTCAGTGAAGCTTGGACTTCTGCCTTCAATAGCGTCAGCTCTTGATCATATGCTACCTTCTGAAATAGTTGGATGTTGACCAGTTGTTTTTGGTACGGCGACTCTGTGTATTCCTTCCATCTTCTTTTGATGCTTCCTGTGTCGTTCAATATTTTGCCGATAGAATCCTTCATTGTTGCAACTTGAGGCTTAAATTTTTTCTTCAGTTCTTTCAGCTTGAGAAATGTGGAGCGTGTTCCTCCCTTTTGGTTTTCTAACTCCAGGTCTTTGCACATTTCATTATAATACTTTACTTTGACTTTTCGAGCTGCCCTTTGAAATCTTCTGTTCAGCTCTTTTACTTCATCATTTCTTCCTTTTGCTTTAACTACTTGATGTTCAACAGCAAGTTTCAGAGTCTCTTCTGACATCCACTTTGGTCTTTTCTTTCTTTCCTGTCTTTTTAATGACCCTTTGCTTTCTTCATGTATGATGTCATCCCACAACTCCTCTGGTCTTCGGTCATTAGTGTTCAATACATCAAATCTATTCTTGAGATGGTCTCTAAATCCAGGTGGGATATACTCAAGGTCGTACTTTGGCTCTTGTGGACTTGTTTTAATTTTCTTCAAAACAAACTTTAACTTGATGGTCTGTTCCACAGTCAGCCCCTGGCCTTGTTCTGACTGATGATATTGAGCTTTCCCATCATCTCTTTCCACAGATGTCGTCAATTTGATTCCTGTGTATTCCATCTGGCGAGATCCACGTGTATAGTTGGCCATTTATGTTGTTGATAAAAGGTGTTTTCAGTGAATAAATCGTTGGTCTTGCAAAATTCTGTCATGCGATCTCCAGCATCATTTCTATCACCAAGGCCATATTTTCCAATTACCGATCCTTCTTCTTTGTTTCCAATTTCCGCATTCCAATCACAAGTAATTATCAGTGCATCTTGATTGCATGTTTGGTCAATTTCCGACTGCAGAAGTTGGTAAAAGTCTTCAATTTCTTCATCTTTGGCCTTAGCAGTTGGTTCGTAAATTCGAATAATAGTCATATTAACTGATCTTTCTTGTAGGTATATGAATATTATCCTGTCAGTGACAGCGTTGTACTTCAGGATGGACCTTGAAATGTTCTTTTTGACAATGAATGCGATGTCATTCCTCTTCAATTTGTCATTCCCGACATAGTACACCATATGATTGTCCGATTCAAAATGGCCAATACCAGTCCATTTCAGCTTCCTAACGCCTAGTATTCGTTCTGTTGTACATAGGGTTGCTAGGAGTTGGAGCTGACTCGACAACACCTAACAACAACCACAACAGTGCCTAGGATATTGATCTTGATGCATTCTACTTCATTTTTAATGATTTCCAATTTTCCTAGATTCATACTTTTTACATTCCACATTCTGATTATTAATGGATGTTTGCAGCTGTTTCTTCTCATTTTTAGTCATGCCACATCACAGACGAAGGTCCCAAAAGATTGACTCCCTCCATGTCGTTAAGGTCCACTCAACTTTGAGGAGGCAGCTCTTCCCTAGTTGTATTTTGAATGCCTTCCAACCTAAGGGGCTCATCTTCCAGCACTATATCAGACAGTGTTCTGCTGCTATTCATAAGGTTTTCACGGACCAATTTTTTCTTTAGTAGTAGGTCTCCTGGTCCTCCTTCCTAGTCTGTCTCAGTCTAGAAGCTCTGCTGAAACCTGTCCACCATGAGTGACCCTACTGGTGTTTGAAAATACTGGTGGCATAGCTTCCAGCATCACAGCAACACGCAAGCCACCATAGTATGACAAACTGACAGATAAGTGGCGGTTGCACCCACTAGGACGGCTAACATAAAGAAGTCAGACAATAGCATGTATTGGTGAGGATGTGGGAAAATTAGAACCCTCATGCATTGCTGGTGAAAATGTAAAATGGTGCAGCCACTTTGGAAAACATTTTGGCAATTCCTCAAAATATTAAATAGAATTACCTTATGACCCAGAAATCCTACTCCTAGGTATACCCAAGAGAAATTAAAACATGCACATATGAAAACTTATACATGAATGTTCATAGCAGCATTGTTTATAATTGCCAAAAAGTAGATAAAAGCCAAATGTCCATCAACTGATGAATGAATAAGCAAGATGTAGTCTATTCATATGATGGATTCTTATTCAGCCATAAAGACAAATGAAGTTCTGATACATGCTACAACATGGTTGGGCCTTGAAAACATTACGCTAAGCAAAAAAAGCCAGTCATAAAAGACCACATATTTTATTATTCTGTTTATATGAAACATCCAGAATAGGCAAATCCATAGAGAGAGAAAGTAGGTTAGTGGTTGTCAGGGACTGGGGGAACTGGAGGGAAATGAAGAATGAGTGCTAATGGGTATGGGCTTCTCTGTGGGGTGATGAAAATGTTCTTTAATTAGTTACTGGTGATGGTTGCACATCTTGTGAATATACCAAAAGCCACTGGATTCTACCAGTTAAAATAGTAAATTGTATGGTATGTGAATTGTATCAAAAAAAAAAAAAAAAAAAAAACAGGGAAAATCTCACCTGACAAATGCAAACGTTTGCTATCTAAAATATTTATGAAGAAGTACTACAAACAACTAAACTGATTGCCTAGATTCCACAGAGCAAGTTGTCGAAGGAGAAGCACCATTTCTATAGCATGAAGCAAAAAGCCAAAATTCACATGGAAAAACTCACAGTCTCACTAACAGGTAATGAAATAAATTAAAACAGTGGTAACACCCCATTACACCTCTGCTAAGTCAGCAAAAAATTTAAAATAAGAAACATTTCTTTGGGCACAAAGCTTTTTTTATTATTTTTATTGTGCTTTAAGTGAAAGTTTACAATTCAAGTTAGTCTCTCATACAAAAATTTATACATACATTGTTATGGGACCCCAATTGCTCTCCCTATACTGTGACAGCACACTCCTCCTTTCCACCCGGGATTTCCTGTGTCCATTCAACCAGCTCCTGACCATCTCTGCCTTCTCATCTCGCCTCTAGACACGAGCTGCCCATTTAGTGTCATGTATCTACTTGAGCTAAGAAGCACACTTTTCATGAGTATCATTTTATGTCCCATAGTCCAGTCCAATATTTGTATGAAGAGTTGGTCTCAGGAATGGTTTTAGTTTTGGGTAACAGAGAGTCTGGGGGCCAAGTCTTCCAGGGTCCCTCCAATCTAGGTCAGACCATTAAGTCTGGTCTTTTCATTAGAATTTGAGTTCTGTACCCTACTTTTCTCCTGCTCTGTCAGGGACTCTCTGTTGTGTTCCCTGTCAGGGCGGTCATTGGTGGTAGCCAGGCACCATCTAGTTCTTCTGGTCTCAGGCTGATGAAGTCTCTGGTTTATGTGGCCCTTTCTGTCTCTTGGGCTAATACTTTCCTTAGGTCTTTTGTGTTCTTCATTCTCCTTTATTCCAGGTGGTTGGGACCAATTGATGCATCTTAGATGGCCGCTCGATAGCTTTTAAGACCGCAGACGCCTCTCACCAAAGTGGGATACAGAATATTTTCTTAATAAACTTTGTTATGCCAGTTGACCTAGATGTCCTCTGAAAGCATGGTTCCCAGACCCCTGCCCCTGCTACTCTGTCCCTGGAAGCGTTTGGTTGTATTCAGGAAACTTCCGATATTTGGTTTAGTCCAGTTGTGCTGACTTCCCCTGTAATGTGTGTTGTCCTTCCCTTCACCTAAGATAATTCTTGTCTGCTATCTAGCTAGTGAAGACCCCTCTTCCTCCCTCCCCACCCTCGTAACCATCAAAGAATGTTTTCTTCTGTGTTTAAACCTTTTCCTGAGTTCTTATAATAGTGGTCTTATACAATATTTGTCCTTTTGCAACTGACTAAATTCACTCAGCATAATGCCTTCCAGATTCCTCCATGTTATAAGATGACAAAGCGTTTTTTAATCTTTCCAAAGGATGGTATGGAAATGTTATCAGATGGTTCACATTCAGGAACCATTTTAGAAATAGCATATGAGGAGAAAAATGTATAGGTGGTAGGGGGTTATGGAAGATATAGACAAAGCTCTTCATGGAAAGGTTATAGCACAGAAGAATTGGGAGTAACAGATGACTAATAATAGGGAGCAGTTAAGCAAATGGGACACGTGAACTCTGTTGGCATGTGGATTGCACAGGTAGAATAATGCTCCATGTGAAAGCAAACGTGTTTGCACACTCTGGTCACAATCATGGAGAACCTGAGTCTAATCTAGACTCCAGTCGTGAAGATGGAGAGAGGAGGCGGGGATAAGAGGAGTTTGAGTTTAATCTTCATTCTTTTTTGTTTTTTTTTTTTTGCATTGTTACAATCCCTGCTGTTTACATTCCTACTCTTTAAATGGAGGATGAGAGCGGGGACAGGTGTGAAACACAACACCCATCATTCCACGGGCCCTCAGATTGTCCAATACAGACCAGGACAGAATAATCCAATATTTGAAATGGCAGTAAATGTTTTCCCACTATAGCAGCCCCATCTCTTTCAGGGTATTCAATAAGGAAATGGGATCCCACAGCGATCAACTAAATGACAATAAATGCAATTATGACCAAATTTTCTAATGGATTTATTCATGAAGCCCAGCCACACTAATAAGAATCAGAGTTTATTAATTCAGGTACAAAAATACTTTTATAAACAATCCAGTCAGGCTTCTGATGCCCTCTTGATGGGGAAGGATAGAATAAGGAGACATGTCCAGAGGGAAAACGAGGGCAGAATCTTCTACTTCAGGAGCAGAGGAAGGTGCTAACTCTTACAAGTATTTATTAAGCAACAGCCATGCACTTCCTCCTCTGAAAGCCACTGCACACCATTGGTGTGTGTGGTCTACCAATATTTGTGTGTCCAGTTTACCTCTGCTACTATTCTGTAAGCTCCTCGGGCACAGGGACTGTTTTCTTATTCATTATAATACTCACAGCACTTGGCACCCAGTAGGTGTCCAATAATAATAATGACCATTGAGTGCATGAATGCAAGCTTCAAGGCTGGGTACTGGAAGAAAGATGCAACGTGTTGGGCATTCAGTGGGGTCCCTGAACACACACTGGACAGATGATCAGAGGATCTGTGTTCTTTCTTCCATCCTGTGTACCAGGGCTGAAGACAGGTTGAAGGGGCCCTGAGGACGAGCAGCAGGTGAACGTGTAGATGTGGGATTTGGCTGTCACGTTGTAAAAGGAAATGTCTCCAGCCTCATAGTCTAGGAAGATGCCCACCCGCCACGGTGGCTCCTTCGACCACAGGTGGGTGGGTGGGAAGGCAGAGGCCTGGTACTCATTGCGCATTGTCGTCATCACCACCCAGTAGCCATTCTCAGGAGACAGAGCCACACTCCCTTTCCTGCTCGTGGATGCTTTGCACACTCCCAGAACCCAGCCTGTCTTGCCTCCCACCTCCACCTCCCAGTCCTGGCGGCCAGAGAGGAAGGTCGGAGAGCCCACGACCAGGATGCAGCTACTGAACATTCTGGGCCTTCAGGCAGCTGGTCCCACTTGTTTCCAAGTCTCACGCTCTTCAGATCATCAGATAAGACAAGGTTGGGGTGGGTGGTTTCTGCATCCAGAATCACATTAACTGCAGAGGAAGTCACAATACCCAGCTGGGGGTCCATGGGCAGCATCCCCACAGGTTCTCCCCACCTCCAGGAAACATGGACTCGACCACTCTTCTGGGACCTGGTGGGGGAGAGCACAGGGACCCAGCAGGCCAAGGCCACTCACCTTGATCTGGCACTTAACTGCATGTGCCTGAGCAGCTGTTACTGCTGGAACTACAGGGAAAAAGAAGATGGGAAAAATATCCTGAGCATTCTCACTGAGAGAGGCTAAATCTACCCTAAGGAGTCCTAGTGGCACAACATAAGCACTTCCCTGCTAAACCAAAGGTTAGCGGTTCAAACCCACCCAGCAACTCCGTAGGAGAAACACTGGGCGATCTGTTCCCGGAAAGATTACAGCCAAGCCAACCCTATGGGGGCAGTTCTACTTAGTCACATGGGGTTGCTGTAAGTCAGAAATTGACTTCACGGCATCTAACAACAACAACAAATCTACCTGGTCTCCACAACAAGGAAAGATAGGGACTCCCCTGCTCAGGACCCGGCTGCCCGTGGACAGTGTAACCCGATTCCTCTCAGGTTAACCCAGTGAGACAAGTCGGGCACAGGGACTGTCCACAGAGTATGCGAGGGCCTTTTGTGGCCTTTCTCCTGCCTTTGCTACAGGTGTTTCTCTCACTTCTAAATCAGGCCCAGAATCAACAGCATAAGGGATTATAGCACTAACCCCTGGTCAGCACCACTACGACCACCATGCTCACCCGTGAGCATCTCCACTTCCGAACGTAGGCTTTCTAAAACGAGAAAAGGGAACAGAGAAGCCCCAAGTTAGGTCCCTGGCTAAGGATGATCAGGGAGAGGCTAAAGGCAGCATCAGGGAAGCAGTGGGGAGAAGGAGAAGGGAGGCCAGGGGCTCTGGGCTGCGGGGGCCTCTGGGAGGACCTAAGCAGCGCCCTCCATCTGCCCCCAGCCCACCTACCCGAGAAGCGCTTCATGCTCTTCTCCACAAACTCTGACTTATGGTAGAAGAGGTGGATCTTCTCTTTCACCTCTGGAGGGGTGGCCCATGGCTCCGGGATGGTCACTGTCTTGGCCCTGGAGACAAGACACTGTAGGCCAGGGAGATCTGGAGTGTGGGGGCAGCTGAGTCCCTGTGAGCTGGGACTCGGCAGCCTGTATGGACTGTGAGTTCTACACATTGATCCTCATGTCTGGCCACAGGGTGGAATCACCTGGGGACTTTCCAAACCCCTGCTGCCTGGGTCCCGCCCCCAGAGACTCGGCTTTCATTGGTGTGGTGTGGCCTGGGTATCAGGAGTTTGCAAAGCTCTCGGGTGATTCCAGCAATGTTGGAGAACTGCCTTTCTGAGGCCTCCTGCCTTCGTCCCTCCACTGCCAGCTGGGCTGAGCATGGCTCCCTTCCACTGGCCTCCTCAGAAGCAGCAGACGCCCCTGGAACGTGCATCCTTCCCCAAGGCCACAGCAGTCCTGCTGCGACAGCTGTCACAGGGCGGACTGCTCAGGAAGCACCACCCCCTGCCAGCCTGACAGCCTGGCTTCCAGTCTTCCACCCCACGGCTCCCCCCTGGCCAGGCTCCCCATGTCCCACACAACTCCCCAACGGCCTTAGGAAACTGCAGGAGTCTCTCCCTCCTAGGACCATCCCCCCAAATGCAGGACACCCGAAGCACACCAGGGGCCCTCTCTGTACCTGTGCAGGGTGACTTCGATGTCCTAGGAGAGAAAAGAGGGAAGCTCTGTTACCAGCCTCCTGCGGGCTGCACTGACCCCCGGCCTCTCCTCCTGGGGACCTGGACGGCAGGCTGCTCCCGGCCCCCTACCAGGGCTCCCACCCCTGGGTGTCAGCCCCACTGCAGCACCTCTCCCTGATTCTAATAACCCAAGGTGGCAGCCTGGTGGGGTCCTGCAACGAAACTGCCCCACAACCCTGCTGATCTCTTCTGGGAGACGCCAAGGGTCCCTAGGATGCTGGTGACCCATGCTTCTCCCAGTTTATCAAGGAAGCATCGTGTGTCACCAAGCCCAATGTCTCGATCCAGCCTCGAGTGCCCCGCTCATGAGCTTGGGCAAAGCTGGACAGCAGTGCTGAGCCCCATGTCATCCTGATGGAACAGTGGCGGGGTGACAGAGAGCCCAGGCCACACGCACCTGCACAAGCCCCCATGCTGGCTGGCACTGCTTGGCCTCCAGCTCACCGATGAGCTCATCAAGAAGAGCAATGTCCTGGGACACGCGGCTGCCGTACTTTTCCCTGACCTGGCCAATGGTCTGACCCAGCTCCTCCAGCCAGGCCACAAAGAGCTGCTCCTGTTTCTCCAGAAACTGGCACAGCTGCTGCATCTGATGCCGAACCTTCTGCTTCTGGGCTTCAGTTTGTTTCTGGGGGATGGGACAGGGAGGGGTAGTGGTTTGTGCTGTGGGGTGAATTTGTGTGTCCAGAGAGTTCTCACAAACTGACCCTGGGGGTGGGTAAGAGGCAGGCTTCCTCAGCCTCTGGGAGGCCTGGATTCAGGGCTTCCAACCGGTTTGACCCAGTTTGACCCCCTGCTGAGAATTTGCATATCTACCCCAAATATACTGAATCCAAATCTACAGTTTAACAAGATCCCCAGGTGATTCTGCAGATCTTGTTAAATTGTAGATTTGGATTCAGTATATCTGGGATGGAAATACAAATTCTCAGCAGGGGTTCAAACTGGTTCAGAGCCCTTCCAGAGCAGGGGCAGAGTTGCCTGGAACTTTCCTGAACAGTCTGAGGATGGTGGATGATGAGAGCTGGCTCTTGGAAAATGGTCTCAAACCTGGTGTCACCTCTGTCCTTCCCCAAAAGCTAGTTTGAGGCTGGCACAGGCCCTGAGGGCATAAATGGTCAAGGCTGTGACCATCGACCTGGAAACTCCTGGAGGGAGACTTCCCTGCACCCTCAGAGGGTAGGCACCTTTCTGGGAAGGTCCCTGGTCAAGAGCTTCTGAATTGGGACAGTCAGTCCATTTGCGTGTAGGTGAATTTGGCCTCCACCACCTTTGCTCACTGGTCAATCAATAGCTCTGCCTTCGCCCCCTCTTTCTCACTAAGAAGGTTCTTCAGAGAGGTGGGGTGGCCCCAGGGCACATTTTACTTCCACTAAGGAGGGTGAGGGCCCTTCAGATCCACTAAGAGCTTAAGAAGAAGTCTTAAAAACAGCATCTCCTTTCACAGAGGGCTTTGTCACTTTGAGCGTCTTCGTGGACTTTTGCTTCCCTGGATTTCCTGGAGTAGCCCAGCTCCTGCCTCACTCTCCTTGGAACATCTCTGCCCTCTGCTCCATCTGAAAGTTCCCAGTTAGCCAGGATTATTTTACTACAATTCAGGAGTTTCCACGAAGTCAGCCCTGGCCCAGGGGGATGGTTCCCAACCCCCATTCTGCCCTTTGTTGCCTTTACCCGTTTACCCATTGAGATGTGTTGGGCACAGACTTGGTTTGACTCACCAGGAGTTTGGAACACAGATAGGACAGATCCAACCAACTAGATGCTGTAGAAGAACCAAAGTTTCTAGGGGGCTGTAGGGATAGGTACTCCTGCTTCCAGGAAAAATGGAAGCAACTTACAGCACAAAAGGGCCAGGCTTACATCAAAGAGGCTGGACACCAATTCAACAGAAGAAGGCCAATAAGTTGTACTTATTGCAGTGTGTGGCATCGCAAAATCACATTTTGAAAGGAAATATCTGTTTTAATTGTTTGAATTTTTAAAAATAAATATGGTTTTTGTAAAAAAAAAAAAAAAAAGAGAGACAAAAACAATACAGAGGTATTTAAAGTTAAAAAGTCTCTCCTCCCCTTCCTCAATGCCATTCCCCAGCAGCAGCCACTGGTGTTAGCTTCTATAAGAATTTTAGGGTAAGTATGAGAAAGTGGACAGCATCCTCAGAGATAACCCCACCCTGCTGGGGGGAGGAGGGTACTCCCTCTACAGGAACAAGCTTATCCTTGGATGCTGGTAATCATTAGAATATGTCACCATCTCTGCTTCCCCACGAACCAGAATGGAATCTTGGGGACTCCTGCTCACTCTCCATCCCTTCCCTCCCTCTGCAGGGGTGAGCCTGGGCAAGGCCTGGCCACAGGACACTCCTGGTCTTACCAGGAAGTTGGCTGTCTCCTTATCCCCCTGGTATTTCTGCTCCTCCCCAGATTTTCTCAACTCCTTCAGATGCTCCAGCTGCCAGTGAATTTGCTCCTGGAAAAAGAGCAGTTGTCGAGCTTTAATGGCTTCTGCCATCTGTAGTTGGTGCCAACTCTAGAGGGGAAAAATCTGCCCCAGGAGCAAAGCTGACGGTCCTGCAGTTGAGGGTACGAGAGAAGGGGTGCTTGGGAAAGAGGAAGAATGATTCTGTCACCAAGGGAAGCAGAGCCAAGAGATGGTAAGCCAGAGAGTCCCAGTGACCTTCCTATGAGTGCCTGGATTCAGCCATACCCGAAGCTAGATTCCCTGGACCTCTGACTACATGAGCCAGTCAATTCCCTCTTTGCTGGCCTGGCTTGTGTTGTATCTGCCATTTGCAGACCAAGAGTTCTGACTAATGCATCAACCTCCAGGGTCGCTAGGAAGGTGAAGCAAGGATAGGTGTGTCCAAGTGCCCAGCAAAGAAGGGCCCCCAGGCAGGGAGCATCTACCTTGAATTCCAGGGCGACTTCCTCGATGGGGCGCACCTGGTGGCCTCGGTGCTCCTGACTCAGGCTGCAGATGAGGCAGACAAGCTCCCTGTGGTCCTCACAGAAGAGCAGGCGGGGCTGCTTCATGTGACGCTCACACGGGGGCGGAGGCTCGGGGCTGAGGCTGTGCAGCAGCTGCTCCTTTGGGAGCGGGGTCTGGCACCGGGGGCAACTGGATAAACGGCCGTCCAAGGCCCCATGGCCCCCTGAGCAGCTGCTGGAACCGTGTACGCAGGTACCACCAGCCGACTCTCCTTCCCATGGTCTCCCTGGGGACAAGGCAGTGGAAAGATCTCCTGAGTGGCAAATCCACGATGTTAACAGAGGGATGCTGCAACGCCCGTCGGTGGGAGCTGGAGCCTGGGATGCGTGAGTTCTCGGTTAGGCTCGATCAAGTCCTAGCTCCCCGCCCCCACCCCCACCAGACTCCAGGGAGGCAGCACTGAGACTGAGAGCTAAGGGCTCATGATTTTCCTAAGACTTGGAATTCCTAAAATTCATGGGCATTTATTCTAAAGAAAGACCAGTGGGCCTTTGCTATAAGTTCTCTGCCCTCCTCCTGCACATACACTGATGTAGCAGGTGACATAAAGAGCCAGACATTCCAATCAGTGTTTGGCTTTGCCCCTTAAATGCACCCCAGGCTGCTCATAACCAGACTAGGAGCTTGGAGGTGGGGGGGTGGGGGTGGCGACTTGTTTGCTCTTAGCCATAGCCCCAGCCCCAGAAGAGAAGCCACACATGGTATGCATTTGGGGAATGTGTGTTGAATCTTCATTCAAACAAATGGACCACTACTCACATCCAATTTCAAGAAACGTTCAGTGAAAAGGAAGAAGGGGACTTTACCATGCTAAAGGGTATAATTCGCCATGAGGACATAACAGTTATGAATAGCTCTGACCAAGACTATAATTGCAACTTCATAAAGCAGAAATGACAGATGTGAGAAGAAATAGAAACGCACTCAATCCATTAGTTCCCTGCCATCATCCCCTTTCAGTTTCCAGGAACTCATACCACATCTGTAAACAAGACTGCTGGTGGACCCCAAATAACCATCGTCCCTCCTTCTGTAGTGATCAAATCAATGGTTACCCATATGGCTGCTTCCTACCCCCTCCCCAAGTCTCAGCCTTCCTTGAAGACAAGTATGGCCATTTGACCATATTCTGGCAGGAGGGATGTAAATGGAGATGTTATGAGAAGCTTCTGGAAACTTTCCTAAGTGATCACATGCACTTTGTCCCCACTAATTCCCTGTTGTCCCTGGAATGAGGATGCCACCACCTGAAACCATGAGCTTGAAAGCAAAGCCGGTGGAGTGGAAAAAACACAAGAGCCTGGGTTTCTGATCCGTGGAGTGCCACATCTGCCCTGGGCCACACTTGTGCATCATTTCTGTGAAAGAGGAATAAGCTTCTATCTTGTTTAAGCCACTGTACTTCAGCGTTTCTGTCATTCATAACCAAACATAATCCTAATTACTACTCCATCAATAAAAAATGACCTAAAATTTTAGCTGGAAGGCTTTCCTCCCTGCCCAGAGAGAGATGCCCTGGGGTTATGGTGAGAAGGGGCTATTTTTACCCAATCTTTCTCAGATTCTTATTGGGGATCCATGAAACCCTTGGAATTCTAAAGAAGGACTTCAGAGTGTCCAAGAACTCAGTGAAATTCAGTGCAATATTTTGCAAAGATGTACACATATGCATTTTTTTCAGGGTCCACAGACTGCATCCGATTCTCAAATGGAGGTGGGGGACCTCTGCTTCAGGGATCCCAGTGATATAAAAAAGCACATACATCTATAATTTCATATGTCATTTCAGGAGGTTAATGTTGTGTGCCTTTGAGTCAATTCTGACTCATAGCGACCCCATGTGACAGAGTAGAACTGCCCCATAGGGTTTCCTAGGCTGTAATCTTTACAGGAGCAGGTCACTAGGCCTTTCTACAGAGGAGCTGCTGGTGGGTTGGAACTACTGACGTTTTGGTTAGCAGCCAAGCGCTTAACCTTTGAGCCACCAGGGCTCTTAGTGATATAAATATACTGGGGCAAAAGGAAATTTGGGAGGAAATACCTTTACAGGCCACCATGCCTAAGGATGCCAGGTGTCCCGGATTCTGGTGTCCTTTCTTCCCCAAAAATGGAGGGGCTTTTGGATTTGAAGGCTCATGGAGCATCTCAGGGGCCTCTGCACTTCCGATTCTGTTTTCCTCCGAGGGTGTTGTGGATTCTGGATGCTCCTGGGTTTTCTCCTCTCCAGTCAAGGACACACTGGTGAGCACATTCCTGAATGTTCCTCCCTCCTGGATCACAGATTGTTCTGGATTCCTGGAACCTTTCTCTGGAGCCACAGTAGCCTCGATATCTGGAATGGCCATTTTCCCAGGGGTGCCTACTGTGTCTGGACTCACAATTTTTATCTCCTCTAGAGTCAGAAGAATTTCTGGGTTTAGGGGTTCTCCCTTTTCTGAAGAAATGGCCAGTTCAAGACTTTTGGGTCGCTTCTTGCCTTCAGCTCTCTTGGGTTCTCTCCTTACCAAGGACCCACAGAATGAGTTGCTGGAGAGCCCCTGTAGCCTGCTGGTAGAGTGGGCATTCCTGCGCAGTCTGGAGCTTAGGATGCACCCCTTCTCCCCAGCCAGCCTAGCCGGAGACAGGAATGGGCCTCTCCTAGCAGGTGGAGTCATGCTCCTAACCGCTGGCTTGCCCTGCCCATCTGGGCCCTGGTCTCTCCGCCTGTCCTGGGATTTCTTCTGGAACCCTCTCTCAGCCTCAGGCTGGCCAGACTGCAGGCTAGCTATTCCCTCACCACTTTGTTGCTGTCTGTCACCGTCCGGGCCATCTGGTATCTTCAGGCTCTTGGGCTTATTCTCCCCAGAGGAACACAACACTGCTGAACTGTCAGTGCCACCTTCTTGTGTAGGATAGTCTGAAAGACAACCAGATGCAAAGGCATGAAAATGCCCTAGGTTTAGGGTAGAGGGTTGGGGAAAAGGCAGGAAGAGAGAATCTTCTCAGAATGAGAGAAGTGAAAGTTCAGAACATTCTAGGACAACAGCAGTTGATTACCATTAAGTAAGAGTGTGCTAGTTGTTTGCTCTACATTTCTCAAATACTGCTTTTCAAGTTTTTTAAGCAAGAAAACTCGTATAAAATAAGGTCTTACACAGAACCCCAATATAGAAATTAAAACCATAGTTTACTGTAGTAAATTTATTTGCAATTATGTTGTTGTTGGGTTCCGTCCAGTTGATTCTGACTCATAGCGACCCCATGTGACAGAAGTAGAACTTCCCCATAGGGATTCCTAGACTGTAATCTTCACAGGAGCGGATGGCCAGGTTTTTCTCCCTCAGAGCAGCTGGTGGGGTTTGAACTGCCGACTTTTCGTGGTTAGCAGCTGAGCACTTAACCACGGTGCCACCAGGGCTCCTACCGAGCCATCAGGGCTCCTTATTTACAATTACAGATGTACAAAATATACTTATGACAAAATCAACCAATAAAGAAGATTTGGGGTGTTAGACCTACACAAACATTTGAAGTCAGGGGTTATGAAGGACAATTAAAACCTCAGAAACTAATTTACTTCTGTATTTTTCTTTGTATAATTTAAAGAAAATCTTAATTCATACAGATAAGTAAATGTAAACAGTAATTTTTAAAACCAGCTTCCTGGAAATCTCAGAATACTGTTTAATTAAACAGAAATGGCAGGAAAGGCTTAATTCCAAGATCTACATAAAAATCAGCTGGAGCTCAGTACAAGCTAGCTATCACACTGGTGGCCTCCAATACTGTAAAAATTTGGTTAATGGCACATTTCAGTATGAATTTGTTAATAGTTTTGTAAGTAAAAAAATTTGAATCAAATATTTGCTGAAGAATCCTTGAAATATCTTCCTAGGACGTAATTCGAAAACCATGACTCTAATAAGAAAATGAAGACAGCCTATAATTAACACCTTAATTTTTGGTTTGAAAAATCTCTTATTAAAATTACTTTAAAGTTGCTGAGAACAGTTTGCTGTTGGCTTTCTAGGAAAAACTTTTGGTAAGCCACCAAAACTGGCTTAAGAACTGGTAAGCAGCCCTAAAGATATTAATAACTAGATTTTAAAGTATGAAAAGATAATTTAAAAATTCTACTCATCAAATTACACCAGAACCAGACACGTTCCAATTTAGTTCCATCACTCTGTCAAGGAATAGAGAATTCTGAATGTTATTTAAATTATTCTACCTCATAGAAACACTTGGAAAGCATTTCTAATTTTTTTAAATGGTTTATAGTACATTAGGTGAAAGTTTACAGAGCAAAGTTTACAGAAATTAGTTTCTCAATCCATAATTTGTATATAAAGTGTTCCATGACGTTGGTTTCATTCCCCACAATGTGTCAGCACTCTCCCCATTTCCTTTCGTCCTGATTTTCTACCCCTCCCTGCCTTCTCATCTTTGCCTTTGGGCAAATGTTGCCTTTTTGGTCTTGCGTAATTCATTGTTCTAAGGAACAAGTTCCTCTCAGGTGTTACTGTTTACTTTATGGGCCTGTGTATGGTTTGGCTGAAAGGAGGTCTCCCAGAATGGCTTCAGTTCCAGTTCAGAAGGGGGTCTTAGGGCCTAAGTCTCGGGTTTCTAATGTATTCATAAAATCTAGAAATAGAAGAAAAATCCAAACACCGAAGAAAAATTTTTTGAAATTGACCTTGTATTAGGCCCACAGAAAATATCCAGAAAGTCTTCAAACCTTGAAAACCCTATGGGGCAGTTCTACACCATTGCATGGAGTCACCATGAGTCCAAATCGACTCCAAGGCACTGAAGAACGACAACAAAGGGTGTCAAAGAGGAACTCAGACTGAAACTAGGTGGATGACAATGAGATTACATATCAACCCGTTCACATGCTTGGTTAGAAAGCCCTTTTTGCTAACACAAAGAGACTTGCCTGCACAAAAGTGTTAATCACAAATGAAGAATTCTCTGACATAAGGGGCTGTAGCTCCTGCCTCTCCTGACCCTGACAGCAGAGTCCCAGCCTTTTTGGGTTTTTTTCACGAGGCATTTAGGAGCCTTGAAGATCTTTACTAATCCAACTCCAAAGACCAGAGGGGGGCCAAGGTCACTCAGGTTGGGGTAGACCTGCGATTTCTAATTCCCAAGTCAGAATGCATTTGTCTGAACACGTCTTCCCTCCGTCACCTTCCACCTCATCCCCACAAACAGCCAGCAGCCAACATGGGGAAACGAGGGGCCTGGGGGCCCCACCTTACCCTGGCCGGTGGCCTTGTAGAGCTCCTCTGCCAGGAGGCGCTGGTTGATGCCCCGCAGTACCTGCAGGGTCAGCCGCACGGCGTCCTCCTCCCCATAGTTGTTGACCAGCAGAGTGGCCAGCTTCACTGGTCTTGCCATCTGGAGCAGGCCCCGGGGAATACGGGGATGCTCCTTCTCCAGGCTGGTGTTTTGCAGCTTGAACTTGAACTTCTCAAAGTCATAGGGCACCAGCTCCTCCAGGGAGTTCAGGAGATGGTCACTAAGTTTCTTGGCCATGGCACTGGCCAGGAGCGGCCAGAGCTGGCTGTCTGGTTTCTAGGAGGAGAAGCAGCCCTCTGTTCTGGGGCCCAGAGGGTGAGAAGAGGTGGCTTGTGAAATAAAGGAAAAGGCACAGGAAATGCTCTGTGCTTTGGTGGAAACTGACACTGAGGCCATGGGTGTGTCAACACTGGCTCATAGTCTCTTTCTTATAGATTCAGAGGCTTTTCCAGCTGGGAGGACTCAATGCCTTGCCAGACACAGGGTCCTCCAGACCCCCAAGCTCTTGCTTCCATTGGCTGGCCTGCAGAAAGGTGGGTAAGTCTGTAACAGAGGATCTGGACTGGATTCCAGACTCTCCATCCTTGGGTGGGCACTCAGACACTTCACTCTCTCTTCCTCCCAGGAGCTCAGCTGGCAGAGGGTGTGCAGGCTGGGAACAGAGCCCCTAACACCATGCTGGAGAGGACCATGATGAAGCTCAGCATCTCAGGCCAACTGTTCTCCTCCAGATTCTTGGGTTGTATGGAGCCACCAGAGCCAATGGCAGGGGGAAGACACAGCAAATACAACCCTGCGAGCTTTGCCCTCCTCTGCTCAAGAAGGCAGGTGAGGCCCAAAGGGCACTGCAGGACACAAGCCCTGGTGTCACCTCTGTTGATGCAGTTCCAGGCATCTGGTCCTTCTGGCAACATGGAGGCATCCAAATGTGATATCTGGAACCACCATATTGATTTGTTTGTCCCAGAGCTGACTCTACCTTGCTCCTTGGGAGCACACCCCGGAGCTAGGACGCTCTTCCATGCACTTGGACATCAGGTGGCCCCGAAGCTAACAGAAGTTCTGTGTGGGTGAGCTCACTTCTACCTCAGTTATCTGCTTCTGTCTTTTTCCATATCCTGATTTTTATCCCAACTTTTTATTTTGAAAAACGTCAAATCTACAGAAAAGTTGAAAGCATAGTACAACGAACACCTATATAGCCTTTACCTAGATTCACCAATTGTTTACATTTTGCTATACTTGCTACTTTCTCTCCCTTACAAACACCACACACACACACACACACACTCTTCTTTTTTTCTTAACCATTTGGTAATAAATTGAACGCATCACACATCACTCCAAATACTCCTGATGCCTTAAATACTAAGAACAAGGATAACCCGTTGCTGTTGAGTTGATTCCAACTTATAGCGACCCTATAGGACAGAGTAGAACTGCCCCATAGGGTTTCCAAAGCTGTAATTTTTATGGGAGCAGACTGCCACATCTTTCTCCCATGGGGCGGCTAGTGGGTTCAACCACTGACCTTCTGGTTAGCAGCCAAGCTCTTAACCATTTCACCACCAGGGCTTCTTCAAGAATAAAGATCAAAACCAAACTCATTGCCATAAAGTCAATTCCAACTCATAGCAACCCTGAAAGACAGAGTAGAACTGCCCCACAGGGTTTCCGAGGCTGTAATCTTTACAGAAGCAGACTGCCACATCTTTCTCCTGCAGAGTGGCTGGTGGGCTTGAACCATTGACCTCTTGAGTATCAACCGAGTGCTTAACCACTACACCACCAGGACTCCTTAGAACAAGGACACCAAACCCTTTGCCATCGAGTCGATTCCAACTCATAGCGACCCTACAGGACAGAGTAGAACTGCCCCATAGGGTTTCCAAGGAGCAGCTGGTGGATTCGAACTGCTGACCTTTTGGTTAGCACCCGAGCTCTTAACCACTGTGCCACGAGGAACAAGGATACAAGGGTATTATTTGAAATAATCACAATGCAACAATCACACTGAAGAAATTTAATATTATTACAATACTATAATCGGTCCATAATCACATCTCCCCGGTTATCTCAATAATGTTGTTTGCTGTTTTTGTTTTGTTTTTTTTCAATCCAGGGTTCAGTTAAAGATCATGCTTTGCATTGAGTTGTCATCTCCCTATAGTGCCCATCTTTCTGGAACACTTCCACACTTCTCTAGACTTATTGTTTCTTTCAAGACATGGGTGTTTTTGAAAAAGTCCACTCCAAGCCGAATTTCCTTCAGTTTATATTTGTCTGATTGTTTCCTCGGTATTAGACCGAGGATCACATTCAAGTGTTCTCAAGATCTCTCCTTTGTGAAAGGACATTTTTGTCATTTTTTAAACAAATGTCTTGTTCTCCTCCAATAATCTTTCACCCAATGATTCAGCATCCATCGATGATCTTTCCTGAATCAATTACTACAACGGTAGTTGCAAAATGGTGATATTTCCATGCCTTAGTTAGTATTATTTGCATATCCTGGTTTAGATTTTCTACCCTCCTTGTGAAATTTCTGACTTATAAAGGTTTTGTTGATAATACAGTTACTCGACAATGAGTGCTTACTCCATGCCAGGCACTGCTTGCCTTATATACATTATTTCCTGAAAGTTTCTACAGCACCCCTGTGAGGCAGGGTTCATCACCCCCATTTACAACCAGGAATGACTTGCCCGGAGGCAGGATTCAAACCCACTCTATTAACCACTATTAACCCTTCGTAATATTGTCTCTCTGCATGATAACAACTAAATGTTTTACTGTTCATTGCTGTGGTGCAATGACTTACTTAATATGGACTTTCTAGCCATGATCTTGTAACTCCCACCAAGAGATTGGGCAGGACTGTGCAGATATGGTAACTGTGGCCCACCAAATGAATGGGTCAGTTTTGCCATCCTGCTGGGCTTGAAATGAGCCACCCTAGAGGCAGGAAAGAGACGACCCCACCACCACCAAGGAAGAACAGCCAGGAGCCAGAAAAAGGATCCAGGATCCCTGTACTGAGAAGCTGCTGGAACCAGGAGCTAGAAACAGAGTGAGCTGTAACCCTGAAGACAGTGAGAAGCAGTGGCAGAAGAGACCTGGCAGTAGAGACCCAGCAGCAGGAGATGGCATGGTGGGCTTCCCAGCCCACAAAGAGAGGAAGCTGAGAGACTTTAGGTAGAGGCCTAGGGCCAGGGAGAGGCTGCCTGCGAATTCAGCTGTCCTGACAGAAGAACTGTATCCTGAGTGTTCCTGAGCCTGAATTGTAACAGTTACTTCCCCAATAAACCCAATAATCCTGAGTATTGTCTGTGAGTTCTGTGTGGCCATTGCAATGAATTCTCGAACCCAGCAGAGAAGTAGAGAGTGCTGTGGGAGGGGCAGTTGGTGTCAGAATTAGGAAAGATGGTGGAGAGAGGAGGCTTGTCTGGCCTCTGCCACATGGGAGTCAGCCTTGTACTGTTGATCTTGGTTCTTCTTCCCCCTTGTGGGGTTGGAGGAGGTCAGACTCCACCTCCAAGCCATTTTTACAGTCACTAACCATGGATGTCACTTTTTCAGTTGACTGATGAAACTCAAAACAGGCCATGCTTCCATCAACGGATAAATGGATAAACAAAATGTGGCCTATCCATACACTGGAATATTGTTCAGTCATAAAGAGAAATGAAGTTCTGATACATGCTACAACGTGGATGAACCTTGACGACATGATGTTGAGTGAAGTAAGTCAATCACAAAAGGACAAATATTGTTATGACACTACTTACATGAAATATCTAGGATAGGCAAATGCATACAGACCAAAGTTTATTAGTGGTTACCAAGGGTGGGAGGGAGGGGGAAAGGGAGAGTTATTGTTTAGGAAACATTGAGTATCAGTTAATGGTGATGGGAATTTTGGCAAATGGATACTGATAATGGTTGCACAACATGATTAATGTAAATGGTGTCACAGAATTGTATGTGTAAACAATGTTGTATTGGGAAACATTGTGTTATATATATTTTACTACAATTAAAAAAAAAACAGGCCATGCTGCCTACTACAAAGTTATGATGCCTGGCTGGACAAGCCACCCTGTATGTTACCAGCTTGGGATGGAGGCTTCAATTATATCTGTTGGCTGAATTGACCTTACTGTCCAATTGGTTCCCGTGTTTGATTATTTTACAGACTATTCAATCCTTTTGGTTTGTTCTAATAGCTGACAACATCCAGTTCACTGAATTCTGTTGAGAAAATAATCCCCAAACCCATTATCTTTTGTAAAAAATGGATGAACCCAAATGCACATTTACAGCGCAAATAGCAGATGTGTGGAATTCTCAGGTTGGGCCACAGGGGTGTTTACTGGGGTCTCATCAGGACCAGCACCTGTACAAGTGTCTTAGGCTGGGTTCTCTAGAGGAGCAAAACCAGATACAGAGATTTATCTCAAGGAAACAGTTCATGAAGTTGTGGAGGCTGGCAAGTCCCAAATCCATGGGTCAGGTATCAGGCTGGAGGCTTCTCCTCCTGACTCACGTGGTTTCAGGGGATGACAAACCCAAACTGGCAGGTCAGATGACAGGCTGCTGGCCCACGGGGCTGCAAAAGCTGGCGAATCAGGTCAGACAATAGGCTGCTGGCTCACAGAGCAGTGGAAGCTGGCAAATCCCAGAATTGGCAGGTCAGACAGCAGACTGCTGGCTAAAGTCCCAAGAACCAGAGGTCAGATGATGACAAGCCAGATGCAGGATCCAGAGTGAGAGAGAGAACTTTTCCAGAACATTCATGTGTATTGGATGCAGGCCACACCCTCAAGGAAACCCCCCTTACTTGAGCAAGTTGGTGAGTTAAAGGTGGTGACTTCAGTAAGTCAAGTCAAATCCTTACCAAAGATACACCCCACACTAATCCAGCCTCATTAACATTTAGGGGTTTAGGATTTACGACACATAATTACACAATACTATAAATGGAGGACAATTATATCAGATCACAAAATGGCAGATGACCACATCAGGTCACAAAATGGAGGATGACTACATCATTATATAACTGCCAAACTACATCATTACATAACTGCCAAACCACTGAGAATCATGGCCCAGCCAAGTTGACACATAACCTTAACCATCACAACAAGGTTCCAGAATGCAGCAACCCAGCGGCCTCACAGCTGGTCTCCCACCACTGAGACTGAGAAATGATGACACGGTGCAATGACTTGTACGGCACTGTGGGCTCCTGGGGTCCCTGATCCCGTCCTGATAGGTCAGGGAACTCTCCTAGGCTGAGACTAAAGCATCTATAATAAAGCAGGGAGGAAACAGGCCAGTCGAAAGCAGGATATTTTGAAATTACCGTGATACCTTTTGCAACAGTGACAATTCTGACTCAGGGACTTCTTGAAGGCAGAGTTTTTTAAAAATGAGGAAATGTGAAGATAGGGTTAGAACTCTTCTGCTGTATTTTAAATGTTTGATTTAACAATTGAAGTGGAATGGTGACAAACTTTTTAATTTTTATTATAGTGAAACATATATAACAAAACATTTGCCATTTCAAGCATTTTTGCATGTAATTTAGTGACACTAATTACATTCACCATGTTGTATGATCATCACTAATATTCATTTCCAATTTTTTTTATCACCTTTAACAGAAACTCAGTACCCCTTAATCAATAACTCCCCATATTCCCCCCATCACCTGCCCCTGGTAACCACTAATAATCTCTGGTCTTTATGCTTTTGAATATTCTGAATATTTCATATAAATGGGATCATACAATATTTGCCCTTTTGTGCCTGATTTTGACGGCAGACTCTTCTGAGACTTTGTATATTTATATTGGGGACAGCATGATAAATCTAAATTTGAGGTTCTTTGTGAAGGTGGGTCTCTGGACCCAGCTGCTACAAAGGATAAAACCTCCTATTCTTACATGATGTGCACACCAGACACCTTGACCCTTACTCCATTCCTGCTCATGAAGGACTTTCACTTTCTACCACATTCATTTCTGCATCATTTTGATATTTTATGAATATGAATTACTTTTACATTCAGAAAAATATATAGTTCTGAAAGTCTTTTACAATTAGCTTAGCCTCTAAGATGATGTCTTAGTCATCTAGTGCTGCTATAACACAAATACCACAAGTGGATGACTTCCACAAACAGAAGTTTATTCTGTCACAGTCTAGTAGGATATAAGTCCAAATTCAGGGCGTCAGCTGCAGGGGAAGGCTTTCTCTTTCTATCGGCTCTGGAGGAAGGTCTTTGTCATCAATCTTCCCTTGGACTAGGAGCTTCTTAGCGCAGGGACCCCAGGTCCAAAGGATGCGCTATTCTCTTGGCTCTTGTTTCTTGGTGGTATGAGGTCCCCCTGTCTCTCTGCTTGTTTCTTTTATATCTCAAAAGAGATTGATGTTAGACACAACCTAATCTTGTAGACTGAGTCCTGCTTCATTAACATAACTACTGCTAATCCCACCTCATTAATATCATAGAGGTAGGATTTACAACACATAGGAAAATCACATCAGATGACAAAATGGTGGACAATCACACAGTACTGGGACTCATAGAGTAGCCAAGTTGATACACACTTTGGGGGGACAAAATTCAATCCATAACAGAGGACATAAGCCCTTCCCCCAAAACTATCATGGTAAAGGAGGTCTATGATATTTAAACATAATACATGTCTGTTTTGGAAAGAATGGAAAGAACTGTTGGAAAAGGCATGGGAGATCTCACATGTTCATCTGGAGTTGGGAACAATGAATCCCATTGTGACCCAAACTTCCTCTCCTCCCCCCAGTATATTTCAGTTTAAGTGAGACATCTGAGACTTTGAGAGGCTAACCATTCAAGTTCTCAGTGAATTTCCAGACAATAAACAGATGCTGTGCTTAGAATGACTCAAAAGCCCTCTCCAGGGTGAAGGAGCTGATAAGCAAATCCCCTCAGTTACACACAGCTTGTCCACCCGCCCGCTCCTGATCCCAACATTGGCCCTCGCTTCAGTACTGAGATTATGCTTTGCACAATACTTGATAAATGAAGGGTTTAGAATCTAGAAGGTTGATAAATTTTAAGGCCAAGGTCTAAATGTCCCTGAGCTAAAGGGACAACATCAAAAGTCTCTACCATCACAACAGCTGCACCAAAGTAGCCGAAACGAAATGGCAACCTTGAAATGCCCCCTTCCCCTTCAGACAGGACCTTGTGAGTTGTGAGGGCCCACAGCCAGGAAGGCACTGGACTGTCAAGGCCCGCAGGCAGGTCACTGTGGCTGGAGACCAGTGGGAGAGGCTGCGAGCACAGCAAGAGAAGGCTGACGAAACACAGCTACAACTCTCATCGATGAGGGCCTCCGAAGGATTAGACAGCAAGCCGGGCATTTTACACACACGCTCTTGTTTAATTCTCCCTCAGCTCTCTTTTATAGATGAGGAAACTTAGGCTTAAGGCAGGGTCACGAGCTCGGCGTGAATTGCTGGGACTTTCCCGCTTTTAGCACTGAAAGCCCAGGACCCCTTCATCCCTGGGAAAACTGAACAGTTGGTCTCCCTCCTTAGGGAGGTTGACTGACATGCTGAAAACACAGCTAGGAAGGAGCAGGCCAGGGCCTTTCATTTAACTGATATTTATTAAGCATCTGCTATTTGCCAGGTAAGGAGCTATGGTGGCTCCATGGTTAAGCGCTCAGCTGCTAACCAAAAGGTTGGCGATTCAAACCCACCCAGTGGTTCCACAAGAGAAAAGACCTGGCGATCTGCTCCCATAAAGATTACAGCCTAGGAAACCCTCTGGGGCAGTTCTACTCTGTCATATTAGGATTGCTGTGAGTCAGAATTGACTCGTCGTACCTAACACCAATAACATATGTCAGGTACTAGTCTAGGTATTGGAGTCCTGGTGGCACAGTGGTTAAGAGCTTGACTGCTAACCAAAAGGTCAGCAGTTCAAATCCACCAGCTGCTTTTTGGAAACCCTATGGGGCAGTTCTACTCTGTCCTATAGGGTCACTATGAGTCAGAACTGACTCGATGGCAATGGGTTTGTTTTTTTGGTTATTCTAGGTATTATTCTATCTACTAGAGGAGACTTGGTGGTGCAGTGGTTAAGCACTCAGCTGCTAGCCAAAAGGTCGGCGGTTCGAACCCACCAGCCACTCTGTGGGAGTAAGAGGCAATACTCTGCTCCTGTAAAGAGCACAGCCTTGGAAACCCTATGGGGTAGTTCTACTCTGTCCTATAGGGTCACTATGAGTTGGAATTGACATGATGGCAAGGGCTTTATCCTAGGTGCTGTGGATACAGAAGTGAATAAAACAAAGCCCCCGCCCTCACAAAAGTCGCACTCCTATAGAAAAGTGTGATCAGACAATAAATATATTACATATCATGCAGTGATAAGGAGGAAGCTGGGAAAAAGCCACAGCAGAACAAGGTGGATAGCGATTGCAGGCAACCCGTTTGGTATTTTAAATCAGGAGGTCAAGGAAGGCTCAGAGTTTGGACAGAGACCTAAATGAAGGAGGCAGCAAGCCCCGCCCCCATCTTGGGGCTGAGCAGTCTAAACCTATGGAGCAGGTGGAAAGGCCCTTTGGTAACTGTGTGCTTAGTGCTTGAGGAAGGCAGTGGCCCGTGTGGCCAGAGCAGGGGCAGGGGAGGGGAGAGAAGAGGGGTCAGAGAAGGAGCTGGGGACCAGATCAAGGAGGGCTTCCAGGCTCCACAAGGACTCCAGCTCTTATTTTGAGATGAAGAGTCGCTGGAGAGTTTGGGCAGAGTGATGTGATTTGACTTTAAAAGAATCACTCTGGCTTCTGTGGGACAAAGAGACAGCAGAGGGGAAAAGCAGGAAGGAGGGAGAGGAGAAAGAAATCTCCCGCAACAGTGTGGACAAGACAAGGGATGGTGGTGCTTGAGTCAGGCAGATGCAGAGGAGGTAGTGAAGAAGGTCAGATTCGGGCTAATTTTGAAGGCAGGTCGGACATGACGGACTGGATATTGAATGAGGCGTCCAGGAGGACACCATTGTTTTTAGCCAGATTATATAAAGGGCCCTTGAAGCTATGTCAGGTCCCTGGGTGGCACAAACGGTTTGCACTTGGCTACTCACCAAAAGGTTAGCAATTCGAAACCACCCAGCAGTACCACAGAAGAAAGGCCTGGCAACCTGCTTCCATAAAGATTACAGCCAAGAAAACCCTATGGAGCAGTTCTACTCTGTTAACATATGGGGTCACCATGAGTCAGAATCGACTCCACGACAACAGGTTTGTTTTTTCTTTTTAAAGCTATGTTAAAGAGTTAGTGTTGAATCTGCAGGCAGTGGAGGGTCTAGTTCTCAGCTGGGTGGACAGGAAGAACTTTGGCCAGTGTACGTATCCTGCCCACACCAGGCAGTCCTGCTGTTTCGGCCCTTACTCCAGCCTCTCTCGGAGGGCAAACCGGGTTCTGGGACAACCTACAGCCTCCTAACAGGATGGAGATGAGGGAGGGGAAGCTGCCTTCTCCAAATCTGATCCAATGAGCGGCCTTGCCCCTGGTGAGGCCACGGGCACCATCTCTCCCCACAGCTCACCAGTGAGAGCTTCGTTTGCAGTACGGTAACTTAAGCAAGTGGCTTTATAAACTGAAGTGTTATCCTGTTGCTCTGGAGTCGATACCGAATCATGGCGACCCTACAGGGCAGAGTTGAACTTCTCTACAGGGCTTCCGAGGCTGTCATCTTTACAGAAGCAGATGGCCACACACATTATTCTGATTGTCTCATTTAGGTGGCGTGGATAAGGGTGTTTGTTTTACTATCCTTTTCACTTTGTGTTTGAACAGTTTATAATTTAAAACATTTTTTAAAATGCATTTGTTCTACAAGTATTTCTAAGGACGCCATGTCTGGCTTTGGGCAGAGAGGCCTTACAGGTCTGCGAGGGCCGGCCGCAGGCAAATAACAAAACCCAGCTCCCTTTGTGCCTGGAAGGCAATTACTCACCGTTCCCCAAATGACGGGGACAAAGGGGAGAGTGATAAATACTTGTCTGGTGAGTTTCAGTTTAGAGAATCTTGTTCTCTAAGGCACTCCTTGGAGCCCTGGTGGCACAGTGGTTAAGTGCAAAGCTGCTAACAGAAAGGTTGGCATTGCAACCCACCAGCTGCTCCCCAGGAGAAAGATGTGGCAGTCTGCTTCCCTAAAGATTTACAGCCTTGGAAACCCTGTGGGGCAGTCCTACTTGTTCCCACTCATCACACTGTATCGAAACTATTTGTGAGTCTAGAAGCTGCAGGAAGCGTGGGAAAAAGGTTTCTAAAAGATTTAGTAGTTGTGTGACTTGGGCGAGTTACTCGACTTCTCTGAGCTCTCATTTCCTGTCCGATGCGTTGAGATTAAATGACATCATGTACGCAAAAGCGCTTGGCATCATGTGAGTGTCCCCAAAGCCTGGCACTGCGCCTGCCACGACGTGGGCAGTGCTGGTGGAGGTGGACAGGGGGTTCCCACCGCCTCCTCTGCCCCAACACAGACGTCACCTCCTTGAATCATCTCCCCGAACCTCGCTGGGTCGCTGGGTCTCCCGCTCACAGGCAGCACCTCCCCCGCAACAGCTGAAAGGGGAAGCGGCTTGGGGGAGGAGGAAAGAGCGGCCTGTAGATAAAAAGGAAGTGTCAGCTCGGGTCCCTACTGCCTCTCCTCCAGACCAACGTGGGGGGGCACCGGGGTCCCACGGGCTGGCCGGCAGCAGCTGAAGCACTGGGCCACTGCTGCCGCTGCGCCGGCCACTCCGCTCCGCTGCAGCCTTGGTTTGCCTCAGGGATCAAGAGTGCGGGGGACCTGCTGGGACTCCACCTAGGGGGGTGGCCCCAAAAGCCCTCCGCCATTAATCAGCCGGTAGGCCTCATTACAGTGGCTGCAACAATGGGCTCAAACACAGCAAGGATTGTGAGGATGGCACAGGACCTGGCAAGACCGGGCGACATTTGGTTCTATCAAACGTAATGTTGCCATGAGTTGGAGAGAACTCCAGGGCACCTAATAAGGCCTCGTTCATTCATGTTGATGACAAATATTTATTGTGTGCCCACTATGCGCCACTCCGTATACCAGGTGTGAACCATGCAATGGACGGGTCAGGCAAGATCCCTGCCCCAAGGCACTCAACCCCTGGGGTGGGGAGAGGGGGCTAGGCCGTCAACAAGTAAACAGTCCTTTCCAATTATGATAAGAGCTGTGAAAGAAACAGACCATTCAGCCCAGCAGCAGCACTGCTGTCTCCTGCGTTTACCTGTGTTTTACTGACTATGCAAAGGCATTCAACTGTGTGGATCATAACAAATTATGGATAACATTTCCAAGAATAGGAATTCCAGAACACTTAATTGTGCTTATGCAGAACCTGTACATAGACGAAGAAGCAGTAGTTCAAACAGAACAAGAAGATACTGTGTGGTTTAAAATCAGGAAAGGTGTGTCAGGGGTGTATCCTTTCATCAGGTTTATTTAATCTGTATGCTGAGCAAATAATCCGGGAAACTGGAGTATATGAAGAACACGGCATCAGGATTGAAGGGAGACTCATTAACATCTGTGACAGGCAGATGACACAACCTGCCTGAAAGCAAAGAGGACTTGAAGCACTTACTGATGAAGATCAAAGACTACAGCCTTCAGTATGGATTACACCTCAATATAAAGAAAACAAAAATCCTCACAATTGGACCAGTAAGCAACATCATGATAAACGGAGAAAATACTGACGTTGCCTAGGATTTCATTTTACTTGGATCCACAACCAATGCCTATGGAAGCAGCAGTCAAGAAATCCAATAATGTATTGCACTGGGCAAATCTGCTGCAAAGACCTCTTTCAAGTATTAAAAAGCAAAGATGTCACTTTGAGGACTAGGGTGTACCTGACCCAAGCCATATATGTTCAATTGCCTCATATGCGTGCGAAAGCTGGACAATGAATAAGGAAGACTGAAGAACTGATGCCTTTGAATTATTGTGTTGGTGAAGAATATTGAATATACCATGGACTGCCAGGAGAACGAACAAATCTGTCTTGTAAGAAGTACAGTCAGAACGCTCCTTCGAAGCGAGGATGGCAAGACTTTGTCTCATGTACTGTGGACATGTTATCAGAAGGGACCAGTCCCTGGAGGACATCATCGGAACAGAGAAAGACCCTCGACGAGATGGACTGACACAGTGGCCGAAACAATGAGCTCAAACATAGCAATGATTGTGAGGATGATGCAGGACCAGGCAGTGTTTAGCTCTGTTGTACGTAGGGTCGCTATGAGTCAGAAATGACTCAACAGCACCTAACAATATCTTCAAGGAAACGTAATCACTTTTTCAAACAGCTGCATGTCAGCCTGAGGGGCCCTTCCTTACCCAGATCCTTGTCATTCTGAAACATTCACTCGCCTGTCACATTTACAAACTAGACAGAAACTGGAAACAAATTAAGTGACGAGCAACCCAGGACTGACTGGATAAATTTAGGGGAATCCATTTCATGGACTATACTGCAGCCATCAAAAACAATGCAGTGGATTTCTGTGTGCTGATGTGCAAAGATGACCTACATATTACCATGTTTGCACATAATACGAAAAAGACTTCTAAAAAATTAAATATCTGGAGGGCTCCTTATGGTGGGCAGTGGTTAAAGTGCTCAACTGTTAACCGAAAGGTCAGCAGTTGGAACCCACCAGCCGCTCCTCAGGAGAAAGATGTGGCAGTCTGCTTCTGTAAAGGCTAGAGCCTTGGAAACCTTGTGAGGCAGTTCGACTGTCCTTTGGGTCGCTATGACTCAGAATTGACTGGACAGGTTGCATTAACTAATGTTTACTGAGTTCATATTATGTCCAAGCAGCCTACATGTTAGCTCACTTAACTTGTACTCAGTGAGGTGGGTACTAGTATACCATATAATGCAAACACAATATAATACAGAGTAGGGAACTGAGTTTTGAGGTTTAGCGGGATAGAATGACCTGTCTCGGATCATATAGCACATGTCAGAGAGAAGTGATTCTGAGGTTAGAATCTTTAATCTCCTGAAATTTTAAAGTCTAAAAATATCGAAATGGCCTTAGGGACTAACTGAAGTCACCGAAGTGGTCGAAAGTCTCAACACTGTTTTCCCAAATGGACCTGAAATGGCCTGTATCTGCCCATGTGCTATGTGGCCTCTGGAGCCACATCTGCTGTGACAGTTTGCATTCCTGGAGTGGAACACGGAAAAACAAAACACCCTGGACTCTTTCCACCCAGTCAGCCGAGATCCACTTTCTGTCCCCCTGGTCAACCTCACAATCAGGGGAGTCTGAACTTTTGGGAGAGACCGATCTAAGGTGAGTGAACCTACCAGCTAGCTGTGAGTCTGGGCAAGTGATTTAACCGGCTCTCACCGCCGCTATCTGTCGTATGAGATTAATAACAGCATCTGTTTCATAACACTGTGTTGTGTGGCACACAGCAAACACTCAATAAATGTTTACAGTCGGCATCACTCATTCCCACGAGGCTGCCATTTCCCGAGCCCCTAGGTCTGGCCGTTGCTGGAGGGATCGCGGACCTGGGCCGACCTTGGTCATGCACTCCCGCTCACCGGCTCCAGCCTCCCAGCTCCGGACCCAAAGCCCTCAACCGTGTCAACCAGGGAATAGACCCTCCGGGTTTCCCTTCATTCGCCGCTCACGAGGAAAGTTCCCTTCACCACGGGGCTAGGAGGGAGATTATTAAGACCCGCTCTCTCACGGCTGAGCAAGTCTTCCGAATCCCAGGGCACTTGGAGAACGTCAAGCGCGGACTGTTCCAGGCAACTTAAAATCCAGCTCAAAATCCGGGCTGGGAAACTGGTCGCTGCCGACCGTTCACCGAGCGCCGCACCGGTACTCCTTACGCCTGAGAGAGCCCGGTTCTGGGGAACTCGAGGCACCCATTCATGCGCACGCGCAAAACAGCTCCGTTCACTGCGTCTCCCGGCAAGCCCCGCGTCCATCCGGATGCTGAGGAGCGGAGCGCCAGGCTGCCCGGGTGGGCCTGTCTTCCGGTGCCTCCCAGCCCCAGGGACGGGGCGCGGCCCTCGCCTATCAGTCCAGTTACTACAGTACTTGTTAAAAATTCAGATTCCCGGGCCCCACTCCGACACTGATGCAGTGGATCTCCGTGGCTCGGGGATTTGCATTTTAATAAGCATTCCGGGGGTTCTGACTCAAGTCCTTCGCGGGTCACACCGGCCTTGGGCTTATTTTATTCTCGCAAAGAGTCGAGCATCGACTAGCGACCCCCACACTTCACCTCCGCCTCTCCCGCCTTCTACGCCCACCAGTCTCTGGAGTCTCAGGGCTTGCCCTATGGCCCCGCCTCTCGTCTTCCCATTGGCCCCTCGTTCATCCCACCCCTCAGGCAAATCTTCTCTTCTCAGTGGTTGGCCGTGAGTATGGCGAGACCTGACCCAATGGGTGCTGGATTTCGGAAATCGTTTCCCGGAAGTTGGTCCCGAGCAGGCGCCTTTGGCTTTTGGACGCCTAACTCGCGCGCTGGGACTTCCGGCGTGGGAGCCGAGGGACGAGTCTTGCGTGGATCCGCGGCGTTGGAAGAGATTGGTGCTCACGTTCTGCCCCCTGGAGGCCCTGGCGGGGGCGGGCGAAAATACCCACGCCGCGGCGGCCAGGACCGAGTGAGGCTAAGGCGCCGGAGCCGGCTGCGCCCAGGCAGGAGCATCACTCCTCCGCCGGGACTTGGAGCCCGGGGCCCGCCGGCTGCAGCCGACGCCGTCCATCCTCGCACGGGGCCCGGGGCGCCTTCCCAGACGGGCGCAGCTGGTTTCGGGGCCAGGGCGCTCCAGGAGCCTGACGATGGCGTCGGGACCGGGCTCCCAGGAGCAGGAAGGGCTCCTGATCGTGAAACTGGAGGAGGACTGCGCATGGAGTCAGGAGCTGCCTCCACCCGACCCAGGGTGCAGCCTACAGGCCTCCCACCTGCGCTTCCGACGGTTCCGCTTCCAAGAGGCCGCTGGTCCCCGAGAGGCCCTCAGCCGGCTCCAGGAGCTTTGCCATGAGTGGCTGCGCCCGGAGATGCGCACCAAGGAGCAGATCCTGGAGCTGCTGGTGCTGGAGCAGTTCCTGACCATCCTGCCCCAGGAGATCCAGAGCAGGGTGGAGGAGCTGCATCCGGAGAGCGGCGAGGAAGCGGTTACGCTTGTGGAGGATATGCAGAGAGAGCTTGAAAGACTGAGGCAGCAGGTGAGAGAGAAAGCGCGTTTATCCGCAGTTTGTTGGGGCCCCAAGGACTGGGACATCGTGCTCGTTTACTTCTGCATTCGAATTTACTGGGTTGCCCTCAGTAGACCTTACATGGGTAAAGGGCTTTTTTCGTAGTTTAATCTGCAACTTTCATCCTCCGGATTTCCCCCAGGTGGACAGAGTGAGCAGTGAAGAGTTCCCTGTTCCCACATGGAGGCAGTGTCGTTGCAATAGTTAGTGTGAGCTCTGGAGTTAGAGCGCCAAGAGTAAAACCTGACTCTGCTAAGTACCGGCTTTATGATTTGGGGCAAGTTACACGATGTCTTTGGGCCTCAGTTTTCCATGTGGTAAAATGAGGATAATAACATACTCTTCTAGGGTCGTTTTGAGGGTTAAAAGGAGAGAGCAACATGTAAAGTTTTGATCACACTGCTGGCTTATTATTAGTATTTAGTAAGTGTCAGCTGTTGTTATATTACAGGCAGCAGTCTGGTCTCTTGCAGAGCTGGGTCTCAGTTAACTGTGAACTTAGCAAAACCCAGTTTGCACTAAGGCTCTGAGATCCGTGTCCCCGATACCACCCAAATTAGCTTATCTAATAGTGAGAGATGGAAGCTTCTAGAAAAGGTGAGCGAAAGGTAGAGGGAGCGAGGTGTTTTAGAAGAGCTGTGTGGGAAAGGTGTGCACTGGGAGTAGACCCCCCCCCCCAACACACACACACAGTTTTCACTGATGTGCACATGGGATCAAAGAAGCCTCTAATCTAAGCCATCCTTCTCTCTTACCGGGTCCACAGAGATTGCTGTGGTTCTCTGTTGAAGGTTTGCCATCAGAATCCTGTGCTGATTTCGCTTTCTCTCAGGCCCTGTTGTGACGATGAGTGATGTGGGTTGGTTCTCAGGTCACAAACCATGGGCAGGGAACAGCAGTGCTTTTGGAGGAGACTTTGCCTCTGGAAACAGCACGAGAGTCACCGAGCTTCAAGCTGGAGCCCAAGGAGACTGAGCGAAGCCCTGGCCCCAGGCTGCAGGAGCTGCTAGGCCCCAGCCCCCAAAGGGACCCCCAGGCTGTAAAGGAGAGGGGTGAGGAACAGTTATCGGGGCAGGTGGGAGGGAAGAGGGGCTTTGGGGCTGCCCCTGGCGCCAGCAGGCCAAGGACAAGGAATGCTGAAGTCCAGCTTCTCAGGTGTGCAGTGAAAGGCCTAGAAATGGTGGATTGGGTTCTCCTGGGGCGGAGGAGGGAGGGGCCTCTCTTTGTTGACTCTTTTATTATGTACAACAGGCGATCTCCTTCTAGTGGGCACGCTAGCTGAATGATTGGGGGCATGGAGTGCTGCAGCTGTGCTGGGAAGGGTGCTGGTATTTCTTTACTCTGTTCCCATCATCTTGGCTATCACTGTACTATGCCTCTGTTGCCCTCTTTTTTTTTTTAGTGTTTAATCCTAAAAGCAGAGACTGAGTGTTGGGGAATGGATACTATGGTAGAGTAATCGTCCTCGGGGCACCAGAAATTAGGAATGCCGTTCTCACTGTGATTTCTGTCACCTTCAGCGTTATCTGCTCCCTGGCTTTCTCTCTTTCCTCCTGAAAGGAACATGGAAGACAAGGAGCTGGCTGGGCCCCAGGTGATGTGGGGGTTCCCCCTGCCCCCCTTTCCACTCCCCCATCCTTCATCCTCCCCCTTGGAGTGTTCCTCTTGGGGGAAAGGGTCCTTTCTGCCGCCTGCAGAGGATCCTTTCTCCCTCCCCACATGCGTCCCCCACCTTCTCTGTCTCCTCCACATCTGGCTTGTAGGTCTGGCACCCTCTTTCCCATGAAGTGTGTTCTGGGCACCCCTTTAGCCTTTAGCCCCTTAGCCGGCGACTCTGCTTGAATTGTGCTTAGTGCATCCAGGGCTAAAGGTGATCTTGTGCTGTTTCAGTTGCCTGAGAGCTTAGAGGACGTGGCTTTGTACATCTCCCAGGAGGAGTGGGGGCATCAGGAGCCTCGTAAGAGGGCCCTCTCCAGGGACACGGTGCAGGAGAGTTACGAGAACGTGGACTCACTGGGTAAGGACTTTTCTCAGGGATGAAGACTAAACCATTCTGACTAGGGTTGTATCCCTTAGACAGTCACCTTCTGACGTAAGCTGAGTTTTGCCAAGAATCCTCCACAGGAGACGCCTTTATCTGCAGTCCCCTTGACTCTGATCAGGGAAACGTGTGCCGGGTGGCCTGGCCAGCATACTTCCAGGCAACCCTGGACTCAGGTCCCAGCGGCGAGAGCCTAAGGTAGGGAGCCTGGACCGTAATGGACTTCGGAGGACAAATAAATCAAATCCAGTAACCCCTACCCCCTCTGTACACACACACTCATGGTGGCCTAGGATGCTGTGGGTGCTGAGCTTTTTGTTTCTTGCAATTTTGAAATGCTTGTTCTTCTGAGCTATGTTTAACTTTCTATGCTCCATTAATATTCTAGGCCTTTCCACAAAAACAAAAGTGTCAGGGTACCAGCATCAACATTTCAGCTTATCAGCTGTCACAGTCTAAAAATTTCGTGAAGAAGGTTCTCTGTGCTCAGAGATGTTCATCAGGCATTACTTATCATTTTAGAAATTTGGGAACAATGTACATATCCAAAATAGGGGTTAAATAAAGTGCACTTGTGTGTTGAGCTATTTATTATGCAGAGATTAAAAATGATGTTTATGAAATATAACAAAAAATTTGATCATTGGATTTAGGTGGAAGGTATACAGATAATCATCATACACTTCTTTCAACTTTTCTATATGTTTAAGGACACCATAAAACAAGATGTATGTACGTTACTATTGCAACTCTGTTGAAGCACATAGTGGTAGAAAGAAACACATTGCACTTTGTACCCATACATGAGATTTGCATAGAGAGGATCACAACTGTGAACTCATTTACACTAATTCTGCAAAGGGATTACTGTGGGCTTTTTGTTTCATGTCATTGGGACTGTCTCAGGTTCTCCATATCCTTTTTCCAACTGCTGTGATGCCTAAAATTGAACACAGCTCTTTCAGTGGGTGCTAAACATGGGAAGAAGTTCACATCACAATTTCTTGAATTAGACTTCTGTTCAAGGGCGTGTTTGCTGGAGGTGGCGTGAGATTTTTGTTTTTCTTTTTAGCACAGCACAACAGTGTCACTTTTGAGTTTTAACCTCGTGGTCCTCCCAGAGGCCCAGATCCTCTTCTGGTTGTCCATCATGTTATTTTGCTTTCTGGAGTTGCCTAGCCAAACTGAGTCTACTTTAGATTTAAGTGTGGAGGCTCTTTTACAGTATTAAACTGATGGAACTAACCATCTCAACCATGTCCTTTTTATTGTTGTTTTAGTTACAAAAGTGTACATTCTCTAAATGCTACAAAAGGTGTTTTGTTTTGTTTTGTGTTTTAAAGCCGGAGTCTCCCTCCCCTCATTATGTCTAGAGAACCAGTGGAAACAGTTGAGTGTGTATTCCAAGTAATTGCTGTCAGACTTACTGAGCAGAGAATTCTCTATCCATCTGTTGAGTGCGGGCATCAAGACTGTTTCCCCAGTCTGATCGAGAAAAGTGCTGACACAGAAATCTGTTTCCTTCACTGTGAACAGCATCTCCGATTCCCAGTCAGGAGGCCCTGAGCACCCAGGTGGAACCAGAAGGAAAGCCATGGGATCCCAGGGTCCAGACTTGCAAAGAGGGTCCGAGCCCCCGAAGCCCAGGTGCAGGTAAGAAATGATGAGCTGCCTGCCCAGCAGGGCTCCCAGGTGTTGAGAGTGAGGCACTTGGGTACCATAGTTTTCGCAAACAGTGTGCCCATGTAAATAATGCGCACCCACACACGTATAACATGCAGAGATGACAAAATCATGTAAAAAAAAGTTCTAGCATAGCACACCTGTGCATCTACCATACATGTTTTGTGACATTTCCAAAAGTGAATTTCAGCCTCATTCACCCGCATTCAGTAGTCCAAAAACATTACTTTTTATTGCATTTGTATGATAAAGGTATAAACCATGGTCAAGAAGTCATGGATCAAGTTTGGTAGTACCCCAGTAACTGGAAAATAAACAGTTGAAACTGTATTTGTTTCTATTACTGTATTTTTATGCAACACGTGCCTTCTGCATTTGTTTGCCAACCACACCTCCCTCCCCCCGCAAGGTATTTTCAGAAGTGCCTCTATGCCAATTTTTTTTTTCACATGTTGCTGTTAAAAATAAAAATTAAAAAAATAAAATTAGCTTAGCGCACTTGTCGTGGGGCAGGAGGGGTGTTGGCAAACAGAAGGCGTGCGTCATCTGCGTAAAAATACGGTGATTTAAGTTGATGATTATATCTCGGAGCCCTGGTGGCACAGTGGTTAAGAACGCAACTGCTAACCAAAAGGTCAGCAGTTCAAATTCACCAGCCGCTCCTTGGAAACCCTATAGGGCAGCTCTGCTCTGTCCTACATGGTCGCTATGAGTCGGAATCGACTCAACAGCAATGGGTTTTTGGTTTGGAATTACATCCCTGTTGCTTTTGAGTCATCAACAGGAACCTTGAACCTACTGAAGCCTGTCCATAAATCACGTGCTGTCAATTGGAAGCATAAACAGAATGAAGTCTGCACTGGTATAAATGGAATCAAGTAGTTGTCAGTAGAAATCTTGATTCACTCTGCATTGACATAATTATCGTAGTCAGTTTCCGACTCTGGCTTTTAACTGGAGGAGGAAACAAAGCAAAACTGATACAGGTTTCCCCCCACTATATAAAAATTCACCTTACGCCACTTCGCTTTTACAAAAGACTTACATTACTATAGACTTACTTACTAATGTAAGTACCTGCTTTCATTAACCAAAAGAAACCTGAAGAGGATTTTTGCTTTTGTGAAAATAGCATTCCTGTATGTAAACAGCTGGCTTGGGGGCGCGTGCATCCCACTGACGTTGGCTCAGTAGTTAAAAACCAGGTCAGTGATGCTAGCTGGGCACCAGTCCCCTGCAATCATCTCGGGAACCTCAGGGACACAGTAGTCCAGGAACTTGACGTGCGACGTGCCCAAATCGGGAGGCAGGTCAGGGTCACAGTTCAGGGTGCTGGAGCCCAGGCCAGCAGGGCCAGGGGCAGCCTGGTCAGAAAGCCCAGCAACTCCTTCCCCAACGCCACTGTCTCCTCCTCGCCTTCCTCTGCTGCTGCCCCCTCCCCGTCCTCTTCCTCTTGCTCCTCATCCCCTGACGGTGTTGGGGAGGCAGGTATCAGGGAGGCGGTGGTAGCTACCTCCCCCTCACCAGGAGCATCCCCCACAGCTCCCACTCGGGTTTTATGTGTTATTTGGTGTGATTAGTAGGTTACTTTTTGGGTCTGGGAACACTCAACATTTTTTCCCTTATGGATTAATGGTAATTCTTTTCTTTATGCCACTTCAGCTTACGAAAGGCTTTATAGTAATATTCTACTTTGGGATAGTGAGGGAAACTTGTACAGAATCGCTCTTGGCGCAACAGTTGAATGCAAAAACCTTATCAGATCATCTCAAGTGAAACCATTAAGCTATGTTAGGTCTGCTTATTTCATAGTGTAATTATGTCTTATTAACACCAATGACTTGGATTAATGATCCAATCTCTTTACTAGACCCAGCCACTTATCGATTATATCGTGCACATTTTTTCAGTTTATAAATCTAAATCTTAGAACCCTTTAGGATCATGGCAGTAATTAAACACAAGTCTTACACCGCAGACTTCAAACTGAAAGTCCTTGCGAGGGTGGGAGAAACAAGCAACAGAAAGGTAGTGAGAGAGTTTAAGGTTGGAGAGTCACCCATTCGTGAATGGAGAAAGGAGAAAAAGGAGCTGGAAAAAATGAACCCTTGAAAACATGCATGTCGTGGGCCCAAAGCAAAATGGCCTGAGTTAGAGAACGATTTGAAAGAGTGGATTATTTCTCGAAGGGAACAAAATCAAGCTATCTCAACTGTCACAATTCAGATTAAAGCAAAGCTTCTGGCAAATGAAAGAGGAATCCCAGATTTCAAGGCAGGTTTCACCTGGATTTCTAAATTCATGAAAAGGAATGGCCTTTTCATGAAAATGAGAACCACTATAGGCCAGAAACCTCCAGATGATAATAGTGATGAGGGATCGGACTTTGAAGGATTCCAGGAGTTGGATGATGATGGTGATGGTGATGGTGATGGTGATGGTGATGGTGATGGTGATGGTGATGGTGATGATGATGAAGAAGAAACAAACATGGCCTATTTTAAGATGAAAACACAATTTTTTTGGTGACTTTTATTTGTTGATTTCAAAGACATCAATTAGCAAAAATTATGTTCCAGTTTAAAATTTATGAAAGCAAGAAAATATAAACATCATCTTGTTTTTGTAGTTTTAGGCCTAGGATCATTTCTGAGTTACTAATTTCTAGCTCTTTGTGCATTCATACTTTTTGGTTTCAGCATGGCATCCCGTTTCCATCATGAGCTCATTCAGTTCACCATTGCTTGCACTTGGTTTAGGAAAATAACCTACCTTAAATGAAGTTCCCATAAAATCAGTTTTATTCAGATAACATTAAGTCCATTGGACAGGAAAAAAATTGAAATTGACGTCAGCAACAAGTAAAGTATATTGGTATAGCACACTTACGAAAATAACATAGGGTGCATGCCTTAAAAATGTATAATGTATTATTTGTGTAAGAATATGGTATTTGGGTGTTTGGACCCTCAGGTGGGGGCTAGCCGGAGGTCCATTGCTTTCCTTTGTCCCTACTGCCTACTCTCCCCAGGTCTGGGACTAGGGTAAGCAAAACAAGGGGCCCAGGGTGCAAGATGTAAGAAGCCTTCACTCTTTGGTTCACTCGCCCCACCTAAGTCACAGCCCTGCTCCATCTCACTCATTCCTGAAGGGCAGAAGCCCAAGGTTCAGTCAGAGAGGTGGGTAGGGCCCTCTAGAAGAGAATTTCAGGACTGGGCTGAGCTCTGATTTATAGAGTGATTGCACCAGCCCTCCAGACTTCGGACCTACAGGCAGGGGCAGATGTGTAGGATTTCCTTTTTTCCAGTGTATCAATAAGTAACAAAAGGGTTTGCTTTCTCCTTCTACCAGGGGAAGAGAAATTTGAGAACCAGGAGGAAACTTCTCAGTCTGTTGCCCCTAAGAACACTCATCCTCAGGACCTTCCTGGCCAGGCAAGAGGGGAGGTGCCCTGGAGTCCTGAGCAGGGAAGACCTCGTGACAGGTCAGAAGGGCATTGGGACCCTCCTCCCCCAGAGGATCAAAAGGAGCAGTCCTTAGTTGGGGCCACAAGTTGCAGAGAACTGGAGCGACCAAAGGAACTGCAGCCAAAGAAACTCCATTTATGTCCCTTGTGTGGCAAAAATTTCTCTAACAACTCAAACCTAATTAGGCACCAGAGAATACATGCAGCAGAAAGACTGTACATGGGTGTGGAGTGTGGTGACATCTTCGGTGGGAACTCACATTTTCTGTCACTACACAGAGCACAGCTGGGAGAGGAGGCCCATAAGTGCCTTCAATGTGGAAAAAGCTTCAGTCAGAATACCCACCTGACTCGCCATCAGCGCACACACACCGGTGAGAAGCCCTATCAATGCAACATATGTGGAAAAAGCTTCTCTTGCAATTCCAACCTCCACAGGCACCAGAGAACACACACAGGCGAGAAACCCTATAAGTGCCCTGAGTGTGGGGAGATCTTTGCTCATAGTTCCAACCTTCTTAGGCACCAGAGAATTCACACTGGAGAGAGACCCTATAAGTGTCCTGAGTGTGGGAAAAGTTTCTCTCGTAGTTCACACCTTGTCATACATGAAAGAACTCATGAGAGAGAGAGACTTTATCCCTTCTCTGCATGTGGGGAAGCAGGGAGTGACTGTACCCCCTTTCTTACCAATCATGGTGCCCCCAAGGTAGAAAAGAAGCTCTTTGAATGTTTGACTTGTGGGAAAAGCTTTGGGCAGGGCATGCACCTCACCAGGCATCAGAGAACGCACACAGGAGAGAAACCATATAAATGTACCCTTTGTGGGGAAAACTTCTCTCATAGATCCAACTTAATCAGGCATCAGAGAATTCACACGGGAGAGAAACCTTACACCTGTCATGAATGTGGAGACAGTTTCTCTCACAGCTCCAATCGGATCCGTCACCTGAGAACCCATACAGGAGAAAGACCCTACAAATGTTCTGAGTGTGGAGAAAGCTTTTCTCGGAGTTCACGCCTTATGAGTCATCAAAGAACTCACACTGGATAGAAACAATGGGATTTCTCTGACCCAGATAAGGTGACATATTAGAGAGTCCTGTTTTTATGAATTGGTCTTCCTTGCCCAACTGACCAAACAACCTCTACGTTTTTAAGGTAATTACTATAAAGAAGAAAGGGAGAGGGGTGGTCATTGTGAGAGAGGTGCAGAGGCAGTAAAAGATTATCATAAAACTAAAAGGAATTGTGCCTGAACTGTCAAGGATGGAAAGTCTCTGAGGTGATGTGCTCAGGGTGGAGTTCTCCAATAAGTCTGTCCTGTCCCAAAGTGCACCCACCCTTTCAGTGTGTTTATTATCCAAGATGTGATTTGGATGCCTTCCTGTGTCCCGTGTCTATCCCAACAACTTTGGGAATCCATGTGATCTTTCTGTTATTATTTCTTCCCTTGGGACATTCAGCAGGAGTATTTAGGCTCCAAGGCCCTTGAGACCAAAGAGGAGAGGCGAAGTTTCTTGGGAAATCAGCTGGAGGCTAACAAAAGACAAGTTATGAGTTGCAGCTCTCCCAAAGGCCCTGGCTGGGAAGCCATGGGCAGTCCAGGTCAGCCACCACTGTGCCCCTCAATGGCCTGACAGGAGGACTCATTGGAAGGCCACACATGTCAGTATCCTCTCAGACAAGGAAACAGAGACCTAAGGGAATAGTAATTGGCAGAGGAAGCAGAAGTCTGAATTAGTCTACCCTTTGCAGAGCTCTGTATTTTGCCCTACCTCTGCCAGAAAAAGATGAACAGAGCTTCAGTCTTGCTCCTGAGTCGAGCGTTCCATGAAAGTCGGGAGTCCATAGAAAATTGAAAATGTGGGTTCCAGTGAAATTAGGGATTATGTTCTTCCCTGTCGAGCATATGTTTGGATGGTAATAAATATCTTAAGGAAACATGAAAGTGTACGAGTCTTCATTGAGGGGCTTTGCATTGCCCCTCAGTGTTGATCTGTCTCCCCTCTGCTTGGTTAGAGGATCTGCTTTTCTCTTTGTGGTCTTACTGGGTTGGTCAGGAAGGTTCTGAGAAAGGTGGCAGCCAACAGAGGCAGGCAGTGTATGGGTCTGATGAGCTCCAGGGCTGGGACTCGTACATGGTAACAAAAGTTCAAATCCACTGCTTCTCAGGGTGATGTCATAAGGTTATCTGAGTGGTACTCTTCCCTTCTATGGTGTACAGCAGTAAAATTTTTTCTGTTCACCTAACAATAACAACAATTCTTTGGAACAGTCCATTTGGGCAACGTCTAACCACATATATGTCCATGGTCCCGTGAGGTTTTTTTTGTTGTTGTTGTTGTTTTAAAAGGGAAAACATCTCTCCTTTTGTTTATTTTTCTTATTGTTAGGTGCTGTCGAGTCATTTCCAACTCAGCCACCTCATGTACAACAGAACGAAACACTGCCCAGTCCTGTGTCATCCTCACAGTCCTCGTTAGGCTTGAACCCATTGTTGCAGCCACTGTGTCAGTCCATCTCGTTGAGGGTCTTCCTCTTTTTCGCTGACCCTCTACTTTACCAAGCATGATGTCCTTCTCCAGGGACTAGTCCCTTCTGGTAACATGGCCAAAGTATGTGAGACAAAGTCTCACCATCCTCGCTTCTAAGTAGCATTCTGGCTGTACTTCTTCCAAGACACATTAGTTCATTCTTCTGGCAGTCAACAGTGTATTCAGTATTCTTCACCAACTCCATAATTCATAGGCATCAATTCTTTGGTCTTCCTTACTCTCTGTCCAGGTTTTGCATGCATATGAGGTGATTGAAAACACCATGGCTTGGGTCAGGCACACTTTAGTCCTCAAAGTGACATCTTTGCTTTTTAACACTTCAAAGAGGTCTTTTGCAGCAGATTTGCCCAGTGCGGTGCATCGTTTGATTTCTTGACTGCTGCTTCCATGGGCCCACGGATGTATTCCAGGAGTAGGAAATTCTAATGCCAGGACAATATGACCCTGGAGGAAGGTATCTAACTAGTTCTTTGGGGGAAAAAGGTGATAAAACATTCCATCGTCAACAGGCTATCAAATATGGTGATAAGTAACAGAAACAACCCCACACCTTTCCTTCCCTTTCCTTATCAGTCTTGTCTCAGCCCTGCCCCAGTTTAGTATGAGTTTTTCTGAGCCAGATTTAAAAGTCTTACGGTTTCTCATTTCTTTCCCTTTGTTTCATCCACCTTGTTCACAGGAGGAGGGTAGTGGTTGTGTGGGGATTGAGGGGCAGCGGAGGAGGTGAGGATTAGAGAGACAGGTTAAAGCAGGCCCACCAGTGGTGGGAGCAGTGCCAAGGTCCAGCAGAGCAGGGCAGGGCTGATGTGGCTGCTGATGCCCTGAGATGTGTGGGGTGGTTGTAAAAATGGCGTGGGGGATGGCTGACCTCATCTGACTTTACAAGGAGGGAGGATCGTCAGCATCAGCCTAAGGCTGATTCCTATGAGGTAGAGGTCAAACATACCTCCACCCTCCAAACTTTTTACCAGTTTGGACATCAGTCATCTCTCCCACAACACTCTCTACTTTTCTGCTGGGTTTGATAATTCTTGTAATGGCCACATAGAATTCACAAACCATACTTAAATGGTTTATTAGGAAAGTAACAGGTTACAACTCAGGATCAGGATCAACAGGCTACAACTCGGGGTCAGGATCAGGAAGCAAGTAGGCAAAGTCTTCCTTCAGTGCAGGACAGTTCTCTCAGCTCCTTTTGGCCATGCAGGGCTCCTCTCAGCCCCCTTTGGACAGGCCTTATTTTTCAGCCCTTGGCCCCACTTGGGCCTAGCCTCTGCCCTGCTCTGGCAAGTGTTGCAAAACTCTTTAACTCTGCTGATAAGTGCCCAGAGGCAACCCACTCTACCGGGATGCCTCTGCTCAAAGCCACTCAGCTCTGGCTCCATGGGTCGGCAAGCCTAGCTCTGCTGACAAGTGCCCAGAGGCAGCCCTCTGCCAGCAAGCCACCTGCCTGAAAGGCGAAGGTGCTGGGCTCTCCTGCTCCATGGCTGAACACTCCCACTGTAGCCACTTGCTCTGTGGGCCACGAAGCCCACTCTGCGGTCTCGTGCCAGTCTCCTGGTTCTGCTGTTGCCAGTGCTCTGCCACTGCTTCTCGCCATCTTGTACCATCTCTAGTGTTACAGCTCTAGCTCCTGGGTCTAGGAGGTTCTCAGCACAGGGACCCTGGGTCCAAAGGACATGGTCCACTTCTCATTCTTTCTTGATGGTAGTGACGTCCCCTCTCTACTCTGGGATTGGCTCTTTTAAGCCTAGTGGGATGGCAAAACTGACCAATCCCTTTGTTAGGATTTCATACACCTTATTTGCATGATCCCACTCCCATAGGGTTTCTACACACTTTATTTGCATTCTTAGCAGGCTGTCCAATCCCCTTGGTGGGCCACAGTCAGCTTATTTGCATAGTCCAACCTAATCATTGTGTGAGAGGTACAAGACCATGCATGGCTAAAAGAGCCATGTTAAGTAATTCACTGCACCACAGTGGTGTAGAGTTGATGTTATTAGTAAGTACTGTCTCTGGTTAAGATGACAACTTACATGGATGGTAAGTCTCGAAAGAATGGAAACCCCACCTTCCCCCCATCTCCCAAATATCACCATTGGTCACCCACACAGGTCTCAAATACGATGTGGTCAGGCTGATGTTGCTCCTACTCTAGCACTGTGAATTAATGCTAGAGCAGCTAAGGTGTTCCCCTTAGGCACTAGAAAGGCTTTCCAATAGGGGCCTTCACCCAGTCCCCCAATCTAACTCCCCTTCTGGCCAACTTCACATGCATAGCTGTCCTCAGCCTTGCTTTAATGAGATGAAGAGACACAAGATACTGCATGCAAAGCAATTAGCACAGTGCCTGTCATGGAGAAAGCACTCATCTATCGTGCCAACTGTGGGCAGAAAACACTAGTAAAAGATTTCTGTCTTGTAAGCACTTGGCTTTGGGGTCATTGTAAGACCACGCTGACAGGAGTTTCTGAGAACAAAGCCCTTAGCGCCTGGGGTGAGACAGAGATGAAGAAGTCACTGAATTGCTTGATTTTTTTCCCCCCCAGAAAAACACATCAGAAATCACTTCGTTTAAAAATGTTACTGCAGTAATGGAAAAACTTAAGGGTCTCAACGTCATAATTAGAAATTGGAGGTTTTAGACTCAGCACCCTTCTAAGAAGAGTTTAATAACTTTACTGTTGAATCATTACATCAGCTGATAGAATTTTGAAATGTGCAAAATCACCACCACTGCTTAAGACTTGTAATTTATGTAAATGTTTCACAAACCTTTGAAACAACTAAGTCATATGAAGGGTCTTAAGTCGTGTTACAGGAAAACCAACAAGCAAATTTATCAGCACAAGAATTCCTATCTTTGGGTGTCAGGAGCTCAAGAACAAGGTGAATTAAAGCCAAAATGCATTTGTTTTGAAGCGTTTTCTTCTAGCCTTCAATCTAGCTTGCAAGCACTTTTGATTAAAAATTGACTTTCATTCTTGAGAGACTGACATTTCCTTCTGATCATGTGATTTGTACTAAGAGCGGCTCATACGCGTTCCTTCCACAAGAGTAAAGGTTTAAGGGCAGCTTCTTGCCTGACACTGGTACCCGGTGGAGGAGGCAGTGGGAATGGTCCGGGTAAATTCAACCATGATACGAAATGGATGATGAAAAATTGCTCAGACCACAACAAAACGTTCTGACAGATGTGCCAGTTAATGTTAATATCCTCAATCCATCAGTGAAACACCTTGAGTGTACCAGAAGCTTCAGTCAGAAATCCGAACTGGTGACTCACAAGGATCCAAACTTGCTTCAGGGAGATAGTGCGACTTCCCCAGGCGGAAAGGGTGGGTTAGGAAAACATTAAATATCTTCCTGAAATCTATACATTATATGAGGAATTGTTTAACTCTCCGTCCACACTCCCCTCTTAAGGCCAGGAAAGCTCCTTTCCACACCTTAGGTGTCCGTTCGCACTCCTAGGGTAAAGTTGGGCAAGCGGCCCTTGAAGGAATCCCCCGCTTTCCAGGGAGGGGTTTAGGGATGTTGCCCCAGCAACCTGAACAAGAGTGGGCTGCGGGCTTCTCGGAGGGGCTCTAATCCTCAGGAATGACTTCCAGAACCAAAGACTTCGGTTTTCTCTCAGGCTTGGGCAAAGCCAAGAAATCGGCAGCTCCCACAGCCTGGAACCAGGTCAGACATTTAAAGGGGCGGGTCGCCTCAGCGGTCCGGAGCAGCCCGCCGGCCCTGCCACACCTGCTGTCTCCACTGAAGATGGCGCCGGTGCCCTGCGGCCCGGACCCGGGGGTGGGAAGGCTGGCGGGGCTCTCGGCGGCCGCGTCCAGACAGACCTTCTCCTGCTTCCCCTCCGCCCAGGGCCTCAGTGCTGCCGCTCCCCCTCACCCGTGGCTTTGTCCTCGGGCGGCAAAGCCTGTCTCCGCCCGCCCGGCTGCGCCCGGGGGCCGGGAGCGCGCGCCCACCGGCGCGCCCCACAGGTTCCCCGCCCCGCCCTCCGGCGCCGGCCGCTCTGGCCCTGCGGCGGCACTCTGTGGTCGCGCTCTCGCTGCCGGCGCCGGCCACTTAGGCCCGGTTCTACAGCCGGAGATGTTCCTTCTCCCTTCATCCGACCCTGGTGTGGGGCACGACACTACTACCCGAAACTTTCCGGCCCCTCAACTGTGCGTGCGCCAACCAGGTGCCGAGAGCGGGGCTCGACGTCTGGGCCGGCCCTCACGGTCCGGCAGGAGGCGGGGGCCCGGCGCGGTGATGGGCGCGCTCAGAAGGCGGGGGGCATGGGTGGGGTGGCCTTGGGGAAAGAGACGGATAAGGGGCTGGGCAGGGTGGGCCCGCAGGCCGCCTTCAGGGTTTGGTCTTTGTCAAAATGCAGTGGGAAGCTCAGGAAGCAGGGGAGGCACTACTTGTAGTTGTTTTTAGTACGCTTGCCCTGGCTACAGGTTAGGGAAAGATGAGCAGGGCAGGTAGACCAAAGAGGCAGGTGCCCTCATCGAGGCAGGCGGTGATGGTGGCCTGGACCAGGACAGGGGCAGTGAGGAGGGACAAGTGGAGGCAGAGCTGAGAGACATTCAGGAGGTAGAGCTGTCAGGACTCTACATAGGCGGGTGCTAAAATCTTGGGATGACCCTCCCTTCTCCTCTAAGGCCATTGAAAATCTGGCTCTAACCTGTCTTTCCTGCTGCCAGCAGCCCCCTATCGCAACCATCCAGGGCCCCTGCAGCTTCCCAGGGCGATGCACTCTGACACCGAAGAGGCTGTGCTCATTCCCCCCTTGACCTGGCCTGCCCTTGTAATTAAGCTTTAAAGCCCAACTCCAAAGTCGCACTGACCGTGTGATACTTCCCCTGCTAGTCAGGCAAGTGCTCTCAAAACCCTCTCCATAGTCAGCTCCAATCCCGAGCACATTCAGCTGTGCATTGTTTCTATTCGTTATTCAGGTCTGAATCACCAAGCTCACGTAGATGGACGTACGCGGGAAAGCAAAGGGATGTTTCCAGAATCAGTGAGTGCTTTTGAAAACGATGGTCACTCATTCTGGGAACTACCATTGAAAAAAAGATGGTTTGGTGCAAAGACCCAGATTAAAAGGTACTAGAGAGCTGTTCAAACAGCAACGATTGTGAGCAGGACCTGGCAGTGTTTCATTCTGTTGTACATAGGGTTACTGTGAGTCAGAATCCACTTGAGGGCACCTAACAACAAGACAACTGTCCAGTCCAGTGTCTTCACCTAACATCCCCTTCAACTTTTTCCAAAATCCATTCTATCCCATGCTTGAAAAGTGTTTCAAAGGAGCAAAACACCAAGCTAGGGAGAATTACTTAACTCCTTAACCCCACCCCCAGCTTGCTGTCATTCTGAATAAATCTCCCCGCACCCCCCGCAAAAAAAAAGTCACACTGCTTGATGTTAAAGGTCTCCCTTCCAGCTTCCATTAGGCTGCAGGTTTAATCAACCAAGGAAGCAAGAAGACAGTGAAAAGGGTGCACGTTGACAATATTATTTTTTTCTGTAAGTTCTGGGTAACAAAAACAAGATATATAAAAAAATAACTACTGAGTTGATTTACGAGGTAAAAATATCAGCAATAACTAATAAAAAAGGTTCTCTTTACAATATACTTAGAAATAACCTTAATAAAAAATGAGTACTCTGTTAAAACTATTTACAGCTTGAATGGAAACATGTCAATTCAAATTAATTTTAAATTGTAATAAATTCCCAAAGGGATTTAGTGAAGAGGGGATGAATAAATTTTATGCTGAAGTTGATTTGGAAGAATAGGTAAGAATAGCTTGGACATTTTTGAAAACAAAGAGTAAGGGGGTAATTGCCTTATCAGATATTAAAAGATATTAGTGATTAAAATGGTAAGGTACTAGAGCAAGAACAGACACCAGTACTCCTTTTAATCACTGATTTTATATCATAGTTCCCTAATATTGACAGATCAGTGGAACAGAATGCACACTTCAGAAATAGATTCTTGAACTTAATATATGAAAAAGGAACATTAAAAGCCAATAAAGAACCAATTATCCTAACAAAGCTCCTGAAAAAGTTAGCTACCTTCAAATGTCAAATACTCACCTGACACCTTATACTAAAATGGGGAACAGCCATAAAAATACCTTTTGGTTATAACATTAGCAAAAACTAATAGCAGCTAAGAATATTCAATGCCGGGATTGGTGCATTGGCAGAACTTTCAAACTCCTGGTGGAAATGTGAAAAAACAATTTAAAAATGTGTATCAAAAGTTAAAAAAAAAAAAAAAAATTCATACTCTCTGACCTGGTAGTTTAACTTCTAATAACCCATTTTAATGTAATAGTTTGAAATTTTCTGCCAGAAGTTGCTCATATTTACTTTGAAAAAATAGGAAGCAAACACTTGTTCAACAGAATGGTTCATTCAACTCATTCAACTGATATGGTACAGCCCATGGTGGAGTATTACAAAGGCATTAAATTTGAGGTTTGTGAAGAGATTTTAATGACATGGAGAAATTCTGAGAGTGAAGCATTATGGTTAAAAAAAAAAAAAAGCTTGAGCTTTGGAGTTAAACAACCCAAACAAAAACTAAATCCATTGCCACGGAGTCAATTCCAACTCATAGAGACCCTAAAGGACAGAGTAGAACTGCCCCATAAGGTTTCCAAGGAGCACATGGTGGATTTGAACTGCCAACCTTTTGGTTAGCAGCCTAGCTCTTAATAACTACAACACCAGGCTCTTTGGAGTTAAGTAGAATTATTTAAATCTTGTCTCTGCTATTTACTAGCTGTGTGACCTTGATCAAGTTGCTTAACCTTTCTAAACCTGTTTCCTTATCTATTTAAAAGAAGGGGAAAAAAGAAAAAGAAAAAAAGGAGGGGGTGATTGTTATGAAAAATAAATTTAAAAATATATAAAATATACCAAAGCGTTAAGAAAGGCTACCATTGGTTGATAGAATTTGGGTAATTTTTATCTTCTTTATGATTTTCTATAATCAGCATATATTACTTCCACATAAGAGGAAAACAAACACTAAATAGCTGGTTAAGAGATTTAAGAAATCAGAGCATATCATACTATTCAATAAAAAACTCGATCTACCCTTCTCTTAAAGGTAAGGAGAACCAGTTAGCATATGGAACTCCTTTGATATATGCTGTGAATAACGGGTAGAATTTAATGCTTTTCCCACATCCAATCCACCTTAGATAATCTGAGACAATAATTCCTCATTATTCAGATCCTTGTCTAAAACAGAAAAAAAATGTGAATTGTTGAATATATTTATATATTTAAAGAAACATAAATTTATTGTTTTCAAACTGTTTCATAACCAATATGTAAGTGGGCATTGATACACAAAATGAGGTAAATTGATAAACAGTAACAATTTACATCCTATGTTATAACTGCAAAAAGCTTTAAACACAAAATCTAATTATTAGAACCAGAAGTTGAAGGCATGTTGAAGGAATCCTTAATATTATGAGGCCTAGGTTTCAAAAAGCTACCAATTCTAGAATGGATTCTAGTCTGGAACTGTTTCTTGATTATTTCTTGTTGCATCTCTTTCAGCATGAAATGGAACCTTTGAAACTCAGGTGTGGCATCAACAAAATCAAGAAGGTAGTCCAAACTGTCTCTTACAGTAGATAATTTAAATGCAGCAGGCTGCTGATGTTCTTCATCAGTTCCTCCTCCTTTCGGAACAATTCCCTTTGTAATTCCACCTTTTGTTTTTGGGGGGCAACCTTTTTTTTCATCATCCCCATTTAACCACACCCTATCATCATCCAACTTGGTTTCCAACTCTCCGCATTTCTCAAGAATATCTTTATAATCCCCATCATATAAGCCTTGAAGATCATATTCAGGTTCCTTTTTGTAAAGAAGATTTTCCCATGCACTTGCTATGGTTATTTGGCTTACTTCATCCCAACTTTTTGCCCAGTTAAAAACTGCACATTTTATGTTACAGGTTTTAATCTTGGAAACTCCTTTTTCTCCTTTGTCTTGCTCATCATCACTTTCTTCAAAAATGACAAGACTCTCTTCAAGTTGCTTCCACCTATAAAGTCGTTTGCAGCTTAAGATCACACCTTGATTCATTGGTTGAATCAAGGTTGAAGTGTTATGGGGAAAGAACATACATTTTATTCGCCCATCCTCACTGGTTAGTGCTTCAGCAGAAAGGTGAGCTGGGGAATTATCCAGAAGTAACAATGCCCTGACTTCCTCTTCATGGAATCTTAGAACGTTAAGTTGAAAATGCCTGACCTCTGGAACAAAGTTTTGAAAGAACCATTCTGAAAACAATTCTCTGGTGAACCAAACATCTTTACTAGGTTTATATATCACAGGTAACACACTTGTGTCCTCTTTCACACTTTTGGGCAGCTTTGATTTTCCAATTATGACCGATTTTAACTTATGAGTCCCATCTGCATTTGCACACAAAAGGGCAGACAACCGTTCCTTGTTTATTTTCTTCCCTGGCATACAGATATCTTTTCTGCTCGCCTGAGTGTTTTCTGGCATTGATTTCCAAAAGAGGTCAGTCTCGTCCCCACTGTATAGCTGAGCTAGACGCAGTTTCTCCTCTTTGATTATCATGGACAGTTTTTGTCGAAACGGCTCAACACTTTCTGAAACTGAACTTAGGACTTGTTCTCCACATACTTTTCGGTTCCCAATTGCATGCCTATTTCGAAACCTAAAAAGCCAACCAGTGCTGGCTTTGAAGTCTGTTCGCCCAAAACACTGTGCGAATCTCTCGGCAGCTGCCTGAAGCTCCACGCCTCTAACAGGGACACCAGCTGAGCGTTTCTGTTGGTACCACATGTAGACTGCATTGTCCACATCGCCATATTTGGCTCCCGTTGTCCTCTTTCTCTTCTCAGCCCCTACTAATGGCATGTCCTGCTTAAGTACAAAGTCCAAAATCAGTTTCTTATTCTTTTTAATGTCATAAAATGTTGATTTACTGATTCCAAATTCATCCATTACACTCTTAAGAGATCGTCCAGCTTCAATCCTACTTAGAACTTTCATTTTCTCTTCCAAATTTAGTGTTGTATATTTCCCTCTCTTATTCATACTGAATTTGATTCAAACAACCAACAAGAGAAAAGAAAGGATAAAGTTCTACTGAATTGGAAAAAAAAAATTTTTTTTTCAAACTAGCTCAAAGCCCCAGAAGGCACAGGCATTTGTACTAGAGAGTAATTAAGAGATGAAGGCTCATGAATCTAGAGGTAGAGTCTTATAAACTCAGAAAGATGCTATTGCTGAAGGTCCTGTAAGGCTGTTGCTCCTGCAAGACATGGGTAGTCAGTTGGAAATCCCCCTGCTCCTTTTCTCCTTCAACAGATACAGCAGCACCAATCAAGAAGAACAGGAACACCTACATAGTCTTCCTAACTCAACAAAGGAAAAGGGATAAAAGGAAGACAGGAGGCATTGAGCAAGGTGTAGCCCCAAGAACAGACCCAGGTGGGAAAGTCTCAATAAAAAATGGTGCTTGAGAAGAAAGGAGTGTGAAAGACTCAAAGTCAAAAATAATGTTGTATAGCAGAGATGCAGTGTGGCTTTTCCCCTTCCAAAATGGCTTGATTTTACCTCACTGCCTAAAAAGAAAATGGTGCTCATATTTCTCCGTAAGTAGTGTTCACTGGGCAGCAGTCCATCTACCTAAAGACTCCAAGCTATAAGAACCCTGACATTGGGATGTCTGGAGAGCGCCAATTTGAGAATGCTTGCATAGAATCTTAAGGTGAAGAAGAAAGTTAGAAGGTTCTGTTGAACAACTTTTATTGCATTCAATCCAGCATTCTCAATGTCTGAGCTTTAACTTGAGTATCTCTTATGCTTACCAAGGTAATCTGTAAGTATGTAAATGATTTGTTAGTGGCACTTTTCTACTCTCAGATCTTCCTTGTAGACATCTGGTGTATTCTCAACTGCTATTCTTCACTGAAACTGTTCTCCTGATTTGGGATATTATCAAGTTTCAGAATCATGGCAGTTCTTAGCGAGGAGTATAAAAGTTTTAGAAATATTTTTCCATAGTTTCTCACCTTTCACTTGTTTTCTTAAATTTACTTAGCATTTTAAGTAATGTACTTTTCATATTTGAGACTTTGATTTCTCTTTAATGTAGATTTTGCTTAATTTGAACTAAGACTCAACTTTCCCACTGCCTGAAGAAATTTAAAAGGTTTCTCTACTGGTGTTTCTGATAAGTTGTTTCCCATAAATCCTTCTTTTGGCAAACTTTTCCGTAGCTCTGTGTCCTCAAATACTCCTTTCAGGTCCTGGTGCTGCCCAATGCCATTCCAGGTCCTTAGAAATCTCATAGTCTAGATTAATTTCATGGTTCTCATTCCAGATACCCAACCTCATGGGAAGAAACAAAAACTGCCACTTTCTTCCATTCCAGGTGCTATGAAGAAAGAAAAGTATGTCAGATAAATGAGGAAAATAATTGGTAACTCAGTTATTTTTCTTCTCCTTTAAGGGCAGAGCCTAACTGGCTTTCATCCATTCCCCAACTACATAGAACTCTCTCAAGTCTCTTGTCTAAGACCCTAAATGAGTTGAAACCTTTGTTTTTCCTCTAACTTTTGTTCAAGAAATGCGAACTTTGAGTTATGTAGCACTAAAAGGATAGTGAAAGAATAAGACAGTAACTAGGATGTGGGGGCAATGAAAGCCTAGGATCAATTAACTTTCTAAAAGAGGCAGTTATAACTAAGGCAGTTAGTAAGTGATAACTATTATAAATGAGGGAGAGGGGGTGGTATTTTTTAGCCAGTAGCAGCACCACTAACTCCAGCCAATCACCCACCAAAAATATTCAGTCCACCATGGCAGTTGGTTGTCTCAGAATAAACTGAATACACTTGCTTTCACTGCTTCCCAGCTGCACATTCATCATTTCCACAACAGTGCCCAGATAGGGGAAGGTCAAGTCAAAAAGAAAGACTTAGGGGACTTTTGTGGGCTCTACAGCAAGAGTAGGCAACTATGGCACCAAACCTCAAACAATGAAAATCATCAGTGGCCCTCAATCACTATGCACCATTTGTGTGTTACTTCTCTTCTTCCTTCCACAGGGTGTCCCCATACCCCCTCAATCATCTCCCTGTCTATAAATCTGGCCTGTCAGTGACATCCAAGGGCACTGCTTGGCACTGTTGGCAGCACTCATTTATTCAATTTGGTAAGTTCTAATTATATGCTCAGTGTCAGGCCAGGTGATGAAAATGTCAATGATAAGGGCACTGGTTCTGAAACACTGGAAATAATAATTATTTTTGAAGAAATTAAGTCCCAATCTGACTGAGAGTCTAAGGAAGTGAACCTGCTTTGTCACATATTCAAGTGACTTTGGCAGGTGTTCATTATTATTGCTTCTCTTTAGTTCCCTTTCCCTCATTCAAAAAGGATCAAGATCTATGCCTCAGAGGAGTGAACACCATACTATCCAAAAACAAAAACAGCATAATGGACTTCGTCTTATAATGACCTCCCACCTTCATTCTTACTTTAAACTTACCTCCAGATGAATTGCCGTAGTAGGGGGCAAAAAAAAAAAAACACAAACCCATTGCCATCAAGTAGGTTCCGACTCATAGCGACCCTATAGGACAGGGTAGAAATGCCCCCGTAGAGTTTCCAAGGAGCGCCTGGTGAATTCGCACTGGTGACCTTTCGGTTGGCAGCCACAGCACTTAACCACCACACCACCAGGGTTTCTGCTTAGGGGAAAGCTCCCTCAAAAACCCTCAAGCGGTGCTCCATGGTCTTCTTTCTTTAATGCAATCTCCTCATTCCCATTCAAAGCACTCCACAATATGGTTCACACAAACTTATTTTCTAACTTCTTTTTTTTTTTTTTACTCTTCCTCTAAGTGTAGCCCAATAGTATCAGCAAAAATGGATTACAGATTTTCTCACACTCAAACCTTTGCTCTTATCAATCCCTCAGCCTGGAATGTGTCCCCACTCCCTGTTGGGAGCAAAATCCCTCAAGGTCTTTTATAAATTTCTCCAATCAAAATTCAAATTTTATTTCCTTGGAATTCTCATAGCGTTCAGCTAATGTCTTACCTTTTACTACTTTCTGTTACTGATAGTCATGAAATTGTCTCAGTCGTTTTACTAGATTACTTGAGGACACACTTTGTCCTATCCAACCCTAACACTGGCTACACATAGTAGACTTAATAAATAATCCCTTGATTGGTATAGGTTGACACTATGAAAACACTGATAATTAGGATAATACTACCAGATATACTCAGATTCTTATAAATATGATTCATAAATATTTATGGGATGCCTACCTTATCCAGAAGGAGCCCTGGTGGGGCAATGCTTAAGCACTTGGCTGCTAACTGAAAGGTTGGTGGTTTGAACCCACCAGCTCCTCTGGGAGGAAAATGTGGTAGTCTGCCTTCATAAAGATTTAAAGGCTTGGAAACCCTCTGGGGCAGTTCTACTCTGTCCTATAGGGTCGCCATGACTCCATTGCATTGGGTTTGGCTTTTTTTTAACCTTACTCAGAGCAGTGCAGTAGACACTGCGGGAAATACAAGGTAAAAACAAGGTCCTCCTGCGAAGTGTACGGTGGTGGAAAAAGCGCAAGATATGACAACAGGAGACCTAATTTCCAGTCTAGGATCTGCCACTGGTAACCGATGTGACCCTGAGGAAGTCAATTCTAGGTCTCAATTTTTCTCTCAAGGAGAAATATAAATGGTACCTATCTCACAAGCTAAAACTTACCTCACAAGAATATCGCATAATCGTTATGATGGACGCGCCACGCGAACCAGAAAACGGTACAAAACCGCAAGGGATCGTTGTTGCTGATCTAGCGAGGGGCCTGACCGAGACAAAACTGTCTCTTACTCGTGTCCAACGACTACAGTTCGAGCCCCCGCTGTCGGGGCCGCAGGGAGGCCGCGAGATCAGGCGCGCAGTGGAGGAGCGACCCTTACTGGGCGAGACCCCCGGTACCAAACGCCTCAGGCCGCCCGAAAGCGACGCAGAAACGTTCTGGACGAGCAACACCCTGCAAAGCGGGGACACGAGACGGGGACACCCACGCGACAAGGCGCTTCCAGGGCTCCTCTTGGCTTTGGCGGGCCCAGAGAGGCGGTGACACGAACTCTTTCTTGCAGGACAGCAGTTTCTCCAGGGAGGGAGAGAGACGCAGCACACGCTGACCGAGCGCAGCTGAGACCCCTCAGTAACAGGGCGGGGCTGGACTGCTGCGGGGCCGCCGAGGATGCGTCAGTTCCGTTTCCGGCTGCGCACGCGGGCCCCAGACTGTGATGTGGGAACAGCTAGTCGGCGCGCAGCCGAGAGGTGAGAGGGTCGGCCGAGCGTGTTGTCCTGGAGGGCTGGCCTCCCGAACCCTGGAGCTTCGCTCGCTGGGGCCAGTGCGCCTCGCCGACCCTGCTTCCGAGTGGCTCAGGGCGGAGAGTTTCGTTCCCCAGAGCCGCGCGGGCGAGCGACAACCTTGCAGTTGAGTCTGAGAAAGAGGGAAGCGGCCGCCACGGAAGCCGAGCTGTTCGGAGGTAACCAGGAAGCCGGTTTCCCCTCGGCTTCAGCTCCGGCGCCCCCTGAGAGACGCCGGCCGCGCTTCGGGGCCGCTGCCTGGCGGGCGGGGGTGGAGGCAGCCATTTTCTGTAGGCGCGGCGACGTTTCCTGGCCGCGGCCCGCCGGACTGTCAGGAGCGAGGCCAACTGTCAGGCTCCGGAAGCCACGCTTTCTACTCTTGGCGCGGATATAAGCCAGGGCTGCGGCGGAAGCTACCTCGGAGACTCTCCGTGTGCACGGTGCCCCTGCACTGTTGTGGTCTGTTCAGAGGACATAGTGAATCCGAGGTGGGGCGGGCAGTGAGGTCCAACACTGCAGCAGAGAAACTTGCCCGGTTCCGCTGGCTGATGCTACCACAGGAGAACGAGTCAGTGCAGCTTCAGAGATACCAGCTTCTGCTGATGACAAAACATAGGAAGTGCCCCAGTGGCTCCTGAGCCAGGGTGGGCAGCAAGGAACTGGCCACTTTGAATACCCGTGGCTTCCTGGACAGAATTCTGGTGCCGTTTCTACTAGACCACCTTAGAGAAAATGGCCCCACGAGGCACTCCTCAGCCTGGCTTAGAGGTCTAAATGACCCTGGGGAAATGTAAAGTCAGAAGAATGTTACCTTGCCTGAAGAACTTTAGTGACCACTTCCTCCCCCTCCCTTTTTTTTTTTTTTTGCCACATCTCTCTCCTCCTGAGCGGCTGGTGGTTTGGAATTGCTGACCTTTCAGTTAGCAGCCTAGGGCTTAACCACTGCAGTCGTCACCAGGTCTCCTGGACATTTGGCTATCTTGTAAACAAAGGCCAACTAGTTTTCTCCTAGTCGAGTAAACAAAAAATTTGAAATAGGTATAAACCATTTGCACAATGATTTTTTTTTTTTTTTTTTGTCTTGCAAAGAACAGTGATGAGCATCTGGTTGCTTAGTTGAGGGACACCTTCTGGGAAGAATAAGGTTACTTTTTCTTTAATTACTATCCTTCTCTATTCTCATTGTCTCAGCTCTTCTCGCAGTATTTATACAGTGGAAAAGAATACCAAATGTTCCACAAAGTGAAGATGTTCATCTTCACAGGGGAATGAAGGGTGGAAGAAGTTGTTTCCCACCTGACTAAAGATCAAGACTGGGATAATCTGTTAAAATTTAGAGAAAGTCAAAATTTCCTTTTACTGTTATTTTCTTATTTTATCCTTATTTTCCTTTGACATTGCAAAAATGAGATAGAAAGCACACAGGTGAAATCTTTGGATAATCCCAAGCTCCTTTCAGCCAATGGGTGCCAGTTTTCTCATCCTCCCAACTTTTCCTAAAATATTAAAAAAAAAAAAGGCCAAGTCAGCGATTGGCATTTGCTGTGCTGTGTTTCAAAGTTAAATAACAAAAGGAAAGAAACAAAGAGCTTGAACGAATCTATCATTATGAGTTACCTATATTTGGAAGTTGATTTTAAAGGGAAGGCATGACAGAACCTTTTCTGTTCATTTTTCTCTGATAATACGTAGCAAGTAATAAGGTTGATGGAAGGAGCCCTGGTGGTGCAGTGGTTAAGTATTCGATTGCTAACCAGGAGATCAGAGTTCAGACCCACCAGCTGCTCCAAAGGAGAAAGATGTGACAATTGCTTCCATAAAAATTACAGCCTTGGAAACACCATAAGGTGGTTCTACTCTGTCTTATATACAGAGTCACTATGAGTCGAAATCAACTCTATAGCAATGGGTTTGTTTGTTTTGGAATAAGATTCATGTGACTTTCTTATTGGCATGTGCTTTTTTCCTGCCTTCTCTACCCTTAGGAGGAAGACACTTACTGGTTTTGTACCAAACCAAATGGGTCCTCAGTTGTCAAGGGTGGCGCTAGGAGTGTAGAGAAGCAAAACTGTTCATACAGCAGAATGATGACAGTAGATCTGAAGGTGGCTACGGACTTGAACCCTCAGATCAGGGCTCTGTGGGAGACCAAGGGATCTGTGACAGAGAGCTCCAGTCACAGTAAGAAATCTTCCCCACAAATGGACAGTCTTCATCCCGAGAGCTCTCGCCGGGACTTCCGGAACTTCCACTACCATGAAGCAGCTGGACCCCTCGAGGCTGTGAGCCAACTTCAGGAATTATGCCGTCAGTGGCTAAGGCCAGAGATCCACTCGAAAGAGCAAATTTTGGAACTGCTGGTGCTAGAGCAGTTCCTGACCATTCTGCCCAGGGAGACTCAGACCCAGATGCAAAAGCACCATCCACAGAGCATTAAGGAGGCTGTGGCCTTAGTAGAATACTTGCAGAGGGAATCTGGTCAAACAAGGAATGGGGTGAGAAGAAAGATTCCTGACATGTACAACACAATAGGATAAAGGTGGCTCAATTGAGGGGAGGGGTTAATTGAGAAATGAGATTGATTAGGTCACTCTTGCATTGTTCCTTTAAGACAGCTAAGGCGGGACCTGAAACTGCAGGCTGCAGTGATAGTCAGTCCACAAGTTTTGGAGCTCTTGGCAGAGTTTTCCTTAGAAAAAAAGAGTTGCTTTTTGCCTTCTTCAGGGCAAGGGTAAATTGAGAGTAATGAGCGTCTCAGTAAAGGAGACATGACTTGAGTTCTTAGAAACAAATAAGGGGGCGGGGGGAACAGATCCAAAAACTTAAGAGGCCAGAGGACAACAAGGATGGCTAAGAGAAGGAAAAATCAAACACCAGGGAAGACTGCAAAGAAGAAGAAAATGTAGAAAGTGAAAGGGAAACATTTGGAAAGAAGAAAAATCTCAGCAGAGAGAAGATGCTGAGGGGTAGTGTCCTCCGCACCATAGACAAGAGCCTCCACTGCCTTCCCTTAGTGTCTGGTCCTCAGCCCTGTTAGTGGGGACCCAGGATAGCTCGGGCAGATGGCAGCGCTCCTGTGGTGGTACAGAATACAGGGCAAGGCATAGCATATGTGTGGTGTCATTATACCAAACCATTTGGAGGTAGATTGGAACCACACTCCCCTTTTTTCTTCCATTCTAATTCTCATTTCCCTATGGGAAAAATCTTACTGAAAGGAAAGACCTTTTTATCCCATTCCTTTTTATTTTTTTAGAGAAAAGTAGAGGAGAGGACATGAGAAGAGATGGCTTGCCCCACCCTGCTAGTGGCCTGAGCTGGGCTATGTGGAGGGGCTGTGTTGTGGGCTGGCAACAGTCATAGCTTTTTTCATTTTGTCCTAGTTTTCCCAGATTTTGCATATAGCTCTTTATGGAAAATAGGTAGCCCATTATCTCTTTAAGTCTTTTCACTGACTTTAGCGTCTCACACCTCTCAGGATCAGGACTCTATGTTTATTCCTCCCTCTACTGACCTCAAACCAAAAGTAAGTTCTGTGGTGACAAGGATGGGGATTATTTCTAGGTCACGTTCCATGAGCTGGGGAAGGAGGCAGTGATCTTGGGAGGAACAGCAGAGGCCCCAGGCTTCATGCTGAAGTCAGCAGAACTCCAATCAGTGGGCAGGTCACAGGATGAAGAATTTTGGAATACATACCGAGGTCTACAAGAACAGCCAAGCAGGAACACTCTCAAAGAAACTGAGGCATTATACAAAAAGGGTAAGGAATGTCATGGTAATTTCCTTCCCCTGGGAGCTGTGATAGTAATTTGTTTAACTAGAGTGCTGTGTCTGGTCCTATGGAGCAGCCATGTTAGTGATTATGATGTTTCGCCGGGTGGCAGTAGAATAGGCCAACTCTGGGTAAAGGTAGGGGTCAATCTAGGATACAGAAATATCCAAACCACAGAACCCTGGTTACTGTGAACTCTGTTCCTTAGAAAAGTAGAGAGGAAAGGAGAAGATGGAGCAGGGAGGGTCAGGGCCACCTCATCCTCCTAAAATATAGGAAGAATTAGGATCAGAAATCAGTTGTCAGTGACAAAACGTGAGCAGATTTGTATATCAGGAAAAAAAATAAAAAGACAAAAATGCCGTATCTTCTACTGTACATTGGAATCCTTGAGTACTTCATTTTCAAACACCTTTAACTCTTGGCCAGCTCAGAGAATTATTTTATTTCATGAGAAGAGAATAAAAACAGATCTTTTATTTCTCATGAACTCTGAGGAAACATTCAGCTAGGGAAACAGTTCTGTTCGCTGGTAAATAACTGATTCTTATTTGAGACTGCAACTTCTGGGATCTCACACTTGAATCAAGATAGACTATATTTTAGAAATGAATTCAGGCTGTTTATAAACAAAAGGAAGAGAAATGTCCTGTGGTTCTTTTCAACCCACAGCTCTGCCTACCCCACAGACTCTAGCCCTTTCTGAGCAGACAAACACCAAAGACTGGACAATGGCACCTAACCTCATCTTGCCTGAGTCCCAGGTGAGCTATACTTTCCATCTGTTTAGGGCTGCCTGAACATGACCTTGTCCATCTGTTTCCCTGCTGCCTATGACCCCCACTGCCTTGTAGATATCAGAAGTGTGTTGGCCCTAGATGTTCTTCCCTAGACAACCTGGCTTGACCCAGTGGGAATTGGGGACCTCCCATGCTGTCTGCAGTCCCTCGAGTCCTTTCTGCTTTCTTTAAAAAAAAGAAAAAAAATACTGTTAATTCCTTCAGTGCCTAGCCTACTGTGCAGGTCAGAAGCCAGGTGGTAGGGCTGGTTCTGTAGTGCCAAGTACTGAGCTGAAGCCCATTCTCTTCTTTAGAGCTTGTTGACATTTGAAGAGGTGGCCATGTATTTTTCTCAGGAAGAATGGGAGTTACTGGAGCCCCCTCAGAAGGTCCTCTACCATGATGTAATGCAGGAAAACTATGAGACTGTCATCTCTCTAGGTAAAGATTCTCCCTTCCCTTTCTGTAAAAGTTGAGTAATCTACCATGTCCTCAGCTTATGGAGAATGCACCCTGTCAGAGAGTCCCCCTGTTCCAGTTGCTGGTTGGTTCTCAGCTGGATGGTGTAGAGAAGAAAGGTGTATCCAGATCACCTGGAGAGCTTTTTCCAAATGTTTTTCCTTATTCTAAAGAGAAGTCTTGATTCCCTCTGCCGTCTCAAACCTCTTCCCATGTCTTTCCTATCTCAGTAAATGGCATCACTCTTCACCCAATTGCTCAGCCAAAAAGCTTACAATCATCCTTTATGATTTCCCATCATACCCTGTGAGCAATCAGCAAGTCCTCTTGGCTCTGCCTTCAGAATATATTCTGGGTCCAACCATATCTCAGTCTCCTCCACTGTTAGCATCCTGGTCTAAACCACCATCATCTCTAACCAAGTCTACTTTGATAGCTCTCTAAATGCATCCTCTTCCATTTCTGCCCTCCACAGTCTGTTTTTCACACAATGGCTAGAGTGATCTTTCAAAAAGTTTACCAGACGGTGACATTTCCCTGCTTCCAACCCCTGCAGTGACTGTTCATCACATCCAGAAGAAAACCCAAACTCCTTACTGAGGTATCCAGGACACTCTATTAGCTGGCTGCTACGTTCATCCTTGCTCAGCTCTCTGTAGCCACACTGGCGTTCTTGCTGTTTCTTGAACTCATTGAGCTCATTTGTACCTTGCTGTTTCCTCTGCTGGCACACTTTTCCACCACATGCAGAGTCCACTTCTTTCAGGTTTCCGCTCAGATAACACTCAAAGAGGCCTACAGCAACCTTCTCTAGAATAACTTCATAGGAGTGGAATCCTAAAATGCTCTTTACCTGTTTTAGTCTTCTTCCAAACATTGATCACTTTCCCGCATTTGAATGTAAGTTCCATGAAAATAGAGGACTTTGTCTTAGTCACTTTTGTATTCCCAGCCCAGAGAGCAATGTCTAGAACATAACAGCCACTTGATACATACTAATTGAATGACTTCGTGACATAATATTCCTACCATATATCTGTATTTGGAAAAAGTTTCCATTTACTCTGGTCATCTCCTCCATCTGGATGTGAACCAGTGAGCTATAGGAGTGGTAGAAATCTCTACTAGTCATCCAGTGCCTGGTGCTTAAATGCTAAATAAATAAAAAGTAACTGTAATTATTACAGGAAACACTTGTATATATGATACCCAACCTACTGACCTTCATATTGGCTCCACTGGACCTGGTCTTATCCAGGAGAAGTCCTCCTGAAGAGTTAATAGGACCAGCCTATATTCCCTCCAACCTCTGGAGCTTGGGTCCTCTGTGGTGGAACACAGTATTTTTGGTGGCTGAAGAAGGAGGAATGTGCACTGGATTCCCATTCCCTGTTTCCTTTTCATCCATCCACCTTATGTGTATTTCTTGGTCTCTGCTTTGGGTATCCACCCACAAATGCAATATAGTATAAACCAGATAGTAGATCGGAGATTCTGCCCTCTGGAATAGCAAACTATCTTTGCCTTTCATTAATAGTCTGGAATTAGTAGACGAATTCACTGTTAAGTTGCCAGTTCATGACCTCAGTTTTTCCTTCTCACAGCATTATTTGTGCTCCCCAAACCTAAAGTGATCTCCTGTCTAGAGCAAGGGGAAGAGCCATGGATCCAGGGACCCCAGGAGTTCAAGGACAGTCATGTAGAGTCTCCTACAGGTAAGTGTACGTCATGAGAAGAGGGGAAATGTACCTTGATAGGATCCTTTACAGGGGCTTAGCATTTTGAGATTTTACTTTTAAAAAAAAAATCAGTCATCATTGAGTTGTTCTTTTTTTTATTCCTGTGATTTTCTTGCCCTGGATACAGGTGGCTGATTCTTAAGTTTATTTCAACAGGGTTAAAGTTCAAAAATGACACTGGAAGTCATCAGCCTGTATCTCTTCCTGCCTTAGAAATAGAAGCACCAGGAGATATAGTTTCAAAAAAGGCCAGAGCCAAAGTTCCCCAGAAAACCACAGACAAAGAAAATCAAGGTGATATACACAGGGTGGGGAAACGGCATCAAGATTTTCCAGTAAAGAAAAGAAAAAAACTTTCAACCTGGAAACAAGAGTTGCTGAAACTTATGGATCTTCACAAGAAAGACCATGCAGGAGGAAAGCCTTTTAAATGTCAGGAATGTGGGAAAAGCTTCAGAGTTAGCTCTGATCTTATTAAACACCAGCGAATTCACACTGAAGAGAAACCCTATAAATGTCAACAGTGTGGTAAGAGGTTTAGATGGAGTTCAGATCTTAATAAGCACTTAACAACACACCAAGGCATAAAACCATATAAATGCTCATGGTGTGGGAAAAGCTTCAGTCAGAACACAAATCTCCATACACACCAGAGAACTCACACCGGTGAGAAGCCTTTTACATGTCATGAATGTGGGAAAAAATTCAGTCAGAACTCCCACCTTATTAAGCACCGGAGAACCCACACAGGTGAGCAGCCTTTTTCCTGTAGCATATGCATGAGAAACTTCAGCAGGCGGTCAAGCCTTCTTAGACACCAGAAACTCCACAGGTAAATAGAAGCTTGTCCAGTGTTCCCCTTTCTGAAGGAATTCACCAAATAGAGTTTAAAGTTGGTGAGAAAATACAAAATCATAAAGCAATCAATGATAAGAATTTGTCATCAGTGGAAAATTTGAGGGTACAGATGTCCTGACGGGAATCTAACTTGGCTCTGCAGGAGACAGCAACAGCTTATTATTTTTACTTTTAACAGGATTCCTTTGTAAGAGAGGTATTCTAAGAACATTCTGGTTGGGATTGTATTGGCAGAATAACAAATTCAACTTCAAATAGTAGATGCAAGCATGAGTCAATCAATGGTTTTCTATAATCACAAAGGTAAATATTTGTTTTACATTAGTCTCCCCAGCCACTCTTGAACATACACGATAGAAACATTTGTAGCATGGTATTCCAAAACAAAAAGCAATAATATGTGTGTTTAATTGTATACTATTATCTTCAGAGTGTCAGGCTTACTGCTTTAAATTGTCTCGTACGACAGAAATGTATTCTAATGTAAAGTTCTCCAAGAACCAAATTGGATTTCCTTTTATTTTTGGACACTGTTCACAAAGTTGGACATCCTTTGAGTATCTACTTGAACTTTTTAACAACTTTACCTCTTGAGTTTTTACTGTAATGAAATCATATTTACTTCATCACCAAGGAATCTGCCAGGTGAACTAATAATGCACTAGCTTATGTCTTTCATTGGTGGTGTTTGGAAAATGGGAAACATCTCCAGTGAGATCTTATGGAAACGGGTTGGAATTTGTAGCCATGGACTATGCATTAGATGTAAAGAATAATTTTTGGCAATAAAAGAAACTAGACTACTTTCTTACCTCATAATGTCACTAGGATTAAACAGCCATAAAATTTAGCACTTGCCTAAGGCTTGAAAGAAAATTAGTGGCAGTTCAGGATCAGATTCTGGTCAGGTTTCTTTTTGTTGCTTGCCTTTTAATTTGACTTGTTTGTTTATTATTAAGAATGAGAAAAGAATTGTGTTTATATGGAAACTGAGGTGTATGTTTTGCATGCAGACCCTTGAAGTTCACTTGCTTTGGTGACCTGGGGAATCCAGTTAGCAGAAGACAGAGAGTTCCCAAAAGGAAAGGTTTAGGAACTGATGAGTATTGGGCAAGGATGGGTGAATTCGCATCTATGTAGTTTGTCTTAAACTGTGTTATGGATTTAATTGTGTCCCCCCACCCCCAAAAAAAAATATGCATTGTAAATCCTAACCCCTGTACCTGTGGTAAGAGCCCTGGTAGCTCAATGTTTAAGCGTGTGGGTGCTAACTGAAAAGTCAGCGATTTAAACCCACCAGCTACTCTGAGGGAGAAAGATGTGACAGTTAGCTTCCATAAAGATTACAGCCTTGGAAACCCTATGGAGCTGTTCTACTGTCCTGTAGGGTTGCTATGAGTCGTAATACCTGTGGTTATGATCCCATTTGGAAATGGGTCTTTTTTGTTGTTAATGAGGCAGTATTATTGTAAGGTAGGTTTAAGCAAGTGAGCGCAAATGGAGGGGAAGATACACACCACATGATTGCCAAGGAACCTAGGAATAGAAACTGAAAAGAGACAAGGACCTTCCCCCAGAGCAGATCAAAAGAGAGCCTTCCCTTAGAGCTGGCACTGAATTGACTTCTAGACCCGTAAACTGTGAGAAAATAAATTTCTGTTCATTAAAGCTACCCACTTTTTGTATTTTATAGCAACACTAGATAACTAAGCCACACTGTAAGCTCTTAAGTGGGAAGGGTCTACCTGTCCTTTGTTCTCTCCGGCACAGCATTTAAGAGCAGTCTTAGGTGACAAATTTGATGGACTGATGAAAGTCCCTGTTGTGTGCCATTGAGTCAATTCCAACTCATAGGAACCCTATAGGACACAGTAGAGCTGCCTCATAGGGTTTCCTAGGTTGTTATCTTCATGGAAACAGATCACCAGGTATTTTCTCCCATGGAGCTGCTGGGAGGTTCAAACTACCAGCCTTTCAGTTAGCAGCTGAGCGCTTAAGCATTGCACTACCAAGGTGCCTTAAAGTCTGTACAGGCCTGTAGGTTTTCTAATAACTTACCTACTTAATTTACAACAGTGACTCTGGTATGTTCCTGCTAGAATTTTCAGGTACAGTCCTAGGTAAGGGGCTTAAGAAATTATCCCTTCCAAATCTTATTTTATAGATGAGGACATTAAGGCTCAAAATAGGTACAGGGACTTGCTCAACACCCAACAGCTAGAAGGCGACATTCCTTCTGGTGGTTGTCACTCATCTTCATCAGTCAGGCTGGAAGCAGGATTAGCATGATTTGTATGTCATGCCTGCACAGCCAGCCTGGATGACATCTGTTTCTGAGCTTATAAAACATTCCCGTTTCTTGATTAGTCACTGAAGCACTTTAAGTCTCCTTTGGTGTATAATAGAGATAACACTCACCTCAAGGTTCTGGAGATTAGATGAATCGATGAAAGTAAAATACCCCACAGAGCCTGAATTATAGTGAATGCTTAGTTCAAGTGTGTTTCTTTCTCTTTCCCCTGCTCCCTGGTGATGTGTGGAACTGACTGCATTAAAGAAGCTAATGCATTTGTGGCTGTGGCAGTTCCACTCAGAAGCTGAGGTGGTGGTGGTGATTATGCTAAGTTGATTTGGCCCTTGGCTTCCATGCTTTATGGTGTAAGTCACTAAAGCCACCTGAGCTATTAGTGAATGTGTGGATTGCTCAAGTTAATTCTTCCCTTTTTTCTGGTATATTCTGAACCTTAAGGCACCAGCTCCCTTTTAATGGAGTTGGTCTGGAACTTCTAGCAGTGATTTTATTTTGCTTCTCAAGATGAATGACACCACGACTTATTTCTTAAGCACAGTTGGTTCTCAAGCTCTGGTCCACACCGCTCTTACCCAGTTCCCTCTCAGCCTTAGACTCTTGGGACTTGGCCCCTTTTGCCAGGATATGTGGATTTCTTCCTTGCACTACATTCATTCATGCAATTCAGTTGAGGACCTTTGATGTGCCAGACACTGCCCTGGACTCTGAGGATACAGCTATGAACAAAAGAAACAAAAATGCATATGGCACTTGCATTCTAAAACAGTAAAAGGGCAAATGGTTATGCTTCCCTGATCCTGGCAGTTAGGGTTATGAAATAAGTTTTGGGTCTTGGGTTGTGAGCAGAAGTGTCACTTCTGGCTGAAGCATTTGTTTACTACTGTGAGACTCTAGTACTCCTTTGTCCTTAATTGTGGAATCACATAGAGAGGAGCCATGAGTTCAAAGCAGCCTGGGGTGCTGAGCCCCAACATGGAAGGCAACTGTTCTGAAGAATTCCCCACACCTGAAATAGTCTGTGGGAACAAGAAATAAACTGTTGTGTTAAGCCACTGAGATGGTGGTGGTAGTTGTTTCTGTAGCATAATCTGATGCATCCTGATAGACCGAGAGCCTAGAGGAGGGCATTTGGGGAAGGAACCTCATCCTTTTCATTCCACCTGGCCTTTGGGAGACAGACAGATTCCTCTTTCAGTGCTCCACTGAGCTGATGTAAGACTGTTGGGAAAGCTCAGGAACCCAAACAGCTGTACGCAAGAAGTTAAAAAGACTTAGATAAAAACAAAACCAAGATCTGTTGGGGCTTGGCTTTAAAATAAAATCTGAGACACACATACAACCCTAGGTTCAGCCTTAGAAGTTAGTATTAAAATTCTCACAAACACACTCCATGATCTTTTTCTTTTCACCCGCCATAACCTTAACCAGATGATTTTTTTTAGGACAAACCAGACAGGTGCTGGACACAAGACACATCTTGGAGAGCCAGACTCCTTAAAACACCCACCTCATTTCTGTGGTGGTGGTAGTTCCCATGGAGTCAACTCTGACCCATGGCAACCCCATGTACAACAATGAAACATTGCCCAATCCTGCGCCATCTTCACGATCATTGGTATGCTGGAGTCCATCCATTGTGGCCACTGTGTATTTTGAGTGCCATCCAACCGAGGAGGCTCGTCTTCCAGCACCATGTCAGACAGTATTCTGTTGTGACCCATAGGGTTTCCATTGGCTAATTTTCAAAAGTAGGTCACCATGCCTTTCTTCCTATTCTCTTAGACTGGAAACTACTGAAAAATGTCCACCATGGGTGACCCTGATAGTATTTGAAATACTGGTGGCATAGCTTCCAGCATCATATGTAACACGCAAGCCAGCACAGTAGAACAAACAGACAGGTGGTGGATTTCTGTGTTAAAACCCGTTGCCGTCCAGTTGATTCCAACTCACAGCGACCCTATAGGACAGAGTAGAACTGCCCCATAGGGTTTCTACGAAGCGGCTGGTGGATTTGAACTGCCGGCCTTTTGGTTAGCAGCCAAGCTTTTAACCACTGTGCCACCAGGGCTGATTTTTATGTTGCATACTCAATCTTCCTCAAACACTGCGTCCCCTTTATCACTGTTCCATTCCTAGAGACTCAATAGCTCACTCCCCAATTCCTACATCCTTAGCTCCCTAGTTTGGCTTCAGGGCACCTCATCGGCGGGACCCAACTTTCAGATAACCTGCTTTTCCTCTCTCCACGCTGACATATCCCTAGTGCTGAGCTAGCCTGTCAATCTTTTAGCCCCCAATATCGCCTCCTTGCCTGTCCAAATCCTTCCTTCAACCTCACATCCCATCTCCACCTTGTAACCCTCACAACTGAAGCCCAAACTGGCCTATCTCTTCTCAGAACCGTGGTTAAAACACAGATTGCTGGGCCCTACTCCTAGGGTTTCTAATTCAGTCAGTCTAGGGTGGGACCCAAGAATCTGCATTCCTAACAGGCTCCCACGTAATGCCAAAGCCCCTGATCCAGGAATCCCACTTTGAGAACCACTGTTCTGGACCTTTTCTCCTGGGGGCAGAGGTTGTCTTGGAAGCCCAGTAATTCTGAAGATTTTGATACCTATGGCAGGATATCAAAATCCTTGAGTGGGCCTGAATACATGGATTAAATGCAAATAATCTGCTCCTTATTCTCATGCATCTGGCAAATCACCACCAATAATTATGGGTGTAAAATCTCCACATTTACCCTGGAATTTTTTCTAAATTTTATTTTGTTGTTGATAATGTACACAGCAAAACATACACCAGTTCGTTTCTACATGTACAGTTGAGTGACATTGAATATATTTTTTGAGTTGTACAATCATTCTCATCCTCCTTTTCTGAGTTGTTCCTCTCCAATTAACATAAACTCACTGCCCCCTAAGGTTCTTATCTAATCTTTTGAGTTACTGTTGTCAATTTGATCCCACATAGATAGTTCTTAAAAGAGCATATTTTTACTAGTTGAACTATTGTTCAGTTTTAAGATGACTTCAGGGGATATTTTTGGTTTAAGGTTTAAAGATTATCTCAGGGCAATAATTTTAGGGATTCATCCACTCTCCATGGCTCCAGAAAGTCTAGAGTCCATGAAAATTTTAAATTCTGGTTTGCATTTTCCCCCTTTTGATCAGGATTCTTCTATGGAATCTTTGATCAAAATGTTCAGTAATGGTAGCTGGGCACCATCCAGTTCTGGTTCCATGGCAAAGGAGGCAGTTGTTCATGTAGGCAATTACCCACACATTCCATATCTTCCTCCTTTTCCTGACTGTCCTTCTTCCTCTTGCTTCAGGTGGTGGCCCATGAATTTTGATGCCTTCCCAATCTCACCCTCCGTCACTGGCCCTTTGAAGGCCTCCTGGATCCGTGGCCTCTGGCTGGAACACCAATGAAGTTTCTCAAACTAGTTTTCCTCCTTAGGTTCCGTAGAGGGCCCTTGCTGGCTCGGTGCCCCTGTCACTGCCCTGCCCATGTGCCTGGCATGCTCTCCCCTCCAGGACTAACCCTGGCAGAGGTGACATCTGACTCTCTTCCTCTTCTGGGGACTGGCAGGGCTGGGTTTCTCCAGTGCCTCAGCAGACTTAACCATGGGGGGACCAGGGAGTACCCTCACCCAGCCTTGTCCAGGGTCCTCTGAGAAGGTGGAGGCACCCTCTGGCAGGGTAGGGGTGTCATCTCCAAGGCCTGTACTTCTCCAGCCTTACAGGCGAGCAGCATCCCTGGGGCACATGAGGCCCCCAGAGGACCTGGAACATGCTGTCTTAGCCGCTACTCCTCATCAGGGCACCTCAGTCCAGCAGTCTTCAGACAGCGTTTACTTACTCTTGGTGTGTGTGCAAAGTCGATTCAAGGGTTACCTACAGGACACAGGTAAGTTGAAGGGCACCCGTTTCCAAATGCTCAGCTTCCATACACACTTCTTCCTAAAACTGATCTGAAAAAACCTTGGAGGACATTCCCCTTCCTTACTTGCACTCCGAGGAGCCCTGGTGGTGTGGCTTGGCTGCTAGCTGAAAGGTTGGCTCGAACCTGCCAGTGGCTCCGTGGGACAAAAGACCAGGCAATCCGCCCCCATAAAGATTATAGCCTTGTAAACCCTAAGGGGTCGCTAGGAGTTGGAATCAGTTCCACGGTAATAAGTTTACCTGCACTTAACCACCACCTTCCACTACCTGCCCTGACCTTACAAGAGTGTGTTGCCGGGCACTTAAAAGTCTCTCAGAACCCAAAGAGACTTAAAAAAATATCAGTGTCCTGGCCTGGAAAGTGGATGACTAATGACTGGGTAGGGAATCCTGCGAATCAAGAGCTTTCCAAATTTTTACCATCAACAGAATTGAAGGAGGACTTCACAACTCGTCAGCTGACAGATGATAAAGAAAAATGATAGTTCAGTATGTGATATACGTCATATAACTAAGAGAAATAGAAAATAGGTGATTATCCCGCAACAAAATTCCTTCCACTCCTACCTACATATCATCTCTGCAAGTGAAAAAACGGTATAATTGGTGCTGAGCTTGGCCTCATTCTGGCAATAACTAATATTCATTCATGATATATGAATGATTGAAAAAATCCATCCAGATCATTAAAAGATGGATTTCCAGTAAACTGTTATTTTTTGTTTATAACTATTTATCCAAATATATATTTGTGTTGTTTGATCAATAGTGTTTAATAATTATAACTCAATCAGAGGAAGAGATTTTAACATTTAGAGCCTTATGATCACAGGAAAGTAATTTTTCTTCTATTTATATACATTTTAAAATAAACATTCTTACCGAAGAATGACACAAACACAAATGCTCAAATCATAAGTACTGTGTATAGCTAAGTCATCACAGAGTGAACATCCTTGTTCCCTTCTATTCCTAGTTTGCTAAGATCATGTGATATATATATAACACATATACACATATTTATACATACATGCACATCATAAATACATCTTATGGATATCTATATTTCATATAGATAGGTAAAAAGTAAATATATTTCTAAACATTAAAATATTTCTGAGACAAACAGCCATGCTATGTGAGGCATTCATGTACCTGGTGCGGGTATTGGTGATCAGGACTATCTCCAAGGAATAGAGGAACTGCAGGCAGTTCTCGACTTATGCAAGTTACGAAAAATGGCACTTAGGACCGTCTTTTTTTTTTAATTATTATTTGTGTATTTTTTATGTATGTATGTATGTTTTAAAATATATCTGTAAGTTTATATATAATGTTTCCAACCCCCAAGGACAAAGATTAGATTTATAAAAATACTGATAACAAAAGGCAGTAATAATGAAAAACTGAAAAAAAATTAGGTATGTGGCTTATGTCAGACCTGACGACACTGGAGTCGTCGAAACAGAACCCCATGGTAAGTCGGGGACTACTTGTATACCGCAGGACTAGTCAACAGTGCTTTCTGACAACCACAGCCTGGGACAGCTGCAACACACCCAGACAGTCTGTGGCTTATCTAGTCATTAAGGAAATCTTCCACCTCTACAGACCGTTCAGATCCTGATCTCTGACCACAACATCACCTCTGTATTGCAGTTTTTGAATAAATGGTTCAATGTCTTCTGTGATGGTTAGTGTTAAGTGTCAACTTGGCTAGGCTGTGACTCCCAGTGTTGTGTAATTGTCCTCCATTTTGTGGTATTGTGTAATTGTCCTCCATTTTATGTGTCGTAAATCCTAAACCTCTATATGTTAATGAGCCAGGATTAGTGTGGGGTGTATCTTGAGTCACACCCTTACTAAGGAGCATGACTCAAGTCACACCCTTACTCAAGTCATACCCTTATTCAGTTCACCACCTTACTCAAGTATCTGATGTAAGGGGAGTTTCCTTGAGGGTGTGAACTATAGCCAATATATGTGGACACTGTCAAAGCTTGCTCTGGCTCTGGATCCTGCATCTGGCTCATCATCTGGCCTCCAGTTCTTGAGACCTGAGCTAGCAGCCTGCTGTCTGATCTGCCAGTTCTGGGATTCACCAGCTTCCACAGCCCTGTGAACCAGCAGTCTATTGTTTGACCTGCTGGTTTGGGTTCGTCAGCCCCTGCAACCACATGAGTTGGGAGAAGCCTCCAGCCTGACACCTAACCCAAGGATTTGGGACTTGCCAGCCTCCACAACTGCATGAGCCATTTCCTTGAGATATATATGTATGTACGTATATGCTTCACTGGTTTTGCTTGTCTGGAGAATCCAGCCTAAGATACCCTCTATTCTACTGGGGCTGTACATGTGGAGAGTGTATCAGGCATCTGTTGACTGCCTGCTAGCATCTATTTCCCTTTTTCCCCTTCCCAACAACCTTGATTCAATTTGGAGATCTGTGAGGTTCCTGACCCTGGTATCCAGGAATACAGCATGTGACCTTAGCTAAGTTAATAAGTAGATTCTTCGTCCTTAGCTAGAAGATGGCTCAGGGTCAGCTGGTCCCATCAGGACTTTTGTCGGAAATGCTAGAATAAAAACACTTCCTCTTGCTGGATTATACATCTAGCCCCAGTAGCTGTTGACAGTATTCCTGAAACTATTGGAGATGTGAGTGTTAGGATGAAGCCAACACCACAGAAGGCAGAGCAGACTGATAGACATTCAGTCCTTGGTGACATCATTGTGCTACAGGATCAAGCATCACCTGATACTTAGAACTACCCTGAACTTTTCAGATAAATGAGCCTGTCTTTTCCCTTTGTTGTTTATGCCATTTTGAATGGGGATTTCTGCTTATTGTAATTGAAAGAATTCCAACTAATACAGAGAGTAATAGCTGATTTAAGATGATTGATATAACATATATATTAACAGTTCTTTTATATGTACATATTTAGTCTACATAAAAGTAGAGCGGTATAATGAACCCCTATGCATGCTTCAACAATTATCGACATTTTGCTTATCTTGTTCAATTTATTCCCTCCACTTTTCTGTTTTTCTTTTGTCTTGTGGGAGTGAGTAGTTGTTTGCTTTTTTGGCGGGAGTATTTTAAGGCAAATCTCAGACATTATAGTACTTTACCCACAAATACTTCAGTTTGTAAGACATAAACAATTCTTGGCAGTCTCTGTCGTAACCTACCATTGAGGAAGAGTTCCCAGGCAGTGGAGGCCCTCTCTCCCACAGGAGAGAAGGTTAATTGAGAATATGGGAGGGCAATCAAAACTTAGCCGACAACTTCTGAAGGTGGCTTTGTGAAAGGACCCCCTTGGCTTCCTCCCTGGGGTATTTGTTTATGAAAACACCAAGCATCCCAAATACCTCATAATGAGGTGGTCCACAAGGGCTGTTTGATGCCTTTAATGATCACCAGGGCAACTTCTTAATAACTTGAAACTACATGAGCAACAGCTGTACTTTTAATGAGCCCCAGAGTGGTGGCACTCATTAAGAGTTTGGTGGCAACAGTTAATTGTAGGTTTCCTAGAAGTCACTAAAGAACAACTAAAATAATTACCCTCCAACGAATTCATACAGGGGATTTCCCCAAGGAGCTCAAAGGGCCCTCAGGGATAGTTCCTCATTTACCTGCTCAGATTGAAAACATTTTTCTGGAAATAATGTGAAAAGTAATATTCAAAACATTATAAACTTAATATAATTCACCCTCTCTCTCTCTCTCTCTCTCTCTCTCTCTCTCTCAAAAGGGGTGGTGTTGCTTTAAGCAGTCCTCGTCGTGTAGCTTTCTTGTCTTCTTTATGCACTCTTTGAGATAGAAGTTTCCTTATTTCTGCATTTCAAATGCCTAGCCTCAGGTGCCGTTCCTTCCCTGGTTGGGAGGGATGGAGACTGACAGTCCCTCGTATTGAGTGTCTATGGAATGAACTAATCAGACCATGAGGAAAGAGTATCCCAGGCAGGAAAAGTTTGTTGAGAAAAGGCACTAAGGCTGGAAAGCAGAGCCTGTTCCAGGAACTAGGGCCCATTCACCTGTGCTGGGTTTAGAATGTGTGTAGAATAGATGGCAATGTGGCTAGAGCACTTGAGGCCTTGAATGTCAGGGAGAGCCTTGAAAGCTTTATCTTTGGCTAATTTTCGTGGTAGTAGGAAGCTATTGGGGGCCCTGGTGGCACAGTGGTTAAGAGCTCAGCTGCTTACCAAAAGGTTGGCAGTTCGAATCCACCAGTCGCTCCTTAGAAACCCTATGGGGCAGTTCTACTCTGTCCTATACGGATGGTATGAGTCGAAATTCACTTGACCTCAATGGGTTTGGTTTTTTGGGGTTTAGGAAGTCATTGATGGCTTTTGAGCAGATTAGTTATACAGTTGGATTTGCTTTGTAGAAAGAATCAAGAAGTCCAGGTCTGCTCTGTAGAAAGACCAGTTGGATGACTCTTATACAAGCCCAGTCTAATGATGTGTCTCTAGAGCAGGGGTTCCAGCTGGGGGGGATCAATTTTGCCCCCACCCCCACCCTGGGGACCTTTGGCATTGTCTGGAGACAGTTTTGTCACAACTAGGGGATATGCTACTGACATCTAGTGGGTGGAGGCCAGGGATGCTACTGAATATCCTACAGTGCACAGAACGGCCTCCGACAAAGAGAAATCTCCTGCCCAGAATGTCAGTAATGCTGACATTGAGAAGCCCTGCCCTAGAATGACAGTAGTGGACATGGAGAGGGGACAGATGTCAGAGACATCTCAGGCAGAGACCAGTATTAGCCTCCTTCTGTATCTTTTTTGGTGCTTAAGTACTTGACACCCAGTAAGTACTTGTTGATTAACCAGGTCTCATTAGCCCAGCCTTCTTATTTTTCCATCCATTTATTCTTGTCTGAAATACTTATTTAGCACCAGACACTGTTCAAGATGCTGGAATTCAGCAGTGAACAAAACAAAGACCCTACTCTGAAGGATCTTACATTCTTGCAGGTAGTGACAGATATTAAACACATACATTATGTTAGGTGGTGAGATAAGCTGTGAAGAAGCTCTTGTAAGATGGGATTTCTCTTACGACCACCACATACCATTTACTTAGCACCTTCTAAGTGCCAAGCACTGGGCTTAATGTTTTACAAATATAATTCCTAATCTTGTCCTCAGTCCCACAAGGTGGGTAATGCTATCCTCAGATGAGAAAAGAGGCTCAGAGAAGTTGAGTAATTTGCTCAGAATCACTTAGTTTGGGGTTGAGCTGGACTTGAAACCAAGTCCACCTGACAAAGTCTGATGTTTTCATTACATAACACTGTGTCTCATACACCACGCTGATTTCACAGGGATGAGAACTCTGTACCTTCTTTCCTAGAGAGTAGGAAAGTGAAGTAGAAATGGACTCTCACATCAACCTCTTTCTCTTTCCATGTTGAAGTTTTTAACGGAGAGACTAGCTGGAGATGATTCATTAGAGTTGTCAGAACTGAATTTGGAGCCACAGATCTGCTTCAGTTGGACTGGGATTCCTCTCCACTCCTCACATTCTCTCAGACAGATGATGGTGGAACCTAACTTCGCAGAGGAAATTGGCAACTTGGAGATCTCCCACCAACCCTTTAGACTCTCCAGTTATTAGCAAGTGTCTGAGACTCGCAAAGCCTTCTCACAGCTCTGGGAGCTCTGTTGTGAATGGCTGCAGTCCAAGCTACACTCAAGGAGAAGATCCTGGAGCTGAAATAATTCCTGATCACCCTACTCAGGGAGATCTAAGCCTGAGGTAAGGGAATGTCATCTGGAAAGCAATGAGAATGCATGGTGCAAGGTTTGGAGTGAGGACTTGGGAGACTAAGGCAATGAGTGAGTAGGAGAGTATGTAAAGAGAAAAAGGAGATTGGTTTCTAGAGGGTCCGGGTTAGGAGACAGGCAGCTGGAACAGAGTGGAGAAACGTGATTTTGCTGCTGCTTCTTAAGCACTTGATTCTTTTCCATGCCAACTGGTGTCCATGCCAGCTTTCCCAAGAGAACAGCCTTTCTTCTCCTTTTCAGGAAAGAGGGTGAGTGGAAAGTGAGGTTGGATGCCTTCACCAGTCACTGAGCTTTCAATAAGTCTCTGCTTCCTAACAGTGAAGGATGGGAGGTGTTTGTCCCCTGTAGAATTCTGTATCAACTCTCATGGAAGCAGCAGTCAAGAAATCAAACCACGTATTACATTGGGCATACCTGCTTCAAAAGATCAAGTGTTAAAAAGTGAAGATATCACTTTAAGGATTAAGGTGCGTATGACCCACACCATGGTATTTTCAGTCACCTCATGTGCGTGCGAAACCTGGACAATGAATAAAGAAGACCAAAGAAGAGTTGATGCCTTTGAATTATGATGTTGGTGAAGAATATTGAATACATCATGGACTGCCAAAAGAAGGAACAAATCTGACTTGGAAGAAGTACAGCCAAAATGTTCCTTAGAAGTGAGGATGGCAAGACTTTGTCTCACGTACCTTTGGGCATGTTATCAGGAGGGACAAGTCCCTGGAGAAGGACATCATGCTTGGTAAAGTAGAGGGTCAGCAAAAAGATAAAGGTAAAGTAGAGGGTCAGCAAAAAAGAGGAAGACCCTCAATGGAATGGATTGACTATCTGGCTGCAACAATGAGCTCAAACATAGCAATGATTGTGAGGGTGGTGCAGGACCGGGCAGTGTTTCATTCTGTTGTACATAGGATCACTGTGAGCCAGAACCAACACAATGGCACCTAACAACAACAACAACAACAGAACTCTACCGTTCTCCCTCTGAGCTAGCTCTGTGGAGGAGAATCTTCTGGTTCACAAAATGCCCGCTCATTGATGAAGGGATTGCGAACAATGCCCAGCAAGCTGTGGCAACTTAGGTTATGTCCTTAGAGTCTAAGTCACACATAATGGGCCTCAGGCTGTTTTTAGAAGGGTATGCTCGCAAGATTAGGCCCCTTGGCTGCTGTCTGGAAACCTGGATTTCTCGGGTTCCCACAGTGCCCTGACTGTTAAAGGCGTTTTACTGTGCCTAGAATGTGGGGGCCCTGGTGGCGCAGTGGTTAAGCGTTAGGCTGCTAATCAAAAGATCAGCAGTTCAAATCCACCAGTTGCTTCTTGGAAATCCTATGGGGCAGTTCTACTCTCCTATAGGGTCGCTATGAGTCAGAATCAACTTGTCAGCGATGGGTTAGACTGTGCAAACAGCTGAATACCTGCTTTCCTTCTGGAAGTTTGGAATTTTGGTACGAGCTAGGTAAGGATGCTTACATGACGAGCCCCCAGTAAAGCCCCTGTGCGCTGAGTCTCTAATGGATTTACCTGGACAGAAGCATTGTACACAAGTTACTGTGCTTTTCCCTGTACAGGAAGGAGAAGGCATAAGGAGGCCTGTGCATGGATTTCTCTAGACTTCACTTGTCTACTTCCCTTGCTGATCCTAACGTGTATCCTGCTGTAATAAACCACATGCTGAGTCTTGAATACCAACAAATCACTGAACACATGGGTGGTCTTAGGAACCCCTAAAACAGGATCCTTCACACATCAGTATTCAAATATGCTGTGATAGCTGTCGTGATTTAAAAACTGCTCTTGAGCACACATCTTCCTGTACCTATTGCCCTATCTCTCCATGTGTTTCCTTGCCATTTATTCTTCTCTGTTCTAACTTCTACTACCATTCCGCTAAAATGCTCCTGCTGAGGGCTCTGTTGACTTCTGTTTTGTCAAATCCAATAAACAGATTTTGGTCCTCAACTTATTTGAGATCACTAGCATTTAATCCAATTGATTACCCCCTTCCCCTTTGAAATTCTTCTCCTGACTTCCTTAATACATATTCCTGGTTTTCCTCCTACCTCTCTTGTCTATTCTTTCCAGAACTGCTCTTCTAACGTGACTTTAAGTGTTGTTTCCCAAGGTCTGGTCTCTTAGCCAAGATTTCAAAAATTTAAATGGGCATAAATATTTCAGGAGAACTCTTAATAATAAACAAAAAGCCAATTTTAAAATGGGAAAATCATTTGAATAGACATTTCTCAAAAGAAGAGACACAAATAGTAGCCACTAAGTCCATGAAAATGTGCTGAATGTCATTACTGAAAATAATGTGTGTTACACATTTGTGTTTGTTTTTTTTTTTTTTTTTTGGCCAAGTGAGCACTTCCTGCAAGAGGTATTTTCATAAGCTCACTGTGCTATTTTTTTTTACATGTTGCTATAAAAAAATTAGCATAGCACTTAGGAGGGAGGAGAGTGCTCAGGAAATGCGAATCAAAACCACAATACCACTTCACACCCACTAGGATGGCTCTAATCAAAAAGTGGGACAGTAACACATGCTGGCAAGGATGTGGAGAAATAGAACCCTTATACACTGATAGAAGAAACCCTGGTGGCACAATGGTTAAGTGCTTGGCTGCCAACCCAGAGGTTGGTGGTTCAAACCCACCCAGCAGCTTCGCAGAAGAAAGCCTTCATGATCTGCTACCATAAAGATTACAGCCTAGAAAACCCTATAGGGCAGTTCTACTATGTTGCATGAGGTAGCTGTAAGTCACAATTGACAGCACCTAACAACAACAACAACACACACTGCTGGTGGAAATGTAAAATGGCTCAGCCAGTTTGGAAAACAGTCTAGCTGTTTCTCAAAAAGTTAGACACAGAGTTCCCATGATCCAGCAATTCCACTCCTAGGTAAGAGAATGGAAGACATGTCCACACAAAAACTTGCACACAAATGTTCATAACAGCATTATTCTTTTTATACACATAGTTGATTGTTTAAGAGAGCATATTACTCACAGGTGATATTGTTTATTTTATAAGCCAATCTTACTTGACTGAAAGGTGACCTACAGAAATAGCTTCAGTTCTATGTTCAAAAGTATCTTAGGGCGATAGTCTCGAGGGTTCCTCTACTCTCTCATTGGTCCAGTAAGTCTGGCCTTTTTTAGGAATTTGAATTTTGTTCTACATTTTTCTCCCATTTTATCCAGGACCTTCTGTTGTGTCTCTGGTCAGAAAGGTTGGTAGTGATAGCCAGGCACCATCTAGTTCTGGTCTCAGGTTAGAAGAGGCTGTGGTTCATGTAGGCTGTTAGTCCTGTGGACTAGTGTCTCCTCTGAGTCTTTGGTTTCCTTCATTTCCTTTAGCTCCAGATGAGTAGAGACCAATAGTTGTATCTCAGATGGCCACTCGCACTTTTAAGACCCCAAATGCTACTCACCAAACTAGAAGGTAGAACATTATGAACTATCCTGTGCCAAGTTAGTTATCCCACAAGACTATGGTCCTAAACCTTTTAACCCAGTAAATCCCATGAGTTATTTGGCTATGTCTAGGAAGTCTCCATAACAGTACCCCCTATGTTTTTTATTATATGGGTATATATGCAGCACACCAAAACACGTCTATACATATGCCTACAACACACCTGTACATGCACGTGCATTTATTCACATACGCCTTCCTATACACATACATGCATACCTACCTACCATGTAACCATGCACATGTTATTTGGTTATTACTGTTGTTGCAAAATTGTGTGTGTCATAGCACTTACTGAAATTGTACCTTTTTCTTGTGTACTTCTTAGTGTCTTCATTTACATTGGTCAAGTTGTGTAGACTTCACCCATATTTGGTATTGCTTTCCTATCACCAAAAATAACAAGTGTCTACCATCTAGAAAGCGATTCCCCCTGCTTCCTTGTCCCATTTCCTGGTAACCATCTAAGAACTTTGCATTCTGTGTGTATATCTATTCTTGACTTTTTATAATCGTGGAACCATACAATATTTGTCCTTTTGTGATTGACTTATTTTACTCAGCATAGTGTCCTCCAGATTCACCCATGTTATGTTTTGCAGACTCATTATATATATATTCTGTACAGTTACATAGTATTCCATTGTTTGTATGTACCACAATTTGTTTATCCGTTTATCTGTTGATGGGCACTTAGGTTTTTTCCAACTTTTTGCTATTGACAGTAATGCTACAATGAACATAGGTGTGTATATGTCTCTTCGTGTGACTGCTGTTCTCTCTCTTGGATATATACCTATGAGTGGGATTGCTGGATCATAAGGTATTTCTATATCTAGCTTTTTGAGGAAGTACAGCTTGTCCATAGTGGTTGAACCATTTTAAGCAGCATTATTCTTAATAGCCAAGAAGTGGAAACCCAAATATCCATCAACTGATGAAGGGATAAACAAAATGTGGTGTAGCCATACAATGGAATATTATTCATCCATAAAAAGGAATGAAGTACTGCTACATGCTATGACATGGATGAAACTTGAAAACACGCTAAGTGAAAGAAGTCAGACCCATAATGAAATTGTATTATTTCATTTATATGAAACATCCAGAATAAGCAAATCCATAAAGAAAGAAAGTGGAGAAGGTATGCAGTAAAGAGTGAGGTGGTCCAGGCTGGGTTCACCCTGAGGAAACACTTGAGTATTTTCTTCTGTTCTGTCTCTGCTTCTTTTTTCCCAGAATGTTGATTTTTTTGGCTTTTAGGTAGAGTGTATATTTTCCTTTACTCCTATTTCATTCTTCAAAAAGGCCCAAGCAGAGACCATGCCACTTGCCTTTCACTACCACTTGGGGTACTAACACTTTGCATGCACAGGCCAAGAACCATGGACAATGTACTCATCTTTTACCATTTTTTTTAAATCCATGGAGTTCTCATAAAAGTTTAAATATCTATGACTTGTTCCTAATCAGTAAGTTTTAAATTTGGTTCTTATTCCTCCTCACACCCACAGCTGGATTTGACTATTCTCTTTGCAGTCAAATCCTGCTGAAGGCCTGTATTTTCTTTATTCCTATGGTCTTCTTTCTCAGTGGTGGCTCAAACTCTTCCAACCCCAATTCTGTTCTTCCTCTGCCCATTTCCTTCCCCTTATTCCTCCTCTGCACATTCTACCACCCTGAAGTAGATTCTACAGTTGACTCCTCCTCAGGACCCTGCAGGCTTCTGTAAAAGCATAAAGTGGCACAATGATTAAGCATTTGGCTAACTGAAAGATTGACTGTTCAAACCCATCTAGCAGCTTCACAGGAGAAAGACCTGGCAATCTGCTCTTGTAAAGATTAAAGCCTAGAAAACCCTACTAGGCAGTTCTACTCTGTCACATGGGGTCACTGTGAGTCAGAATCAACTCGACAGCATCTAACAGCAACAACAATAGAGACAATTACGACCAAAGGCCAAGGAAATGGAGTCAAAAAACACCTTTATTTTCATTAGAAACTTTATCCAGTGGCCTAACCTATCCTTCCTCTTCTCTGTCCTCTTTTTGGTGGTGGCTGGGTTACAAAGAATAATGACCTTGTACTCTGAAAATAAAGTAGTACATAATAGTAGGTGCCTAGAGGTCAATTACTGGTTTAGAAAAGATACAAGCTGTTAACTTCTAGACGTGCTTTCCATGAGAAGAATTTCTTTCTCAGCCCTGTGTGAGAGCCACTTGTGCTATGCTCTTACCTGGCCCAGAAACACTTCTCAGACCATTGGTCACCCATTCTTGGTGTTGGGAACAGAACACCCTGGTTTCCTTGCAAGACTTATGAATCCTATAACCTTTCCTTCAAAGCAAGATGTAAGTCTACAGCGACATACTGCTTTGGAGTCATGAGTGGAGCTAAGGGAGTTCAGCATTCTTATTCCTTTTTCTATTCCTGGACATGGTTCTTAAGCTCCAGTTGTCAAATGGCTAATATATCTTCCTACAAACAGAAGGAAGCTCTAAGAAGCACATATTGGTCTAAAGAATTGACCTGTCAGGTTTCCTACACACTTATGTAACACTTCTCTTCCTTCCTGTGATGTGAGTGTCTCTTTCATGGGAATTTCCTTATGGTGGGTGAGTCTAGACTTCTTTATGAAGCTTTTCTCACACTGAGAGCACTTGTAAGGCTTTTCCCCAGTGTGGGTTCTCTGGTTGGCACTGAAGTGGGAACTGATGTTAAAGCTTTTCCCACACTCCACACACTTGTATGGGCTCTCCCCAGCATGGCCTCACTGGTAAGCATTGAACTGGGAACTGTTGTTGAACCTCTTTCTACATATGGTACACAGACAAGGCTTCTCCCCAGTGTGGGTCCTCTGGTGGACAATGAGGCTAGAGCTCTGGTTGAAGCTTTTCCCACATTTCCCACACCAGTAGGGTCTCTCCCTTCTGTGAGTTCTGAGGTGGGTAGTGAGATTGGAGTGCTCACTAAAGCCTTTCCCACATTCAGTGCACTTGTGAGGCTTCTCTCCTGTGTAGATTCTGTGATGCCGAACAAGATGAGAACCTCGGCTAAAGCTTTTTCCATATTCATGACATTTAGGGGCTTTTTCCAGTCTGGGCACTGGCGTGTAGGGGAAGGAGGAGCTCTGAGAGCAGTTTTTCCCCACACATGAGATGTTTACAGGCTTTCTTCCCAATAGAAATTCTCTAGTAGACACGTCCTCTCCTGGGATGTGGGTTTCTCCTCACTCTCCCCTGGATAATTTCTTCCTTGCCTTCTTGATGTTGGCTCAGTCTTCCAGGCTATTTTTAGCTCAAAGTACTGAGAAACTTCTCCACTAGACTTTCTCTGCAAAGTGTTGTTCATTTCTACTTCTTCTGAATTATTGCATTTTGGATGCTCGCTTTTAATCTCTTTCTTGATCTTAAAACCTGAAAGAATAGAAGTACATTAACTGTAATATAGAAAAGGGAAACAATGGAATGAGAAAAGAGTTACAACTATTATAAAGAAAAAATACCTCATTGTAATCCTGCAATGTGGTTAAGTCTTGGCTAATTAAAAAATCTAAGTTTTATTTTCCAATTGTAATGTTTTTAGAGTACCAGAAACCTGAGACTGTCACTGTTTCCACCAGCTCCAAATTCTGTGGTCACAGGAAACTTATACCCTAAACTCCACCAACTTCTTTTTTTTGGCTCTTTTGACACAAGGACAAACTGAGGCAAAGAGTCAAACTTTATGTCATCTGTCAGTCTGTTTATAGGTATAGTCTCAATTCTTGAATGGCCTAACCTCTGGGAGCAAAATGGTAAGAGGCGACCCTGGGTGTGGCCAACTCAAACAAGAAGGAAGCAAGTTGCTGAGTAGCTGGCAAGAACACGCTTGGGCTACAAAAGGCATATCAGTGCTGGAGAGGTCCAGAAGAAGATGGAGTCTGGTCTGAAGGCCTACTTCAGTTCAAGGAAGCAAAGTGAAAGTCTACAGAGAAAGATGGCATGGATTCAGTGAAAGAAGATGGCAAATGCAAAATCAGGGCTGCAAAATGCAAGGGAAATAATCCTTAAATATGAAAACCAAGACTCACTGTCCTATACAGGATCAGACACCATGACAATGACAAAACCAGGAGCAGAAACAGCTGCCCCTTGATTCCTAGGTTAATGTTCTTCAGATGAACTTTCCCATTCTTTAACCATCAGAGCCAAGAGAATCTTACCAAGTCTGTTTGGGCACAGGACTTACAATATCCTGTCCAGTATTGCTGAAGTCCTTTTTGTCTCTGCCTGCACCATCTCTAGTGGCACCTTCTTCAATATCAGTGGGCACCTCATTCTGCTGATTCAGCTTTGCAGCCTGGGTAGCACTTCTGTTTGGGCCAGGAACACCACTGCTTGCCATAGCAGGAGCAGAGGCCAAGGAGATCAAAAGAGCATCCATCTCCTCATAGAAAGTGCAAGCCTCAGGCACATGGTCTCTCCTCATTCTGTGCTAGCTTGACTGTAGACTTTCGAACTTGGTGTGACACTGCTCCGGGGTCCACAGAAAGCCCTGCTCCCAGAGTCATTCTGCCACAGCCCTGTACATCTGGCTGTTCCACTGTCGAGTTTTGAGTTTTTCATAAAGCTGAAAATTACTGAGAATGGCTAGGAGTGTCTTGGCCTCTTCATAGCCCCTGTGCACACATGCTGCCAGAGGACAAAGAATACAGCCATCATATCAGAGGGGACTGTGATATTGCAGTGCAGGGCTTTAGTACCCAAGAAGTTCTATACTAGTTTCTTAAACTACGCCACAACTGACTACTGTTATTCCTGGGAAGATCTCTCACTGCGGGCTTTTTATCTAAAACATTTAGTGTGGTAGAAAGGAATCCTCTCCAACTGAAAAGGAGTTACATAGTTATCTCTACAGCTGCTCTTCCTATTTTTCCCTAATTATTCTGAATTCCACTCATTTCTGCTGGAAAGATGCCTTTTGAAAAGGGTAGTGTCTTGCCTCTCTCCAGAGTTGTAGGAATCCCCGAGAGTGTATGGCCACATGAGAGGACAAAGTGAAAAGGTGAGAGTTGGAGAGAAGCAAAGACTTGGAGGAAAAAAGAGCTGGTTATAGGATACATCTGCCTACTCCCACTTTTAATATTTGAGTAACTCCTGAGCCTATCTTCATCTGTCTGTTCTCCTGTAGTCCCATCTGTGCAAGAAACTAAATTACAACAGTTAATATCCTAACCATCACGTGTATGTCAGTTTGTCATAGTACAGTGGCTTGCATGTTGCTGTGATACTGGTAGGTTTGCCACAGGTATTTCAAATACCAGCAGGGTCACCCTTGGTGGACAGGTTCAGCAGAGCTTCTAGACTAAGACAGACTAGGAAGAAGGACCCGGCAGTCTACTTCTGAAAAAATTGGCCAGTGAAAACCTTACTACCAGCAGTGGAACTTGTCTGATATAGTGCTGGAAGATAATCCCTTCAGGTTGGAAGGCACTCAAAATACGACTGGGGAAGCGCTGCCTCCTCAAAGTAGAGTCAACCTTAATGACATGGATGGAGTCAAGTTTTTAAGACCTACATTTGCTGATGTGGCATGACTTAAAATGAGAAGAAAGAGCTGCAAACATCTGTTAATAATCAAAATGTTGAATGTACGAAGTACGAGTCTAGGAAAATTGAAGAGCATCAAAAATTAAATGGATCACATAAAGATGGATGTCCTAGACATTAGTAAGCTGAAATGTCCTGGTATTCGCTGTTCTGAATCAGACAATCATACGGTCTACTATGCCAGGAATGACAAATTGAAGAGGAATGGCATTGCATGCACTGTCAGAAAGAACATTTCAAGATCTATACTGAAGTACTGTGCTGTCAGTGATAGGATAATATCCATAGGTTTACAAGGAAGACCAGTTAATACAACTGTTATTCACATTTACACACTAACTACTAAGGCCAAAGGTGAAGAAATTGAAGATTTTTACCAACTTCTGCAGTCTGAAATTGACCAAACATGGCAATCAAGATGCATTGATAATTACTGGTGATTGGGATGCAAAAGTTGGAAACAAAGAAGAAGGATTGGTAGTTGGAAAATATGGCCTTGGTGATAGAAATGATGCCAGAGATTGCATTACAGAATTTTGCAAGACCAACGATTTCTTTATTGTAAATATCCTTTTTTCAATAACATAAACGGCAACTATACACATGGACCTTGTCAGATAGAATACATAGGAATCAAATCGACTACATCTGTGGAAAGAGATGGTGTAAAAGCTCAATATCATCAGTCAGAACAAGGCCAGGGGCCAACTGTGGAACAGACCATCAGTTGTTCATATGCAAGTTCAAGTTGAAGAAAATTAGAACAAGTCCACAAGAGCCAAAGTACAACCTTGAGTATATCCCACTTGAATTTAACAGACCATCTCATGAATAGATTTGACACATTGAACACTAATGACCGAAGACCAGACAAGTTGTGGAGTGACATCAAGGACATCATACATGAAGAAACTAAGAGGTCATTAAAAAGACAGAAAAGAAAGAAAAGACCAAAATGGATATCAGAAGAGACTCTGAAACTTGCTCTTGAACATAGAGTAGCTAAAGCAAAAGGAAGAAATGATGAAGTAAAAGAGCTGAACAGAAGATTTCAAAGCGTGGCTCGAGAAGACATTGCAAAACATTTTGATGATAGTATTATTCCCCTGCTCAGAGCCACTTAAGGCTACTCCATTCACTCAGTATAAAAGTCAAAGTCCTTACGATAACCTCAAAGTCCTACATTAGTGCCTATCAGATTATCAGTAGTGAAAGAGCAGTTTTTTGTTTGCTTTGTAAAATACAATAAAAATGTAGTTAGATGGTGCAGCAATGTCAGATTGCTATAAAAGTTTCTAAACGCTTGCTCTCAATTTCAGTTCACCTTGCTTTCCAGAGCACTGTCCTATGTGAGCTGGCGCTGTGATCTCATTTTTTTTATTACTCTCATCTTCTCTCAATCTGCACCAGTCACAGCCTTGCTCCAGACTCAGAGCCTTTACATTGGCTGTTCATGGAGCAGGCTGTAGGTTCTGGGGCTCCATTTCTTGGCCTGGCTGCTTGCTGCCGGTTTTGTAGCTGTTTGATTCTTCCACTGTGTCCTCATCCTCCACATCTTTCTGCTTCCATGGCCCCTGACATGGCCTCTTGGCCTCAACAGTCCTATCTGCCAAGTTCCTGGGACAACTGGTGGGCCCTGTGAGGTCAGCAGAGTGTCCATCTCTTCCTGAAAGGCACAGGGCTCCGGGCTGTGGCCTGGCTTCCCTTGGCAGTAACTGGCCTGGAGTTTCTGAACTTGGTCCAACACTGTTCCAGCGTCTGGTGGAAACCCCATTCACACAACAGCTCAGCAACTTCCCCATATTGCTGGCTGCTTGGCTGGTGCACCTGGAGTTTTTCATAAAAGCCAGGCTCACTGAGAATAGAAACTCCTGGTCTCCTCGTAAGCCCAGTGTGGGCCTGCTACTTTCTCATCTGCCAAGTCCAGCTGTTCCGTGTCACCCCTGAGGTTTTCTCCTCCCTTTACTGATTTCTCATGAGCTTCCACTCCGGTCCCACTTGTGGAGCTCTTTGAAGGCTTCACCTCTCTGCAGCCATGAAAATCTGGAATCCCCATGTGTTTTCCGTGATCCAGCCCAGAGACCACATTTGGGCTGTGAATGGGAAATCGTGCATGTGAAGAAGCAGAGAGGCGACATCAAGAGCCACACTCGCTATGGAGGCTGTCTCTGAATCCAGATAGTCTGTCCCCAGAAGGGGCAGAACTGAGAAAGGGGAGGAGCAGTCTACTTGGCAGAACCACCTCCCTAAGAGTCCTGAGACCCGGGAAAGGGGCTCTTGGTTCCTCCTGAAGGGCCTGGGCATAGAAGTAGACTGTCGGGTTGGGATGTTTTGCTTGTATTTTAATCTCCTGTGCCCTGGAGATGGCACAGCTATCTGTGCATGTGAGTACATGCTCATTCTCTCTCACCTGGTCCTCTGAGTCCAAGCCTAGGTGGCTATCTGCCTCACTGTCTTTTTCTGGTTGCCTGTCTGCCTGCCTCACTGCCTTGCTGGTTGCCTGTCTGTCTGGCTCATTGCCTTGCTGGCTGCCCCTCTGTCTGGCTCACTGGTTGCCCCTCTGTCTGCCTCACTGCCTTGCTGGCTGCCTGCCTGTCTGTCTGCCTCACTGGCTGCCTGTCTGTCTGCCTCACTGGCTGCCTGTCTGTATTTCCCTCGCTGTCTGTCTTGCCTCACACGTTGTTTCTCACCTTCCCCGCTCCCTCTTTACCTCCTCACACACTCATTGTCCCCCACTATCTCATGCTTCCTCCCTCCCTCTTGCTCACACTGTCTGTCATGGATTGAATTGTGTCCTCCAAAAAATGTGTGTAGCAACTTGGCTAGGTCATGATTCCCAGTATTGTATGATTGTGGTATCTGATGTGATTTCCTTATGTGTTGTAAACTCTACCATTATGATGAGATTACATGTGATCTCCTCATGTGTTGTAAATTCTATCACTGTGATGAGGTTATATTCATGAGGTTGACAAGAATAGTGTTTTAATGCAATCTCTTTTGAGATATAAAAGAGAGAAGCGAGCAGAGACACATGGGAACCTCATACCACCAAGAAAGCAGTGCCGGGAGCAGAGCGCATCCTTTGAACCTGAGGTTCCTGCGCAGAGAAGCTCCCAGACCAAAGGAAGACTGATGACACGGACTTTCCTCCAGAACCAATGGAGAAAGCGTTCCCCTGGAGCTGATGCCCTGAATTTGGACTTGTAGCCTACCGGACTATGAGAGAATAAATTTCTCTTTGCTAAAACCATCCACTTGTGGTATTTCTGTTGGAGCAGCACTAGATGACTGAGACACTGTCACACATGCTGTCCGTCCTGGTCATGAGACCTCTGACTCGTGTGCTTTCTTTCAATCTCCTGTCTCTCTGCGTCTTTGTTTTTCTGTGTCTATCTCTCTTGCCTGCTCTCAATATTTTCCTGTTTATTTCCTTCTTTCCCTGTACCTACCAGTCTCCTTCTGTCTCCTTTCCTCTCGGGTTCTTGTGGTCTCTGTCTCTCTCTCTGAGCAGCTGAACACAACCACTCTGGATCTAGAGGGGAGGCAGGTCCCTGCCCAGTGAGACGTGTCTGTCCTGGGTCACCTCCCTGTACTAGGCCCTCTGTGCAGGGCCAAGGTGCCTCTGCTCTTCTTGACAGAGGGACACGGCTCTGTCCTCACATGTGACTGGTCCCTGCAACAACACCGGGGTCTGCTCTGGCTGGGGTGAGGGCAGAGACAGGATCAGAGCCTTCAGACTGGGACAAAGCAAAGGCAAGCTGAGGTCTCCTCCGTGGGAAGGCACGCACTTAGTAAAGAGCCATGTGATGATGAAGACAACCTGAGAGAAACTCAGCATACTGAATAAATACCTTCCTGATCTCTCTGGAGGAGGAGGGTGAAGTGGGGAAAAAAAAGACCGACGAATCAACCACAGCTCACCTGGAATCCAGCTGTCCAGAGCACAGTACCTGTCTCCTGGCCTCGAAGCCGCCTCCTCTGGGAAGGACTCTGGGAGGCTGAGGAGTAAGCCAGGCTGGAGGAGAAAAAAGCCCGTGATAGAGGGCCTTCCACACTATAGCCCTGAGCAGGGGTTCCCAGCAGGGCCAGGGCCAGCAGAATCAGCAACACCTCGGAACTTGTCTGAAATACAAATTCTTGGCCCTACCTCAGATCTACTGCATCAGAAACTGAGGGTAGAGCTTCCAGGTGAGTCTGATGCACAGCAGATTTAAACTGCCACAGAAAATTGTCCCTCTGTGCGGCCACCCCCAGACAGAACCTGAGACATTCCTTTCGCCTGATTCCTCTTGGCATAATAGCTTTAAAAATTGTTTTTAATTATTAAAAAAATGTGTACATTATAGAAAAATAATTTAATATAGAATAATAGAGGGTGGGAATCTCTCATAGCCCTACCACCCAAAGATAACCATAATCCGTTGCTATTGAGTCGATTCCAACTCATGGCGACCCCATACGTGTCAGAGTAGAACTGTGCTCTATAGGGTTTCCAATGGCTGATTTTTTTGGAAGTAGATCCAAGGTGCCTCTGGGTGAACTCAAATCTCCTAGCCTTTTGGTTAGCAGCTGAGCGCCTTAACTGTCTGCACTACCCAGGGACTCGCAACAGAGAACCACAGTACTCTTAACAAGACCACAGTAACTCTACTCTTTTTATTTTTTCACACCAAAATAATATACTCTTCCTTAAATCCCCACCTTCAAGAATTCTACCCATGAAATGGTTCATTATGACTTATTAACTGAACTTCAGAGGAGACGCAGAGATATGCAACCCCTGGGAAAGTTAACAACACTCGGGATCTGTGAGCGGCTTGCGAGCGAGATGTGCAGAGGTAGCGTGGAATCTGACCACAGCAGTCCTACCTCCCTTGCTTCATAGACCCCTGCTGTCCCAACGCCTCCAGAATCAACACCAGCGAGCACAGGTGTTCTCAGAGATTAAAAGGAAACAAATGGTAGGCGGCAAAGCTCACAAAGATATTTATAGAGTATTTACTTTGCTTAAAAAATATGAAAGCAAATAAACCTCTTAGGCAAACTTCCATGTTACCAACAGAAGCTTACCAATTTAAACACCATTAAGACACACAGTTTTCTTCTAGGATTTGAATTACATAAAGATGAACCGGCGTTTAAAAACTACTTGGCAGCTTTCAATTAAGTGGAAAACTCAGCAGTGCCCTTTAGGGCTACCTAGAAGTGTATCCAGCCAAATCGCTTCATGGAAAGGAGGCTAGGGATGTGCATGGTTAAGTAAAGTAAAGACACGAAAATAGAACCTTGGAAGAAAGGCAAAAAAAAAAGTGTATTCTGGAAAAGAATAAGCAGGATGCAGAAGGGGGTTTAATGTATTCAAGTGAAGAAGTATGCAGAAAGTGAGGATGAACATGCTCATCTTTAGTAAGACCTGATTAACGGTAGAATTAAATTGTAATAAAAGAGAATTAGACTAATACGTAAAGAACTCTACCTCCACTGCAAGTGCTATTACTCTTAACTGAAATTTGAAATCTTGGTTTTTGATATATTTCAAAGGCATTTAATCTGCAGCCAAGGGGCTGACTCAAGCTCAGACTTTGTTTCCAGTAGATCATTGCTCCTCACCTGCCTCAGGTGAGGGCAGAGGCTTCTGCTTCATCCAGACTGCTCCCCTGGTCTTTGGTGTGAGCTCCATGACTTCTTTCAAGTCTGTCCCTCTGGATGAACCTCCTCTGGCTTCAGGTAGAAGCTCGGTGGTTCTCTGGCTGCTCCCAAAGGGACCATCTCCTTTAGCACTTTTAAGCCCTTCCCAGAATCTGGGACCTGGGAACAGACCCCAGCAACTGTCACTACAAATTCCTGCTTAAACTGGACTTCTGTTGTTGGTTGCCGTTGAGTTGATTCCATCTCGTAGCAACCCCACGTGTGTAGAGTAGATCTGTGCTCCATAGGGTTTTCAAGGCTGTGACCTTTCAGAAGCAGATCACAGGCCTGTCTTCTGGGTGGGTTTGAACCACCAACCTTTCAGCTAGTAGTCAAGCACTTAACCGTTTGTGCCACCCAGGGACTCCCAAGCTGGACTTTATAACCCCTAAAAACAATTTGCAACAAGGAAGCAAGAGAAAAAATTCTCAGAGCTACTGTATTGTACTGTAATAAAATAAACATTAATAGAATTTGGCCTCTCTTTGAAGATCATTTATGTGAAAGCACCCAGCCTAGAGCCTGACACACCAGAAATACTCAACAAAACCCCCATGGTCTCGGCACTACTACCATTTCCTCCTCCCCCAAATCCAATGCATCACCGCGTCCTGTCACTTCTACCATCAAGAGATAGCTTCAATCTGTCCCTTCTTCTCCATCTCCACGGCTTCCAGGTTGGTGCAGGACACCATCCTCTGTCTGAACTGCTGTAATCATTGCCTCTTAGTTGGCTTCCCTTCAGCCTCTCTGTTGCTGTACCTCTAAACCATCCTCTACATAGAAACCAGGCTGATCTTTTTAAAATGTAAGATCACATCCCTCCCAGTACAACCCGTCTGGGGCTTCCCACTGCACAAAGAACAAAATCCAAACCCCTCCTGGCAGTCTAGAAGGCCCGGCACCGTCTGGCTGCTGCCTTCCTCTCACCACTCTTCCCCGCCATCTCTAGGTTGTAGCCACAAAGCCTTCTCTTCTTTCTCAAACAAGCCCAGTCCTTTCCCTCTTAGGCTCCTGGTGTGTGCTGTGCCCTCGGTGGGGAGGCTCTTCTACCAGCACTTGGCACATCTGGGTCCCCGTCCTTCACATTTTGGCTCAAAAGTCACACCTCAAAGAGGCCGTGCCTAATCACCATCTCCTTCATGATCATTCTCCCCCGATCGCCCTGCTCATTTCCTTTAGAGACTCAGCTGAAAGAAGCTTTATTCCTGTGCTCATTGTCTGTTCCCCACATGGAATGTTCCTCCTCCAGGCCAGGGGCCATGCCTGTCTTGTTCACTATAATATCCCCAAATCTGGAATACCATTGACACTTAATCAACTTTTTTCTTTCATAGCCATCTTCATTCTTTAACTCCCATAACTCTTCCTTAAAGTGACTGACAAGAGGTACTGAGAGGCACCTGGGGTCCTGAGACACTGTATCGACCTCCATTACTACTTCTCATTCCCACTTTTTACTCCCCACTTCACCTTAATGATAGGTTTCAAATAGCTGTTTTAACCCTTGCATCCTTGTACTGTTTTCATCCGTATTAATAGTTTGGTTCTGAAATGGTGAGCGATAAGATAAGGGTTGGTAGAGATTATCAACACAGAGAAATGGCAAGCGGAACCGGGATTAGAATGACGGTTATTGTTATTGTGTGCCATCAAGTCGATTCCAACTCATAGTGACCCCATGTGACAGAGCAGAACTGTCCCGTAGGGTTTCCTAGGCTGTAATCTCTACAGGAGTAGATCACCAGGTCTTTTCTCCTACAGAGCCACTGGTGGGTTTGAACCGCTGACCTTTTGATTAGCAGTGGAGTGCTTAACTGTTGTGCCACCAGAGCTCCTAGAATGATGATTAGCATACAGGCAGGAATTCCCACTCTATTTACTTCACCTCTCCAAACCATAACTTCCCACTCAATCCTGTTTATTATAGAATCCTAATCTAAATGAATAGTTTCTTTTAGAAGGATCAGCATGAAGCTCGTTCCTATGAGATGGAGGTTAAAGATGTCCCAAATGTCCAACTTTTCCAAACTGTTACACTACTCCATCATCTCTAACAGCAACTACTACTCCCTTCAGTACTCTCCCTCCCGTCTTTGGGTTCCATAATTTGCTGCAACATCTCACAGAACTCACGAACTGTCAAGGAAATGGCTCACATGGTTGCAGAGGCTGGCAAGTCCCAAATCCGTGGGTCAGGCATCAAGCTGGAGGCTTCTCTTGACTCACGTGGTTGCAGGGGCTGATGAACTCAAATCAACAGGTAAGATGACAGACTGCTGGCTCGCAAGGCTGCTGAAGCTGGCAGATCAGGTCAGACAATAGGCTGCTGGCTCAAGTTCCAAGAACCGGAGGTCAGAAGATGACAAGCCGGATGCAGGATCCACAGCAAGAGAGTGAACTTTGCCAGAACATTCATATATATTGGATGCGGACCATACCCTCAAGGAAACCCGCCTTACTTGAGCAAGGCAATGCAAGGATGTGACTTGAATAATTGTAGTAAAGGTGATAACTGGTGTAAGGGTGGTGACTTGAATCACATTCTCTAACAAGGTAGTGACTCAAGATACATCCCACCCTAATCCTGCCTCATTAAAACAATGGACAAATCACTCCCAAACAGGACCATAACCACAGGCATAGAGGCGAGGATTTACAACACATCACAAAACGGAGGATCATTACATCAGACCACAAAATGGAGGATGACTACATCATTATATAACTGCCAAACCATTGAAAATCATGGCTCAGCCAAGCTGTCACATTAACCTTAACCATCACAGGTTCCATACACCTTATCTGCATTAGCAGCAAGCTGTCCAATCCCCTTGGTGGGCCACAAGTACCTTATTTGCATAGTCCCACCCAATCATTGTGTCACAAAGCTTATGGCTAGAAAGGCCATATTATGTAACTCACTGCACCGCACAATCCTATAGATTTTCAATTAGACTGCTCTTCGCCTCTCCAAAGTATGTAAGAAATGACTCAATCCTTAACCCTATGACTTTTCATCTACATCCCCCGTACCACTCGTTCCCCTCACAGCCTGTGTACACCTTCTCACTGGGAAAGGAAGGAATCTCCACTGCTTGGGTCCCTCCCATTCCCACCACAGACTCAGGGTACCCAGTGAGGGTCTACCTGCTCTGAGTTCAGACCCACTCAGGGAAAGGGCATTCATCTGACCCACACCCTCCACTACTCTAGGCCTCTCCAGGACTGCTGATCCAGATTTCAGTTGCTTTCTTCCCACCAAATCTCTCACACCAAAGCCCCAAGGTTACCTTTCCTTCTGTGCCTTTCATGTCTCCATTCTCCTAAAATATACAAGACAGTTACACTGATCAGACCTCAGTCCTAGTCCCTACCTCCACAAGAGGGTATTTTGTGAAATCCGTCACTGTCCCAAACTGACCACTTAATCCAGGCAGCAAGAACCAGGGCAAAGCCTGGCTCTATTACGACCTGTTTAGTGTACCACGCATGGTACTCTGCCTTCAAGGAAACTTCTAGTAAGAAAGATTAGATTTTAATTCACCAGCATCTCTAATTTTCCTGATTCCAAGTGAAGAATAATTGTCCTTTGCCTGGCCTTCTTTTGGAGAACTTTTCTGAGTGTTTTTACCACTTTAATTAGGGATTCTAAACATTTATCGAATATAGGAATGTCTAACATTCATTCCTGTACTTCAGCAAATGAGAAATTCTTCCATACAACCAGAGACAAAGGACCAACCCAAGAGACCCAGAACTTTCTGTGGGCATCAGACAGCCATTGTGCATTTGTGAACCAAGTGCTTCTCCAGTAACTGGATTCCTGTGCTCCTCACCTCAACTTCTTCATAACCTAAACCACAAAGCTTCTGATTTCCTTTTCTCACCTGTTCCTCAACCAGAGCCACGGCTTCCTCACCATTTTCTGGATGCTGCTCCCTCACCCAGGTCTGGACCTCCTCTGGCAAGATGGTCAGAAAGTGCTCCAAAACCAACAGCTCCAGGATTTGCTTTTTTGAGTGTGTCTTAGGCCTCAGCCACTGACAGCAGAATTCCCAGTTTGCTAAAAGCCTCATGGGGCCCAGCTACCAACTGGTAGCTAGCAGAACTGCCTCATGCGCTGGCAGGAGGCCTCAAGAGTCAGTGCTGTTATGAAGAATTGTTTTCTGACCCTCTGTGGAGTCCTTGCTTGCAGCTGGGTGTGCTGGGGACCCATTGCTGCAGCCATCATTGCTTCAAAGAACTGGCTCGCTCTGGCTGCTACTTCTTCTACCCTGGGATTACATTCCATCTCCTCTTATCACTAGGAAGCCATGTCCTCCTGGATACCAATGAAGGGAGTGTCTTTCTGGAATCAGAGGGACATGAGGGTATCATAGACGTGCAGAGACTCATTGTTGAAAGAAAAGGCTCAACTTTGAAGGAAGGCTGAAGAGGATGGAATAAGACAGAATGAAACTATCCCAAACGTCCTTCACTCTGCTTCTTTGGGTTCATTTTATTTCACTTCCTTACTCCCTCCACAAACCCAAGCCAAGGATCCAAACCACTAGAAGTATCAAAACAGTTTTCTCCCTAGCCAAATTCCTATATCTGCCGGGGGATTATCCAGACTCCTCCTCACAATGTAGTCCGGCTGTTCCCTCTGTTGTTCCCTGCATGCCTGGGTCTCTTCCCTGCCCTCCCCTCCCCTCAAAGAGCCTGAACCCACCTTTCCAGTTTCCACCTTCTCTAAAAGGAGAGGACTAATCTGTGTGTGCCTCTTGATTAATCTCTTCATCACTACTACAACCCCTCTACTACCACCAACCCCACCATCACAAACACATACAAGGTGGATACTAAGTGATCGTTCCGGTTTGTTGTCTTTTTATTTTCCATCATTCCTCCCCACTTCTTCTGATAGCAACATCTTCCCTTGTGAAAGAGTGGCGTTGTTAATAATACCCTCCCCCCCCCACCCCAGGAGTGGGCACAAGACAAAAACTGGGCCTACTGGAATTCTTCTGTGAGCTTTAGCATACAACGGGGAGGAAAAACTCTGGATTTCCTGGGAAATTTGGAGGTTGTAAGACTGGAGTTGTCTGCAGCCATGTCCCACTCTCCAGTCCACTCCTCCACCAAAGGTGGGGAGCCTATTTACAAGAGGAGACCAATATGCCAGGGGTCTTGACATCTCTGGATCCCTGAGGACAGTTTATGTAAGCCAATATTTTTTAGTTTGAGTTGGATTTCTATTACTTAAAATAAAAAGATTAAAACAGATACAATCATAATGGGCAAGACAGTACTCTCTTTAAATTTTACATAGGAGCTGTTACATCATCACTTAGTAGTATTAAAATGGATTGGAATGCCTTTCTTCCAGAGAACTTGAAGTGCCTTCGCTTGTATTCTCTCTCTACTTCACTGCAGCACGCAGGGGCTAGAGACACAGAAATCAAAGGCATTACTGTTAGCACCACTTTTTAACAAAAGGCAAGAAACTGCCACAGAGCAGTTGAGTGTCTGCCCAGCATCACAGGGCATGCTACTAAGCAACAGGCCCCTGACTAAACCTGCCCCTTGCCTCCATATTTTCTTACAGCCAGTAACTTATCTGGATAAAGATATAACCGAATAAATTTTATTTGAGTTTCATGTGAGCTCTTGTGGCACAGTGGTTAAAGAGCTCGGCTGCTAACGGAAAAGTTAGCAGTTCCAACCCACCGCGCGGGAGAAAGATGTGGCAGTTTGCTTCCTAAAGATTTACGGCCTTGGAATCCCTATGGGGCTGTTCTCTGCCCTATAGGGCCGCTCTGAGTTGGAATCGATTTGATTGCAATGGGTTTGCGTTTTTTGGGTTCGTTTCATGCAGATGGCGGGGTCTGCACTTCTCTTGCCCTATACCTCAGATCCCGTTCACAATTAAATTAAAAAATACGGCTCTTTCAGAAATTGGTTCCACTCTAGCGATGAACCCAAACGTGGAGATTAATGAAGATCGAGTGGGGAGTTGGCCAGACTCACTTTTCACTCCGCCAGTGTTTACAGAGTACCTACTATGCACTCAGCGCCAGGTGAGGTGGAGTGAAAAAAAACCCTAAGGCTCCCCACTTCAGCGGAAAGGGGATGAGATGAGTAGGGTCACAGCTAAGAGTCCGGGCGCCGACTTCGGGGTGAGCGGACAAGGAGGGGAGCTGCCCTGGGCCGGCTCAGGGCGCTAGGCGAGGGGATGGCGCTCGGGCAAGTGACCGCGGAGAGTCCAAAGGTGCGTTCGGGAGAGCATCCTTCCGCCTGGGGTAGCCCCAAGCGAGGAAAAGCGCCTGACCCGACCTCCACTGAGAAGCCTCCCAGCGGCGAGGAGCTCCCAGGCTGGCGTGGGGTCTAGCCTCGAGCCCTCCCCGCCGCGAGAAAGCGAAGGACTCACCAGACCAAACTTCCCCCCAACTCCCTCAACCACTGGCCGGAAGTTGGCGCAGCAAGCCCGACGCTAGTCTGCCCACTACGCACGCGCGCAAGCCGCCCCGCCGGACTACAATTCCCGGGGTGCATGCGAAGGCTGGGTGCCGCCCCTCTCCACCCGCCGGCATCGACAGACCCAGCAGCCAATAGACGAAGGAGACCGCCCGTAAGATAAGCCAATCCCTCTGGAGGGGAGGCGCGCCCTACCACCGGGTAGTTCCCAGGCTGCTCTGGTAGTCTCTGTGACTAACGGCTTTGTCTCCGCCCCCGGCGCTTGCTCCTGGCTTCCGGGTCCCCGGTCTTAGAGAGGTGAGTCGGCTTCAGGTGGGCGCAAGTTTTTGTGGTATCGCAGGCGTCAGCTGATGCCGGCCCTGGCCAAGTAGTTGAACTACTCGCCGGGCTGCCATAGCTACGCCAAGCCCGGGGTCAGGTGGGGCGCGGAGCCCGAGCCGGGCGCCCACGGAGGCCGGAGCTGCTGGGCCTGCGGAACATCCAGAGCCGGCAGCCGCTGCGCCTCTTGTTCAACTTTGCCGGCGAGCAGGAGTTTCACAGCTAATTTCAACCCGGGGATTGCGATGTTGACCCTCCTTGGTTTTACTTGTTAGCTCCCAGCGAGATGCTCGAGGTCAGTTTAAGCCAGGATGCTGGAGAGTTGGTGCAGGCTATCTGTATAACGAATTGAACTTTTCCAAGGGATTACTCTGTCAAGCCCAGAGATCATAGTGCTCATTTCCTCTGACACTGCTTGTACTTGTTACTGAAATAAAAGCAGTATTTTTCCCCCATTTTCCTTTCAGGACGTGTGACTTTTTTTCTTTGAAAGACAGTTCAAGAATCTGGTGGAAAGACAAGCTCTTCCGACTTTCAAGCCCCGTGCTGTCATCAGAAGTTTGGGGTAAACGCTGGGAAATGAGAAGGCCCTGTCTCTGCATTCTGCCCTCTGACTGGGCGCTCCCCTCCTCCTCAAAGGAGCGTCTTTTCTAGGTGTCAAGATAGCATTCAGAAAGGCTTCTCCAGGGTCATGAACCAGGACATCTAAGCTGTTTCCAAGGAGAGAGGTCTCTCGAATCCCACAATGGCAGCTAAAATGGAGATAACTTTGAGCTTGCAACCCCACTCTCCGGATTCCCCCAAACAAGAGAGACACATAATAGCAAAGCTCGAAGAGAGACAGGAACCTGCTCTGCACAATAACCGCCGGGATCCAGAGCTCTCCCGACAACGCTTTAGACAGCTTTGTTATCAAGAGTTGTCTGGACCCAAAGAGGCGCTCTGCCGCCTTGGACAGCTCTGCCGGGAGTGGCTGCAGCCCGAGCTGCACACGAAGGAGCAGATCCTGGAGCTGCTGGTGCTGGAACAGTTCCTGACCATCCTGCCCCCAGAGATCCAGACTTGGGTCAGGAAAAGATGTCCAGTGAACAGCAAGGAGATTGTGAACCTGGTGGAAGAGTTTCACAGAGCCTCCAAGAGACCAAAGCAGTGGGTAAGGAAGGTCCCCTCTCCTGTTCCCCTTGCATCTCTTATTCATCTGGATGGTGTTTGGTCTCTGGATCCCCCCTCACCCCTTCCCAGTTAGACACAATCCAGAAATGGACTTGATGGCTTCTAAAGTTACTCCACCTCTGCACCTCTGTCTGCAAACCCCCAGCAAGGTGTGACAGGTTTTCAGCAAACCCAGCTACTGGCTCTCCAGTGAGGAAGTGGAGGCCTCATCAAGGCTCTTGTGTTCCTTGAAGGGCCTCATGTCCCCAGAAGATTTAAGGTTCTTGAATCTCTGCTGTCAGCTCTGCCCCCAATTCCTCTTGAAGTTTTCCTACAATCAGAGTTCTTAGCCTTTAGATCAGGAAGTTACAGCTTAATTACCAGTGTTGCTATCCCTTCTCACCTGCACCCCCCAAGTCAGACCCAAGTGAAGGCCTAGGCAGGAAGTAAACAACCATATGCTCTGGAAAACGGGAGCGGTTAGGGAATGGAGGTGGGGCATTCTTCTTCGAGTCCTGTTACTGCTGGGATCTCCTTACCAGGACAGCCTTTGGAAGAACAATTTATTAGATAAGTGGTTTTTAATGGCCCGTCATCATACTAGTTCCCATTCCTACAGGGTGGGAGAGAGAACACAGGCTGGAAATACAATGTGCCAGTGTCATAACTGACCCTGATATTTTTGTTCCAGCTCTTCTCTGATGCTGTAACTCCAGGCAGTGAGGAAGGACCAAGCTTTAGGGGTAGCCACTCAGGAAACACTGTATCTGCTGATTTATAGCAGCCTCATTCTTGGCATTCTGCATGCTCTTCATTTTGCTTCCTTTGAGGATTTCAGTGGTCTCTATCAAAGTTGACCTCCAGGCTGGTACCAGGAATTCCCAAGGTAGCAGGGTCATTATAGAGCATTGAGAGGTAAGGCTGCCTTCAGTCAGTCCTTGGCCTGAGCTTTCATGGACACGATGGGGTTTGTCCCTAGGTGGCCGTCTGTATGCAGGGGCAGAAGGTGCTCTTGGAGAAAACTGGAGCTCAGCTTGGAGAACAGGAACTGCCAGACTTTCTGGAGGAGTCTTCCCAGGCAGAACCTCAGGACCAGCTGAGCCACCATCATGGAGAGAAATATCACCTTCTCCAGGAACCAACCCTTAAACTGGCTGGGACAGGTAAACACTCTGTACCGCTTCCCTCCTTTTTATCAGCCTTTGTCTCCATCAAAGCATCTCATGGTCCTCAAAAGGCATAGTCTGTCTGTGTGTGTGTGTTAATGTCTGTAATCATAGATCTGTAATCATAGGTCTTTATTTTCCAAAAACCCTCACTAATTAGAATGGTGGTGAGACTATATGTTTCTCATTTTCTATTAACGAATATTTGACAATCAAATGTACAACAGGATTATTCTAGTGCCTACTTTTCTGTTCCTTTCAAAGCTTCTTGTAGTGAAGACAGATCCAAATATGAGCAGTATGATCACCGGTGAACTTCATCCAAGCTGTGGCTGAGTTTTAGCACCTAAAATAGCCCGATGGTTAGAAGGGGCCTAAACAATATTTCTTTTAGAGAAAAAGCTTATACTCCCTATTATTTTCTGCACCTCCTTCTCTTCTCTGACATTGTTTATGCTTTAAACCCCATATTTGTTTTCCTGTATTTCCCTGTTGTTAATGGTAGTGTGCAGATGTAAATGCTGGCCCCATTCTGCACAATCCTATGATCCCTAAGTGTGAATGAAAGTGACAGTTCGGTCAGTCTTGGTCCTGTAAATACAGGATACGGTCAGCAAGTTAGAGAAGAGGTTTACAAGACTACAGCCTTGTTTCCTTATAAGGTGTTACAATCAGTGAAACATTTTGGTTTGATTATTCTTGGAATTCAGGAAAAGGATGAGACCTGGGGCATCAGTAAAAAACATTAGGACTCTTGACTGAGGTCCCTGTCCCATAAGCTATGACTGTCATGGTCCTAAAGAAAGTGAACCACACACACTCACTTCTGCCTCAGCAGAGACAGCTGGGTATGTGTGTCCATGTCCATCTCCTTTCATTTGATCCCTGAGAGGGTAGATTACCTTGTTCCTCATCCCCCAGATCTACCAGATCTTCCTCCAGAGTGCACTGTCCAGTACAGTAGCCACTAGCCACGCGTGGCTATTTAAATATTTTGTAGTGAGATATAAATCACTATAAAATTCACTCTTTTAAAGTGTATAATTTAGTGGGTTTTAGTATATTCACAGAGTTGTGCAAACATCACTACTAATTCCAGAACATTTTTATCACCCCCAAAAGAAACCCATACCCATTAGCAGTCACTCTGCATTCCCCCCTTCCTGAAGCTCCTGGCAACCACTAATCTACTTTCCATGGATGTGCCTATTCTAGGCATTTCATATAAGTGAATCATACAGTATGTGATCTTTTGTGATTGGCTTCTTTTATGTAGCATAATATTTTCAATATTTTCATGTTGTAGCCTGAATTAGTACTTCATTCATTTTTATTATTCTGCTTTATGAATACACTATATTTTGTTTATCCATTCATCAGTTGGTGGACTCTTGGCGTGTTTTCAGTTTGGGGCTATTAAGAATAATGCTACTGTGAACATTTTTGTATAGGGTTTCTTTGTTTTTTTAATTGTTGTGAAAATGTACATAACAAAAAACACACCATCTCAACAATTTCTACATGTACAATTCAGTAATGTTGATTACATTCTTCAAATTGTACAACCATTCTCATTATCCTTTTCCAGATTATTTTACCACCATTAACATAACCTCAGTACCCTCGAAGCAAACATTCCCTCTTTCTCCCTCCCTCTCACCTCTGGTAACAGCTAATAATGTTGGGTTTCTATATATTTGCTTCTTTCATAAAAGTGAGATCATAAAACATTTGTCCTTTATGGCTGACTTATTTTGCTAAGCATTATATTGTCAGGGTCCATCCATATTGTGGCATGCATCAGGACTTCATTTCTCTTTATGGCTGAGTAGTAGTCTGTTGCATGTATATACCACATTGTGTTTATCCATTTATCTGTTAATGGACATTTTAGTTGTTTCCACCTTTTGGTTACTGTGAAAAGTACTGCAGTTAACATCAGTGTACAGATTTTTGTTTGTGTTCCTGCTTTCACTTATTCTGGGTATATACCTAGAATTGGGGTTGCTAGGTCATACGGTAGTTCTATGTTCAACTTTTTGAGGAACTTCAAAACTTCCACAGTGGCTGTAGTGTATAGGTTTATGAATGAGCATAAGTTTTCATTTCTCTTGGGTATGTGCCTATGAGTGGAATTGCTGAGTCATATGGTAATTCTACATTTAACTTTTGGAGCAACTGCCAAACTGTTTTCAAAGTGGCTGCACCATTTTACATCCCTATCGGCAATGTACAAGGATTCCAATTTCTCTGCATTCTCGCCAACACTTGCTATTGTCCATCTTTTTTATTATAGCCATTTCAGTGCGTGCGAAATGTGGTATCTCATTGTGGTTTTGATTTGTATTCCCCTAATGACTAATGATGTTGAGTACCTTTTCATTGCTTATTGGCCATTTATATATCTTCTTCGGAGAAATGTCTATTCATGTCCTTTACCAATTTTTAAATTGGGTTGTTTGTCTGTTTGTTGTTGAATTGTAAGAGTTCTTTATATACTGTCTACTAGACCCTTATCAGATACATAATTTTCAAACATTTTCTCCCATTCTGTAGACTATCTTTTCACTTTCTTAGTAGTGTCCATTGATGCACAATAGTTTCAGTTTTGATGAAGTCCAGCTTATCTATTTTTTCTTTGATTATTGTGGTTTTGGTGTCATGTTTAAAAAAAAAATTGCCTAATCCAATGTCAGGAAGATTTGCACCTGTGTTTTCTTCTCAAAGTTTTATAGGTTTAACTCATATTTGGCATAGTTAAGTGCTTGACTACTAGCCAAAAGGTTGGTGGTTTGAACCCACCTAGAGGTACCTCGGGGGCCTGGTGGCACAGTGGTTAAGAGCTTGGCTGCCAACCAAAAGTTCAGCATTTCGAAACCACCAGCCACCCCTCGGAAACCCTATGGAACAGTTCTACGCTGTCCTTTAGGGTCACTGTGAGTCGGAATCTACTCAATGGCAACAGGTTTGGTTTTTTTTTTTTTTTTTTTTTTTGGTTTAGAGGCACCTCGGAAGACAGGCCTGGAGATCTGCTTCCGAAAGGTGACAGCCTTGAAAATCCTATGGAGCACAATTCTACTCTGACAAACATGGAGTCACCATGAGTTGGAATCTATCTGACAGCAACTAACAGCAGCAACTCTTACATTTAGGTCTTTAATCCATTTTGAGTTAATTTTTGTATATGGTGTGAGGTAGGGATTGAAATTCATTCTTTTGCATGTGACTGTTCAGTTGTCACCATTGAATTATCTTGGCATCCTTGTCAAAAACTAATTGACCATAAATGTATGAGTTGGCTATTTAATTAAAATCAAATAAAAATTAAAATTCAGATCCTCAGTCACACTAGCCACATTTCAAGTACTCCATTATCATATATGGCTAATAGCTACTATAGTGAACTGCACACACATATATACACATGCACACACATTTTCCACATTGCAAGAACCCCTACTGGACAGTGCTGTTGTAGATCTTCCACTTGGTGATCCTCAATCCTGGAAGTCACAAGTTGGGGAATTTCTGTAATTAGGATACATGTCTAGCCCGTATTCTAGTTTCCAAACACATATGACGTCAATTTTGTAATGAACAGAAACACTAGATTTACCATCCTTTGAAGAGAAGATGGTTGTCAATCAGTGTCCATGGAAGTGATGGGTATTTGTTGAAATAGCTCAGGCACAAAATTTGAAGTTTTTAAATTTCAGCTCTTCTTCCATTCATTCACTGACACTCTGTTCTGATGGGTTTTCTTTTCTGTGTTCCTCCTTTCTTAAACTTTTCCCTAAAGGTAGGAAGGAGGGAGGAGGTTGGAAAACTTGGTTTCTAACTTTAATATAAATCAGAATCACCCCAGGAGCTTGTTAACTGTGTAGATTTCCAGGCCCCACCCCAAGAAATTCTGGAGGAGGGGTGGGGAGCCCGCTTGTTTAACAAGTACCCCAGTTGAGTCTAATGCAAATGACCAGTAGAGGATCTGTGAGAAACCTTGCAGTATATTTCATGACTCATTTGCTGAGGTTCTTCCTTCAAAGTCCAGAAAATAGAACATATTCTTTCTAATTATAGAGGCCACCAGAATGAGAAGTGACAACAAGGAAAATCCACAACAGGAAGGGACTAAAGGAGCAAAGCCTTGTGCAGTGTCAGCTGACAGATCCAAAGGGAATGGTCTGCAGAGTCCTGAACATACAGCGGTGAATATGAGTGAACCCTGGTTGTCACCGCGACAGGTCAGCCCCCCAAATGCCCAAAAGCCATTCACTCACCACCAGAGACATTGTAGACAACTGGAATACATTAGCAGCCCCCTAAAAAGCCACCTGCTGAGGGACGTGGAGAAAAGCAATCATTTGGAACGTCTTGGGCACCCAAAGAAATCTTATAAATGTGATCACTGTGGGAAAAGCTTCTCATTTAATTCAGAGTTGGAAAGACACAAGAGAGTCCACACAGGGGAGAGACCCTACACGTGTGAAGTATGTGGAAACTGCTTTGGGCGGCAGTCAACCCTGCAACTGCATCAGAGAATCCACACTGGAGAGAAACCATATCATTGTAACCTGTGTGGGAAAAGCTTTCGCCAGAACTCAAACCTTCGCAAGCATCAAAGTCTCCACCATGGAGAATAAAAGGAGAGCTTCATTCTTTATGTTCAGAAGGAAGGTATTTGTACTTCTCCTTCCCCTTACTTGCATGTAAATCACAAAGACTTAACAAGGAAAGGAAAAGGTCCCTGAGGAAGTGATGGTGCGCATTTGGCTGGTGTGAGGAGTCCCAGAAGAGGCTGATGAGGGACGTGCCCATAGACAGTGTCAAGGGTGAAAAAAATGGCAGATCTGGGCATTGGTCAAGGAGAACTGCAGTCACTGTTGGAGAACAGGGAGTAAATACTGAGGGAGAGACAGGATGATCCTGCTTCCCTTATTTTGAAATGTTCTATCGCTTTATCCTATAAAATAGGTTAAAGGATAAATTCTACATTTAGTTGTACATTTGTTGTCACACCAATCTTTATCATGCTCAAACATTTCTTTAATAAACATGAGTGATCCACCAGCATTTCAAGGCAAAAATTCATTGGAATGTAAACCCCCTGATACTCCATCTGTAATTCCTGGCTCTTCATAACAAAGGATTGCATTAAGTGAGAATGTGTCATGTTTGTGTTTCCAAATAACTAAACGATGGATTTATAAAAAGAAAAATACATGTGTGTATGTATATATATATGTATGTGTACATTATTTTCTTATATATATGATCCTTTTTATATCAAAGCATCTTTGATTTAGAGAAAGTAAGTCCACATAGCAACCCCAGCCAAGAGACAGAGAAACGCTATCGAGAGGTGAGAAACCCTACCCTATACTATGAAAAGATTGTTAAGGACAGGAACCTTGTTTTTCCATCATTGTAGCTTTTGGACTTAGCCCAAGAGAAGTAGGTGTTCAGTAATTAGTTAATTGAGGACCCTACTTTCCCCGCCAGGCCCATTTCTGCCTGAATTAAGAGATCCTGTTGAATGCAGCAGTCCAAAACCTTTGCCTTTTGGGCAGAGCCTTAATGAAAGTCCAGTGGCCTTCCTCATAGTTTTTGGTGGTCCTTTAGGGCCTAATCCTAGATGCCCTTCCTAACCACTATGTTAGACAATTCATGTCTATCTGAAATCTCCCCAAAGGGAGGGAACATAAATTTTTATTTTTCTTATTTATAAGGGTTAGAGATTGGAACTCTTCCTGAAGTTAAGAGTTCTGCTTCCACGGTGTTTTGAAGTTCTTGCAAAGGAATACTCTTCTTGAGTGTTTTCTCCTGATTACAAAATCAGTATATGCTCATTGTTGAATCTTACTGTTGTTGGGTACTTGTTCAACTCTGGACCTTGAATAAATGTGACAAAATCACCACTCCAGACCTGCAGAAAAGGTTTTCAAGTGTGTGACACTGCCTCCCCTCCCCCAATGTGGAGTTAACTTTGGCAGATAGAGGGCTCAATTCCAGGCCAAGTAGGGCCAGTAAGGAAGTAGGCCCCTGGGTGCTCAGCCACATTTGCAGGTTTGCACTCACTTCTTCAATTGTAGGGGATCCCCCGCATTCCCTTTGCCCATGCCGGGTTCCACTGGAGGGCGTCAGCATGGAATGCTGACCTGGTTTGAAATCAGCTATCACATGCAGCACCCCAATATAAGAATAATCTTTCTTTCATGTGTAGCCCTTACCTATGGAGATTCTGTGATCTTTTCTGGACCTTGCTCAGTACTTACCTTTGTGGAGATATGATTCCTGCTCAGGTTATCTGGTCCCTGGGGTGCCCTCGGGCAGATGTTGAGGAGAGGGTAAGCCTCAGTGGATAGGTGGGAAATCTGGACCTCACAGATTTCTCTGAAACACATTTTCTGTCCATAGTGGATAAGTGCTTTGTAAATCTGTCCCTTAACCATTATCATTACCATCAAAATTAACAATAACTCCCAAGTACCATCCAATAGTGTTGAAATTTTTCCCAATTGTTTCTAAAACAAAAATGCTACTTTTTGCAGCTTTACTGAGGTGTATTTCACATATAAAAATTCATCCATTTAAAATGTACAGTTCAGTGGTGTTAGTATATTCACAGAGATGTGTAACGATCAGCATAATCTAATTTTGGAGTATTTTCCATAGCCCAGAAAGAAACCTCATAATCATGAGCAGTCACTCTTCATTCCTGGCTATCCTCAACACCCCCCTTTTTTCACTGAGCATAATGTTTTCTCAAAGTTTAGTCATGTTGTAGCCTGTATCAGTACTTTATTCTTTTTATTGCCAAATTATATACTATTGAATGGATATACCACATTTTGTTTAGCTATTCATCAGCTGATGGACATCTGGGTTTCCACTTTTTGGCTATTATGAATAATGCTGCTATAAATACTGTTGTACAAGTTTTTGTGTGGACATGAGTTTTCATTTCCCTTGGGTATATACCTAGAAATGGAATTGCTACGTCATATGGTAACTGTTTAACTTTCTGAGGCACTACCAGACTGTTTTCCAAAGTGGCTGCACCATTTTACATTCCCACCATCAGGATATGAGGGTTCCTGTTTCTGCACATCTCCACCAACACTTAACTATTTTCCAATCTTTTGATAATGGTATCTCATTGCAGCTTTGGTTTGCATTTCGTGAGGCCAGGAGTAAGGGAAGGGATGGGTACCATTAGTTATATCCCAAAGGACTATTAACCCTGGGGTGAGCCACAGAGATGAGCTGGAGGTACCCTCTGAAAGGCAGACTTGGGCCAGCTCCTCTTTCATTTTGATCGTACACTGCCCATATCCTCTCCTGGAACCCCCACGTATACTCTCCCACGTGGTCAGTTCTTTGAAACTATGTGAGACTGTTTTCCCTTTGCAAGAGGTGGGTTCTATGGAAGGAAGCAGTGCCTAAACCCAGACACATGTCTATTTGTCTCTCAAATTATTGATGTATTTGATAAACTGAAAGAATGTCAAGTGTGGCTGTACGAGAGACCAAGACCAGAGAAAAAAGAGAGCAGTTGGAGTTGAAGCTGGCAAGGTACAGTCAGGAGGCCATGTTGAAGATTCTGGGCGTTTGGAAGTGTCAGTTTTACAGCATAAACCATTGTGTGGATGTGGTGTCACATACTGGAAGGAAACAAGATTAGGGGTTAAATGCATGAGTCGACTTCAGGAAGATCTCTAGTAGGCAGCTGAATGTAGGGACCTGGAGTGTAAAGAAGAGGACAGTCGGGCTAGAGTTCACGTGAGGTTTTTACATCCATGAATGGTTAAACTGGCTTGGGAAACCATGTACCCAAGTGAGCCCACGATTCAACCCCAAGAACCAGAGCATGCTAGAGTTCGGCTGCAGGGCACAGTGAAAGCAAGACACTAGCGTTGGGTCTATAAAGAAAATATTCTACCCAGGGCGGAGTGAGAAGCATAAAGCATCCCTGTCTAATGGGGACATACTCTCGGTGGGCCCGTAGCTCCGTAGTGCCAAGATGGGAGCAGGGCCGGTGAGGTAGCGCCTTCCCAGCGTGGTCAGTGTCTGGTGTCCCCGGCAGTCGACCCGCGATACCCTTCCACTAGTGGGGAAGGCAAGATCTCAGACCTCCCTGCCCTTCGGCAAACGCTCCTGCCCCTACCGCCCAGTTTCTGCAGAGACCGCCTAGCGACGGGACGGGTGGTGGCAGTGGGCCGGGAGCCGTACCCAAACTTCCCGCTGGAACCAGACGGACGCCCACAACAAGCGCCTCTCACAGAACGCAACGGACACCACCTGAACGGGTTGCCGGAAGTGAGATCGCAGCTTCCGGTTCCCAGCCGAGGGGGCCGCTCCAGCTCCATATCTCTTTGGCATTTCCGCCGGCCGGCGCTGCAAATGGCGGAGCTGGAGCCTCAAGGCCTCTCTGAGGCTGCGCGGAGTTTCCCGGGAGTCCCTTACTTCCCACCCCCAGCTTCCAGCAGCGACTCACGCAGGGCAGTCGCGGCTCTGGGGAGCCGCTGTGCGGTAAAGACGGGAAGGGAAGTCGACGACTAGAGCTCTGTGTTCCCAGAATAACGCCGGAATTTTTCTAAGCTCCAGGGAACAAGTGATCTTACGTCTCCATTTATTTAAACGGCACTTCATTCATTCACTCATCCAAACCACAATCTGCCAATCTTAACAGTTCCAATTGACTATACTAAAAACCACTTAAGTATTTAAAAAAAAAAAATCATCTCCATCATTATAAAAAAGCATTTATTAAATGCCAAATTGCACCTTAGGCAGACATAATCACTGCCCATAAGGCTGATGAGAATGTATCAAAACCAGTAAAATTGAAACATTAAACAAACAAGTACAAATACAACCAACGTACTCCTGAGGTATTCAAAGGAACTAGAGATTGCAGCATATTCTCAGGTTTACACAAATGTGTATTTATATCCTATCCTCCTCCTCCCTTGATTGTTAATGCAAGGAAGGAAGTCAATTATAAAACAACACCCGTAGTCAGATGGGGCTTGATCAATAGCTCTCCCAATCTACAAACCCACAACAGATACCTATACACACTCCTCACGAAGATCGTTGTTAGTTAGCTTTTTAAATATGGTTAAAGCAAAGGCACTTTCCTACTGAAACCCCACAGGGACAAGTTTAACGAACAATTCAAAATATTCTTTACTCATATAAACTATAACCTCTTAGGCCTCCCCTGGTACATATATGAGACTAATTGGCAGACTACTTTGAGTAAAATCTGCAGTTTCAGATTATGACAGTTTATGCTGCAGTTAGCAGAACACTGCCACTTAATTATATGGAATCCCAGGAGTCAAAAGCTCAAAAATGGCATTTACTATGACATGTCATTTTTAAACTTCCTGAATTCTTGGGTTAGTCATTTTCTACATTAGGGGAGATATGAATAGATTGCTATTTGCAGCAACAAAGCTCTAAACAACTTTTTTGAGTGGAACTGGGACTCCCTTGAGAATAACTAAATTCCTTAATTTTTTAAATTACAAAACATAAATTGCCGACATCTGAATTCTGTTAGAATAATGTTGTTTCATCATTCATGACTGTAACAGACCCTGATATTCCGGCAATCACATTAAGGACTTGTCAGGTACACGTTTTCATCATTGCTTCAACAATGAAACCAAAAAAACTTGAGTCAGTATCTTTGGCACAAAGCTTTCACTTCTAATGGTATGTCAAAGTCCAAGCTGCAAACTATAGTTCACCAACTGTTCAAAGAAATAAAACTCTTACATTTAGTTTTTCATCCCTGTATTAGCTTTTATCCAGTATTTGTTAATCACGCCTAACACAGGAGGTTAATAATCTCTCTGAATGAAAGTCAATCTTGTGGAATCTACGTTCATCAGTTGGCACTGCAAATAGAAGGCTGAAAATGCCATCATCATAAAAACAGCATGGCTCTCACTGGCTGCCACGACCTCTTTGTTCAACTCCCTGGGCTCAGAGTAGCTTGAATTACATGCAGCAAACGTGTTTTGGAGCAAGTGTACAAAAAGGCAATATCTGAAAATATGCCTATTTCACAGTAACTGACACTCAGGGTTTTGTTTTTTTCCATTTTTCTACACACTAATCTTTAACATTACACCAAAAAGTCATTTTGATTACACCCATGTGGACGATAGTGTTTCTGTAAAAATACTGTTTTTCTTATCTCTTACTGAGTTTTGGCATAATCTCCCAAAATCTGGAGAAGAAAGAAAACTGCAAAACCTGAGAGGTTTACTGTAAAGAAAGCCTCATCTGGAAAAGTGAATGTCCATTTCGAGGTGTGGAACAGATTCATGGCATAAATTCTCACCTTCCCTATACTTTCTTAGGAGCAAAGGATGGCAAAAACTTGCTGCCGTCAAGTCGATTCTGACTCATAGTGACCCTACAGGACAGAACAGAACTGCTCCAGAGGGTTTCCAAGGCTGCAATCTTTATGGAAGCAGACTGCCACATCTTTCTCCCTCAGAGCGGCTGGTGGGTTTGAACTGCCGACATTTTGGTTAGCAGCTAAGCACTTAACCACTGCACCACCAGGGCTCCTATAAAAGGATGACAGCTTCCCTCTTTTTATGTCAGCCCCATTCTGTCCAAGTGCCTTCTAAGAGACTCTTAACTGCTTTCTGCAGCTCTTCTAGTGGGGGCCTCTTTCTAACTTTATTCACCACCTTGAAACTCTATTCAGTCTTAAACTCAAATATCAGCACTCCTAATATGTGCTACTAGGCATTGTGTCAGCTTCTCCCATTCTGGACAGAAGCAGGAACGCGGGGAGGTAGTGCTCTTATTGATGTTTAACAAGGATTATTATACCGCAGAGTTGGCTTATAAGAAAATTAACTAGAGACTCTAGCTTTCTACACTGTTTTAAGCCTCTCAGACCAAGAGAACCTGCTGAAAAAAAAATTGAAGACAAGCTCACTTTTTTATTCAAGATCCTGAAGTCCCAGCTAACTGGTGTCCTTTATCCTAAGAGCAGAGACACCAGAAACAAAGATGCAAATCTGACCTAGACATACAGGGCACATGGTCTCAACTGTGTGTCTGCGAACAAGGAACAAGACAACAGTGTCAAAAGAGGAGCATGGAGTGGGCAAGCTGAGTTAGGGCTGTCGGCTTCAGTTCTCCTCACTCACCAACACTACCTTCCTGCCTCTAACCAGTGTTAACAGCTCAGTGCAGTAGCCAGCACCCGGGACATTCAATTCAGCCGAGCGCTTTAACCATTGTGCCACCAGAGCTCCTTTCACTAAACGATAGTTACTATTATTTGTAGCAAGATATGTAATATGCTTTGGTAGAGATTTGGAGGCAAATTACCTCATAAGGGTCATCTTAGACAAAAGCAGGCCCTACCACCACCTCTAAATAGCTTTCCCCTGATCCAAGCACCAGAAGTCTGTCGTTGGACTGCCAAAACACCTCGCAAACACCCGAATCACAAAGGCCAGTACTTGCTGTTGGCATCAGATCTGAAAATGGGAATTCCATGGATATTAACAACCATCAAGAAACTAACTAGTTCACTCGTTTGGGAATTTTTTACAGGGGAAAAAAAGCTTCTAAAATTCTCTAGAAACTCACATGTAAAACAATACTAATTTTATACAGATATTTCATTTAAATAGTTATAGCAAAAAAAGTATAAAACATATAAAAATAAATTCTCCCCCTTGCAAACCTTATTAAACATGTAAACAAAATTAAAAGAACTCTAACAATAACCTTCATTTTAAAGAAAACTGAGTTAAAAAAAGTTCATAAAAACAGAATTTGAACAGTGACCGAGACAGAATCCTGGATTCACTGTTTTTTCAGTAATAAAACAGAAATAATACTGCCTAAATCGGGGACGCGGTGAGAATCAAATGATACAGTACATGAAATAAGTGTAAAGTGCGTAGCACAGTGCCTGGCACATAAAGGGTAGTGGTTTCCCACCAAAAAGATACTGAAAAGCACAAGCGTTATGAAAATTTTGTTATTATTTACATGGTACTTTTCATGTGGGTTTGCTGATGAATAATGAGACGCATTTCCAACCTGAAACATTTCTCACACACGGTACATTTTAAGGGTTTCTCTCCTGTGTGGCTTTTCTGGTGGCATGCCAGTTCTGATTCCAAAATAAAAGGTTTTGCACATGTTTTGCATGTATGGGGCTTTTCCCTCATATGAACCTTCTGATGGGAAATAAGGTCAGAGAAACAATGAAAGGTTGCCTCACACTCAGGACATTTTAAGGGTTTACATTTCGAGAATGACAGTAAATTTTCCCCATAATCACTGAATCGTTCAGAGTCCTCTTCCTTCTCTTCCTCTTGTTGAGGGGGCAAGGCTTGAGGGCTGCCCGAAGCTCTTCACACTCTGAGTATGCTGGTGGTGTGTTGCCAACGTGTGCGTTTTCTCATGGAAAGGAAGATTTGTTTTCTGACCAAAATGTTTCTCATAGTCAGCATATTCATAGGCTGTTTCTGCAGTGTGGGTTTTCTGGTGCTGTTGCAATCCTGGGAACCACATAAAACCTTTACCACATATCCCACACGTATAGGGTTTCTCCTTTACATGGACGCTCATGTGCCAAGACAAATGTGAGTGCTGATGGAAGCTGGTGCTGCACTTGGCACATTTATGCGGCTTTTCCCTGGTGTGGATTCTCCTGTGTATCCTCAGGTTGGCTCTATGACTGAAGATTTTCCCACAGTCACCACATTTATACTCTTTTTCTGCTGAATGAATTTTCGGGTGCAAAACAAGGTATGAGTTATCACTGAAGCTTTGGTCACATTCAGGAGACTTATGTACATTTTCAGCTTCTTCCGAGGGAAACTCAAGAATTTCAGAAAGTGCTCTGGTTCCTAAACACTGAGAAAGTTCTACTAACGGAGTATGGTTTTCAATGGTAACTAGAAGGCTTATGAATCTTTTTTCACAAGTGGAAGTTCCACCTGATATTTTCCCTCCAGGGCTTCCAACTTCATCTTCAGAGGATTCTTCTGAATAATAGATAAGGGGCACAGCAGTGGAGTACTTTTCTAGGGCAAGTTCTTCAAGCTCTATAGATTCTAGACTTAACTGCTGATTAATCTCAGTCTTGTCTTCCTCTCCTGTTGATAAAAACAAAACAAAGCAAAACACAGACAACACCCTCAAGTGGTACTGAGGAAACAACAAGCTAAGGCAGTTACACAGAGCACCAGGAAACTATAGGTGAACTAACCTATAACCCAGACATTGATAACATACTAAATAGGGGGCAGTACACTCTACCAGCTTCCCAAAGGATCTAGTTCTAGGTGAGCCTCCAAGTGGAGGGAGCAAAGAAGAACTACAACTAAGTCAGAGTCCAACAGGATAGGTACTAAGGAAAATCTTTCGGCAGACATATCTAGAGGTGGGGTCTTCCAGTTAAGTCTATTTAGGACTCAACAGTTTTTTTAATCTTTTAAGCTACCTCAAGCGACAGCTGAGCAGAAAAATATAACTCATAATTAAGAGAAAAATCAATCAATAGAAACAGACCCAGAAATGACACAAATGATAAAATTAGTAGAACCAAAAAACCCAGGGCCATCGAGTCAATTTTGACTCACAGCAACCCTATAGGACTGAGTAGAACTGCCCCACAGGGTTTTCCAAGGCTTTAAATCTTTACTGAAGCAGACTGCCACATCTTTCTCCCATGGAGCAGCTGGTGGGTTTGAACCACAGAACTTTCAGTTAGCTGAGTATTTAATCACTGTACCACCAGGCCTCCTTAAAATTAGTAGAAGGGTGTTAAAACAGATATAAAAATACTCCACATGTTCAAGAAGGTAGAGAGAAAAATGAATATAATTAAGAAAGAAATGGGAAAATATAAAATATAAGTTATGGGACAGCTTAGATACTCAACCCTAGTCAGGGATAAAATATGCTCAGACATAGGAATACTTCTGCATATAGTTCCTCTTAGGTGAGAAAGGCACAGTACCATCTTAAGATTAAATCAATGGCCCTGAGACACTCTTTAAACACTGAACCAAAACGATCTCGAGATCACCTTTTATCAAAATAGCAGAGTGGCACACAAAATAAAGGATATTCCTCATAATAATGTTGGCTCTACTAAGAAACTATCTATATGAGACCCAGAGGTGAACATTTACTCCAAAGCAAAAATGAGAAGATAAGCAGGCAGAGAAACTAGAGTACTGGAAATGGAACGACCAGAACACAATTAAAGAGAATGTTGACAAATTGTGGAAAATGTAACTAATGTCACTGAACAATTTGTGTGGAAACTGTCAAATGGGAACTTAACTTGCTGTGTAAGCTTTCACCAAAAATACAATAAAATATTATTAAAAAAAAAAAAAGCAAGATGAAATCAATTTCCAATTTTTAGCAAATAATAGTAATCTATACTAATGAGGTTTCCCAAATAAAATTGTGAATGGACTATAACAAATATTTGGGAAGATTACCAGGCACTACTATGTCTCATGTAAAATCACAGTAACTGTACTAGACTGGATTTTGGTTTTTAAAAATCATCTCATACTTTGAAACTTGCTGTCTCATGAAAGTTCTTATCATAGCCATATAAATCATCCAGGAATAGGTCCCACTTCCCCAAACCAACATGTGGACAAGCCATGAAATCCTAATCCTAGAACTGACCAAAGTTCCAAAACTGCAGGAAAAAACAATTGCCTTACCTAGCCAGGCCACATCACCGAAACACTCCTGTGTGATACCTTTGCTGAGGGACCTCTGGGCAGGGTGCAGACTCACACACTCCTCTTGAGAAAAATACACAGCCAGATCCTCAAACAGCATTGATCCCTGGAACACATGAGATCCCATCTTGGTACAAGAGGCCTAAGGGCCAGGCCCCACTTGGTGTAGGAGGACTGAGAAAAACTAGAAATGTCAGATGAAAAGGTGAAAAGGCCTTAGGGTAAAAAGTTTCTGAGTGCTGGAGATGGAGTAAAAATGGGGCCTAAGGAGTGGAGCCCTGGTGGTACAGTGGTTAAGAGCTTGGCTGCTAAACAAAAGGTCAGCAGTTCGAATCCACCAGCCATTACTTGGAAACCCTGTAGAGCAGTTCTACTCTGTCCTATAGTGTCACTATGAGTCAGAACCAACTCGATGGCACATAACAACAACTAAAGGAGTGCGAGTTGAGAACAAGAGTGAAAACGGACATAAATTTTGATGGAGTGGTATAAGCGCCAGGACAGTAAACTCTGAATGGTATAGTGTCTTCTGGGAGAGAAAAGGTAGGGAACAACTCCTGGGGAGGGAAACCATTAAGTAAGGATGTTCTAAGGGAAAGGGAAGACTAAGCAGCCCAGGAAAAATCATGAAAGGGATAGGGGTTCCAGGCTTCTCTCAAAACACCTTGCCCTTTGCTGTTCCTGCTTTCTTCCCATGACATTCATTGCTAAGCCCCCTGAAGCACGCCATTCAGGCCTGCTCCATCTTCCCTAAGTTTACCAGTCTATAAATCAACAGGAGAACTTCGATGTGCTTAAGAAACACCTAGGGTATCTGGGGTTTGTTGTTGTTTTTAATTTGACAGGTGAAGCCTAAAAAACTGTCATTTTGAGAAGTATTCCAGAAAGAAACTTTGTTTTAGACTCCTCCAAAGCGCCCTGCTCCCATCTAGTGGTCTGAGAGATTTGGATAAACCATTTCTTCTATGTGCCTGGTCTAGAAACAAAGACAGTTTCCCATCACCACAGGTATGCCTAGCCCGCTTCCAAAAGAGAACAAGCAGAGGCCAGAAAGTTGCCACCAGAATTTGAGCGGGAAAAGGGACCTCGCATCACCTGGGCCGCGGTAGTAGAGAGCGCGGACGCCATCTGGAGGGTAGGGGGTGGTCTTCTTCAAGTCGCGACAGGGACCTCGGGACAAAGCTGGGAGGGGAGAGAATAGTCCTGAGCGGGGCCAATTCGGCCACAGAGCTCCTCCACGCACCCCTAGGTTCCCTGGCTTCCCCAAACCTCCTTAAGATCTGCGCCGACTGCGCCTTTTCTCGAGAGACCCCAATTCTCCCTGCCAGCCGGCCCCTACTTACCGCTCCGGGACTAATGGCCTTAGAAAGCCTCGCCCTATCCGGGCAGAAGCAGCAGAAAGCGACGCCCAACAGAGACCGCAGAACCAGAACCGCGGCCACAGAGAGGCTCCCACGACCCCATACCCACCCACGCCAAAGCGACCGGGAAAGCCGGCAGAAGCCGGCCGTTTCCAGGATTATACGCTATCCTGCTCTGTGATTGGCCTGCGTGACTCCGAGGGGGCAGTCCTTCTTGTGTGTTAACCAATCGAACACCTTAAAGGAGGCCCAATGGCCCACCGGGCATTCTAGGAGATGTAGTTTTTCCCTACGTTTCTACAAGCATTTCCGGTTCCGCTGGCTGAGTCTCCTCGGTGAGCTCAGTGTCTGCTAACTCGCTGAAAAAAAGCGTTAGGGTGACCACCGGAGGGGCGTAATGTTTCCGAGAGGAAGGAAAGCCAGAAGAGAGGGAGATTCCGAAACCCGAAAGAGAGTCGATAACGAAATGTGGGTTCGGTCGGCAGTGGCCTGTGAGCCTGAAAACTTGGGTTCGGCCGAGGTGAGGTGAAAGAGGGGCCGGGGGTGTCCTTGGCCTAGCCTTGGACTTGAGCAGTCCACTGTGTCTTTGGTGGATTGTCGGGCCGTGGGATGTAAAGGAGTGCCTCCGCGTTTTTCACAGTTCAGAGCGGCGCAGTCTCGGCTGCTACTCTGCAACCTAGAAATATCCTAGGGACCTGTGCCCCGCGGCTGTACCCCATCCGATCCAGATCTCGCTCTGAGCCACAGGGGACCTCAAGCGGGACTGTTTACTTTACGAGAAGTTGTGTGCCTCCTCATACCTCACATGACCTGCCCTAGTGCCAGATATTTTCTGCTTTACTGAGACTGCCGCGGTGCGGAGATTTGGAATTAGAAAATTGTGCTCCTTCCCACTAATTGCTTGGGTCATCTTGGCCAATTTACATCTTTGCTTTCTTCCGCTGCAGAGAACTCAGAATGCCTCTCCTGGCCTTCTCAGAGGGTACTTTTAAAGATTATAAGATAATATAAGTGAAAGAAATTGTCAGTTTACAAAGGTGTTTGTTTAAGGAAAACAAGGATAATGGTACCTTAATAGAAAATTCTGAGTAACCGTCTCAATATTTGTTATCTTAGTGCCAGGCACATGCCTGTATCTACAGTGTTGCTTAATGAATGGTTGTATGGTTATTAAAACAATATTATTATCAGAGTTAACAAATTGAGTAGTGGGATTTGGTGGATTATTAAATAGGATAGTTTCAGCTGCAGATAACATAAAACTCAACAAAAAGATGTTCAAAGATAGAACAGTTACAGGTTGGTTAATTCAGTGGTTCAATGACACCGTGTTGTTGTAGTTGTTAGGTGCCTCGTTAGGTGCCCTGCGTACAACAGAGTGAAACACTGCCTAGTCCTGTACCATCCTCACATTCATTGCTATGTTTGAGCCAATTGTTGCAGCCACTGTGTCAATCCATGTCCTTAAGGGTCTTCTTTTTCGCTGACCCTCTACTTTACGAAGCATGATGTCCTTCTCCAGGGACTGGTTCCTTCTGATAACACATCCAAAGTACATGAGAGGAAGTCTCGCCAGCCTCGCTCTGCCATACCTTAGTATATTAGTGAAGGTGACAATGAAGCTAGATAATACATGCAGACACGTTGTCAAGCTAAGAAGAGTGCTTTTTTCCAAGCTTGTCTTTATTAAGGAAGAAAACTTTTCCCCAGACCCTCAAGCATAGGTCCCTCAGATTTCATTGTCCAGGATTGTATCATGTACCCATCCTAAACCAATCATTTTCAAGAGTAAAAAGATTACCATAATTGGTTAAGGCCTATTATGGTGCACCCTCTGGCACGGTGGAAGGGCCCAGCCTCTCCTGGCCATCTGTGTGCACAAAACAAGAGCTCTGTTTGGGAGGAAAAAGAAACAGAATAAATGTCAGATAGGTACCCAACAGTATCTGCCACAAGTGATATCTGCTGACAGCTACTAAGAGCAAGGCCTTGTGGGAATGGGTCACAAAAGAGGTTCACTTAGGGCATGGGGATCCCAGGAGAAAGGTGCTGAAAGGTCAAGTGGAAGAATGATAGGGACAAACTTCCCTACAGGCTCGACCAGTGCAAAGCATATATATTGAGAAGAGCTCACAACCTGCTACATGCAGGCTTAAACCAAAGGCATGTTCATCACAGAGTCACAATGCCGCTCAAGTAGTCATCTTCCCTTCTCCCTTCCTTCATGCTTATATTTAATGGTGTTGTTTTTTCAGGGATGTCTCATTTTTGGCTCAGACTCTCCTAATCTGAATTTTACATGGCCTTTTTCTTTGAACCCTGTTCCATTATTACAAAGAGATAAACACAGTTTCCCATGACTAGAAATGAAGCTTATGGTGTTAACTCAATGGATAACCAGAAAGACGATTATCTCTGAAATGAGAGGGGAAACAAAATCTTCCCTAGACCTTCTAGGACCTAGCTACAAAAAAATAAACCAGTAGACCAAGAAAGAGGCAGTTCGGAATCTTACTAAAAGTAAAGAGATGAGATGCAAAGTCTAAGATAGACCAAGATTGAAAGAATAAGACACAGAATTATTTGTAATAGAGAAAAATTGGAAATGACCTAATGTCTAAGTATTTTTCCTCCTCCTCAGGATGAAATATTATTGCATCCATTTAAGATAATATTTATAAGGAATTTTTAATAACATGGGAAAATGCTTCCATTATGATGTTGAAAAGAAGATACAAAATTGTACATAAAACACCATCAGGATTATTAAAATGCATTGAAAAGAGTAGTAAGGAAATGTACTGATGTTGAGTGATTGTCTTTGGGTGATGAGATAGGATCATTTTTTCTTTATACTTTTCTGTATTTTTCCCATTTGTTACAGGGAATATATGTTACTTTCATAATTAGCAGAGTAATTAAGCCAGGGTTCTGGAGTGAGACTGCCTGGGTTGAAATTGCTTCTAACAGCTTAATAGCTGTGACATCTTGGATTAATTATTTAATCTCTTGGATTAATTATTTAACCTCTCTAAGTCTCAGTCTCCTTATCTGCAAAATAAGAATAATGATGGCAACCACCTTATGGAAATTTAGGAATGATTAAATAAGATAATACATGTTGAACACTACTTAGCACACAGGAAGTGCTTAGAAAGTGTTAGCTTTATGATTGAAAAAGTGTTTGAATATAATTATTATATGTTAGTGCTTTAACAATCAGATACGTCAATGTAATCCTCATATAGGTTCCTATAATCAGGCATTTACCAAGAACTTGGAAGAAGGGAATAAGGCTGTCTTTTGAGAGTTAAACTAGAAAAATGGAGACAAGATCAAGGGTCAACAGAAATAAGTAACCTTAAGGATAGCATGTGTTATTGGTCTGCACAAGAAAAGCGGGACCTGGAAAGTTAGTCAAGTTATGATTTACAGATCTGAAAAGGAATGAGTTTACAGAGGAGTCTAGTCTGCATGGAACCAAGAAAAAGAAGAATCAGTCCAAGAGGCCAGCACTGCCAAGACAAGGAACACTGGGCTTGTGGGACAGACATTCCTGACACTAGAGAAGGGTCTGCTGTGTAAAAATCTCCCTTAAGGCTCTCTGCCTCCCTTTCCTCTGATACCTTGCTTACTAAGAACTTTCTGGTTAATGTTCTGGCTTCCCAGGAACCCTGAAATTTGAAGGGCGTGTACTGGAGCAGGGATATGAGAATTCCAATCATTGTAACTATAAACAAGTAAGCAAGCATTTAGGTTTAAGCCAGGGCTTCAAACTGGTTCATTCCAGTTGGAACCTCTGCTGAGAATTTGCATTTCCACCCCCATGTATACTGAATCAGAATCTACATTTTTAACAAGATCCCAAGTGATTCTTATGTATAACTTCCTGGGAACTTGTTAGAAATGCAGACATCTAAGCATGAGTCTAAGCATCAGTCTCTTGTAAGTCTGATTGGTAAGCCCAGTCTCAAGGTACAGTGACAATATTAGTGGAAAACCATACCGTCCAATGAACAGCCTGACCCTCTGAAACCATGTAGCTACATGACATGACTATCCTGTACCACCTCTGTCTTGGTTCTAATTGTAGCAAGCATTATCATCCTTGGTGATCCAAATTATATACTTTCATCATTTTACACCAAGGGAAATTTCTTTGGAAGCACAATATTTCCAGTTGTACTAGCTTTGATTCATGCAGATATGAATAAACCCTTCAGAACCATGAGTGGGAATAATCCACTCCACCTCATGCCAGTCTCATGGAATCTCTTTGCTCTGCTGGGAGTGCTCCCAGTGGGGTCCAGAATCCTCTCAAGCAGAGCAGATGCTGGCCAATAAGCTGTCTACAGAGCCTGCCATGAAGTGCCTTGTTCAGTATCTGTTTCTAGGACGCTGTGAAAAAATGCTTTAAGAAACTCAGCTGTCCTCCTGGGTAAGTCAGAAAAGTTGTGATCCAAGGGAAGGCATCTTGTCTTTAGTGAGGAACCAGTTTGTTTGTTTCTTGAGTTTCATACTTCGTGATGGGCACTCAGGGCTGCCACCGGGGAGGGAAGCTTTATTCTACACGATATAGAGGCCTTGAGTGGATATGTCATTGTCTGTGAAATGGAGACAATACCTGTCTTTCGAGGTTGTTGGGGAAGTAAATGGGAAAACACTGGAAGGACTAAATAATACAGTGTTTAGCACATAGCAGACACGTAGCGTTTATTAGTTCACTCACATTCCACTCCAGAAGTTCTACAGCCCTTTGTACACGCCTCTTGTAATTCTTATCAGACTATGTTGTAATTACACATCTCAAAGAAAGAGTCTGTGTCTCTTCATCACTGTACCCACAGCTCCTGGTACAGGGCCTCACTCTCTTTAAGTGAGGGAAGAAGGAAAGGAAAGAATCCAATATTCAAGCTCGGCCACCATCTCACCCACATCCTTTTTCAATTTGCTTTTTATTTATCAAAATATCATTGCTTATCCATGTAAATAAGATCCCTAGAAGGATACCCAGAAACTGCCTGGAGAACTTGGGTACTCAGAGTCGAAGGGAAGCCTACTGTTCACCATATATCCTTTATTCTGCTTAAAAATTTTTACCATGGGCATGCGTTACTTCTAAAAAAAAAAAAAGTTTAATGTCAGAAAATCTCCCCAAGTTAGGTCAAAATGTCATGTTGGACATATCTGTAAAAATCATAATGAAGAAATATAAATGGTTAATAAAAATAGAAAAAAATCCAAACTTATGAAGAAATGCAAATTAAAACACTGAGATCCTTTTCACTTAGGTTGCAGAGAAGTAAAGAGTGGTAACACCTCATGTTGGTGACGGTGTGGAGGAAAAGAGTTTCCTTGCTCTTGATGTGAGAAGAAATTGGTAAAACCTTTCTGGCAGGCAAACTAGGATTTGTTTCAAAATGTAGAACTTGCATTAAATTTTTTGTGGTCATTATTTGCTATGTTTAATTAATCCCTTTGTTAATGTAAACAAGGTTTTGTTTATTCTAACTGAAGGGCTTTGGAGAGGTCTTCTGACAGCAAATGAAAGTATTTTCTTCAGGTATAAACTGGCCAGTTTGCAAAGACCAGCTCCACTTTGAATTAGAACAGCAGAACTTGGGTAATTTTAACCAACAGTCTAGTAATTGTCCCTAAGGAGATCATTAGGAAAGTGTGCAGGTTTGTGTACCAGGTTGTTAGTCACAGTGTCGTGTATAACCTGAATGCCTGGGCAGTGGTGGTGGTGCTGTGTGTGCCATCAAGTCAGTTCTGACCATAGTGACCCCATGTGACAGAGTCGAACTACCCCATTGGGTTTCCTAGGCTGTAATCTTTACAGGAGCAGATAGCCATGTCTCTCTTCCATGTAGCCACCAGGTGGGTTCGAACCGCCAACCTTTAGGTTAGCAGTCTAGCACTGAACTGTTGTGCCACCAGAACTCCTGAATGTCTGGGTATTGGTGGGGAAACCTGATCACCATTCCCTGCTATCCTCCTTCCCCAGACCCAATCTACTGACTACCTTTCGCCTTTCATGAACAGAGCAGTGACTGGGGCCGTAGGCGGGTGGGATCCAGGGAGGGCAGGCTTTGGGATCTCCCAGTGTTGGGGTAAGAGAGCAGTGCTGGACTTCATTCCTTCATGAGCCAGATGACAGCCAGGATGGGGATGGTGGAGGGAAGACCAAAGCGAATTAAAATGCCTTAATTTCTGGAAAGTTCTTGAGCTTGGAGATTTATGGGAAGGCCAGAGCCTGCCATGTATATGGCAGCTTGTAGGTCACCAGAGGGGCCTGATGACCTCCCTATCTCCAAAGCTGGGGCTGGGAGAGTGGGTGTTCCAGCTAAGAAGGGGGAACTGAGGGCTCCCCTTTAAGTAGCTCCACAGAGGACTACCTCTGCTTGGCAGCTTGGGGTGGGGCCGGATGACGAGAGCAGAGACGGCTGCCTTGCCACCCCTTATAGTGCCTTTAGGTGAAAAGAGCCGGCTAATGCTGATGCTGTTGGACCACAGGCCACACTTTAAATAGCAAGGACCTAGGTAGTGTTTTGCCCTTCCTGTCTGACTGAAGGCACTCACTACCGTATCCGTGTTCCACCCAGTGGAAAAGGGGAGGAGAGAGAAAGTGGAGGGTAAGAAATTTCCTTTCTCTAACCCCATCTTTTTTATTTTGAAATTTTCTAACTTACTTAATATTTGAAATGGTAATGCACTAAACCCCGATGTACCCAAGTAGATTAAGTGATTTTTAACATTTAAGTAATTTCCTTTGAAGACTACGACACACATGTTCCTACATCACTCTACTTTTGTCTATTGATAAAAACCTTGGCACATAGCCTCCCCTTGCTGCAAGAGAGGCTGAGAAATATCACCTAGCTTGACAGCCACTTGCCCTGCTGAAGGTGCATGGGAGCTTTATTACTACAAGAAGGTATGATAAAGCAGTTATTTTTAAAAGAAGAAGAACTTACGAGAGAATGGGTACTACTCGTAGCCATGGATTCGATTCCAACTCATGATGACTGCATGTGTGTCAGAGTAGAACTGCTCCGTAGGGTTTTCAATAGCTGGTTTTTCAGGGGGTAAATCACCAGGCCTTTCTTCTGAGGTGCCTCTGAGTGGACTCGAACTGCCAACCTCTTGGTTAGCAGCAAATGCGTTAACTGTTTGCACCACAGAGGGACTCTAAAGAGTTGCCGTCAGGTTGATTCTCACTCATAGCGACCCTATAGGACAGAGTAGAACTGCCCCTTAGGGTTTTCCAAGGCTATAAATCTTTATGGAAGCAGACTGCCTCAACTTTCTGCCATGGAGCGGCTGGTGGGTTTGAACCGCTGACCTTTCAGTTAGCAGCCAAGTGCTTAACCACTGCACCACCAGGACTCGGAGAATAGATGTTGTTGTTGTTAGGTGCCATCTAGTCGGTTCCAACTCATAGCAACCGTATGTACAACAGAACAAAACATTAATCACACACAAGTAAAATTTTGCTGTAGATAAGTCAGAAGCAGTTGGAGCAGTACATCAACAAGGAACTGCCAGAAATTCAAGCCAGATTCAGAAGAGGCCATGGAACGAGGGATATTATTGCTGATGTCAGATGGATTCTGGCTGAAAGCAGAGAATTCCAGAAGGATGTTTACCTGTGTTTTATTGACTATGCAAAGACATTCGACTGTGTGGATCATAACAAATTATGGATAACATTGCAAAGAATGGGAATTCCAGAACACTTAATTGTGTTCATGTGGAACCTGTACATAGACCAAGAGGCAGTCATTCAGACAGAACAAGGGGACACTGTATGGCTTAAAAGCAGGAAAGGTGTGCATCAGGGTTGTATCCTTTCACTATACTTATTCAATCTGTATGCTGAGCAGATAATCAGAGAAGCTTGACTGTATGAAGAAAAACAGCATCGGGATTGGAGGAGGACTCATTAACAACCTGCGATACGCAGGTGACACAATAATAGATTTAAAAAAAAAAGTAAACCTGTTGCCATCGAGCCAATTCTGACTCATAGCGACCCTATAGGACAGAGTAGAACTGTCGCATAGATAGTGGGGGACAATTAAGATACCTCTGATACTGACTCACTGAATCTTGTAACCAGTTGTTGTTTTCTTCAAGTTAGATCCTGGAAAGCTTGGAGCTAAATATGGGGCTCATCTCTAGAATGTAGGTAGGACATCATAGGATGCATTTATATACCATGTCACTATTTACTTTCCTACCCTAATTTTTCCTTTGTCTCATTTATCTTGCTGTATATTGTATGGATTTTTGTAATAAACCTTTAATTTGTAAACAAATTTAAACAATTTAATAATGACATACTATAATTGTGTGTAGAGTGCTCAAAATGTTCTGAATAGGCCTAAACAACTTTACCACAGCATCTCTGCTCACAATTGCGTGTTTGTGGTACTTAAACCAGTAACTCTACAGAGTTGTAAATAATGTTACCTTGATCTTCATTTTGTCCAAGTGATTTTCCAGCCTTTAAAAAAAAAATAAGAATTTACAGAAACTCACAAAAAGGAAATATAAATACAGGTTGCTTTGCATAAATTAAGAGTCCACCTGCCACGATACCTCATATTCTGTAGACAACAATAGAATATCTATTCCTTGTTATTTTATATCACCTTATTATACTGTTGTTAGGTGCCATTGAGTCAGTTCCGACTCATAGCTACCCTGTGAACAACAGAACGAAACACTGCCTGGTCCTGAGCCATCCTCACAATCGTTGTTATGCTTGAGCCCATTGTTGCAGCCACTGTGTCAATCCATCTCATTGACGGTCTTTCTCCTACTTTACCAAGCATGAAGTCCTTCTCCAGGGACTGGTCCCTCCTGTTAACATGTCCAAAGTACGTGAGACAAAGCCTTGCCATCCTCACTTCTAAGGAGCATTTTGGCTGTACTTCTTCTAAGACAGATTTGTTCATTCTTCTGGCAGTCCATGGTGTATTCAATATTCTTTGCCAACCCCATAATTCAAAGGCATGAATTCTTCAGTCTTCCTTATTCACTGTCCAGCTTTCTCATGCATGTAAGGTCACTGAAAATACCATGGCTTGGGACAGGGGCACCTTAGTGCTGAAAGTAACAACTTTGCTTTTTGACAGTTTAAAGAGGTCTTTTGCAGCAGGTTTGGCCAATGCAATATGTTGTTTGATTTCTTGACTGCTGCTTGCATGGGCATTGATTGTGGATCCAAGGAAAATGAAACCCTTGACAATTTTAATATTTTCTCAGTTTACCATGATGTTGCTTATTGGTCCAGTTGTGAGGATTTTTGTTTTATGTTGAGGTGTAATCCATACTGAAGTCTTTGATCTTCATCAGTAAGTGCTTCAAGTCTCTTCGCTTTCAGCAAGCAAGGCTGTGTCATCTGCATATCACAGATTGTTAATGAGTCTTCCTCCAATCCTGATGCCACAGTCTTCTTCATATAGCCCAACTTCTTCGATTATTTGCTCAGCATACAGGTTGAATAAATTTGGTGAAAGAATACAACCCTGACACAGACTTTTCTTGATTTTAAGCCATACAGCATCCCCTTGTTCTGTCTGAACAACTGCCTCTTGGTCTATGTACAGGTTCCACATGAGCACAATTAAGTGTTCTGGAATTCCCATTCTTTGCAATGTTATGCATAATTTGTTATGATCCACACAGTTGAATGTCTTCGCATAGTCAATAAATCACAGGTAAACATCTTTCTGGTATTGTCTGCTTTCAGCCATGATCCATCTGACATCAGCCATGATATGCCTCCTTCCATGTCCTCTTCTGAATTCGGCCTGCAACGATTTTTGAATTATCTTCAGCAAAATTTTACTTGCGTGTGATATTAATGATATTGTTCAGAAATTTCCACATTCTGTTCAATAGCCTTTCTTTGGAATGGGCACAAACATGGATCTCTTCTAGTCAGTTGGTCAGTTAGCTGTCTTCCAAATTTCTTGGCATAAACGAGTGAGCGCTTCCAGCATTGCATCAGTGTGTTGAAACATCTCCACTGGTATTCCATCAATTCCTGGAGCCTTGTTTTTCACCAATGCCTTCAGTGCAACTTGGACTTCTTCCTTCAATTCCATCAGTTCTTGATTATATGTTACTTCTTGAAATGGCTGAATGTTGACCAACAGTTTTTGGTACAGTGACTGTGTGTATTCCTTCCATCTTCTTCTGATGCTTTCTGCGTTGTTTAATATTTTCCCCGGAGAATCCTTCAATATTGCAACTCGGGAGGCTTGAATTTTTTCTTCAGTTCTTTCAGCTTGAGAAATGCTGAGCATGTTCCTCCTTTTTAGTTTTCTAACTCCAGGTCTTTGCACATTTCATTATAATAGTTTACTCTGTCTTCTCCAGCCACCCTTTGAAATCTAATGTCCAGCTCTTTTACTTCATCATTTCTTCCATTTGATTTAGCTACTTAACGTTCAAGAGCAAGTTTCAGAGTCTCTTCTGACATCCATTTTGGTCTTTTTCTTTCTTTCCTGTCTTTTTAATGACCTTTTGCTGTCTTCGTGTATAATATTCTTGATGTCATCCCACAACCTGGTCTTTTGTCATTAGTGTTCAGTGCATCAAATCTGTTCTTGAGATAGTCTCTAAATTCAGGTGGGATATACTCAAGGTCGTATTTTGGCTCTAGTGGATTTGCTCTGATTTTCTTCAGCTCCAACTTGAAATTGCATATGAGCAATTGATGATCTGTTAGACAGTCGTCCCCTGGCCTTGTTCTGACTGATGATATTGAGCTTCTCCATCGTCTCTCCACTACTTTTGGTATGTCTGTGATACCAGTTACCTTTAAAACTTCTGATTTTTTAAGGCACCTACCTTTTCCTTATCAAAATGTTAAAAGGATATGCTTTTGATATTTCTAAGATAGTATTTTTTATTGTAGTGAAAAATAGATAACAAAACATTTGCCATTTCAACCATTTTTACACGTACACTTCAGTGACATGTTCACCATGTTGTGCAACCATCCCCATTATCTGTTTCCAAACTTTTCCATCACCCTTAACAGAAACTCAGTGCCCTTAAGCAGTGATTTCCCTTTCCTTTTCCCTTCTACCTCTGGTCACCGCTAATAAGCTCTGGTCTCTATACATTTGTCTATTCTCGATATTTCATGTAAGTGGAAACATACATTTGTCCTTTTGTGACTGACTTATTTCACTCAGCATAATGTTTTCAAGATTCATCCATGTCGTAGTGTGTATCAGAATTTAATTTCTCTTTATGGGTGATTACTATTCCGTTGTATCTATATACTGAATTTTGTGAGATAGTGCTGTTTTATCTGGGGTACACAAATGTCTTTAATCTGTGGTAAGGTTTATTACACTTGATATAAATGAAATCGTTTTGTTGTTAGGAGTGGTTGGGTCGACTTGATTCTGACTCATGGTGAGCCCGTGTGATGGAGTAGAACTGGGTTTTCTAGGCTGTAATCTTTACAGGAGCAGATCGCCAGGTCTTTCTCCCAGCGAGCGGCTGGGTGGGTTTGAACGCCAATCCTTTGGTTAGCAGCCCAGCGCTTAACCGTTTGCGCCAGCAGGGCTCCTTTTAGGGTTAATCAGTTTAGCCTTTGGCTGTAAGCAGATTCTTCTTATTCCATCTTTTGGTTTTGTGGACTATTGTGGTTATTTGAAAGCAAAGAATAAATTCCTGCTTTAAAGTTTAACATCGAATTTCGCTCAGCACAGGTTCGCTAGTAACATTTGGGTTCGCTCTTGCGATGTAGACCCTCCTCCTCCAACTTGAGGACAGCGCACACTTGCCTGTTTCACACAGTGACCGCCCTGAAGTGCCTTTTTGCCAGTTTGGGACTCTGTGGGCTGAGGACGCCTGGCGCTGTCACAGGGTGGTGCTGCCGGCCACCCTGAAATTGTTGAGCCGCAGAGCCAGCTCCGCACAGTTCCATTGAATTACGCTCACCGCGCGTCCATACCACGGGGATGTAAAAGTCCAAGTCCAAAATACAAACCTAGGAAATGTTTACCGATTACTGGATAACTATGAGTGATTCCCGTCTTTAAGAGCTTTAGAAGACCCAAAGAACGCCGACCCGGAGGGCCTCCCCGACCCCAGAGACAGCACCCCCAGGACCCGGGCTCCGCTGGCTCGGCCCACGCGCGCCAGCTCGGGACTGTAAGGGGTCTGGCCTGCCACATCTCAGCGCCTCCGCCGCCTCTCGGAGGCCCCACCTTCCCCCGGACCGGCTTCGCGGGAGGCTTGCCCGCTTCCAATATGGCGGTGGCGGCCTCAGGGCGGACGGCGCCTCACGTGTGGGCCTGTGGCCAATGGGCTTTCGGTCTGCGCCGGCCGGCCTGGCGCAGGAGGCGGAAGTGCCGCGGGTGGCCGTCTCCGTCCCGGTTGCGGCCCCTGCCGGTTACGTAACTCGTCGCCGGTTCCGCGCGGCCCCACTCGCCGGCTCCCTGCGACCCCAGGATGTGCTGAGCCTCACGACGCCCTCTGCTGCCGCCGGCTCCCGCCCAAGGTGAGGCGGCGGGGCTCTGGCCTGTGGTGGGGCGGGCGGGGAGGTGGCGGCTCCGTGCGGGCCGGCCGGGCTGCTGGGAGGCTGGGCTGGGCGGGCACCTCTCTCTGAGGGTGGGATTGGGGGCCCGGACGAGCAGGGTCAGGCGCGGGTGGGGGCCTGGGGACGAGCAGGGTCCGCGGAGGAAAGCCCGGGGTCCGGGTCGTGTAGTCTCTGCGCTGCCCCGCGCCCCTTGGGCGTCCAGTCGTCCCCAGAATCTAGTTTCCGTGACGGCCAGGAGGGGTGAGGAGGAGGCAGCGAGGACCCAGACGAAGGAGGGGTTTTGCCTGGGGGACGCTTCTTTGCCAGACCCCAACAGGAGTTGGAGAAATTTGGAACTAAAGGACGTTCTCATTGCTACTCGCTGGGGTCTCGCTCGACGTCAAGGACCCTGCGAGTCCTACCCCCTCACCTCTAAAAATTGACAGACTGACCGTGCAGGTCATACCCCAACTGGGACCTCTTCTCTCCTCTTTTGGGCCTTTTGCCCTTCTTCCCAACTGGCCACTCCCCAAAGAGTAGAGGAAACCTGTAGCTTCTGTGGTTTGACTGGAAGGAAGTTGGGGAGGCTGTGGGCCTTCTCTGGACCGGCCATAATGAACAGCCAATACTTCTGTTCCCCGCGGGTGATGGAACCCAGGCTTGGGAATCAGGCAAGGAGTTACCCTGCAGGAAAGGTGGACGTTGGCTGCTTCATTAATCTCTTTTCACTCTGCTAAGCCCCTGAGTTTGTGCTACGCGTTTGTCATGTAGGAAAAGGATGGACGATCCAACAGACCAGCTCGTCTAGGTGGCTGGAGTGGCCGTTAATCTGAGCATCAGAACTGGAGAGAAGATTGCCATTTACAAATGTTGTCCTTTCAACAGGGCACTGAAGGCATGAAACCTCTAGTTAATGCTCAACTGACCGAACAGGGAAACATATCACTTCTAAGGTCACCCATGGCAGACTGCGACGTTGCCTTTTTTTTTTTTTTTTTCTTTAACTGCGGTGAAAATATACATAACAAAACATAGGTTATCTTAGCAATTTTTTCAGATACAATTCGGTGGCATTGATGACATTTTTCAAGTTGTGTAGCTGTCTCCTTGTCCTTTTCCAAATCATTCCACCACCATCAACATAAACTCAATGTCCCCTAAGCAAACACTCCCCCTTCCCCTCTCCCTCCCACTCCTGGTAAACCCATTGCCTCAGTTGGGAGTTGATTCAGACATAGCCATACTATAGGACAGAGGCAAGTGGCCCCATAGGGTTTCCTAGGCTGCAGTCTTTACGGGAGCAGATTGCCAGGTCTTTTCACCCTCGTAGCTGCTCGTGGGTTCAAACCGATGGTGCTTAAACACTGCACCACCAGGACTCCTTCCCAGCCTTGGTAACCACTAATAATCTTTGGTTTTTATATATTTGCTTACCTCATAGATATGAGATCATACAATATTTGTCTTTTTGCGACTGACTTATTTCGCTCAGCGTTTCAGGGTTCATCCATATAATGGCATACATCAGGACCTGATTTCTCTTTCTGGCTGAGTGGTATTCCATTGTGTGTATGGATGTTTTGTTTATCCGTTCCTCTGTTGTTGGCCATTTTGCTTGTTTCCACCTTTTGTGACACCGTTTTTGATGGAGAGGTGTTAGAAGTTCTATGACTGTAGTGCTGGCCGGCCAGGGGAGTCTTGAACATCACTAAATTAAAAGGGGTTTGGTGTCTTTAATTAGTGAAGATGGGGTTAAAGACTAGAGGAAACTGGAATATAAATGCCAGTGGTCTTTCCAAATGGACACATGATCATGGCAGAACGTAGATCTTCCTGTCCCCTATTTCAGGATGTTGTACCCACCAGAATTAATGTGCAAATAGGCCCTCAGAGAATGGGACGTGTCTGAGCTCCTCCTCCATCAGGCTGTGGTTTGCTGAGCTGCATCTCCCTGAGTGTCCAAATACGCCAGGTTTCCGTGAAGATAGTTAAAACCTGTTAAGCCACAAAGTCAAGGCATGGTTTGCTGTCAGTATAACCCGTTGCCATCCAATCGATTCTAACTCAGTGACCTTATAGGACAGAGTAGAACTGCCCCGTAGGGCTTCCAAGGCTGTAAATCTTTATGGAAGCAGGCCACCACATCTTTCTCCTGTGGAGCTGCTGGTGGTTTCAAACCACTGACCTTTCAGTTAGCAGCTGGGTGCTTAACCATTGGGCCACCAGGGCTGCTTGGCTGTCAGTATGCCAGAATGAAAAATACAATTTTAGGAAAAGGTCCGTGTGTATGTCCTACCTTGAGCCGCGCCCAGTTGTAACTTGAAGTGGCTTTGTCACCCTGTTTATTCTAACCACCCCCACTCACAGCCAGTGTGAAGAGTATCTTTAGCTGTGACTTACATATGTTGCTTAGCAATCGCACACAGTGGCTTCTGACCAGAATGGACAAAAATTCCTGGATGTCAGGAGAGTTGTGGGATAAAAGGTACACCTGAGACAAGATTTAGGCCGACCCAGAAGGGTGGTGCTGGCATTGCTGACTGGGCGCTCATGATCCAGATACTATCCCTGCTTCAGGGGCCTGTTAGCAGCAGTTTGGCCTCCGATGGCTTGAGGTGTGTTTAGGTGGATGCAGTATCATTACAGGAAATGGAAACCATGTGGAAAAGAGTTAGAACTCTGGAGTTCAGGGCATTGAAAGCTGGCTGCTTATCAGGCAACATCTATTCTTAAATGGTGACTCCTCCTGTCTGCAGCTCACCTCTGGCATCTCCCGTCCACACCCCTTTGGAAGGAACCCACAAATTCCTTGTGGTTTTTACATCTCAGTTCCTCATTGGCAGAAAGCAAGGCTGAGTGTGGAACCCTGAACGGAAGCTAGCTCTGCTTCCATCCATGTGAAGGAAGTGCCCCCAAGTGACATGCTGATTTGCAAAATGATGCTGGAAGTTTGGGGTCTCCTTCCGGCTGACTCCAAATGCTGGCGTTGATCCAGCAAATTTTTTTTTTCCTTCTTTCCCTCCCTCCCTCCCTCCATCTTTTGTTCCTCTCCCTCCC
>NW_004443960.1:3200358-3204765 GCF_000243295.1 Trichechus manatus latirostris
TCCTCCCTCCCTCCAGTCCTTCCTTCTTCCTTCCCTCCCTCCCTCCCTTCCTCCCTCCATCCCTTCCTTCCTTCCTCCCAGCAAATATTTTTACGGGCCTTTGATGACTCTAGAGTCAAGCCTCCTTCCCTAAATAGCGTTCTTTTTAGCAGTACCTCTGACAGGAGCTGACTGGCAGGACATTTTGGGGTTACTTGAAGTACAGATATCTCATACTGCTGGTTTGAGAGACCTGTATGTTCGAAGTGGGAGCCCTGGTGGTGCAGTGGTTAAGTGCTCAGCTGCTAACTGAAAGGTTGGCGGTTCGGACTCACCAGGCTCCGGGGAGGAAGATGTGGCAGTCTCCTTCCGTAAAGACCACAACCTTGGAAACCCTATGGGGCAGTCCTGCTCTGTGCTGCAGGGTCACCATGAGTCGGAATCAACTCGACCGCAAGGGGTTTGTCTAAGGAGCCCTGGTGGTGCAGTGGTAAGTGCTAGGCTGCTAACCGAAAAGTTAGCGGTTCAAATCCACCAGCTGCTCTGCAGGAGAAAAGACCTGGCAGTCCACTTCCATAAAGATTACAGGCTTGGGAACTCTATGGGGCACCTCTGTTTTGTCTTATAGGGTCACTATGAGTCGGAATCAACTTGATGGCAATTTTTGGGGGGGTGATATGTTTGAAAAAGGACCCCTTTTGGCGCAGTGATTACAAGCTCGGCTGCTAACCCAAAGGTTAGTGGTTTGAACCTACCCGCCGCTCCCCAGGAGAAAAGCAGTATTAAAGTCTGTTTCCATAAATATTACAGCCTTGGAAACCTTGTAGGCAGTTCTACTCCGACTTATAGGGTCACTATGAGTTGGAATCAACCTGATGGCAGTGGATTATATGTTTGAAAATCAAATGAGTATATAGCAAGACTAGTATCTGGCTATGAACTTGGAAGTGTTAAAAAGCAAAGATGTCACTTGGAGGACTAAGGTGCGCCTGATCCAAGCCATGGTATTTTCAGTCCTCATATGCATGCGAAAGCCGGACAAGGAGTAAGGGAGACAATAAGAATTGATGCCTTTGAATTACGGTGCTGGCGAAGGATATTGACTATACCACGGACTGCCAGAAGAATGAACAGTTCTGTCTTGGAAGAAGTACAACCAGAAGGCTCCTTAGGAGTTTGCACGTTATCAGGAGGAAGAACCAGTCCCTGGAGAAGGACGTTTTCATGGACTGAATTGTGTCTCCAAAAGTATTTGTCAACTTGGTTAGGCCATGATTCTCAGTATTGTGTGGTGGTTCTCCATTTTGTGATTGTAATTTTATGTTAAAGAGGATTAGGGTGGGATTGTAACACCCTTACTAAGGTCACATCCCTGATCCAACTTAAAGGGAGTTTCTCTGGGGTGTGGCCTGCGCCACCTTTTATCTCTCAAGAGAGAAAAGGAAAGGGAAGCAAGCAGAGAGTGGGGGACCTCATACCACCAAGAAAGCAGAGCCAGGAGCAGAGCGCATCCTTTGGACCTGAGGTTCCTGCGCAGAGAAGCTCCTAGTCCGGGGGAACATTGATGAGAAGGCCAACAGAGAGAGAAAGCCTTCCCCTGGAGCTGACGCCCTGAATTTGGACTTTTAGCTGACTTTACTGTGAGGAAATAAATTTCTTTGTTAAAGCCATCCACCTGTGGTATTTCTTTTATAGCAGCACTAGATGACTAAGGTATCATGCTTGGTAAAGTATAGGGTCAGTGAAAAAGAAGGAGACCCTCAATGAGATGGATTGACAGAGTGGCTGCAGCAGTGGCCTCAAACAGCAACCATCGTGAAGGTGGCGCAGGACTGGGCAGTGTTTCTGTCTGTTGCGTGTAGAGTTGCTGTGAGTTGGAACCGACTTGAAGGCACCTAACAACAACATGAACGTTGAGGTGTTTGCTCAGTTCTTGTGGTGTGACAGGAAGGGGGTTCTGAACGGGGAGCCAGGACTCCGCAGGAAGTGGTTTTGGGGTTCATGGTAACAGCTGAACCAGTGCATGATGGAGCCTGAGGGGCCCGTTGTGGTGGCTGGCAGAAACATGATCGCCATCCCAGGGTGGCCGTAGCACAGAGTGACAGCAAGTGAGGATCATTCAGCCCCCCTTCAGTCCTGTCAGCACCTTAGATTTCTGGCCTCTTCCCCGGAGACCGACTCCGGCCTAGGCAGGCCCGTGTGGCTGGGAGGGGCCGAACTCTCCAATAACAGGTGGAGAGAACCACCTGTGAGGGTGGCATCTTAGAAATTTTTAAATGTCTCTTCAAACTTTAAGTAGAGTTATTACCCGTTTGCCCCAAAATAGACTCTCCAAGAGCTGACTTAAACCCCATACCCTTGAAATGGCACAGCATTTTGTGAACTGATGCCAGAAATAAACGTTCTCAACACGGGTTCAGAGTGGTAATGAGGCAGAGAGGAGGTGTCTATGGAAAGAGACACAGAACAAATGCTGGGAAAGCTTTTGTTCCCGTTGCTTCCAGAGGGGAGACCAAAGAAAGGTATTTTGTCATCTTTAACAGACCACATTGAAAAATTCTTCCAGTTCTGTTTCTCGTTATATAGTTGTTGTTGGAAATCAAATTGCGTTCTTCTCTCTTGTTGCCTGTATTTGAGGTATTGAAATTTTCGCCCATCTTGAAAATAACTATTAGAGGAAAACATTTTCATTTTAGAAAATAGTCGGTGGGTAATTGTCCCTTAGGCCGTGACAGGAACTCCTCCCTGGAAACTTAATGCAACAGTATTTCCACCTTTCTTGTAGCATTCCCCAGAGTTCTGTTGGAGACTTTGTTTTCCTAACTTGTTTCTTTTTGAGAGATGACTTTGTTCTAGCTCTGGTTGTAAACTGTTCAGAGATTGTTCTTTCTGTTCCTTATTATGTTCAGAATGTTTTGTTAGTCAGGCATTCTGTTGCTCTGCTCTTTTACCCTGAATCCCAAATCACTTTGCCTCCCTACTGTTGTTGGGTGCCGTCAAGTCTATTCCGAATCATAGTGACTCCATGGAATTGACTTGATGGCAACAGGTTTGGTTTTGGTTAGGGACCTCTGAGGTGAGGAGTAGGACATTCTTAATTTTACTTTATATTGTGCATAAATTCTTATTTTATTATGAGCTTGTATTTTACAATTTAAAAACAAAACAAGAATATATTTAAAAATAGCATTTTTTTCCTCAAGAAATGAAAATGATATGTTATTTTAAAACTTCTAAAGACTTTAAAAAAATTAAACTTTATGTGTTCACTTGAATTGTCTTTTATGGGTCACACAGGAACCCTTTAAAATACTTTGCAGGTCTGTTCTGCGTTCTTGTCCACAACCATCTCCTCTTTGCTTCATTACCACTTTGAATCCGTATTCAGAATATTTATTTCTGGCATCGGTACGCAAAATGCCAAGCTATTCCAAGGTATGGGATTTAAAATTTGACGCTTTGGAGAGTCTATTTTGGGGACAAATGGATAATAATTTGGTTTATAATTTGAAGAGACAGTGTAAAATCCCCTATTTGCTAATAATTTAAAACAGCTCAAGATTATTTTAACATACAAATATGTTCATCATTTTCACATACCACCTAAAAGTCTTTATGATTATAAAAATAACCCAAGCTCATTGTCACAAGCCTCAAATAATAAGGAAACGAGTGACGGGGAATCCAAACCTCTGCCATGATTCCAGAGGCTGACAGGAGTTTGAGTTCTTTTTTTCTTTTAAATTGTGAGAAATGTGTCGTACAAAACATTTGCCATTCCAGCCGTCTTCACGTGTACGGGTCTGTGAGACCGCATTCATCATGTTGTTCAACCATCACCCTTATCAAGTTTCAAATTCTTCCACCCCCCGTAACAGAAGCTCAGTGAAATTGCTTTTAAAAACTGATTTCAGTTATACAAGTTAACCTAACGAGCAACTGACAGTTTATGCCAAATTTGACCTACTGTTTTTTTTTTAATAAATATTTTATTGAGTTTTTGGTAAAAGTTTACACAACGAATTAGCTTCATTTACAATTTCTGTACTTATTGTTCAGTGACATTGGTTACATTTTCTGCATTCATCATATTTCCATTCTGGTTGGTCTGTTTCCATTAATCCAGCTTCTCTGCCTCCCCGCCTTCTCATCTGTGCTTTAGGGTAAATGTTGACTGCTTGGACTCGTATAGATGATTTTTTTTTTTTAACCCACTTTCATATTTAACATTTATCTGATTCTTAAGGAGCTTAAACGCAAACCCAGAGGGGTAGTGGAACAAAACCCACCAGCAAAGGCCAGCGAAATGGAAAGAGAAGAAGGGCCGCAGGCAGAGGGCTGGTTTGCAGAACTTGCCTCGAGGCTGGAGGGAGAACAGGAGGAGAATGGGCATCGTGGGGGCTGGACGGAGAACAGGAGGAGAACGGG
>NW_004443960.1:3205538-3246228 GCF_000243295.1 Trichechus manatus latirostris
ATCGTGGGGGCTGGACGGAGAACAGGAGGAGAATGGGCATCGTGGGTCGTCTGAAATCTGGTTCCCCTGTGGCTGTCTTTTTTCCTTTTAAACTGAGGAGCTGCTGTTGCCATTTCACACCCTGGCCCCTCAGCACAGCGGAGGCTTCCTGCAGCCATTTGAGCCCTCCTTGGAGGAACAGACAAGCTCCTGGTTGGGTGTGTGCCCTTAAACAGCCTCCAGTCTGGGGTAAAATCAGGATGCTGATTAAACAAATACATTTTACTACTCTCTGATTCCCACCCCTCAAAAGCACTGGGTAGTATTTTCTCTTGTTGTGGGTTTTTTGTTTTGTTTTGTTTTTTAAAACCAAACTGGCAGCCCTTCTTACTCAGTCTGATTAGGAATTATACTGTGGGCACTGTCCTATCGGCAGCGTCCTACCAAGACCCAGCTTAATTTATAAAGTGGCAGGGGCAAAGGTGCTTCCTTGCAGGCTGTCGGTAGGAGCCCTTCCAGGCCACGCCTCACTTGTCCCCGGCTTTACCCTCTGACCGTGTCTTTCAGCGTGAACATGAGAACCCGAAGTGGAGGCCCCACAGTCAGCTCGTTCTCCGCCCCCGTTCTATCTGCCAGGGACACGAGGCTCGTCTGAAGCTGTCAGGCCAGGTGACTGTGAGGGCACCTATTCAGTGTTCTTGCTCTTCTTCTACGTCACATCATCTCTGTTCTTCCTCTCAGACCTCCTCTCGCCCCAGACCTGGGCTAGTGTTTCCAAACTGAGTGGGACCCCAAAAGGCAGAGTAGCCCTTCTGACTTCCCACCCACAGTCTAGTCGTTCTTCCTTGTAGAAATTCACCAGTCCTAAATGGCTCTGGGAGGTGATGGGTGGTGCAAACAGCTAACAAGCTTAGCTACTGACAGAAAGGTTGGAGGTTGGAGTCCATGCAGAGGTGCCTCGGAAAAAAGGCCTGGCAGTTTTCTTCCAAAAACTCAGCCATTGAAAACCGTATGGAGCACAGTTCTACTCTGACACACACGGGGTCACTGTGAGTCAGAGTTGACTCGATGGCAGCTGGTACGTGTAAAATGCCCTGATGTAGATCCTTTGAACAACCAAGGGTGGCCCAGTGCCTTCAGAAGTGCTTCGTGCCGGGGCAGGGAGGTGCAGGTGGTGTGCATGCACAGTGGCCCAGAACATGTCCTCCGCATCTGCTCACAGTGGACAGGAGAGAGGAGCAAAAGGGAAAAATTAGATGTAGAACAAAATTTGCCATATCTCATCTTGAGACACAGCTAAGGAGCCAAGCATCGGAATGAGTGCAAGACGCCTTTCCTGCACTGCTCTGAGGTGTTTGTCTTTGCCTTTCTGTCCGCAGGAGTCTGGAGAGGCATCAGGCTTTCAAGTGCAAGTACCCCAAGTTCACGGGCCCCTGGCAGCAATGACTCCCATTTGCAGAGGGCCCAGTGCAGGCCTTGGGTTCAGGCCACACGCTCATCCTAGGAGGGACATTTCATTCCCATCTTGCAGCCCTCTCTGTGGAAACTTGATCTGAACCCAGGTCTGGGTGGCATCCCAGCTTGCCTTCCCCCGGCCCCGCTGCCTCCTGCTCCACGGGCCCTTAGGGCACGTTGTGAATAAATGGTCCTTGCTTATGTGTGAGAATTCCATGGAACAATTTCCATGGAAGGGTTCAGGCCTCTTTTTCTTCCTCCCCCCCAGAACTCTGGTTTGAGAGCTCCTCGCATATGCCTGGACAAAGCCTTTTTCTGGTCTTTTCTTGGGTGGGGTCCAGGGGCCACTTCAGCTCACCTGCCCTGACTCTTCCAGGGTTCTCCCCTCGGGCCTCCTCCCCAGCTCAGACTGAGTTGGAGGCTGAGGTCTGGCAGCCGCCTGGGGGTAGTAGGCAGGATCCACACTGAGCCCCAGCACCTTGAAGCCCTCCCACCCCAGAGCCTGCCTGTGCACCGGTCCTACTGGCACTGCTTCCAGGGGCCATACTGTCTGTACTTGGCCCCCAACAGAGACCCGACCCCAAGCTGACCTTCAAAGTGGAACCCCGTTGAGCCTATTTGCCCAAAGTCTCCGTTTGAGAGGAGTGGAAGGCTTCCCTCAACGTTGAAGTTGTCAGTGAAGAGGTGCCACTGCGATAGGATAAAACGGTGCCCAAGTTTAGCCCCCTCCTTGCTTGTAGGACCCTGTGCGTCTTGGGGGAGGTTTGGGGGAGGCTGCGAGGGGATTGATTCACACCTGGGGAGAGGGGATGTATCTGCTCACGGGGTCTTAATGACCCCTCTCTGCCCAGCCTGGTGGGTTGACTGCACTTCTCGTGCTTACAAATGTGCTGTTTGCCCTGGAATTCCTCAAGTGAAGGGAGTGGTTTCTGTGAGTTATCAGGTCATGGTGCAGGGAAGTTGGAGCCCTGGTGGCACAGTGGTTAAAAGCTCGGCTGCTCTTTGAATCCACCAGCCGCTCTTTGGAAACCCTGTGGGGCAGGTGTCTGTCCTGTCGGGTTGCTGTGAGTCAGAATCGACTCGACAATAATGAGTTCGGCTTTGTGTTTTTTTGGTGCAGGAAAGCTCATGCCTTGGTAGCCCAGAGTGCCATTCCCAGCGTGGGGGTGTGCCACGCCTGCACAGTCAAGTATTCCTGACTCTGCTCATCGCTGTGACCCCGGGCTGGAGCAGGGCCTGGCCTTTCAGTAGCTTCCCGATGACTGACTCAGTGGATTCTCAGTGTGGAATGTGGGGGTGATAGAATGCGTGGCCCAAAGGGACCTGGGACCTTGCCAGAACCACCTGTTGGTTTTGTTTTGTTTGTTTGGTTGGTTGGTTTTTTTAAAAAATTCAGGTATAATTAACCTACAGTCAAATGCACAGATCCGAAATGTTCAGATCTATACGTTTTGACAGCCACCCTAATGAGCTGTAGAGCACGTCCATCCCCTCAGAAAGTGGCCTTGTTTCCCTTTTCAGTCTCGCCTCCTCCTTAACCAGTTTCTGATTTCCATCACCATAGATTCCTTTATCCAGTTTCAGAATTCCATGCAAATGGGCCCTCTGGTTCTATCCATCTGTGTTTGCAGAGATGCGTGTACATTGTATGTGGCCGATACACAGGCTCCTCTGAGCACGATGAATCAAGGCTTCAGAGGGAGGCTGTTTGGAAATAGCACGGTGTGTGGGTGTGTGTTGTCATTCTGTCGATTCCTCGTTTTCCTACTCCGCTGACGTCTGGGAAGAGGCCCTGGCTGCCGTGGGGAAGGCTATCCCACCCATCTGTGCTGCTCTTTTGATCAGGGAGCGGTGGGTGACAGGGTTTGTAGCTTCCCTCTCCCCACCCCCCCACCCCCCGCCTTAGCCCATTTTGCTGACGGTGTCCTGCATCTACCATGGTTTATTCTTCATTTTTCCCCCATCCATCCTAAGGGTAAGAGCTTGGAGCTCATGACTGTTGGGTTTTTCGGGCCCTGCACTCACAGAAGTTCACATTCCAGAGGTGCCCACGATCTTTGAGCGGCCGATCAGCCACTTGCAAAGCTGGCCGCCCCCACACCAGCTCCATCTCCAGATTCACCCTTTTCACACCTTCCCTTCTTTCCTTCCATGGGCACACGGGCCACCAGATCGCCTTTCCATGCGCCCTCCTGTCCCCTCCACCGTCTGCAGTCGGCTGGGGCAGACCAGGCTCCGTAACCCACCGCATTTCTCCCTCATTTAGATGCGTTGGGTTTCTATTTTTAATCAAGGCATATAAAGAACTGGCTTTTGTAAACGTGCAAGTATTTTGAGTAGGGATACAAGAATACACAAATAGCTTTTTGTTTTGGAGCCCAGTGTTTTTCTTAAAAGTTGGACAAGGAACAAATCCTGCCCCTTTGTTCAAGAGCCTGGTTCCAAGGATCCTGGGGAAAAAAATGTATAAATCCCAGCACAGAGGAGAGGCCAGTTTATTATGGCTCTCTGCCTTTCCATGAAGCTTCTTTTAAAGCCAACTTTATTGAACTATGTATGCAATAAAACGCACCCCTTTCAACTGTACAGCTCAGTGAGTTTGGACAAACTCCACCGCCATTAAGATATAGAATAGCTCCGCCCACTCAGAAAGTCCCCTGGGGCAAGGACTAGAAGGCAGGAGGGGACGGGAAAGCTGGTGATAGGGAACCCAAGGTTGAGTAAGGACAGTGTTGACATGTAGTGGGGTTGTTAACCATTGTCATAGGGCAACATGTGTACTGTTTAATGAGAAACTATTTTGTTCTGTAAACCTTCATGTAAAGTACAGTAATAAAAAGAAGGTCCCTTGGGCCTCTCTGCAGTCAGTCCCCTGCCCCAGGCCACCACTGAGAGTCAAGGCCATGCTTCTTAGCACTTCCTCTGCCAAGTGTCTCCCACCCTTCAGGCACCCAGACCTCCCTGTGGGCCCCCACGCACCAGCTCAGTGGCTGGTTTAGGCACCCCCCTGCCCTCATCCCCCCAACCCTGGTGGGGAACCAGCTGAATGGTGCCTGTTGCTACACCTCCTGCTCAGAGCTCACAGGCGCTGGTGTGAGTGCCTTCTCGTCACGCAAGCCAAGAGCGTCTCTGCTGTTGATTCAGAAAACTTCGGGGCTCAGCTGATGGGATGTCAGGAGTTCAGAAGCATTGGTAAATCTCCTGAACCGGGTGGCCAGCCACCTGGGATTCAGGGTACGAGCAGCGGCCTTTGCTGAGAGCTCATTGTTCCCAGTAATGAAACTTCTGGAGGCCTGCTGTGCTTGCTGCAGTACATGGGTCTGCTTTTCAGAGCTCGGTGCCAGTGCCGTGCCGGATGTCAGCAGTGTTTAATTCAGTCACCTGGAAAATGCGCTTCGCATGTCTGAAACCCAGTCTCTGTGGAGATTAGAAGTTGTTTTTTTTTTTTTTGGTTTTTTTTTTTTAGATTAGAAACCTTTTCAAGTTTCCACTAAGGTAGAACAACACACTTTCACGCACCCAACATCTAGATTGAACATTTATTAACATCTTGCCATTTCTGTGCCAGCTAAATTGAATTCCAGAACATTCTGTCATTTTGCCCCTGTGTATTCAGCGTGCATCTCTGAGGAATATGGACATTTTTTATGTAACCACAATGCTGTGCTAACCCCTAACAAGATTAACAACAACTTCAGCTGTAGCTTTAAAGAGGTTTTGTTTTGTTTGTGCTTTGTGTGTTTTGCCAGAAAATGATTCTTTAAAGTGTCTGAGGTAAACAGTGTATGGATCCAGAGCCCAGGGGGCGAAGGAGATGGTCAAGTTCAGAGAGAAAAACCTCTTCCAGTGAAGACGAGCCTGAGCTAACTTGGCATCCCCGATGCTGAAATAGGAGCTGAGAACCACCTAAGTCAGGAATTGGAGCAAAGCTACTTAGAATGCCAGTGTCCCAGAAGAACTAGATGGTACCTGGCTACCACCAATGACCACCCTGACAGGGAACACAACAGAGAGAGTCCCTGATGGAGCAGGAGAAAAGTGGGGTGCAGAACTCAAATTCTAGTAAGAAGACCAGACTTAATGGTCTGACTGAGACTGGAGGAACCCCGGAAAGCATGGCACCCACACTTTATCCGTCAGCGCAGAACTAAAACAATTCCTGAGGCCAACTCTTCAGACAAAGATTGGACTGGACTGTGGGATATAAAATGATACTTGTGAAGAGTGTACTTCTTAGCTCAAGTAGGTACATGAGACTAAATGGGCAGCTCCTGTCCAGAGGTGAGATGAGAAGGCAGAGAGGGTCAGGAGCTGGTTGAATGAAAGCAGGAAATCAGGGGTGGGAAGGAGGAGTGTGCTGTCACGGTATAGAGAGAGCAATTGGGGTCACATAACAGTGTATATATAAATTTTTGTATGAGAGACTGACTTGAATTGTAAACTTTCACTTAAACTACAACAATTAAAAATTAAAAAAAAAAAAAAAAAAAGAATGTCAGTGTCTGCCCTGTAAAAGGTCAAGGTGAAGGGTGATGTCCCTGAGAGAGAGCTGGACCTTGTAGGCTGGCGGGCAGTCAGAGCCAACATTGATAGATGCTTCCTCCACGCCAAGCAGTGTTCCCAGCGCCTTTACATCCACAACCCATTCCAGCCTCAGAATAGTCCTGGGAAGGGCTGACCTTTTCCATTTTACAGAGGACGCTCAGAGAGACTTACTAATTAAGACTAAAGAAGAGGCTGAGGGCAGTGCAGTGGGGTTCAGTGGGAGAACTCTCACCTTCCATGCAGGAAACCAGGTTCGGTTCCTGGCTGATGCACCTTACGTGCAGCCATCACCCGTCTCTCAGTGGAGGCTTGCGTGTTGCTATGACGCTGAACAGGTTTCAGCAGAGCTTCCAGGCTAAGACGGACTAGGAAGAAAGGCCTGGCCGTCTACTTCTGAAAATAAGCCAATGGAAACCCTATGGAGCACAACGATCAATCCACAGACGATCCTGGGGATGGGGCAGGACCGGGCAGCATCTCATTCCATTGAGCATGAGGTTGCCACGCGTCAGGGGCCGACTCAGTGGCAGCTAAGGACAACACAGAAGAGGCCCCAGTCAGTGTCTGAATCTCTCCCTTTGTCGGGTGGTGGTTGCCCTGAAACCTTGAGAAAAGGGAAGAGGTGAGGTACACCAACAACCCGTCACTCAGAGGGGTGAATGTGGTGGCGAGCCCGGTGGGCTTCACCTGCTCTTGGGGGTGGAGCCCTTGAGCCCTCACAGTCAAGTTCCTTGGAGTAACAGTAATAGCCCTTCACCTAGGATAATTGGTCCCGTCTGGTGAGTGCCGGGCTGCATTTTGGACGGAGATAACTCAAAACTAACGACGTGACGTGCCCGTCAGACCTCTGGGCATCTCCGGGGCAATCATGGTGCCCACTGGCAGAATCGTAGTTCCTAAGTAAGTTTAGGTGAGTTAACAACAGTCTTCTCAGGAGACTACCCGCCACCCCCAAACTTTTTATTATGAAAACTTTCAAACATATAGAAAAACTAAGCATATAGGACAAGTCCCCGTATTAGACCTACCAGCCACCTCGATTCAACAGTTAATAGCATTTTGTCCTGTTTGCTTCATATGGGGGTAGTGAGTGTTTTGTTTGTCCTCTGAACCATTTAGTTAGTTGTAGACATCATGATGCTTCATTCCAAAATATCTCAGCCTGCCTCTCCTAAGAACGGTGTCCTCCTCCCTTGTCACTCTACCCTTTCACATCTAAGAACGTCAGAGATCGTTTCATAATCTCATCTACTATCCAGCCCGTACTTAAATTTCCCCAAAATGTCTTGACGTTTTACTTTTCCTAGTAGGGGTTCAAGGAGCCCTGGTAGCACAACAGTTAAGACTCGCCTGCTAACCGAAAGGTCAGCGGTTTGAACCCACCCAGCAGCTCCAGGGAGAAAGACCTGGCGATCTGCTCCCATAAAGATTACAGCCTAGGAAGCCCTATGGGGCAGTTTTACTCTGTCACATGGAGTCGCTATGGGTCGGAATTGACTTGACAGCACCCAGTAACAACAGTAGGGACTCATGCATTCCCATTTGGTCGTAGGTCTCCTTTAACCTAGTACAGTTCCTTGCCCTTTTTTTAAATGACATTGAGATTTTGAAGAGACCAGGCCAGTTGTCTTGTAGAATGTCACACATTCCTTGTCTGTTGTATGTTACGGGGTCCTTTATCTCTTTCCTGTCTGCCAGGTATTTTCTGCAAACGTGAAGTTAGGACTGAAGGCTCTGTTGGGTTCGAGGCCCACATTTCAGGCAGGGACCCTGCACAGTGGGACGCTCGCAGCGGGAGGGCCACGGGGTCGGAGGTGGAGCTCTATCACTCAGATCTGAGGGAGAGAGAAGGGTTGTCCGTTGGGACTAGTAAGGCCTCTGGGGGCTTCCTTGCCTCCCTGCCTGGCCCCCGATCCCCAACAACTCTCCCCCGTGTGTTTAACTGCCTTCGGTGATTCCCGCTGGACTCTGTTCTTTCTGTCCGTGACTCCATAGGGTGATTTTCTAATTCTGTCATTATTTCTGCTGTTGTTAGCTGCTGTTCTTCTGTAATAGAGAACTCCTCCTCCCCCCGTGGGGTCGAGCTGCACAGAGCCTCCTGGAAAGACAGTGGGTGGGTGTGCAGTTCTTCTCTTTTTTCCGTAATTTATTTTTGTTGTTGTTGAGAATATACACAGCAGAACATACACCAATTCAACAGTTTCTGCATGTACAATTCAGCGACACTGATTACACTGTTGGAGTTGTACAACCATTCTCGCCCTCCTTTTCGGAATTGTTCCTCCTCCGTTAGCATGAACTCACTGCCCCCAACGCTTCCTGTCTAGTCAACTCTTCCTTCTAATGACCAGTTTCCAACATGAAGGAAAAAAGCTTTTATTTTCTCCTTTGTCACAGCCCAACATTGGGCTCTTTTTCCTCCTTTCCCTCCCTCCCTTCCTTCTGTCCTTCTTCCCTTCCTTCCTTCTCTCCCTCTGTCCCCTCTGTCCCTCCCTTCCTTCCTTCCCCCCTTTCTCCTCCTTCTAATAAACGGGGGAGACTGCTCCATTAGCAGCCTGGGTTGAACACATTTTCCTGATTTAAAGGAGCCTTTGGCAACTTGTGACCCCCGATTGGAACTTTGTGTGTCTCTGAAAGAACTTTTTTCTGTCCACGTGTCTGCATCTGCTGGACTGGGGAGGAGTCGGGTGTGACTGAGTCCTTATGGTGAAGCAAGCGCAGCTTCCCTGGACACCCAGGAGTCCACTCCCTTGGCCCCTCAGGCTGGGGGCCCACTGCTGTGCTCCTTGCAGTGGAGAAAGAGCTGCTGTGCGCCACGTGGACCAGCCAGGGAGCAGCAGGGCTGTTGTGGGAGGCTTGGAGGGCAGCTCCGATGGAGGAGGACCTGAGAGGAGGAGAAAGAAACAGCCCAGAGACGGGGAGCGTCCCGTGAGCAGTGAGGGGAGCCTGCGTCCTCCTGCCCCTTCCCCTGCCCGAGCCTCAGTTTCCTCATCTGCAGAGTAGGGGCGCCCATGACACCTGGCACATGGGACGACTGTGAGGGATAGGTGCCTCAGTGCTCACTGAAAAGACCCCATGTACATGGCAGGCTGTGTATCTGGCTTACCTCCCGACGGTAATCTAGGAGAAGGAAGGCATGGCGGGTGCAGGTGGGCCACCCCTGACGCTGTCCCCTCTCCCCGCAGGTGTGAATGACAGAGGTGGTGCCGTCCAGCGCCCTCAGCGAGGTCAGCCTGCGCCTCCTGTGCCACGATGACATAGACACCGTGAAGCACCTCTGTGGCGACTGGTTCCCCATTGAGTAAGTGAGGCCTGCCGTCGTGGGGTGGGGGAGAACCTGCGGAGGCGAAGCTGGAAGAGTCTCTGATCCCAGGGCCATGTTGTCAGACCGCGAAGGCGAGGGTGGCCCCAAGTCCCTTCACTTGTCAGTGGGCCTAGGCCCTGCCCCCCGGCCGCTATTGGGCTTTCTCCACCACGCTGTGTTCCTTTCACGAAGAGCCCCTGAAAGGCTTTGCTAGGAAACTTTAGTTACCAAAGTGTTCAATGCAGTGCTGTTTACAATTAGGAAAATTCAGAAGCAGCCTAAGTATCTTAACAGTAAGGCTACACACATTAGGGTGTAGGTGTGCAAGGCAGTACTATCTCGTCGGGAAAACGCCCATGGAAGAGGGATCTTTGTTGACAAGAAGCATTTCTTATGAGATACTGAATTTTAAAATGCAGACTGTGGAACAATACGTACAATGATCCTGTTGTCATTTAAAATCACGCCCGTCCACATAAACCAGAGATTCCATCAGCCTGAGACCAGAAGAACCAGATAGTCCCAGCTATCACCAGTGACCTCCCTGAGACGCAACACAACAGACAGTCACTGACGGAGCAGGAGGAAAGTGGGGTGCAAAACTCAAATTCTAGTAAAATTACTAGACTTAATGATCTGATTGAGACTGGAGGGACCCCAGAAGACATGGCCCCCGGACACTCTGTTAGCCCAGAACTGAAACCATTCCCAAGGCCAACTCTTCAGACAAAGATTAGACTGGACTATAAGGCACAAAATGATACCGGTGCAGAGAGTGCTTCTTAGCTCAGGTAGATACATGAGACTAAATGGGCAGCTCCTGTCCGGAGGCGAGATGAGAAGGCAGAGAGGGTCAGGAGCTGGATGAATGGACATGGGAAATCCGGGGTGGAAACGAGGAGTGTGCTGTCACAGTATAGGGAGAGCAGCTAGGGTTACATAACAATGTGTATGTAAATTTTTGTGTGAGAGACTAACAAACTGTAAACTTCAACTTAAAGCACAATTAAAAAAAAAAAAATTAGGACAAACTCAAAATTTTATTACAAAATATGGAGTGGGATAAATGCACAGAAAAATTTGGAGTGACACAGACTGGGTTCAGATCCCAACTCCAACACATTAGTTAGTTATCTAAAAAAAAAGAAAAAAGTCACGCCCATAGATAAAAGTTTACGAGGCTATGTACCATGTTAGGAAATCCTGGTGGCACAGTGGTTAAGAGCTGCAGCTGCTAACCAAAAGGTTGGCAGTTCGAATCCACCAGGCGCTCCTTGGAAACCGTATGGGGCCGTTCTCCTCTGTCCTACAGGGTCGCTGTGAGTTGGAGTCGACTCGACTCGACGGCAGCGGGGTTTTTTTCATACCCTGTAACAGTGTTTTCAGTAGTTGGGGGTGGGGAGGGTATTAGTGTGAGTAATTTCTGTTTTTAATTGTATTTCTTATCTGTAAAATACACATACAGCTTTAGTAGTGAGAAAAATAGAAGCAAACTTTATAAATAAGATCCTGCCGATCCATGAGTCTTAATCTTGGATTTGTTGTTTAAGCCGCTGCTGGCAGGAACGTGGGAACAGGGCGGCTCTTGTACGTCGCTGATGGAAGTGTGAGTTATTACAGCCTTTTGAGAATGTTAAAATGAAAAAATAAATGAATTCTTCAGCCCAGCAATTTCATTCCTGGAAATTAATCCAGAGGGGAAAAAAGCACCAGTAAGTACATAAGTAAAACCCTGCTGAGACTGGGGACTGAGCGCTTCCAAACTGGGCGAGGGTCTCGGTGCAGCCAGCCCACCCCACCATCCTTGCTGCTCCAAGGGCCTGAGACCTCTGCTTCCAAAGAAGATGGAGGAGTGAGCTGTGATGTCACCCGCCCCGTCCGGGCTGCAGACCCACATGGCTGCACCCTCTCTCCAAGGCCCTTGACTAGTTCCTGGGGACAGAAGATGGGAACCATGGAGAGGACCAGGGCAGCTTGGACAATGCTCAGGCCCTGGAGGAGAACCTTCCAGAGGGTGATCAGTGGCCTCTGCAGAGCAGAGCAGAGAACCTCTGTGCTGTGTGGCTGCAAGGGTGATACCTTCCTGCAGAAAGGCACGCAGGACAAACCTGTCAGGTCTGTTCCAGTTTTAAGACAAAACATAGTCATAAAATCCCGAGCTCCTCCGCCCTTCTGACGGTGCGGCTCTCTCTCTGGCTGTCGCTGAATCCTGCCTTTTAACGACTGTGTCCTCAGGATTTGCACTAAATGTTCTCTTCCTGGCATCCCTCTGAGAATCTTGGCCCAGGTCTAGGTGAGTAGCCCCTGCAGCACTGGCCATGCATTTCCCTCAAGGGTTTTTCCTCATGCCTGTCTAGAAGCTTCCATCAACTCCGATGCCACTCAGCTCTGAACCTGGTGCTCCCCAGACTGCCTCCCCCGTCTTCAGTGTGAAAAACACACCTCACACACAAAGTGCATACTGTATGATTCTACTTACGTGGAGCTGAGAAATAAGCAGAACTATTCTATGGATCAGAAGTCAGGAGAGTGATTATCTTGGGGGGAGGCAATGAGTGGAGGGGGACAATAGGGGTTCCTGGGGTCCTAGTAAAGTTTTGTTTCTTAATGTGGGTTCTGGTCATACTGGCGTGCTTCCTTTTGATAATTAGTTAAGATGGTATTCATGATTTATGTACTTTTTGCAGGTATATTATACTTTAAAAAAAATACAACGAATGACTTTGAAAAGGTTTGGGCATTTTTTCAATAAATATAAATGTTTCACAGGATTCGTGTAGAAGGTCTTCCAGGGTCCGTGACTGGCCATGGACCCCAAAACCCTAATTCATCCAGCCAAGAGACAAGCTGCCTCACTGCCCCAGCGGACCCTCTGGGCACTGCCCTCACAGGGACAACGTCACTGGAGGCGTTTTTCCTCTTGTATCTTGTGTCTTGTAAAATCATCTTTCCCATCAGAAATCCCCAGTCCTGTCTCGGCAGAGAGTCACTGGGTGGTGTAAATGGTTAAGTGCTCGGCTGCTAACCGAAAGAGTCAGCACTTCGAACCCACCAATCCCTCTGCAGGAGAAAGACCTAGCGATCTGCTCACGTGGATTACAGCCTAGGAAATCCAAGGGGGCAGTTCTGCTCTGTCATTTAGAGTCACTGTGAGTTGGAATCAACTCGACAGCACACAATAACAACAATATCTGGACAGGGAGTCCCTGGGTGACGCAAATGGTTAAGTGCTCAGCTGCTAACCCAAAGGTTGGAAGTTCAAGTCCACTCAGAAGCACCTCAGATGAAAGGCCTGGCAATCTACTTCCAAAAGATTAGCCACTGAAAACTCTTAACGAGCGCAGTTCTACTCTGGCGTGCGTAGGATTGCGTGAATTGCAGTCGACTCCGTGGTAGCTGGTTTGGTTTTGGTTTTGATTTTGTGGGGACAGAGTTTAGATATGACAGCTTCGAGAAGACAGCCATGCCAGCTAGGTAGAGACTGAGTGATGGGCAGACTCCTTACCCACCTCGGCACAGTGGACGGAAGCAGCCTAGAGCTCCCCTTGCTTCTAATGGCCAAAGCACCGACCTTAGTTGGACTTGACCTTGGGCGGGGTTCACGTGAGTGTGTTCTTCTCAGGTACCCAGACTCATGGTATCGTGATATCACATCCAACAAGAAGTTCTTTTCCCTTGCTGCAACTTACAGAGGCGCCATCGTGGGAATGATAGTAGCTGAGATAAAAAGTAGGACCAAGATACATAAAGAGGTAAGTCTGTACTAGACCCGTTGTGCTGGGGGACCCCTGAATCTCTTGCCCTGAGATCATCCCTAACATAGAACCAGAACTATCCCATGAAGTCATCTTTAAACTAAACCACAGTTTAGCTCAACCAGTAAAGAATGTTCCCCTTGAGCAATGCGCTCTTCTAAAGGATTGTCTAAATGAGATCAAACTGACGACGCTAACTCTAAACCACAGAGGAGACGTTCAGGGGACAGAGAGTCTAAGTTAATGATAGTGAGACAGTGTGGGCAGAGATGGCGAGAATGGGGACACAATGCAAAGAAGGTAATCAGTGTCACTGAACTGTACATGTAGAAAACCTTGAATGGGCATCTGTGTGGTGCTGACTTGGAGGTCACTGTCACAGGACAGGCCAAGGGAGGCCAGTAGGAGACTCACGCCCCCGCTTTTCGGCCCTTTGTCCTAGGAGCCTCCAGAATTCAAGCTGGAGTATGAGACTCACCCCCAGTTGGTTTCCTTCAGGGTGACCTTGTCCATCCTAGCTTCCTCCTGAGCTGCTTTCTTGCCGTTTTTTCAGTGCTAAGATACAGCCCCCCAAAAAGAAAAGAAACGTTGACATTTTCCAGAAGTATCCATATGCTTTTGATCTCTCCTCTTGTGTGGAATAAACAAGGATCCCATCTGCCCTCTAGCTGCTCTCCTCTCCCTCCCTGTGACTCGCTGCTCCCCGAAGCCCCTCCTGGTAGCTCTTCCTGAGTACCCCCAGATGGCTGTGCCGGTAGCTCTCCATGCTCCTTTGGGCAGAGACGGGACCATTTTGCTTCTACTCCCTGGACTCTCAGGGGAGGGGGCCCTCACACCCCAGGCACCCGCTCACTCGGGCCTCACGGAAAGGCTGAATGGATTCTATGCCAGGCAGAGCAGGGCCTGTTAAAAGATGTCAGCGGGGAGCGAGGCACTCGCCTCGTCTTCCTGACCCTTCCCAGGAGCTTTCAGTAACAAAAGTGATAAAGACACCCTGGTCCCAGAGACCCATGGGCAAGGCTGGCCTCTGTCCAGGCCGATGGTGGCAGGAAGTATTGGGCCATGAGAGCGGCACAGGGCCGGGGTGGCACATAGGATGGGGATTGGAAAGGCAGAGCCTCCAGATGTCCTTGTTATGGTGGGGGGCACCATATGCACTACAGACCCTTCTAGTTCCCTGAGGCGGAAGAACATAAGGGACTCATAGTGGTCAGATTCACAGCTCTCCCAGCCCAGAACTCTGTCTCTGGAACCAAGAGATGTGGGTGGCGTGGGCAGGCAGAGGGTGGTGGGCGGGCTCCCCAAACTTCGCTACTTCCCTCTGAGACCACCTGGAGGTGGCAGGTGATTCCTGAATGAAACCCTTTAAAGCTTTCTGTTTGTCCGTCTGTCTTGCCCCTTTGAGCATTAGCTCACACAAACCGGGTACCTGCTCAGTCTAATTGTTGTCTTTGTAGTTGCCATGCTGTACCCTATTCTGGCATCAAAGTGCCCTTCCTGTCCCCATCTGTTCTGCCACCGTCCCCCAGAGCAGCTACTTTTCTGTGTGTATTTGGAGTTTAGCAGTTGTCTACCCAAACAGCCAAAATGCTCTCATTTCCATGGGGAGGTGGGGGTGACTCTCTGCTCTCCTCTTTGTTCTGTCCCCTCCCCTTCCCTACTGTCCCTCCAGGCCAGGGGAGGTTCATCCTGCTCCTTGTAGAATAGACCCAGCAAGACGCCATGGATCGCTGGTGTTGACCTGACTTCATTCTTCAACTTTTTCTTTAGGATGGAGATATTTTAGCCTCCAACTTCTCTGTTGACACCCAAGTGGCGTACATCCTAAGTCTGGGAGTAGTGAAAGAATTCCGGAAGCACGGCATAGGTAAGAGGCAGCCGAGATTGGAGTATCTGACCACCCTGTCCAGTCGTCCTCGTCCTGATGATTCAAGCTCATCTAGATCTCTCTGGTCTGTTCCTTCATTTTTGTCCTGCCATCTTGGGTCAGACCTTCACCATCCCCCACTGCCCCCAGCAAGTCTCCCGACCCCTGTTGGCCTGCAGCCCACCGTCTTTCCATGAGCCGCCATGTCTTTCTGCGGTAGCCTGGTTCCCAGATCTGACATGATGAGATCAGTAACAGCCCAGCCCTCCCCACTTCTGCTGCCCCACACGTAGCTCGCGTCAGCTCACAAGGGTATCTTTGACTAACAGTCGAAACCAGAGTTTAAAAAGCAGTACTAGCCAGCCCGCTAGACTGCTTGATGGGTAACCAGCACTGTAGTGCAGGCACGTCATAAATTCCTGTTCCGTTTGGGCCACGCAGTCAGTGAGCCGTGGAGTCTAAAGTCTCACCCCAGGCCTGGCCCGACCATGTTTCCTGGGTTCAGGTTCACCCTTTTTATTGTCTGAAATGTCATTTGAGTCTCCATGGGGCGTCTAGCCCATGGGAGGGGTTTTAGGGACTTTGACGGTGGGTGGTTCTAGAAGGTCAGCTTTGGCTACAACAGGCAGGGAGGTCCCCGGGGGATTTCTGCAAAGGGCACTTCTTTCTCTGCATCCTCCTCTTTCCTCTTTCGCACTGTTCTGCTGAGCGTCACCTTCAGCTCTTCTCTCCCAGGTTCCCTTTTACTTGAAAGTTTGAAGGATCACATATCAACCACCGCCCAGGACCACTGCAAAGCCATCTACCTGCACGTCCTCACCACCAACAACACGGCAATAAACTTCTACGAGAACAGAGACTTTAAGCAGCACCACTATCTCCCCTATTACTACTCCATCCGGGGGGTCCTCAAAGACGGCTTCACCTATGTCCTCTACATCAATGGCGGCCACCCTCCGTGGACAATCTTATATCCTTTACCTCGGGGGCGGAGGGCTGTGGCCCCCCCGACGTGGGGGTGGGGCTCTCAGTGATGGAGCCGGCAGGCCCGTTGGCGCTCTGGTCTCCTTCAGGTGACTTTCAGGTGGCCACGCTTGCAAGGTGTGGTATGTTGGCCGTGTCTCCCAAACCAGGCCGTGTTTCAGGTAAACATGTGGCAAATGATCTGATTACAAGTATTGGAAAAGTGAGTGGTTTCTGGCACTCAGGGCCCCCCACCCGATTTCAGCTGGGTGTGAGGGGCGGAGTTCAGCCCTAAATCCAGCCAGCCAGCCATTCACTCAACAACTATTTATTGAGAGTCATCCATGCCAGGTGCTGGGGAGACCAGTGCGAACAAAACAGGTGAAACTCCCCGCCCCCATGAAGCGTGTATGTGAGTAGGGAGGAAACAGACAAGTAGAATGAAAAAAGCCTTTTCACTTTTTTGAACATTTGGGTTCAAGCAGGGGTCTCTTTCTTTTGGGGTTGCATGACCCAAAGATGTGAGCCTTGTCCTGTGGCCTCCTCTTGAACTCTCTGGCCCTTGGCAGGGAGGAGGGAGGTCAGGAGACTCCCCCCTCCCCTTTTTTTTTTCCAGTTGTAAAAATATAACACAACATTTGCCAGCCCAGCGTTTTTCAGGGATACGACTTAGTGAACATTAATCATGTTGTGCAGCCATTACCCTTGATGCCAGATTTCCCATTGGAGACTTCTTAGTCATCATAAAGTATGACCCAAAAAGCACTGTGTGCGTGTATGTGTGAGAGAGCGAGAACTGTGTGTGAATGTATGTGAGAGAATTGTGTATGAATGTGTGTGTGAGAGAATTGTGTGTGAATTTGTGTATGAATGTGTGTGTGAGAGACAGAACTCTGTCTGTCATCAAAGGAATGAGTCTAGGCTTTATTCATTTCATAGGGAAGTAAACAGGAAAGAGACGGGTGGCCCCAAACCCTGCAGGCCTCCTAACTCATATGAAGATGGGCCCCTGGGGGTGTCCGGGAGATGAGCACAGCTGGCCCCCATCCTTGTCACAGGCACAGGTGCCTCTGTATGTCATGCTGTCCTGAGGTTGGAGGTTGTTGGGGGAGAACGAGGAAACTTGCCCTTTTACCAGACCCGTCCCCAGCACCCGCTGTGAGTCGGCCTTAGGTGGGGGTCAGGTGCCTGTGGCCTTACTGCCCTTTATCATTCGTCCACAGCAGACCCCCCCAAGCCCAGTGAGCCCCCAGCGCTCGCTGCAGAGGCTTAGCCAGCGCTTGGCCCTGCGGGAGCCCCTTGTGCTGCCATCCTGGGCGTCATGTCTGCCCCACGGGGGCAGGCGAGGGCTGATCAGAGTCTTCCTTAACGGAGCCCACGGACTACATCCAGCACTTGGGCTCTGCACTAGCCAGCCTGAGCCCCTGCTCCATCCCACAGAGGCTCTACCGCCAGGCCCACAGCCTGCTCTGCAGCTTCCTGCCCTGGTCCAGCATCTCTGCCAAGGGTGGCATCGAGTATAGCCGGACCATGTGAGGTCAGCCGGGCTGTCTCCGCTGGCCCCCGCCCCTCAGTACCTGCTGAGCCTGCCTTCCTGTCCCTCTGACCCCTGAGGTCCTCTGGGAAGGAGCCGGCGGCCACCTGCCGGACCCGTTGGCCTGCCCCATCTGCAGGCCCGGTGCTACGCGGGCTCGGGAGTGGCGCCGGGCATGGCCAGAGCACGTGGCCTCTGACAGGTACGCCAGAGCAGGTGGCGGGGAAGAGAGCAGACCTGATAGAGAGGATAACCAACAAAAACACCAGTTTCCACTGAGTCCATTCTGACTCATGACAACCCACGTGTGTATGAGGAGAACTGCACTCATAGGGTTTTCAGTAGCTGATTTTAGGATGTCAGCATATTTCCCTGGGGGACGGAGTTCAACCCCTAACAGGAATCGTAGGGGTTCCAGAGCATACCCCCTTGTTCATATAGACACAGCCCGGAGAGGCTCAGTGGTGTGGACCATGGCCAGTTGAGCTGGGACCCTGAGTTTGGGAGCAAGGCCTTGATATAGGCTGGTATCGAGGGGAACCTGGTGGTCACTGGGGAAGATCTTGAGCTTCAGGAGCACCCTTGGCTCCTCCCAGGCTGGGTCGCTGCGAGGCCCAGCTGCGGGCCCCGTGCTGGACACGGCGCGGCCCTCATCCTTCCCGTGTTCTCTCCCACAGGCTCCTCCCGCTGCCGAAACCTCTGCCCTGCCTTCCACGCACACTCGCGTCCCTCGTGGCACCCCCACGGGCCGGCTGGGACGCGGCTGCCTTCACTGTGGTCTGTCTCTCCCGCCGCCCGCCTGGGGAGCAGGAGGGCAGGAAGGGGCCTCACTCTTTGTGCCCCTTGCCCGACCTCTTCCACTTTCCCGCCGGTCCTTGTCAGCTCCCCCCACCAAAGCCAGAATGAACCTGCTGCTGGGAGGAAGGAACAGAAGTGTTATGGACGGACGTGACCCTGGAGATGGGAACAACAGCTCAGAACAATGGGGGACGGAGTGAAGGGGTGCCCGACCCTCATCCAGAGCCAGCCTGCGGGAACTGGGGGCAAGGGCAGCCCTGCTCCCCACAAGGGGCTGGCCCATGGAGGGCGGAGCACCAAGCTCAGGGCCAGGCTCCCTGGCATAAGGGGCCAGAGTTGCAGGTTGCTGCCCTGCTCCTCCGTGGGACGTGGATTCCTCTGGCTGCCCTTGCTGCTTCACGCTGTCCCAGAGAGATGGGGGCTGCTCATTGGATCCTGGAGGCTCTTTGCTGAATGCTGGGGAGAGCTGGGCTGAGGACATGCCTTGCAGGTCTCCGAGGTCTCGCCAGACATGTGACAGCGGCCGGCAAGTGAGGCCTGGCCTGGAGGTGGGGTCAGCGGTCACATGCTGTGGTTCCTTGGGGGTCCCAAGGCAGTGGTGGGCCAGCTGGTCCCGTGCCCACGGCGAGCTCGTGGCATGCAGCCTGCATCCTTCATGTGCTTCTGCATCTTCTCCCCACCGTGTGCCCCCAGAGCCCTGGGCTGCCTCCCCTGCTTCCAAAGCAGCCAGGTGGGGGCAGGGTCCCTTCACAAGCCGCCATCATGGGGGCCCTCGGGAGAAGAAGGGACAACTGAACAGATGTGGCCTCGTGACTTGAACCCCTTGCTCCTTCAGAATGCCCTGGCCCAGGGCTCAGGGTGCTGGAGCCACCCTCGGCCTCATGCCACCCTCCCCCCACCTGTGCCACCTGCCCCGCACCCACACGGCCGCTGCCACACTGATGCTCCTCTGCTGATGTCGGCTGGGCACTGAGACCCAGCTCCGTGTTCTCTCTGATCTGAATCAACGGTGATCCTGTGATTTTTATGTCTGCCCTGTGGGGTGAGGGACGAGGGGAGGTTCTGCCTTGGACGTTCATCCCCGAGCCCGGACGCCCTGCCCTCCCCCCACCCCCCAATCACTGCAGTGTCATTCCGTGTTGAACGGAGTGTAGTCTTTTGTCTTATCCCAACAAATAAACAGACTTTAATCGGTCACATCCTATCTTTCCAGTGCCCGGCTCGCTGCGCTTTGGGCCCTGTCGCTGCTGACCCAGTCCCCATTGCCAGGCCCTGGAGCTGCCTGTCCAGCGTGGAGTCCCCAGGACCACCTCCAGCCAAGCAGGCCGGTGGCTCTGAGCTTTACCCACATCTTGTTATTGTGTGCCGTCAAGTTGATGCCAACTCACAGCGACCCTATAGGTTACAGTAGAACTGACACAGGGTTTCCAAGGCTGTAATCTTAACAGAAGCAGATGGCCAGGTCTTTCTTCTGTGGAGCAGCTGGTAGGTTCAAACTGCCAACCTTTCAGTGAGCAGCCTTGCGCTATAACCATTGTGCACCAGGGCTCCAGCATCCTAGCTCTGAGGTGAAAAGGATAACTGGGATGTTGTTCTTAAACAACCAGAGACCCCGAAGCTGCCTGTTTTCCCGCCAGGTCCCTGGCCTACCTTTGGCCTCTAGCTGGTCCCAGCCCACCCTGCCTTTGGGGGTGCTGTCCTGGTCTAGAGAAGGTCCCACAGGTGACTCGGCGGCATACCCTGGAGCCTGAGGAGGGGACACCGGGCCAGGACACCCCACACTGGGAGCCCGAGGGGAGTGCCAGCATGTCCAGCCCCTGGCTGGGCCCAGCACAGGGTCAGGTGCTTCCACCAGCCTCTCTGAAACATCTGGCCACCCTGCGGACAGGATTGGTTCTCCCATTAGACGAGGAGAAGGGGTTCGGGCAGTTACCCGAGAGCCCCCGGCTCGTCAGTGGTGGGCCCGGGAGTGTGTGTCCCCACTCTGTTCTCGAGCTTCCGACCTCAGCCAGCTGTCCCCCAGGGGCTGGGCACCCTCCCCAGTCTCTCCCCCAGCAGAGTGTCTTATGCCCCTGCACATCTCCACCTGGGTGAGTCACCACACAGAGCTAGAGGCTCTGACGGGGTCCGGGGAGGTCAGGGAGTTGGCTGGGACCTGCCGAGAGGTGCCTGGAGCCAGTGGGTCTGCTGAAGCCTCAGACCCCTGTCTGGGAGGCCACAGGGCGAGTGACGCCAGTTAACCCCTGCTGGAGCCTGTGGCCCCACAGGAGCGTCCCCGTGCTGCTGAGTCACTTGGCTGGTTATCAGGCCGGGGGCGACTCTTGGGGCCCTGGGTCAATTATGTGACCAAATGTCAGCTTGCTGGGTGGGACTCGGGCTGAACCAGGCCCCGAGGGCAGCCGTGGCCCTGGCTGGTGTGGCGGAGACCAAGCCAGTGCATCCCAGCCCTGTGCTTGGGGGAGGATGAGGGTGGCAGGTGCTGGCAGGTGGGTCCAGGGCCATGAGGCTCCCACAGCCACCCCTGCAAGATTGAGGACAGCCCAGCCCTGAAGGGAGCCAGCTTTCCACTCCGCCCACACTGGGACCTGTGCTGGGATGGGGCGCGTTGTCTGCAAGACCCCCCAGATGCCTACGGGTCTCCCGGTGGGGCGGGGGCTGGAACTGTGTAACAGTCCACGCCAGGGGTCTTTGTACTCCGGCACCGGCTCCCCGAGGGCTGAGACACCCTATTGCCCAGTGCAAGCCCACTGGAGGTTCCGGGACTCAGAGGGCAGAGGGGGTGCTCCGGGGTGGTGGATGGGCCTTGGCAGAGTGTCTGCCTCGTCCGGACCGAGCGGGGCTCCTCCTCCACGTCAGTTCCCTGCCCCCAGCATGCCATGCCTGTGGCTTTTCTGCTTCTCAGCCTGTTTGGAGGCCTGTCAGGAAACCCGTGAGGGACTGAGGACGACTGTTGAGAGGCCAGTTCAGAGCCAGTTTTCTTTGGGGCCACATGTCTGTCTCCCAGGGGGAAGGCCCTGGGCAGTGGTTATGTGTAGATGTGTGACAGACCACCCCAAACCTCGCTTAGACCATAACCAACAACCGTTTTATCTTCTCACAACTCTGCAATTGGAGTAGGGGTCCGTGGGGACTGGAGGACCAATTCCAGGATGGCCTAAGGTGGGTGCTGACCGTGGCTGTGGCCTCCCTGGGGCAGGGTTGCTTTCCCACATTCTGGTGGTCTCGGGACAGTCTGCCTCTTTATGTCACCGCTGACTCCCCCCAGGGCACACATTGGAAGATTCTGGTCTTCTCAAGGCCCAGAACTGGCGCCGGGTCACTTCCACCACATTCTGTTGATAAAAGCAAGACCCAGAGCCGGTCCCGATGCAAAGAGAGGGGACTACCTACGGGCCAGAATGCAGGCACACCTGGCTCATCCCAGGCCACGAAAGTGGCCGCCAACCACAGGCTGGGAGTCCCAAGATGTGGACCCTGGGACAGTCCATGGTCCTCTCTGAGCCTCGATCTTCATCCAAGAGTGAGGGGATTGGGCCCCTACAGTCTCCAAGGACTGGTCAGCTCAAACCCACACTGATGTCTTCTGCATGGCCTGGCTTCTGGTGGGGTGTCACTTCTGTCTGTGCCCTCAGGCAGCAGTCCCCACCCCCTAGTCCTCAGTTAGTGGCTGGAGCACGTGTCCCCTTTGTGTCCCCTGGGCAGCCTCCCTCACATGTCTTGAGTAGTGGTCCTTCAGGTCCAGCTGGGTGTGTGTCGTGGGAGGAAAAGAAGAGGCCCACCCTTTCTGTCATCCCATGTGACTCATCTGGTAGACTAACTGGCAGCCCCGTCAGCCACACACACACTTGCCCAGGTGCAGCTGTTGGTAGAGTGTGCAACACCTACTCCCTCATCACTCCTGGGGGCTGCTCTTCAGCTGCTACAAGCTCAGCTCCCGCTGCCCAGGGCTGCACCCAAGGACTGAAGTTCCCCGGATCAGCTGTCCCACTGTGAAAGGTCCAAGGGTGAACCAGGGTACAGGGGAAGGGAGGAGCCTAAGGGAGTGTCCCCTGCTGCTGGAACCCAGCTGTCCTGTGTCCAGAGGTGTCCTCAACACCATCGAGTGTGGTCTTGGCCCTAACCTGACCCAGGCTACTTGGGCAGAAGGTCAGCCAGACAGTCAAGGGCCACTGTTGCCAGCCCGGGTCTCCCATCCTATTCTGGCTCTAGGGGGGCCCCTCAGGCTGAGGCCCCCTCAGGCTGAGGCCCAGTGTATGGGGCATCGGTCTCACCCTGGGCGATTTCTCCCCAGGGGACACCGGGCAATGTCTGGAGACATCTTTGGTTGTCATGACTCAGGAAAGGGTGCTACTGGCATCTGATGGGTGGAGGCCAGGGATGCTGCTCAGCATCCTACAGTGCACAGGAAGGCCCGCACAGCAGAGAATGACCTGACCCTAATGCCAACAGCGCCGAGGCTGAGACACTCCGGAACACTGGGAGCCCAGGCCCTCGTGCCTGGAGTCAGCCCCCTGGGGAGCGGAAGGGCTGTGCAGGTCCTGCCTGGGGACAGGAGTGTGGGTCCCCACAAAGCAGCGACCTCACCCAAGCCCACAGTGAGGGGCAGTGTGGGGGCCAGGGCAGCACGTCTGCCCGGGTTTGGAAACTGCTTTCCTCCCTAAACCTGGCCCCGTCCTTTGTCCTCTTGGCCCCTCTGCCAGGACCACCATGCCCTTGAGCTTGGGGCTGCTGAGACCCTGCCCATCCCTTAGAGCCAAGCTTGGAAGTGCCTCCTCCAGGAAGTCTTCCCAGAGTCCCTCCTCTTCAAAGCTCCACCAGCATCCAGGTACCCTCTGCCCTGGATCCGACTGCCAGCTTTGTCCCTGTGCCCACAGCCAAGGGCAGGGAACACCGTGGACCCTTACCCAGATAGGACACTGAACCTGGCTCTCGAAGCAGAGGCCTGTGGGCTGTTTGTCTAACTGAACAGACCTGACGGCACAGACGAGGAGGCGCAGGCTGTGGCTTTTATTGAGACTTAGACCTGTGGGCTGCCCGGCCGCTAGGGGGCCTGATTGTCCACGCAGCCTGGCCTCCCAGGTACCAGTGGCTGACTTGAGTTTGAGCAGGCTGCAAGGGCAGGCCCGTGCTTCTGTCTTTCCTCTCCCTCCCGCAGGACCTCCTCCTCCCTCCTCCCTCACGGTCCGGAGGCAGCCCAGGCCGTCTGAGGTGCCGGAGGGTTTCTGGTGGGGGCTCCTCCTCGCCAAGCTTCCCCCTCTTGTCCCGGAGCTGGGAGAACCAGCCCTGCACTCGGGATCCCTATGGCCTCTCCAGGGCCCCAGAGCGGGTTCTCTTGCACAAGGGACACGTGGACTCCTCCGAGGCCCCCCAGGACCTCTTGGGCCTGAGCCCCAAGCCCTCAGGGGGACCAGGCTGGGAGGGGACACCCTTGGCTGGGTCCATGCTGGAGCTGGAGGCTGAGGAAAGGAGAGAGAGGGAGGAGTCACTCGCAGGGACCTGAGGGGAGGCTGCCAGCCCACCCTGGACCCCCAGGACCAGAAGGAGAGGGAACTGGGCCCTCCTCCTTAAAGAGAATCCACTGGGATGGGGTGGGGGAGCGGGAAGAGGAGCAGGAAGCAGATGGTGCAAGCTGGAAGGGCCCTCATCTAACTGGAGTCCCTCATTTTACAAATGGGGAAACAGGCCCAGCCAGGGGAGAGAGTCCAAGGTCCCTCTGTGACTGCAGAGCTGGACAGAGCCCACGACACTGATCCCAGAGCATCCCCTTTGCCTCCACACCCTCGCCCCAGCCGATGCTCAAGCCCCTGCCCAGCCCTGGGTTTCCCCAGCTGAGACCCCCATTGGCCCTGGGCTTGGGGACATCCATGGTCTGAACCTGGGGTGGGGCACAGGGAGGGCGACAGATTCATGGGGCTCTGGCCCTCTGGGGCATGATGTCACTGTGGGGTGTCCGGGCCACTGTCCCTTCCTAGTCACCACCAGATGCCCAAGAGGCTTGGGGATGAGAAGGATTCATCCTGAGCCCCCACCTAACCCTCCCTCTCCTCTGACCTGCTCCTGTCCCAGCGCCATCCCTAGTTCCGCCTCCACACAGCTCACCTATATTTCCCAGGCTGTCCCTGGGCAGCTGGGCTTCCAGAAAGGCGGGGTGGTGGCTGTTACCTGGGCCCAGAGTCCCCTGTGGCCAGTACTGGGGCCAGGCCATGCCCTCGGGCCGTGGGAGGCAGCCCCCAGCGAGGAGCCGGCCCAGCCAGTGGCTCTCACACTGGCCGGCGGGCTGCATGTGGGCCGGCAGGTAGAGTGCCAGGCCCCGGAGGTGGCGCAGCCGGAAGTTCTTGGGCTTGCTCCCCTGGGCACCGGTGCACTGCTGCTGCTGGGCCCCCAGCCCTCCCTCGTAGATGTTGGGGGTTGTGTCGGGGTGGCTGGGACGTCCTCGGGCCCAACTCACTGCATCTGAGGAAGACGGAGCCGGAGGGTGGTGGCTGGCCAATCAGCAGCAGCCACAAGTGGGGGACACAGACACAGGCCTCTAAGGCCAGCTTATGTGATGGGTGCTATCCCCAGCCTGCCTGCTGAGCCTCAGCTTACCTGTCTGTCAAATGGGCTCCCCACATCCTCTCTCTCTCACACATACACACCCTTTCTCACACACACACACCCTCTCTCTCACACACACACACACACACACACACACCCTTTCTCTCCCCCCACACCCTCAGACACACCCTCAGACACACACACACCCTTTCTCTCCTCCCACACCCTCAGACACACCCTCACACTCACACACACCCTTTCTCTCTTCCCCCCACACACACCCTCACACACCCACACACACCCACACACCCCCTCTCTCCCGGCCATACCCTCACACACACACCTTCTCTCCCCCCACACCGTTTCTCACACACACACACACACACACACTCTCTCTCTCTCTCTCTCTCTCTCTCTCTCTCTCATTCTCATTCTCACACGTTGCTCCTCTTCCCTCTTCCAGGCCACAGTGAGGTCTAAGGTCTAAGAAAGTGAAGACCTTGGTCCCAAGACCCCTTTCATGACTCCAAGCTCTTTCTACCACCCGCCTTCTCCCCCTACCACAGAAAGAGCATTCTGGGTCCCAGTATAGAAATCACACAGTGGGTCCAGGAAGACGTGGCCATCCCAAAGTCACATCGCCTGGACCACGGCCATTTGTCTCTCCCAAGCATGCATGTCCCTCAGGCCAGCCCCGTGGCTTTGAGCCCAGGTAGGGACAGGAGAACATCTCTCCGCCTGCCTCTCCTCCCTGCAGCCCGGCACCTTCTCCTATGCGCAGCTCAGAGAACGCACAGACCAAGGCTTCCATGGAGGGCCAGCGTGGTGGGGGAGGAGCTGCCACCCTCCCGTGCAGCAGGACCCTGCTCTCCCTGCCTAGGGGGTGGGTCATCAGGTCTCCGTGGCACCACCCCTTGTGACATCACAGAGAAGACTCCCAGTCTTCCTGGACCCCTAGTTTGGAGGAGGATGATGCCCAGAGCAGGCAGGGTCAGGGTGGGAGAAGGGCAGTGGAAGAGGCTGGACCCCTCAAGGAAATTCCTGACCCCTCTGGCTGGGACAGGCCACACAAAACAGACTCAACTCCGGCAGGCTAGAGAGTCACTCACTGGGGTGACCACTGGAACCTCAGTTTCCTCATTCGTGGGCAGAAAATGGGGTTTAGGGGTGCAGAGCTGGTGAGATCTGGGTCAGTGCTTTCAGCATGCTTAGTAGGTGGTTCTGGGTGACTGGGCACCTCACGTACGTTTTCTAACTGGCCGTTACCCCGTAAGTAAAATACAGGGAGTCCCTGGGTAGAACAAACAGTTAAGCACTCAACCACTAGTTGAAAGGTTGGCGATCTGAACCCACCCAGAGGCGTCTCGAACACACGCCTGGTGATCTGCTTCAAAAGGTCACAGCCTAGAAAACCCGATGGAGCAGTTCTACTCTGCACACAGGGGCGCCAAGAGTTGGAGTCAGCTCGGCGGCAACTAACAATAACAAAATATGGGGTGCTGTGTGGATTGGGTGACACGATGCCCAGGAATTATCTAGCTGGGAGCCTGGCACATAGATTTACAATGATGAGGAGGATTCTGACTCACCTGTGGCGAAGTGGCAAAGCGGAGAGGGTGGGGGCCAGGCCTCGCCCCTCTCGCTGGGGTGACGAGAGCTCTGGCAGAGGGTGGGTAGCCTGGGGGCCACCAGATGTGCCCATATCTGGGCACAGTGGCTGAGTGCCCCACCGTAAGGGTGACAGCAGCACCTAGAGGCACTCCAGGAGTAAACACTCTAGGACAAGGAAGATGCTGAAAATGGGTCTCTCTTATGGCAAAACCCAAGGGCCAAATAATTCAGACGGACTAAAAACCAAAGGGAAAACTCACACGTTGCTGGTGGGAATATGAAATGGTGCCGCCAATGTGGAAAAGTCTGGCAGTTGCTCAAAAAGTTAAACATAGAGTTCCTGTAAAAATCAAAACCAAACCCATTGCCGTTCAGTGGATTCCAACTCAGAGCAACCCTACAGGACAGTATAACTGCTCCACAGGGTTTCCAAGAAGCAGTGGTGGATTCGAATTGCTGACCTTTTGGTCAGCCGCCAAAACTCTTAACCCCTGCGCCACCAGGTCCCCAGAGTTACTATATGACCCAGCAATTACTCTCCTAGGTATACACGCAAGAGAAAAGCATAAGTTTACACAAAAACTTGTACACAAATGCTCAGAGCAGCATTACTCACAACAGCCCCAAACTGGAAACCCAGATGTCCATCCGCTGATAAATGGTGACATAAACTGCGGTATATCCACACAATGGAATATTACTCGGCCATGAAAAGGAGTGAAGCACCGCTGTATAAATGCCGCAACATAGATAAGCCTTGAAACCGTTGCGCTAAGTGAAAGAAGCCAGACACAAAAACCCATGTATTGTATGATTCCATTTATATAAAATGTCCAGATTAGTCAAATCCGTACAGAGATAAAGCAGATTAGTAGTTCACAGGGGCTGGAGGGAGGGAGGAACAGGGAATGAGTCTCGAGCCCATTCTCTTTCTGGCTCAAACCCCTGCTGAGAATTTGCATTTACACCCCTGGTATACTGAATCAGAATCTACATTTTAACAAGATCCTCCAGGAAATTCTTACTTATAACTTCCCGGGAACTTCTTAGAAATGCAAATTCTCAGCAGGGGTTTGAACTGGAATGAACTGTTTTGAAGCCCTGAAGTGACCGTGAATGGGGACAAGATTTCTTTTCAGGGTGATGAAAGCGGTGGTTTCAGACTTTGTGAATATAAAGGGTGAATTTTATGCCATATGAATCATATCTCAATAAAAAAATAAAAAAACAAGTGGAGACTTATGGCTTAAGACCGTATGATTTCCCTCGAAGATCACGAACAAGACGATAATGTCCGCTCTCAGCATCTCTAGTCAACATTGTGCCGGAGTTCTAAGAGTTTGGACAAACGCCTACTGTCACGTATCCACCATCCCAGTCAAGATACAGAACAGTTTCGTCATCCCTCCCCCAAAACTCCTCCTGCAACCACTGTTTTCTGTCTCTATAGTTTTGTCTTATCCAGAATGTCATTTAAATGGAATCATACAGAACGCACCTTTTTGAGTCCGGCACCATACCTCAACCACGGCCAATAACGCGCCCCTCTAGGTGTCGCCTAGGAGGGAGGCCTGCGTTGCCACGACAACCGCCTTCCGCGGCTCGCGAGGGCCTGGAACGATTTCCAGCCTGTCGTGAGGTCGAGGCCGCTGCGTAGGTAAGGGACCCGGGCCGGCCAGTCGGCCAGTCTCTCGACGCTGTGCTGCTCCGCCTGGGTCGTGGCTCCGCGACTGGCAGCCTCGGCGGTCACGAACGAGGCGCCAGCCATTTTATTCAGCCTTCATGAGATTGTAGTACATTCTTTACAGTGTATAAGTCGCCTATCACAGTATCAGGCACAACGTCAGCTAGTACTAAATGAACGCGAATCTCCACGCCTGAGCCCTCAGCGTCCCCGAGCGCCCCCTGCCGGGCGTCCCTTCTGCGCGTGCGCGCGTTCCCCAGCCACTTCGCGTGCCGATTTAGTTTGGCCCCGGCCGCGCGCCGTTCGTTGGTTGCCATAGAGACCGGCGAGCGCTCGCTTGGCCTGTGAGTGCTGACTGACTGGCTGGCAGCTGTGACCTGGGGCTACTGGGGACCAGAGCGCCATGTCTTTCCGCGACCTCCGCAGTAAGGCCGCCCCCTGTGCCCTGCAGTCCTTGAGCGCCTCAGGGCTCCGGCCGGGCCCGCCGGGTCCCCTGTCTGAGTCCCGGCCCGGTCCCCGCGCTGCCGAGCATCCCTGGGGTCTGGGGCGCCGGGTAGTACCTTTGGTCTGGTCTCCGCGCTCCCGGGAGCCCCTCGGGCTAGAGCCGCCGGGTAGTATCTCCGGTCCACTCCCCGCTCAGCCAGCAGCCCCTTCTCGGCCTTCCGTGCCTCGGGGACTGTTCTGGCCCGCTGCCGCCACCCAGGCGGAGCGCACCGGCCCTGTCCAGTAGAACTTCCTGCGATGATAGAGAGCTCTGTATCTGCCAGGGACCACATGTGGCTTTTGAAGACTTGAAACGTGGCTAGTGCAGCCGAGAAACTGAATTTTTAACTTTATCTAATTTTAATTAATTTGTATTTGCATAGTCACGTGTAGGTAGTCTTGGAGTTAGGGCAGAAACTGTTTTTGAACTGGGTCAGCTTAGGGCTCAGACAAACGAACGACGTTAAAACCGAGGAGAAGAGAAGGCGGGATAATAATATTGCAGCTAACGTTTTTTGAGTTTTTAAGATCTGCCAGTACTGTTCTACATATGTGCATCATTTCATATCATCTCTTCAACGACTCTGTGTCCTGTATTTAGAGATGAGGCAACAGGAACAGAAAGGCCAGATAACTTGGTCTGGTGACACAGGTGGTAAGAGGTAGTGCTGGGATTTGAATTCAGTTAGTGTAACTCCACAGCCTGCAGCCTTTCTGAAACAGCTGCTGAGGAGAATGGAAAAGGCGTCCTGACCATGAGGGTAGGGGAAGAAGGGAACTTGAATACTTTGCTAGGGGGCAGGGAAATGGAGGAATGGGGATAAGAGTATTAGTGACTACTACTTTGAAGAATGGGGCCCTGGTGGTGCAGTGGTTAAGCGTTTGGCTGCTAACTAGAAGGTCAGCAATTTGAATCCACCTGTTGCTCCTTGGAAACCCTATAGGGCAGTTGCTATGAGTCAGAATCGACTTGAAGGCAACAGGTACTTTGAAGAATGGAGTCCCTGGGTGGCACAAATGGTTAAGTGCTCTCCTACTGGAAAGGTTAGTGGTTTGAACCCACCCAGTAGATGCCTAGAAATAAAGCTTGGCAGTTTACTTCCGAAAGATCACAGCTGTTGAAAACCCTACGGAGTTTGGTTCTACTCCGTAACACATGGGGTCACCATGAGTCGGAACCAACCCCACGGCAACTGCTTTTGTTTTGTTTGGTACTTCGGGGGACACCTGTTCTACGCCAGGTGTGTTACAGTCAATGTCTTATTTTAGTCCCCACTTTAAAGGGAAGGTGGTCGTGGTGGTAGTTGCCATCGAGTTGTATCCGACCTGTGGTGACCCCAAGTATGTCAGTAAAACTGTGCTCCGTAGGGTTTTCAAGGCTGTGAGCTTTCAGAAGCAGATTGCCAGGCTTGTCTTCTGAGGTGCCTCTGGGTAGATTCAAACTGCCAAACTTCAGGCTAGAACTCAAGTACTTAGCCGCTTGTGCCACTCAGTGACAGGTGGTATAATTCTTGGATGAAATACTTTGAAGCACAGAGAGGTGAAGTAAATTGCTTTAGGTCACCCGGCTAGAACTGGGTGGAACTAATGATGAAAACATCTGACTGTGACTCAGAATCTCTTGCCTTTTATGTGCTATTGTTTTCTGCATCTGAAGCAGTTTAGCCAATTGGCCCTACCTGCATAGGTGTAGCAGGTGATTATCAATGTGATGTGACCCGAGGGACCGCTTTAAGGCCAATTTTCTCACCTACTTGCTGGTGCCTGAAAATTCTCCATTAGACAGTATTCCTTTCAGTTTTGAATCTCTCTTTTTTCTACAAGGTAAACATCACATTTTATTGATGCAGCTACTGGCACCTTAGTGTGAATTACGTCCTGTGGGATTTGAGGGTACTTGGTGACTGTACATTGTACAAGACACGTGTACAAGACAGGTGTCTCCATTGAAGTCTAGGGAGGGCCAGTACTCTGCTAGGGAATGTAAAAGAGAAAAATGAGCTGTTAAGAGAGAAATTAAATTCATAGCCAATCCCTGAACCTCATTTTAACGTATGCCTTCCACCACTTCTCCCATTGAACGTAAATAAATGTTTTACAGGTAGCAGATTCCAAAACCAAACCAAGCCCTTTGCCATCAAGTTGACTCTAATTCATAATTCTGTTCAGACTAGAACTGCCCCACAGGGTTTCCGGAGAGCAGCTAGTGGATTTGAACTGCTGACATTTTGGTTAGCAGCCAAGCTCTTAACCACTCGGCCACCAGGGTTTCAGGTAGTAGGTTAAAAAAAAAAAAAAAAATCCAAACCTGTTGCCGTCAAGTTGATTCCAGCTTGTAGAGACCCTATAGGACAGAGTTGAACTGCCCCATAGAGTTTCCAAGGAGCGGCTGGTGGGTTCATACAGCCAACCTCTTGGTTAGCACTTAACCACTACACCACTAGGGTTTCTGATAGTAGGTTAGGTATTTTAAATCTTAACTTCCTTTTTCCTTTCTCTCCTAGAGAGTTGATAAATAGTCTCTAAAAATGCAGATAGGTGGAGATTAAGAGGAAAGTAAAGTAAATTTGTAAATGAATAAGAAGTTGCTGTTGGAGGAGGAGCTGACTGAATTGTCTCGCCTTGGACAGATTTCACAGAGATGATGAGAGCCTTAGGATACCCTCGGCATATTTCTATGGAGAACTTCCGCACGCCCAACTTTGGACTTGTATCTGAAGTGCTTCTCTGGCTTGTGAAAAGGTTAGAACTGCACTTAATTAAGGTCTGAGGATGAATACTAGACTTTATTCATTAGCTACCTAGAAAGGGTGTACTGTTGTGAAGCAAAGGGAAGTGTTCAATAAAATTTGGGTTTGACAGACTCTGGTAGCCTGTTAAAAATCAGCTGAGTTTAGAGAGCGCCAGATGGTGGTGAAAGGAGCTGATTTCTCAGCGGGAGCAGACAGCGGCGCGGGAGCAGACAGCGGCGCGCTGACCAGGCTCTTTCGTCCCCTTACAGAGTGGCAGGAACCCCTCCATACCCTCTAATGAGTACACTGGGTTAGGACTCTAGATTTTCCTTTGTGTGAAAAATCTAATATGATTGAGGGGTTGGCAAACTTTCTGTAACGTGGCAGGTAGCAAATATTTTATGCTTTGTAGCTACATAAGATCTCTCTTGCATATTTTTCTTTGGTTTTTGTTTTTGTTTTATACAGTTCTTTATAAATGTGTAAAACATCGTTAGCTCCCAGGCTGTCCAAAAAACAGGCTGTGGGCTGCAGTTTGCTGAGCCTAGGTGGATCATCGATAACTCAAGAAAGTGACTTCAGCAACTCAGTTGCTGCTGCTTTTTTTCTTTTCCACAATGTATTGGGAACTCTCCCGTCCTTGTAATGCAAAGTATACTTTGAAAATATGTAAAACTCTTTTGACTGCGTGTACTTGAATGGGAGAAAGTGTACATTGTTTTCTCATTCACAAAATATATTGGGAATATTCCCATGCTTGTAACACAAAGTGGTTTTTTTTTTTTCCTTTAAATTTTATTTATTTTGTTCTTGTTGATTGCTTCTTAAAGTTAACTGATTAGCCCTAGAGTCTTTCTCTGGGCCGAGGGTTGTTAGCCAAAGTTACAGTTCTGATTATTTGAATGGAACTGTGAGGTCTGAGATAGATTTAATTTTGTGAGCTGAGCCCCTGATTTGAACTTCGAAATCAGTTAAACCTGTTCATAAGCGGGGCTTTGCTCCCTTGTGTGTTTGGTAAGTGTTTTATGTTGCTGTTGAGGTGGTTCTTAGTCTACTGCCTTAGCTGGGGACTTGAGTGCCTCGTGTTATAAGCCCACTGTCCCCCACAGCGCCCACTTTCTCTTGTGGACTTGCCACTTGATTGACTTGTGTCCTCTCTCTGGTAGGTATGAACCGCAGACAGACATCCCTTCTGATGTTGAGACTGAACAAGACCGAGTTTTCTTCATTAAGGCGATTGCCCAGTTCCTGGTTAGTTCTTGATTATTTTGTGGAGTTGTCAAATTAAGGAAATTAGAGAGGGATGAGTCCTGATTAAGGCTACTTTCAAACTGAGCTTACTCTTTTATACTCCCGTTCCATTACCAGCTTTCTGTGGAGCCATTTTGCCAACATAGTTTTTTTTTTTCTCCCCGTCGTTTGTTAAGAATTTTATTTATTTATGTATTTATTTTTGAATAGGTAATATTTTCCATGGTCTATAAATAAAGATCATGAAACAAAGTAGAGTCAAATGTCTTTCTGCCATAAGCCCAGTCCCATTCCCAGTCACCACTGTTTTTAATTTCTTCCTTATGGGTGTTATTGTTGGTTTTATAGGTCTGTCATTTGGCTGAAAGGTGATCTCTGAGAGTGGCTTTAGATCCAAGTTAGAAGGGTGACTGAGGGCCATAGTCTTGGGGGTTCCTCCAGTTTCTATCAGACCAGTAAGGATGTACCATATCTTTATGTGTGGATGTCCCATAATCTATTTAACGGTATGTAGATAGGCAATTCGGTTTCCAGCCTTTGCGCTTTGAAGCAGTGCTGTAGTGGATAACCTATACACATTCTCCGGCTGGTGTATGTCGCGAGGATCGGAATTGCTGGGTCCGAGGGCATGTGCGTCTGTGATTTTGATGGTGGTCACTGGCTGCTCTCCGTCAAGGTTGTACCAGTTTACACCCCCACATGCAATGTGTGAATCTCTTGGAGTGTTTGACTCTTAATGCTCTCAGATTACATCCTGATGGTTGGCAGAGACATTTTCAGATTACCTACATGGGATCTGGTCTAGACATTATATGGAAATGGCCTTAACCTTTTCTTTTTTGTCTGAAAATAGGCCACCAAAGCACATATAAAACTCAATACTAAGAAGCTTTATCAAGCAGATGGGTACGCGGTTAAAGAACTCCTGAAGATCACATCTGTCCTTTATAACGCGATGAAAACCAAAGGGATGGAGAGCTCGGAAATAGGAGAGGAAGACATCGGCAAGTTCAAGTTTGATCTTGGCTCCAAGGTAAGGAAAAGGAAAGGCTTGCCTGCCGTGAGGGAACAGACGTTCTCAAACTCTGAAGTGTCTGTACTCACAGCACCGCTCCCCTCCCTGCTCCTGGACTCAGGGTAATTCGTCAGTTTCGTGCTCATCGGCGTGTGGATGAAAGCAGAAGTCACAGTACATGAAGGCAGCTATTTATGGAAAGCCTGCTATTTGCCAGACACTGTTCTGAGCGCTGGGAGGACAGACATGAGCAAAGAGGACAGAAATCCTGTGCTCGGGTTGCTTAGCTGGGGGGAGTCAGCTAATAAAGAAGTGAAAGGCATGGTAGGTCAGATGGAGTCGGTGCTGTGGAGATGGAGGGGACAGAGCATGCCGTGGCGGTGTCTTAACAAGAAGGCCTCATGGATAGGATGGCGTGTTCAGCAGAGATCCGAAGGAGGGAAGGGTGTGCCATGCAGGTGAAGGGGGAAGAATGTCCTGTGAAAAGAGGTCACTTTGTGTGACTGAGGAAAAGTGAGGCCACCTGAGGAGAACAGGAGGTGAGGTCGGGGAGGGGGCCGTGACAGGCCCTGTGGTGCCTGGTAAGCCACTGCAGAGACTTTGGCTTTACTCCGAGATGGGAAGCCACTGGGTTTTGAGCTAAGCTGTGACATGATTTGACTTTCATGTTAAAGGATCACTCCGGTTGCTGGGCTGAGATCAGACTCAAGGGAGGCAGGAGTGGAAGCGGGAGGCCAGTTAGAAAGCAAGAGGTGATGGTGACTTAGGCCAGAGTGGTTGCAGGAGAGGTGGGAGAAGCAGCTGGAGTTTGGAACATACAGTTGATCCTCATTCTTTGTGGATTCCGTATTTGCAGATTTGTCTACTTGCTAGAATTTGTAACCCACAGTCAACACTTGTGGCACTTTCACGGTCATTCGCAGACACGCTCAGAGCAGTGAGATATTTGAGTTGCCGGATGCGCGCACTCCCGGCTGAAGTCAAGCAAGGCTGCCTCCTCCTGTCAGCTCTCATAACGCAAACAAGTGTCCTTTCTGCAGTCTGTTTAGTGCCATGTTTTTCTCATGTTTGCGCTTTTTGTGGATGATTTTGCTGTTTAACATGTCCCCCAGCGTAGTGCTGTCTAGTGTTGCCAAGGGCGAAAGGCTCTGATGTGCCTTTCAGGGAAAATACGTGTGTTAGATAAGCTTCGTTCAGGCGTGAGCTACGGTGCTGTTGGCTGTGAGTTCAGTGTTCATGAGTCAACAGTGTATTAAATAAGGTGTCTGTAAACAGAAACACACGTAAAACAAGGTAACATACTGATCGGTGGACGAAAACATGAGCAGAGACTTGCAGGACCCCGGTCCTCTGCTTCCCCTAGGAGCAGGGGCTCAGTATTCACTCGTTCAGTGTCCACGGCGACTTCGTAGAGCAGAACTCCCACAAATAACAGGAATCAGCTGTATTTTAAAGGTAGCTCTTATGGGATTGGACGTGGGTTGTGGGAAAATGAGAAGACACAAGGGTGATTCTAAGGGAGCGCTGTCCAGTGAGACTTTCTGTGGTGATGGACGTGTTCTGTACGGGCACCATACACACGGTAGCCACTAGCCACATGTGGTTAGCATGACCAAGGACCTGAGTTTTCAATTTTATTTCATTTTAATTAAATTTTAAAATAGCCACGTGTGGTTAGTGGCTACTGCATTTGACACTGCATTTGACATCACAGCTCTGAAGTTTTTGGCCTGGGTGCCTGGAAGGATGATGTTGCCGTTTTCTGATAGGGAGGCGCGTATGGAAGGAGCACGTTTCGCGGGGAAGATTAGGAGTTTGGTTTGGGATGTGTTCAGTCTGCGGTGCCGGTTAGCCGTCCGAGCGGACGTGTGGAGCAGCTGTGCGAGTCTCAGAAGCGAGCTCCAGCTGGAAATGGATGTTCCAGAGTCATCAGCACGTGGATGGAGTTAAAGCCATGAGCTTAGGAGGGAGAGTGGACAGAAAAGAGATCCAGGGGCTGAACTCTGGTGAACTCCAGCATTGAGACTTGGGGAGGGTGAGCAGAGGTCTGCACAGAAAATTGGGAATTTGCTGCCAGTAAAGTAGGAGAAAGTTGCTCTGGTTGCGCAGTGGTTAAGCACTTGGCTGCTAACCGAAGGTCAGCGATTTGAACCCACCAGCTGCTCGACGGGAGAAAAGCCCTGGCGATCTGCTCCCATAGAGACACATACGTAGAAGACCTATGAGGTAGTTCTGCTCCGTCCCGTAGGGTCACTGTGAGTCAGAATTGACTCGTTGGCATCTAACAACAACAACAAGGTAAGAGAGAAGCTTGAGCTGGAGGGAGCGTTGTCCTGGAGGACTGAGGAGATGGGAGGAAAGTCATCAGGTAGGAGTGAGGAGGGGCATTGTTGCTGCTGCTGCTGCCGGGAGTTTGAGAAGAAAAGAAATCCAGTTGCCATCAAGTCACGTGTAACTCACAGCGACCCCAGGTAACAGAGTAGAGCTGCCCCATAGCGTTTCCTAGGCTGCAATCTTTCCAGGAGCCGCTCGCCAGGTCTTTCTCCCAAGCGGCTGGCGAGTGTGAACCGCTGGTCTTTAGGTTAGCAGCCAAGCACTTAACCGCTGCGCCACCAGGGCTCCGTGAAAAGGAAGAAGGTGGAAATTAGTTGTTTAGGAGAGAAGCCAATGAGCAGAGCAAGGAAATGTTTCTGTGTGCACCCTGTGGGAGAACTTCGCAGATTCAGGGAAAAGAGGGTGACATCTAAATCCTAAGGAAGAAGCCTGTGCAAAGGGCTGGATGCTGGGTCCTCCTCCTCCCCCTCGTCTCGTCCTTCTTATGCGCCTCTTCATCTCCATCCTCACCCTCATCGTCATCCTCACCCCCATCCTCATCCTCACCCTCACAGTAGCTCCCGCTGTGGTGGAGCCAGGTCCTGCTGTAAGTGCTTTACGTGTGCTTACTCACTGGAGCCTCACAGCGACCCTGCGAAGTGAAGTCTGAGGGCAGAGGACGTTAGGCAGTGGGCGCCAGGGTTCTGCAGTAGGAGATATGTCCTTCAGCTCAGCCCGCCCGCTGGTCACCCTGCTACGGTCGGGGTACCTTACCGTGACCTAGCCCACACCGGAAGCATGTCAGCTTTCAGCCTCCTCTGCCTCCTCTTCGCAGGTTGAATTTGAGTTGATTTTGTTTTTTCGGGGAGACCCAGGTGTCCTGGAAGGGGTCTCTCACTTGTGTGTAGAGAACTGTTTGTCACGCCGGTGTCCTGGGGACCACTCTTTGGCAGGGTGTACATACGTGTCTCATGAAAGAGTGTTCTGTAGCCAGGTGTTCCGAGGGAAGGTGGGAGTTGATACCGACAGACTGGTTCTTTTAGGATATTCTGCATTTCTGAATGCCTATTAACAAACCTGTCAGCGAGGTTTCTGGTTTTGATATTTGTCTTCCAGATTGCAGATTTGAAAGCAGCCAGGCAGCTTGCTTCCGAGATCACCTCCAAAGGAGCGTCTCTGTACGACTTGCTGGGCAAGGAGGTGGAGTTGAGGGTAGGCCGTCTTCAGATAACATAGTTCCTTCCTTTGCTCAGCCCGCTTTCTCTCCAAAATTTTTTTTTTCAATCTGTTGCTCTCTTTTTAGTTCTTTTGACTTTGTTGACTTGTCCCCATTAAATGAAATAACTTCTGGGAAATGTATGACTGCTTCTAGGGGCCCTAGTCTGCTTTTATACTTTTGCTTCTAGCTCAGGAACAGCAGGGATGTAGCATGTTGCTGAGACTTGGCAGACTGGATTGGTCGTGGTGCTTTTTCCTGGTGAGCTCCGCCTCAGCATTCCTCTCAGGAAAGTCTCTTCTAAGCCAAGGGTCCCCCAACTCTGCTGCACACTGCAGTCACCCGGGGGTCTTTAAAAACTGTTGATGCCTGCCTTCCTTTCTGACTTAATTGGTGGAGTGTGACCTAGGCAGTGGAAGTTTTAAAAGTTCCCCAGGTGATTCTAATGCGTAGCAGAGTCTGGAGACCACAGCTCTAGGCAGTCACTGTCAACCAACTGAAGTTGATGGTGTAGTTGAGATTTATTTTCCGTCATTGTTCTAACCGATGCCAACCAAGGAGTATGCTCTGTCTACTCCATGTAGGTAGCTGTTTAAGAGAGTAGCTCCCACACCCTGAGGACACTAGAATCACCTGGGGACATTTAAAAATCCTGCTGTCCGGCTCATACCCCGTACCAGCGAATCATAGTGTCTGGGAGTGAGAGCCAAGTGCCTGCTTTTAAAGGTCTCTGGGTGATTCCAGTGTGCAGTAGGGCTTGGGAACCACTGGTTCAAGGAGAAACGGAGCATCGTTTAAGTTCACGTGAGGACTTCAGCATTGGAAGCATCCATGCTCACATCCAGTGTTTTCCAGTTAAATGAAAAGACACGCACTGGGGCTTCAGGTATGCCGGTCCAGGTATGCCAGTCCATACCTGAAGCCCATGGCCTAGCTCCCACTGCCTTGCCTGCGTTCTGCCATTGCTGCTATGGTGCACTGGTATTTTTCCTCCTCCTTTTAATTTCTGTCCCAGGAACAAACTGGAAGAAGTGGGCGATATGGGGAAGAGGGAGTTGGGTGCCAGGTCACCCTCACTGCTCTTGATGTGTAGGCCTAGTGGCTGCCACCTGGTGAGGGTGGTTGGCAGAACAAAACTGCCACTAAGGTCTGATTTCGATAGCTAATGAGGCAGTGCCAGGTGTCTGTGGTTTCTGTGTTTATAGAGCAGTCATGCACGTGTGTCCCATTCTTAGTTGCTAACAGACCCAGAGAGAAGAGCTGCTCCCTTGGGGATTGCCAGTGGAGCTGAGGCATCATCGGGAGCTGTCACCAGGATTCCACTGGGGACGCTGTAGCACCATCCTGTGATGAAAGAATGCAGTAATCAGTGGCTGAGCCGTTTTCAAGGCAGCCAGAGGACCCTGAAGAGAGTACTTCTCAGATTCTGAGATAGTCAGGTCCGTAGGAAGAGTCCCCTGTCCAGTAGTCGTTTTTCATACGCTCAGCAAACATTTCTGGAAGACGGACACCAACCACAGGCAAGGCACTGAGCTGTACGTCCTCAAGGAAGTCATAATCCCTGCCCTCAAGGAATTTACCGCCAGTGGGAGAGATGAGACGCACCGTGGACTAAAAGAAGCTCAAGATGGAGTCTGATCCACTGCTCTAAGAACCTCGTAACGGCAGCCACGTTAAAACCACCTGTCTTAGAAGTTTCCAGTACTGATAGGATAGGCACAGAGGCCTCCCTTGATTGGGTAATGCTTCCTGGCAGGGGTGGGGCCGAGGTGACTTTGTCCTCACGTTTGCAGTTGTCAGGGACCCAACTTTAGAGGGACTTATTTTGGCAGGGGGCTCAGACAGCAAGTTGATCTGTGTTTAGTTTGGGGGTCACCTGAGTGGAATACAGGTAAGGAGGTAAATGTGGAACAAAGATAATGAATGAGAAGCTCAGTTTTGTCTATAATGTTAGGTGTGCGTGGGACCTCTGGCTGAGAAGGAGGGCCTTGAGCTCCGGAGAGAGGGCAGGTTGGTGATGTGGTTGCAGAAGCCATTCGCAGGAGGGGAGATGGCAAGTGCGTTTGCGTCAGAGATGCACATTGTGATGGAATGTTTGAGAGCCAGTCCGTAAACCGTGTCCAGGAAGTGTTGGTTCTGATCACTCTTCTGGAAATATCTATAAACGATTCTTGCTTCTTGTAGGAACTGAGAACAGCAGCAATTGCCAGACCTCTGGAAATAAATGAGACTGAAAAAGTGATGCGAATTGCAATCAAAGATATCTTGGTAAGATTGCTTTTATTAGATATTTTTATGCCTGAGGCTCAAACTATTTATTTCCATCTGCACAAGATAGAATAAGCTAGGCTTAGTGTCAGAGAAGGGGAGATGTTAATAGAGACATGAAAAATTTAGGAAAGTTGGATATTAGATTTCTGTTTCAAAATCTAAGTAGAAATTAGAAAAATTTTAGAATATCTAGATTACTTACTATTAATTTTCTCTGTCATTATTATTTTGAGGAATTTCTCATGCTATTAAAAATTCTTCAGTAATTTTAGTAATTCTTTATTTTATGGATTTGTTGTAACTAATTTAATCCATTCCTCACTGTCGGGCATTTAAATGGCTTCCAGTTTTTTGTAATGCTAAGCCTCACCATAAGCAGAAGGAACCTGTCCTTTTCTGCTCACCTGTGGTCAGTTATTGTTTGCTCGTCTCATCTAAAGTATTCAGTTGGAAGGCAAACAGTGAGGAGAACTCTAGACTCAGACAGCCTGGGTTTGAATCACACTGTGTGATCTTAGGCAAGTTACTTGACCCCTGTGCCTTGCTTTCCTCATCTGTAAAATGGGGAGAACAGCAGTGCTAACTGCAGAGGGTTCTTATCAGCATTGATTACAGCAGTGCATGTAAAGCCTCCTCTCTGGCACACAGTCACTTCTCAGTCATTTGTGATTTGGGGAGCCTTATGTAAGTCACCAAAACCCAAACCAAACCCCTTGCTGTTGAGTCGATTCTGACTCACAGCGACCATATAGGACAGAGTAGAACTGGCCTGTAGGGTTTCCAAGGAGCAGCTGGTGGATTCAAACTGCCAACCTTTTGGTTAGCAGCGAAATGCCTAACCACTGCGCCACCAGAGCTCCTTTTGTAAGTTAGGAGCAGGCATAGAGCAAGAATATTCTGTGACTTGTGCAAAATTCTCAGAATGATAGGTTGAAGCTTAATGATAGGTTGAATGAAGGTTATAATACACTTGTGATTGAACAGTAATATTCTGGGCAGCCCAGTATGGGGAGTCAGAGCCTAAGTAGGGTGGGAAAGACGTGGCAGCAGAGATGGGAGATGTCACATACAGGGAGATCAATCAAATAAGTAAATATGTAAGGATAACAGAAGCCAGTTTCTCACTGTAGGAGAAGGGAATTACAGATATGGAAAGGGAGAAGATTAGAATGAATCCTGCAGGTGGAGATGTTGATCAACACGTGTATAGATAGCACAGCAGTAACTGTTGCTATACGTGTGTGTATGTATAGAGAGTGTATGTATAAGTGTGTGTATGTGGGTGTGTATGTATAGAGAGTGTATGTGTAAGTGTGTGTATGTGGGTGTGTATGTATAGAGAGTGTATGTATAAGTGTGTGTATGTGGGTGTGTATG
>NW_004443960.1:3246949-3253283 GCF_000243295.1 Trichechus manatus latirostris
TTTTTTTTTTTTTTTTTGTGAGTTAGATGACCTGGTACATTTTGCTGTGCCGGAAAGCAAGGAAGTGCTCAGAGAAAGGAAGGGATCTGTCAGAAGGACACAGCCACCAGTTTGCGCAGGCCAAACGGACAATCGAAGCCTCTCACCACCTTGGTTAGGACACTGGCCTTTCCATCACCATTTGCTTCCCTGGCATGAGAAGAGGAGAGTAACAGTGTTTCCTGGGCCTATGCCATGTTCCCCCCAGAAGTAGTCTGTCAAATGCGTGATTGCTTGTGGGGGGTGTTTGCTTTTGTTTTTGTTTAGTGTGATGCTGCTACATGTGAGGAGCTGAGAAGTTCCTCTCTCAGAGAATCGGAATGGTGGTTTTATTGGCATGTTGTCTCATTCATTTCCTATTGAATGTAGGCCCAGGTACAGAAGACCAAAGACCTGCTCAATAACGTGGCCTCTGATGAAGCGAATCTAGAAGCCAAAATTGAAAAGAGAAAACTAGAACTTGACAGAAATCGAAAGCGACTTCAGACTCTGCAGAGTGTCAGGTACATATGAACATCCCTGTGAAGCGCGAGCAGAGAGACTAGGATGGCAGCGATGCTAACCCTTTGAGCAGTGGAAACCGCATTGCATAAGGCTCTCGTGGCTGGAGAGTGTTTGAGGTTTGCCCACCCTAACCAGCAGACTGCTAGGCTCATTCTCTTTACTGTTTTCCATACATCTGGGATACCGCTTCATTCTTGAGCCACAGTTGGAGCTTTCATAGTGTCTGGGAACGCAGGGCAAAGTAAGTCAGTCCAGATGGTAAACTTTACACAAGGCTTGGTCTCCTAGCATTCATACCTCACCATGAATTAGGTGGAAACAGAAACATACTCCCATATCCTGGTTTGAGTAGAATTTAGATTTTTATAATTCCCCACCAGTAATTCATCTTTCTTCTGACTTCACCTCATTGATTATACCTTTTCCAGGGAATATGGATGGGTAAAAGGAGCCCCGGAGGCACAGTGGTTAAGTGCTCGGCTGGTAACTGAATGGTTGGTACCAGCCACTCCAAGGAAGAAAGATGTGGCAGTCTGCTTCCCTAAAGATTACAGCCTTGGAAACCTCATGGGGCAGTTCTACTCTGTCCTATAGGGTCGCTATGAGTCAGAGTCAAGGGGACGGCAGCGGCTTGTTGGTTTGTTTTTTCATTGATGGATGATGATGTGGTAAAACACCTTCTTGGTCACTGGGGCCTTCCTCACGTTTTCTTGGGGCTTTTTCCTTTCTCTTGTCTTTGCTTGTCATACCTCCCGTCCCTCGCTGTTTCTTTCTTATTCTTTCCCTGTCACTACTGACTTTTCCCCCATTATTTTTGTTTCTGTCTTTATTCCCTCCTCCTCCCAGCTCCTGCCTCTGTCACGGAAGTGCTCTGCATTTTGGAGGTTTTGGTGGCTGGGCAGCACTCTGGCTGCTGTCCCGAGATCTGGGGCCAGGCAGTAACTGGGGAAGGCAGAGGGCCTGCAGAAGCAGCGCGGTTCCCCCGACAAGGGGCTGCTGGCGCACTCCTTCCTCCTCTGACATCAGTGCCAGCAAATACGTTACGTCATGAAAATAACTCTGCCTTCAAAGCACAAATTCAGTCTTGTTGAACCCCAGGTCTTTTAATAGTAAAACATCCATTTTGCTTCAGTCTAAAGATTATTTTCTTAGTTCGTCTATTTATATTTTTAAAAGAGCAGAGTTCTGCCTTTAGGATTAATAGTAAGAGAAAAAGTAACAAAGTTCAGCAGATCAGTTAAAACAGGTTTTTAGAATATATATATATATGTATATTTTGTTTTGAAACTTAGGTTTAATTTGTAGCAACCTATGTTTCCCTTTTTAGGGGACTGGTTAAATTTTGGAACATCCAGAGAGTAGAACATTATGCCCAACAAAGATGGCAGTGCATCGATTGATTGATTTGGAGAGATGGTTGTAGCGTACAATGATTTTTTAACTCTTTGTTGAATTCTGTGGTATACTGAGTGAGAATTAAAGACTACAAAACCTCATTTATGGTAATACTTACTGTTTGTAAACAATGCATTCCTATATGTACCTATGCCTAGGAAAGTCTGGAAGGATGTACTCCAGATGTTAAGTGCTCTTACCTGGTGATGGATTATGAGTAGTTTTTACTTCACACTTTTATGATTATTTCAAGTTTTTACAAAGAACACATCTTACTTTATGATAAAAAAAGATATATTTGCATTTTGAGAGAGGGAAGAGAAAAGGGAAATTGGCTTTAAGCAGTTAGAGAGTGGGGGACCTTCTCCAGGAAGAGGGGTTTCCCAGGAAAACCTTGGCAGGGTCTGGAACTCTGAATACCAATTTCAAGCTGCAGTGTCTTGATTAATCTTCCACTTTTTATTTCATTTCGTCTTCCTAGGCCAGCCTTTATGGATGAATATGAGAAGATTGAGGAAGAATTGCAGAAGCAGTATGACATTTATCTCGAGAAATTTCGTAATCTGACTTACCTGGAACAACAGCTCGAGGATCATCATAGGATGGAGCAGGAGAGGTTTGAGGTAAATGCTTGTCCGGTTCTTCCAGACTGACCATGCCTTGTGGTGTGGTATTTTGTGCCTGTTGACATGTCAGTTTGTAAATACTCTTGTGAAAAGAAATCAGTGGATGTGTGTTCTCCCAGGTCAGTCTGAGGATTGCTCACGTAATTCTTTCCTTTTGCTGGCAGCGTAGCCTGGACCCCCAGGGCTTGCAGATCTCTGACTTGATCTTATCATCAGGGTGTGGTCACTTAGGACACTCGCCTGAGAAGGCACACGGGGCTCCCCATGCAGAGGGGCCACGCCTGGGTTAGTGCTCTGCTGCTGCTGTCTTGGAATACTTCATCATTTGTTTTTTTATTTTTAATTGTAACGAAATACTTAAATCAGTTTTAAAAAATAATATTATGTTTTTTGTTAAATGTACACAGCAAAACGGTTTCCCATGCAACAGTTCCTACACGTAACATTCAGTGACGTAGGTTACATTCTCCACGTTGTGCCAGCCTTCTCGTTACTTCCGGTTGCTCTGTTCCCGGTACTCTAGTCCACTGCCCCCGGCCTTCTCATCTCTGCCTTAGTGTAATTGTTGGCCATTACCTAATCATTTTTTAACAAGGGGACCTACATTTTATTTTTGACTGAACCCCACAAATTATAAAGCCAGTCTGAGTATAGACCTGAAAATGTACTTGTCAGAACACTTGAAGATTTTCAAGCCCTGTAGATTACTCACCCAGACTTGCTCCCCAGAGACTGCTCTGTGAAGCAGAGTGGTCGTTTACTGGTTTACCGTGGGAACTATGTGTGATGCAGAACCCAGCCAGTTGTCTGCAGGTCCCCCTCATCGCCGTGGGCACGGCCACCCAGGAAAGAGCATTGCACATCCCAGCATGAGCTGATACCTATGGAGTGGAGAGCTAAGGAAATTGGGCCAATTTGCTATCACCTTTTGAATTACCCTTTTCCCTTAGGGATATTTTTGTTAAAAATGAGAGTGACCATTGAGCACCTCTGTTCCTGGTGGACTTGGTTTCCAGTCTCCCTTTCTCACACTATTCTTGGCAGCATTTGGTATAAAGATATGCCAGCCTTCTTACAAACGGGGGCATTGGGTTCAGGCGAAGGTATTTGCTGCCCAGGAGGGCTAACTGGGACTATGGCCGTGTCCATCTTGATGAGTAGCCCATTGGCACCATTGCTCCATGGCAGAGAGGCAGGCCCTGAAGGACTGGGATATAGGATGTCTGTGTTTTGAGGGCAGTGAGAAGAGTCTGGAGTTCAGGACATTTTGAACATTGGATACTTGGAACAGAAAGGCAAAGGGTCAGTGAAAACCATCTGTGACCGTTTTATTATTTTGTCAAGGGCCTCCCCTGGGTTCAGAGAACATACACAGAATGTGCCTTGGGGTGGCAAGTAGATGGCCCATGTTACCTCTGAGGCTTCCCCTGCCTTCCTCCCACCCTTCCTTCAACAAGCACTTATCCTCGTTTCCTCCTGGCCTCGCTCCTGCTCTCCATGCTTACAATACCTGGCCCCTCAGAATATCCGTGCGCGAACACAGTGCTTCCTTCATGTTCAGAGCGACAACGTTCTAAAGCCAGTTTCCTCTCCCGTCTCTCTTTGGGTAATACTCAAGGCCCCCTTTTGTAACCTAACGAAAACATTACCTTTTGAAAAATTTTTCTGTGCTGGGAATTGAGACTATTTACTTCTTCCTCTTCCCATCCTGACCAGCACCCCATTCAGGGTGGAATTCAGAAGGCAGTGCAGGACTGAAAAACAAAATCCATGCTTTATTCTTTGAAGAGGGAGAGGTCTGTGCCTGTCTATGGTTGGATGTGTCTGTTCGTGCCACCAGCCCACACAGGCACGCTGATGGGCATCAGTTGTGACATTCATTTTCTTCAAGGGCACTGAAGGATCATGGCGGGAGCATGGGCTTGGAGGGCAGCCGGGCTTGTTGAGGGCCAGTTGCACCACTTCTGGGAGCCTCCCTTTCCTTGGGGCTGCGGGGTGGTCACAGAGAGGGAGGGTGTCAGGTTTCGGGAGTGGGGTGGTAGCTCAGGTGATGCTAGTCTTCTGCCTTCTCTACATCACCGACTTAGCGGTACCTTCACACACGGCAGAGGATAATAAAACAGTCCCAAAGAAGGCCATCTCTGCTCAGTGTTCTTTGTCCTGTTCCACAGGAAGCTGAGAATACTCTCCGTCTGATGCAGAACAAGCTGAAGGAAGAAGAAAAGCGACTGCTCAAGAGTGGAAGTAAGGCTACACTTGAGACAGACAGTGTTTACTCCGGAATGGCATTTTCAGCCTTGAGAAACTGAGATATATACACAGATATACACGTCTACGTGTGTGTGCGTGTGTGTGTGTCTATAGCCCCGTTGCCGTCGAGTTGACCCTGACTCACAGCGACCCCGTAGGACAGAGTAGAACCGTCCTACCTTGACAGCCGACTCACAGCGACCCCGTAGGACAGAGTAGAACCGTCCTACCTTGACAGCCGACTCACAGCGGCCCCGTAGGACAGAGTAGAACCGTCCTACCTTGACAGCCGACTCACAGCGGCCCCGTAGGACAGAGTAGAACCGTCCTACCTTGACAGCCGACTCACAGTGGTGCCGTAGGACAGAGTAGAACCGACCTACCTTGACAGCCGACTCACAGCGACCCTGTAGGACAGAGTAGAACCGTCCTACCTGGACAACTGACTTGTCAGTGTTTTGGTTTCACGTACAGGATAGTGTCTCTAGCTGATACATCTGACGCCCTTTTTTCTTGCCTTGAGAAATGGTTTTGAAGCAAACCAGCACGTCATGGTCTGCATTAACTCTTCACCAGGCAGCTGCTGACACATCCAGAGTCTCCTGAAGTCTAACGCATCACCAGAAAGGCTTGTTCATGGCTGCTGAACGAGAGCCTTACTGGATGGAGGCGCTTTTAATTGTAGTGACGGAAGACGCTCTTTTGTCTTCCTTGTGTTTTCGCCAGGTAATGACGACTCAGACGTCGATATCCAGGAGGATGACGAATCTGACAGCGAGTTGGAAGAGAGGCGGCTGTCCAAGCCGCGCACGGCCATGGAGATGCTCATGCAAGGTACTCCACCATCCCTACCCACTCCCGTACCTCCCACCCTGGGCACCGTCTCACAGAAGCACCACGGCCAGGATGGGTCGAGGCTACCTGGTGCCAAGGTCTGCGAGCATGTTGCAAGTGGGCCCATGAAGTGGCCCCTGCTCCGGTGTTTATCCTGCCCTGTTGTTGACCGGGATTTGGCTCTCAGACTGCTCGGTGCGATCTTTGCCGCTGATAATCTCGTGCCGAGAATAGCTGGTTCTTATTTGTGGCTTGCCTTTTCTCACGGAGGCCTCAGGAACACACTCCCTGGGCCACAGAGCTGTATTCTGCCCTTTTTGGGTCCCACACTGCCCCAGTGCGATTTTAGCCCCTACAGTCGGAGAATGAATGCACAAGAAAGGACTTAGGTGGGCACCTCTGCTTTGACAAAGACGCTGTTCTAATTATACTCTCTCACTGCCAAAGCCTCGGGCAACAACCTGTGTGGAGCAAATGTGAATACTCCCCACACTGGAGGGGTCGTGGCCAGTGACCTGGGACTGTGTCCTCAGTTGCACACACACACACAATCAGACACACAATCAGACATAGACACAAAGATCATCATAGAATTTTTTTTTTTTTTACAGTTCTTTTTATTGTTGTAATTAAATGAAGTCTACATTTCAAGTTACTCTCCCAGAAAGGATTTTTTTTTTTTTTTT
>NW_004443960.1:3255955-3351673 GCF_000243295.1 Trichechus manatus latirostris
GGTGTAAGATGAAAGAAATTCCAGCATGCGTGTATGCTGGTGGGAATGATCTGGTTAGCTGACCAGCTGGCTGGTTTACTCAGGACTGAAGGGGTTCCCGGGACGTGGGACTGGCCATTTTAAAACAGAGAAAGCCTCCGGCAGACAGATGAGTTCAGATCACCTAGATGATGAAGGAGAGAGCGTTTCCTTTTCTTTGTGCCTTAAACCCATTTCCTGTGTTTCTTACCATCCCCAGTCTGGCAAAAAAAAAAACAAAATAAGCCTCCTTTCACCTCTCGCCATGCCCCTGCCCTCTGCACTCTGCAGTGTGGATTTCGGGGTCCCCAGGAGCAACCGCATCCAGTGAGCACGTAGGGCAGGTCCTGCGGGGCTCCCAGGACGTCAGTGCTGGAGCCAGTCCGGAGTGCCAGGCCCAGATGACGTGTTGGTGTTGGAAGGTTCCGGTTAGGTGATACGTTTCCCTGTGTGTTCTGACTGGCAGTCTGTCGACTCAGCCCCATTCTTAGGCCCCCACAGCCTGACCGCCTCCCTGTGTCGAGCGCTTCCTTCAGATTGGGGCGCGCTACTTATTGTGCTTTTACCCCTAGAGCTGCTGGTAAAAAAAAATGAGGCAGGGTCTCTGCTAACGAGATGGCTGGTAACAAGATGGGACCCAAAGTTGCATTTGCTGTTTTTTTCTACAGGATGACTCGGAGGACAGTGAAATTGACCTGGAAGATGATGAAGAGGATGATGACGGTTTGGAAGACGAGAGCCTCGCTCTCTCACCAGCCAAGCCCAGTCGGAGGGTTCGGAAACCTGAGCCCCTGGATGAGAGTGACAATGACTTCTGACCCTCTTGCGAAGGGACCCAGGCAGATTAAAACCCTCAGATCCTAGGTAAACGGGAAACCGGAGGTTTAGAAAGGTAACACATTTTGTTCACTAACCCAACTGGACTCACCATTACTAAGGCAATACCCACTTCTGCTGTTGCCTCCTGGGCTTGTATCCCCTGAAGCTTAAATAAGAACCAAGGAAAGCCCGCAGATGACTTTTGTTTTTTGCTTTATTTCTCTCCTAAAACTCGGGAAGTGCGAGTGTGCGTGCTGATTCACACCCACAGGGCAAAGCTAGAGACCTGAGAGCTAAGCAGTATGTAAGTCTGGGTTATTGTTACGCGTTTCTCTTAAGAGTCAGTGGAACAGACCTGGGGCTGGAGCTGGCTTTGGGAATGTTGGGGAGCATCTGGCGGTGGCTCACTGCACTACAGTAGATGCGAACGTCACTGTACGTCGGCTTTTAATTCTAGCCTTTGTTTTATGTCATACTTTCTTCTGCATGCTCACAGTACCGAACTGAAAGAAGGTTAGCTAAGTTAGATGAAAACCAGTTTTCCTTGATAATCAGGCGACAGAGGCTCCAGATGACAAATACCTCTTCTTCTCCCAGAGAGCTGGCATTGCGTAGGGCATCAGATTCACCTTGGGTTACAGCCACCCTCGCGTTTCCGCAGCTTGTACAAAGTTTGGAAACTTTGCTGACCTGGGTTACTCACTGTCCAGTTACCCCTTCAGAGATTCCAAACTCCAGCCACCACAAAAGCCAGTACAGTTTCTCCTTCCCACCAGCCAATATGTCTCTCAAGAAGCCTTTTCTTATTTGAATGATGGACAGTGTAGCAGGTTTCTTGCGTTTCCCTCCTTAGGGGAGGGAGCAACTTAAGGAAAAAGTGCTAGTACAGATTCTTGTTTTTGATTGATAACAGAATCTAGAATTGAATTCAGCAGAGTAGCTCTAAAAGAATCTCCCTGTTGTGAAATGAGAAGTGACAGATGTGTGGAATTTTTTTGTTTTGTTTTGTTTTTCATTGAAAAGCACAGAGTAGTTTTTATTTATTTTACAGTTATAAAGTCAAAAGACTTTTGAGGTTACTTATATTTTAAGAAATACATTTAATACCGTAGTTTTATATTATTAAGTAAGTTTTACTTGAAAGTATAATTTTTTTGTTTTTTGCATCTACAGCATATAAATACTTACACAAGAAAAGTCAATAGGTCAATATAATATCTTATGAATTTGAGGAGACTATGTGATAGTTAAGGAGCCCTGGTAGCGCAGTGGTTAAGTGCTTGGCTGCTAACCAAAGCGTTGGCAGTTCAAACCCACCAACCGCTCCATGGGAGAAAGATGTGGTGGTTTGCTTCCGTAAAGAGTACAGCCTAGGAAACCCTATGGGGTAGTTCTTCTCTGTCCTACAGGATCACTGAGTTGAAATCAACTCGACGGCAGTGGGTTTTGGTTTGTGTGACAATTATTTCTATTTTCTTGGCTTTTTTCTCTGTCTTTTCCTAAATTTTACATGTGAAATTACCTTTTTTTAAGAAAAAAATGCCGCATTTAGTTAATGTAGCAGTAATTTGAGATGCAGCATCTTTTAAATGAGAAGCTAGAAGGGAAATGTGTGCATTGAGGAGCTGTGCTGACTTCCTCAGCTGCTGTGGCTCATAGGGTGCGCAAGAGTCCCTGCATCTTCTTTGATGTTACAGCTTTGGCTTACCTGAATCTGATCTGACTTATATTTTAAAAAACACAAATATTTTCCTGTTTTCCTTGTGTGATGCTTTCTTGTAATGGGCATTCACATGGAAGCCCAACTTAGGCTACAGATTACACGTCCAAGGATACAGGCAGCAGCTGCAAAGGTTATGTCTCATCATTTGACCTGCTTCTTGACCATCTTTCATCCACTGGTTAAGTGACTGCACAAATCCTGACCGTGGAATAGTACTTCCTTGCTTGAGTGGTGTCTGTTTCAAGTCTTTCGTCATTATTATTAATGTGTTTCGGCCATCATAACGGATCCAGGAGTCAAATGTGTGGAAGTGCCGTGTGACCTGACCTTCATTTATTTTTGGCCAAGAAACAGAATAGGCCTCGGGCCCCAAAGAAGAGTGAGTGATTATTTAAATGAAAAAGTAGCATTTAGGTTATTGCTAACAGTTTTTTACTGTGTGATTTAAAAAACCTTTTCAAATGCTTTAAAATATGTGTATTGACAGAAAATATGAACCCACTGCTGTTGAGTCAATTCCGACTCATAGTAACCCTTGCCCCATAGGGTTTCCAATGCTATAATCTTATGTGTGTGTTGTGTGTGTTTGGTGAACGTTTATAAAGGAAATTAGGTTCACATTTAACAATTTCTGTACATACTGTTCTGTGACATTGGTTACGTTCTTCACAATATATTAGCATTCTCATTATTTCCATTTTGGTTGTTCGTTTCCATTAATCTAGCTTCCCTGTCCCCGCTAGCTTTCTCATCTTTGGTCTAGGCTAAATGTTAACCATTTGGTTTCATCTAGACAATTATTTTGAGGAGCACAATACTCACAGATGATATTATTTATTTTATGGGCCAATCTGTCATTTGGCAGAAAGGTGACTTCTGGAAGTGGTTTGAGTTCCAGGTTTAAAGAGTATCTCAGGGCAGTAGCTTCAAGGGTTCATCTAGTCTCTACCGATCCAGTTAAGTCTGGCCTTTTTTAGGCATTTGAGTTTTGTTCCACATTTTTCTTCCATTCCATCTGGGACATTCTGTTGGGTCCTTGGTCAGAACTGTCAGTAGTGATAGCCGGGCACCATCTAGTTCTTCTATTCTCAAGGTAGATGATGTCGTTGTTCATGTAGACTATTGGTTCTGTAGACGAAGTTTCTTCTTTGAGTCTTTGGTTTCCTTCTTTCTCTTTAGCTCTGGATGAGTAGAGACCAGTAGTTGTATCTTAGATGCCCCCAAGGTTGTAATCTTTACGGAAGCAGACTGCCACATCTTTCTCTAACAGAGATGCTGGTGGATTCAAACCAAACCGAAAGGTCAGCAGCCAAGTGCTTAACCAGGGCTCCTTAGAAAATACAAAGGAATTTTTCAAATTCTCAATTTTTAATGGTGGTAACCATCAAGAACAAAGTCCAGGGACATCCCGTGGAACATCTAAAGAACTATTGTATAAGTTATCTTTTCTATTTTGCTATGAAGGAGCCCTGGTGGCACAGTGGTTAAGTGCTTGGCTGCTAACCGAAAGGTTGGCAGTTCAAATCCACCAGCTGCTCCGTGGGAGAAAGATGTGGCAGTCGGCTTCCATAAAGATTACAGCCTTGGAAACCCTATGGGGCAGTTCTGCTCTGTCCTGCATGAATCCTGTCAGAATCGACTCAAAGGCCACAGGTTTGGTTTTTGAGTTATTATGTTATGATTGGGTCTCTGTGGGCTGGTTGGTTTTGTTCTGTTCATGACCACAGACTGAACCCCTTAACCATTTCAGACAACTTGAAGGTGTGTGATCATTGTTGAAAGAGTGAGGGAGGGAGGACTGGGTACAGAATATAATCGGAAGAAGGGCCCTGACGGCGAGGCAATAAAGATCACCTTTGGGTTTTAGAAGTGGCATATTTAAGTAATTTGGAGGGAATATTTTCTTATTTTCCAAGAATGTGAATAAGTGATAATGAGAAGAGAGCAGTTTTAAAGTAGCAATTTTAGGAACTCAGTGCGCTGTCAGGCCAGAGTCTGTGTGGCCTTGCTCTGGGATTGTTTTACTAGGATATGCTGCCTAGGACTTCTTATCAAACACTTACTGAGCACCCACTGTGTCTAGCTGCTGTGCTAAACACTGGGGAATTCAAAGATAATTACGTCTTAGCATCTGCCCCTGATAGGCTGACACCCTAGTAAGAGAGAAAGATGATTGAGCATTATAATACAGTGTGGTACCTGCAATGTTAAGGGTGTTTGTAGAGTTCCGTGGGAACCCAGAGTAAACAGCACCTTGCCTGGAAGAGTCAAAGAAGATGTCGATGCAAGTCAGATTTGGGCTGGATCTTACAGGCTGAGTTAGAGCCTGTCAGACAGAGAAGATCCTCATGGCATCATGGCAGGGCATGGCATGAGTATAGAAAGGCACAGGCTGTCCAAGCGCATAGCCTGTTGGGAAATGACAGGTAGTACAGGGTGGCCGAAGTGTGGGGTATTTGGTAAGGGAGTAGCAAAAGGGCCACGTTTGTCATGTCAAAGAATTGGTTGGGTTTTGTCCTGTAGGTGGTTAGCAATCTCCAGAGATGAGATCTTCTCAGAAAAATCACTTGGCACTATAGAAGAGAAACTGGGAAGGAGGATAAAGTGGAGGCAGGAAGGCTGGTTAGAAAGCTGTTTTGAGTTACAAAAGGAGCTAAGGGCCCACTCTTTAAGACAGTGGTGATGGAATGGAGAGCTAGATTCAGATGTCGAAAGAGACAGAGGGTAAATTGACAGGATTTGGGGACTGCTTATAATTGGGAGATAGGTTGAAGAGAAGGAGAAACTGAAGGTAAAGGAGAGTTCTGGTTTGGGTTAACTCGAGAGAGATACTAGAGGAAGAACAGGGAGAAGGGAAAGTTTTGGAGATGGGGAAAGATTTAGAACATGTTGAGCTTGAGATGTCGGTCAGACATCTTGGTTGTAATCAGGAAATATGCAAACAAGGAAGACTTCCTGTGAAACCTGACAAACCTAGTTTGTCTCTCCCCTTCTGAAATTCCACCAAAGTTAGAAAAAAAATTCAAAGGAGGTGAACCTACAAGGATAAAGAGAACCGAAGAGGAGTCTAGTGTGGACAAGATACCAACAGTGTTTTGGAACGAGGAAACAAATGGAGGAATTAGAGCTGAGAAAGCCGAGATCTGAGTGTCTGTAGAGGAGGGATTGAACTCATACTGCCGAGCCCTGAAAAGGCGCAGAAATTGGAAGCAACAGGTACTGTGGAAAGGAGGGGTGAGACATGGGGCTGAAAATAGGGAAATTGTTTGAAAGTCTGTGTAGGCAGCAGTAAGCCCCTCAGACCCTTCTTGTTTCCTAGACAGCCAGAGAATGACCCCTTCCCAATCTAGCAAGAAATTGGAAGTTTAGATTATGGATAAATTAGGACTGGAGAGGCTCTGGGGAGCCTTATTGAAAAATGGGGGATTCAGTGAAAGTCCACTTCTGAATAGTGAGACTCCCCAGCTACCTTGTGGTGCTCAGTTTCAAGAGTGTGGGCTGCCAGGTGTGTATCACCCCAGGTAGGGGATTAAAGGACTCTTCTGTGGAGAGAGTGAAAGGCCCAGTGGAGATGAAGTGACAAAACAGTAGATACTGACACATGGGGATTCCTCATCAAAATGGCTGGGTCACTACTTGGTCACCTTACACATGTCAGCAAGCCCTGCCTAGTCCCACAGAGTTTCCAGTCACCTCTTGAGTGCCTCATGGTTAAACGTAGATGGCCAAGGATCAACAGATATGAGAGTGTCCAATTTGAAAATGAAACGACAACAAGTTAACTGAATCCAGGAGCTAGGAAGAAACAAAAATCAGGACGTAGCTGAGAATTGTAGAAGAGTGCTAATCTCCTTAGAGGTATTAAAAGAAAATAGTGCATTCATGAAGCAAGAACTAGATGCTTTTAAAAATAATAAAAACTAGAAACTAGAGCTCTTGGAAATTAAACTATGCTAGCCAAAATAAAAAGTTCAGAAGAAGAATTGGAAGATAAAGTTGGAAGAAACTCTCTGAAGAAGAATAAAAAGAGATGAAAAACAGAAATGACAATTAGAGACTCACTCCCAGGGGGTCAGATAGTCCACTAACAGAATGTTGAGGAACAAAGGAACATGAAACAAGTTAGAAAGCGATCGAAAATAGAAGATTTCCCAGAAGTGTGTTAGAAGGATGGAGAAAGAAAACGTGGGGATGTGAGATGATGCACAAGTGCTGATTCATTGTTTTCCATGATGGGAAGTCAGTAGGGCCGGAGTGGGAAAACCTGGCAGTAAATGGGGCATCAGGTCGAGTACTGAGAAAGGTATTGCCTCAGTAGTTGGGCTGAAGTGGCCCTAGACTCAGCAATGTTTGCTTAAAAGCAAGCTTTGAAAGATTCAAACTCCTTCTAAGTAACTGTCCCAGAATCAAGGCCAATCATATTTTTTATTGTGTTTTTGGTGAAAGTTTACACAATAAATTACACAGTATTCATAGTAAACCTCTGAATACTATTTCTCACAGACACTGGTTATTCTACAATAAATTTACATAGGCTCCCGTTTGACAATTTCTGTGCAGATTATTCAGTGACGTTACATTTTCGACAATGTGTCAGCATTCTCTGTGTTCTGGTTGTTTCATTTCCAGTACTCTAGTTTCCCTGCCCTCTTATCATCTCATCTTTGGTTTAGAGTAAATGTTGACCTTTTGGGCTCATATAGATAAGCCCAATAATATTTTAAGGAGTATAAAAGTATTCAGCAGCTAACAAGATAAAATTCCTAACGTCTGATATCCAATAAAAAAAAATTACTAGGCAAGGGGAAAAATGGAGAAGAGAATTTCAAATTCTTATGGAATCTAGACTTTCTAGAGCCAGTGAGGCTGGATAAACTCCCAAAACTGTTCCCCTGAGATAATCTTTAAACCCTTAAACCAGAAATATTCCCTGAAGTCTTCTTTAAACCAAACAATAGTTTAGCTTAATTAGTAAAGAATGTCTGCCTTGAGAATTGTACTCAAATTGACAACAGCAACTAGAAAGATTAGGTGGGAAACTTAGAGGGCAGTGAGTTTATGTTAATGGTGAGGAACAATTCAGAAAAGGAAGGTGAAAATGGTTGCACAGCTTGAAGAACGTAATCTGTGTCACTGAACTGTGTGTAGAAACTGTTGAATTTTTGTTTGGCTGTGTATATTCTCAATAACAACATTTTTATTTTTTAAATTACCAGGCATAATGAGAAAAATCAAAAAACAGATCCAGAACTGATACAGATGATACTATTAGTGGACAAGGACATTTAAACAGTTATACCTATATACTGTATATTCAGACAGTAGAGCATATTAAGGAGAAGTATGGAAGATATAAAAAAGTCTCAACCAAAACTTCTAGAGATTGAAAAAAATATCTAAGGTGAAAAATCTGCTAAATGTGATTAACAGTAGATTAGACACTGCAGAAGAAAACATTACGGAACTTGAAGTCATAGCAGTAGAAACTGTCCAAAATGAAAAATAGAGGAAAAGACAACAAAAACACTATGCAGGTTAACAATGTATTGCCTCAGCTCCAGATTCACCTTTTTTGTCTGCTCTGTGATCATGGGTATTGACCTTGTAAGTATTTTTCCCTTGCCAGCCAGCAAGATGTTGAGCCTCGTCCATACAGCACTGGAGAGACTTTGAAGGAGGAAAGGATTTTCTAGTTCTAGTGTGACTTCCTCTCAAAGTCCCTGGAAAAAATGACTTTTTCCCCCACTGCTTTGCCTCTGAGGTTTCTCCAGTTCTTAGTTCCTGCAGGGTGCAGCTTTCTCCAGCGTTTGCCTACTGTAACTCTCTCTTCATTCTGCCAAGGTCTCAACTTGGGCAGAAACAATGCAAATCGGAAGACAGTGAAGCAGTATTTTTAAAGTACTGAAAGAAAAAACTGTCAACCCAGAATTCTATACCCAGCAAAAATAGCTTTCAAAAACCAGTAATCCTCAGTTTTGAAATAATGCACTTTATAGCTGGGTTTTTTTTTTTTTCCTTCAGTCTGGGGTCTGATCAGAGGTTTTGCATTGCATTAAATAATTGTATCTCTTTAATCTCTACTGTAAAACTATCTCCCAGCCTTTTTTGTTTCTCATAACATTGACACTTGAAGAGGGCAGGCCAGGTGCTTTTCAGAATGTCCCTCGGTTTGGATTTTGTTTAATTGCCCTCATGATTAGATTTAGGTAAGCATTTTTGGCAAGAACACCACATCAGCAACGTGTCCTCAGTGCACCACGTCAGGGGCACGTGATGTCCATCTGTCCCACTGTTGATGAGTGAGCCTGATCCCATGGTTAAGGCGGTGTCTGCCAGATCCCTCTGTTGTTAAGGTACTTTTTTGTCTTTGTAAATACCCCTTTGTGGGGCGATACTTTGAGACTGTGGCATCTTCTTCCCCGGCAGGCCTTCAGCCTCCATTGATGATTCTTGGCCTGACTACTCATTTTTAAGGACACATTTTGGAACAGCAGTAATTCCTGTCCCCGTTACATGGCTGTGCTTTCAGGTCCTTTGGCAGAGGCCCCTTCCCTTCTCTGTGTTGGTGCGGAGTACCGTCCAGCACCTGCCTGTGGTGACCTTGACTCAGGAGAGGTGGCCGTGGCCTCCTCTGATAGCACTTTTCCTTCCCCCTTGGAGGGACCAGCTCTCGTGCTGGGTCAGCATCCTTCCCAGATGGCAGGAAGGAACCTCGGAAAACAGTCTTTCTGTTTGAAAGCGTCCCGCTGAGTCTCTGCCCATCCTCCTGCCCGGTCCACCAGGAACTGCTTCTGCTCACATTTCGACAGTGCAGGCGGGAGCGTTCGTCTTGATAGCCTCTGAGATCATCCTGGCGCCAGATTCCCCAATGTGATTTCCCTGGAGACTAGAAGAGAAGGGGCTTGAAAACTTGGCTGGAGGGGGTAGGGGCTCACTGTCGATAATGTGGAGCTCTCTGCAAAGCCTCTTGCTTCCAGGAAAGCCCCATAGACTCAGGCTCCAGATGGGCCCCTCGCACTAGTTTCACTCCGGAGCTGCTGACGGAGTTGGGGGTCAGCTGGCTCCCAGAATCAGGCCAAAGGCAGGGCCTGACCTCGGGGTGAGCGCGAGTGGCCGGCAAGGGCAAGACGGTGCTGAGCCCCACTCACTTGATGTGCTGGAGCCTGTGGTTTCCGGCCAGTGCAGTGGCCACGCAGATTGCCCCGTCCATCCCCAGAGAGTTCTCCTGAAGACTAAGCAGAAGAGATGGAGGGACCACGGTGAGCCCTGAGAGCAGACAGACAGGCCTGAGGAAGCAGTGCTGAGTTATCTTGTGGGGCAGTGGACAGAGGACAAGTGGTTCTCTGGTTGATTTGTCCCCAGACGCCATAGCAACAGCTAGGTGCCATTTAGCTCTTGCGACTGGTGTCTACAAGTAGCCAGGTTGCCTTATCCACATGCCACAGATGGTGGAAGACCATAAATGTAGATGCTGCTTAGCTCCAACTGAAGCGAAGCAGAACGAACAGACCCATTTGCAGTGGCATATGGACTGTAGAAGTGAGGACAGTCTGAGTCCTGTACGTTCAGAAGGAAGCAGCGACAGGAAGTGAAAAGCGTTTCTCCTGTGGGGGAGAAGGGAAGAAGTGGGCTGCTCTGGGACAGCCACTTACTTGAGTCTCCGGAGACTGGAGTTTACCTTCAGAGCGTTGCCCAGGGCTTTGGCCCCTGCCACCCCGATGGCGTTTCCTCGTAAGCTGTCAGGAAAAATGGGAAACCTGAGGTGCGGTAACAGGCTGAGAGGCGGTGGTGCTCCCTCCTCCTCACGTGTGTGTGGGTGTCTTGATGGAGGAAACATGGACTGCAGCAACCATCAAAGGGGGGTGCTCCGTCCTCACTTCCCCAGCAACAGGACTGAGCCCACCTAAGGCAGGGGTGAGGCTGGCCTGACTTGGGTGGTTTGCTGGCACTCTCATCCTCCTTCTTCACTCCAGAGGAAAACTGGGCTGACCCAAGAGAGGCATTACTCCATCCCACGGATCCCCAGTGTGCTCAGCATCTCAGGATCCGCAAGAGCAGGGGTGACCTGGACACGTCTGAGGGCCTCACAGTGCCGGAGGCTGCCACCCCCAGGAGTTTGATCTTCCCATAGACCAAGATTAGTGGCCACTTGCCACTCTAGGAGCCCCTGAACAGGGCCTCGAGCATGTTCAGCTTGGACCAAGCCAGCCTGGACAGGAGAGCAGGGGCGTACAGAGAGGTGGGGCTGTGAGGGAAAAGACATGGAGAGCGTGGGAGCGGCGAAGCTGGGGCGCGTTTCATCTAAGTGAAGATCACTGCAATGAGCTGGGAGCTTCCATGCAAATTGGCATATTTTTCTTCTTTCATGTCTGTTCAGTTTCAATCAGCAGTTTGGTTTCTTAGGGCAAGGGATGGAGCCAGCGACTGGAATACTTACTCAAGAATCTCCAAGGTTCTGTTCACCGCCAGGGCTTCCCCCAGGGCCTGGGCCCCAGAGGCACCGATGGAGGTCACCTGGAGGCTGTTGGAGGAGGTACGGTCAGTGCAGGACCCGCAGGGCCTCTTCAGCCTCACACTTGCCCCCAACCCAGCCTTTTTCCACCTTCCCCTTCCGTTCATCCCAGCCGCCTCTTGACTGAGGGCTGAAACTGGCCAGATAGCACTGAAAACTGTTGGCCAGTGATCTGTCCAAAGACATCTGCAACTCCCACAGCTGTCTGCTGCCTAGGACAGGGACCTGGATGCTAAGGGTGTAAGAGCTGGAGGCAGCCTCCTGGAAGGCTTCGGGGAGAACACTCACTGGACCCTTAGCTCTTAACTCTCCAAATGGTCAATTTCCCAGTTGTTAAAATTAGGAAAATCAAACACACTTTCCTCGATTGGCACACAAAATTGTTGTTTAGCCTGGGAGGGTAGAGAGGGCCAGCTTCCCGGACTGCCATGCACACCGGGACTTACTAGAGGGCGGTGAGGGCCGTGTTTGCCTTCAGCGCCCTGGCCACTGCGGAAGCTCCGTCGTCCCCGATGGCGTTCTCCTGTAAACTGAAGGCGCGCGCTGAGCTCCTTCAGGCCACACGGGGGCGCGGCCAGGCTCTAGCCAGGACCTGCAGCACCCGGGCCTTCTAGATTGAATTCAGACCCCACACACACACGCATAGACATTGACTTCCAGGGGCCTTCATAGGCATCTCTTTCGTGATTTAGTTGATAAGAACTGTGGTGTCCGTTTTGATTTTTTTCCAGGGGTTGCCCTGGGAGACAATTGCCCCACCTGTGCTGCCACCGCAGCCCTATAGGCTCATCATGAACATCCAGAAGGGTCCCGCAGTCAGAGTCAGGCAAGAAGAGGACACACAGAAACACTGTCAACAAGGATTTGGACCAAAAAGGGTGTGTTTTTCACTGGCAATCATAAAATTCAGCTGAAGCCCTCGATCCCTGAGGAGTTCTTGCTGCTCTGGGTGTTAAAACAGCTTTTTTCCCTCCAAACGGGGGGAGAGCAGCAGCCCTGGAGCAGTTAAGGGAGCCGTTTGCATGAATTATTTTAACAAACGTTTGAGCGGGTGTTATGTCCTAAGGGAGCCCTGGTGGCGCAGGGATTAAGAGCTTGGCTGCTGAGTTGGCAGTTACAAATCCACCAGCTGCTCCTTGGAAACCCTGTGGGGCAGTTCTGCTGTGTCCCGTAGGGTCTGTGAGTCGGAACCAGCTCGATGGCAGCACGTCTGGTCTGGTTTGGTTAGGTATGTGCTAAGTGTTGTGCAAAGCAACAGGCCCACTTCCGCCCTCTTGGGATTCAGGTGGGAGGCAGGATTAAACAAGGAGTCACAACAGACCAGGTGCAGGCTGCCGGGGCCCGTGGGGTCACCCGCCCCAGTGTGGTCACACATGGCTGCCCAGAAGAAACAGGTCTAAACCAAAACCTGAAGGATGAGAGATGGCAGAGAGGGCCTGGCACAGGTGAGGAACCCAGGGAAGCTGAGTCTCAACCCCTGGGGCAGAGCTGTCCAGGGGCGTGATGAGAGATGAGGCCAGGGAGGAGCAACGCCAGCAGACCCTTGGACCTTGGGGCCACGGTGAGGGACTGGGCTTCACCCTGCAGACTTGGGCAGCCATGTCGGGCTCTCAGCCAGGAGGGGTCAGAGTCACATTTAGAAAGCTTTCCAGCCAGTAGTATGAGAAGAGGGACTGGATGTGGACGAGAGAACTAGCTAGGAGGCTGTCACGGTCCTGCAGGTGAATGATGGTGGTGGCCGGGGTGGCATGGACGGACGGGAGCGTCATTGGAAGGGAGAAACCTCAGGATGTGGTGTGCAGGTGAACTGGAAGCAGTGGGTGAGCAAGGAGGGGATGTCGCACGTTTGCACCGTTGCTCGGCCGGTTCCATTCACGAGCAGGGGAGCCGGGAAAGGGGCGGGCTTAGGGGAGACAGTGGGGGCACTCTGGGGTGCCTGTGTGACACCTAAGTGGAGGTGCGGCATGGGCGTGGATACGTGGGCCTGGAGCTCAAGAGAGGTCTGGGGTGTGGATGTGGGCATCTTTGGCACTTTGAAGGTAACTGGGGCCATCGAAGGAATGAAGTTCTGATACCTGCTACAACATGGATGAACCCTGAAAACATTATTCTAAGGGAAAAAAGAGACGAGGGGACAAATACAAGATTCCACGTATATGAAATATCTGGACTAGGCAAACGCATAGCCACAGAAAGTAGCTGAGTGGTTGCCCGGGCTGCTCTCTGGGGAGATGACAATGTTCTAAAATTGATGATGGTCACACGACTCAGTATATGAGAAGGCGTTGAATTGTACACTTTAAATGAGTGAGTTATAGCTCAAAGCTGTTACGTTAAAAAGCAGCACTGAGAAGTGCCCGCTGTGGCACCCGCCCCCACCGGCAGCCTCTGCCGAGGCCCCACTTACTCCAAGCTGGCCAGGCTGCTGTTGAGCTGTAGTGCTTGTCCCAGGGCCTTGGCCGCTTCGGCCTGGAGGAAGTTCCACTGCAGGCTGGGCAGACACGGACGCTCGTGAGCACGCAGCCCGGGAGCTGACCGGGGAGGCCCTGGAGGCTCCCGGAAAGAAGATGCTTCTCTCGGGGGGTCTGAAAGCTGGGCGTGGCAGCTCCCATAGGACGGGGTCCTGACCACTGAGGTGGACAGGAGAATTCCTGCCCCTCTCCTCAGGCTTAGTCCCCAGAGGGTCCCCGTGGACTCTCTGGCGAGGGCCGTGCACAAAGTATGTGACACCGGAGGGACAGCCGTCACCGTGCTTGTCTGTGAGTCAGCCGGAGGAAGCAGGATGTGGGGTTAGGACAGGCCCCTGAGACTGGGTCTGTTGCCTCAGTTTAGGGGTGGCCTGGTGGGGGAGGCAGAGCCACAGACTCACTGAAGGGAGGTGAGGGCACGGTTTTCTCTGATGGCCTCGGCGATGGCCTGGGCACCCTGGTCGCGGAGGAGGTTGGCTGTCAGGCTAGGAGGAAGGAGACAGGAACAGACCGAGATGTACCAGTCTTGGTCACCGGTGAGCCCAGACCGCTCTCGCCACCCACCCCAGGACCGCGTCCATGTCCCCGTCAGTGGTAGAACTTTTATGTGCCAGGCATGCAGTGGGGCTTATGGTGCTGAATCCTGACAACCCCATGAGGCAAGTGTCACCAGGCTTGGCAAGGGCAGTGACTGCCAGGGTCACAGCCAGGAGTTGGCAGAGCCAAGATTCCAGCTGGGTGGTCCGCGTGGGGGGCCCATACTGCTAACCCCTGCGCTGCCTGTTTGTCACCACAGGGACGAGGTTGGCAGACCGTCTTGTGATTTACAAAGCGATTTACAGCTTTTTTGGAAATGGAGGGCAGAGGTGGGAGGACCTGGGTCAGAACCAGGTGAGGAGGGTGTGGTCTCATCATGGCAGCATGCCCACGAGCCCCCAGACCCCGGGCCAGGGAAACCACTGGCATAAATAACCCTCAGGCAGCATAGCCGTGCCCCCTTCTCAGCCCCCCCGCCCCGCGCCCCCCACATACTCCAGGTTCTTCAGCGTGCTGTTGGTGCAGAGGGCGCGGGCAAGAGCCTGGGCTCCCTCTGGATTGATGGAGTTTTCTCGGAGGCTGAGGAAAGAGAGAAGACCCTGAGCTTCTGACCTGGTAGATGGAGGCCTTGGCCAGGAGACAAGCCAGAGGTTTAGGCTTCTCAAAGCTCAAGAGCAACCTCAGGGGACACCTGGGCGTCCTGAGCGACCTGAGGTGAGGTGTGAAGGAGCCTGTTCCACAAGCTGGGTTCACGTTCCTAGCTAGGCGGAGGAGAGTCCAGGAGGAGAGGATAAGATGACACACCTCCAGGTGTGAGGGGCAAGAGGCAGGTGAGCCTGTGTGGGGCCTAAAGGGCCTCATCTAGGAAGGGAGCAGAGAACAGGCCCTCCCGTGACAGCAGACAGTGACGGGATGCCAGGGTCCCGAGCCAGGCCTGCGCTTGACCATAACAGACCCCACGGGGGTACATGTGGGCTCCCCAGCATTGGCCTGTCCTCCCAAGTTCCAAAGTCCCTTCAGACTCCCGTGGTCAAAGAGATGTGGTTGCAGAGGGGTAGACCAGGACTCACTTGAGGCTGAGGAGGGTCTGGTTGGTGTAGAGGGCCCCCATCAGTGCAGCCACCCCAGCGTTGCTGATGGAATTGCTCTGCAGGCTGCAGACAGAGGGCGGGCTCACTTGGCATAGCAGAGGCTGTCCCAGGACCCGAGGGAGCCACACGGTCCAGCCTGGCCCACAGTGCTGGGTTCAACAGGGAGGGAGGGGCCCTGGGGGTAGGTTCCACCCCACATCTCTCTTCTCATCACACATTTCCTCTCCCATCCTAGAGAGGCTAGGTGAGGCAGGTGGGTTCAGCACCACAGGCCTGAAGTTTAGACTCTTCTAACTTGATATGGGTGGCTCCAAACGGCCTCTGAGGGGCATGTGTTGTGTCTGCAACCCCCAGAGCAAGTGATGAGGTAGAGTCCTCGGTGTGGGGGCAGTGCCGAGCTCTCCCACCCCGCTCCAAGCTACTGCAGCTAACCGGTGTTTGGTCATCTGCACCAGCTCTTCAAGGGCACTGCGTGCTTGTTGTCACTCTGAAAACTCCAGAACCAACCAAACCCCTACTGTCCAGGGGAAGTGGAGCTGGCGGGGTACGTGGGTGGGTGTGGAGGGAGAGAGACTGAGATCAGAGTATGCCCAGGGTTTGTTGTTGGTTGGTTCACTTCTGCCAGGGAAGTGTCCCTGACCTGCAGTCTCCCTCAACCCCCTGCCGCATCTGCTGGATGGAGACCCCAGGGGAATCACCCGCTGCCCACAGTACCCCTGGAGGGTGTCAGACAGACTCACTCCAGGCTCTCCAGGCCCTGATTCACCTTCAGGGCCTCAGCCAGGGCCTTGGCGCCTCCATCACCTATGCTGTTACTGGAGAACCTGCAAGAGATGGGACGTGGGTGAGCCAGCTTCCTGAAGTAGCCAGGCCGGTCCTGACCTAGAGGTCAGGGTCCAGGAAGCCCTCTCAGGGAGGACTGTCTCTGTTGTTTCAGGGATGCCCAGTGCATTGTTGTGCCTGAAACCTATTGACTGGTAGCCTCTGCAAGTGACCACCTGCCTCCTGTAAGAGGTCAGAGTGGCAAAGTCCTTGACTCCCTGGCACTGAGAAGTATCTGTGGTTCTTTATGCTATCTTCTAGGTAGGAAGGCAGTAGAATGTGAACCTGAGGAGATCAAGGTTCACCCAGTCCTGGATACCTGGATCTCCATTTTCCTGGTCTAGGAGCCAGCCATCCTTCACCCACATATCCACCTACCCATCCATCCACTCATCCATCCATCCCCATCCACTCATCTACCCATCCATGTACTCATCTATCAATCCATCCATCCTTCCACCCATCCATCTACTCATCTGTCAGTCCATCCATCCTTCTTTCCTTCCATCCATCCACCCATCTCCATGCTCACAAATATTTGTGGTGGGCTGGACATTGTGCAGGCACCCGGTATACCAATTTGGCCCTTCTGCATTTCTCACATGAGCTCCTTCAGACTCCTGTTCTGCTTCAGGGCGTCTGCCATCCGCTGGGCTCCCACGGGCCCAATGGAGTTCTTCTGCAAGCTGTGGAAGAGGAGAGAGGTGCCTCAGTAAAGCGGCCACAGCCACTCCCAGGCCTAGGACAGTCTGGGGTCAAGGACAGAGGGCAGAGACTACTAGACCAACTAGACTAGAGATTACTTCCTTTAGAGACTAGTGACAACTTCCTTTATCACAGCATGGGGTGGGGGGTGGTTCTCCAGGAAAAGTCTGTGGATCATTGCCAAAGTGTCGCCAATGACATTATTATGTGGGAGAGTAAGAGGCGAGGACAACCAAGCCTTCCCTGCCAAGGGGCTGGAAAGCAGTGAGTGGTGGATACTGAGAATACCCACCATCTCCCAAGTGAGACTTCCATGTGCAAGTCCTGCTGCCCCTCACTCCAACCACCTGCCAAACAGTCAATAGTCTGCCGCCTGCCTCCCAACCCTAGAACCCTCCCTAGAAACCTTGCTAGCAAAGGCCAGAGGGCAGACCCTCCGTATTGATTCCTCTTCTCAGATAGCTACTTCCTTTTATACTAAATCTGGTGGAAGGAGATGTGACAGGAGAATCCCATGTGGCTGGCGAGAAATCCTGGCCCTTTGGCTCCTGTCCTCATTCTGAGAGGACAGGCAGGGCAGGACCTCTCCTGTGAAGGGTAAACACAAATCTAAAAAATGGAACTTTCCTGGGGCCCAAAGGGAAAGAGACCTGTTCCCTCCTCCCTTTTTTCCAAACATTTCTTTGAGAAAACTTGTAAATCCCTTCTCTGTCCTTTTGAGATGTATGTAAACATTTTCAAAAGCTACATAAGTCTCCTGCCAGTTTTACAACCCAAGGATGGCCTTGGAGCCTCCTCTTTGAACTGCAAACATCAAGGGAGATAGTGCCCCAGCATCCCGGCTCCCTGCCTTCACACTGGCTCCAGGTCGTATCTACCTGCTTGCCGTGGAGATGTGAGAGGTTTTGTTTTTCCTGTGGATAAAGGCAATTAACCAACACAGGTGGCCACCCCAGTTACCAGGTGAACTTACGATGAACTACACGTGACAAATGGTGCTGCCAAGTCCCCTGAATTGAGACTAATAATGGTTTCTCTTGAGAACACGTATGTAGTGAGTTGAATCTGCCTGGCTATGTAGAAGGGTGAGCTTGCCTCCTATCTTGCAGTCTCATTAACTAATTGCCTAGAATACATGTCCCAGTCTGGTTTAAGGCTTATTCAGTAATAAAACTGTTTTGTTCTTTGCTATACCTGTGGACAGGATTTTCTGAGTGGGCGGGAGATTTTATTTTTAATTATTTCTCCAACACCTGTTCTCTGGAACAGAGTTGGGCATTGAGTTTTCCAGGGGCCATGTGGACAGGTCAGAAAGCCTCAGGACCTTGCCCCATCCATTCCTCCTTGCAGAAGACAGACCCTTGGAGAAGGGGCAAAGAGGACAGAGGAGGGCTTCTGGTGGCAGCATGTCAACTCACTGTAGCATGCAGAGGGTCCGGCTGGAGGCCAAGGCCTCAGCTATGGACCCAGCACCATCGTCCTTGATCATGTTGTTCTGGAGGCTGTGGAAGTGAGGAAGAGAAACATCACCACGGAGCACAAGAGGGCACCCAATGATGGCCTAAGCTCTCATGCAGTCACCAAGCTCCTCAGAGTCACCGAGGCCCAAGGGGGAAGCAGCTCTGACCACTGCATGCCCTTGCTGCCCACTGCACAGGAACTGGAACAATTGGCCCTTCCCTCACCTCTTCCAGAGGCCACTGCTTAGGTTTCCCCCTGGCTCTATAAGTACTTGCCTGCTGACTGGGAACAATGTGTCCGTAGTATCTGGATAACAATTACAAGGTCACCAATAGCTCTAATTACAACTAAAAACAATAGTCCCTAAGTATGAGTGAGGATGTGAAGAAATTATAACCCTCATCATTGTTGATGGGAATGTAAAATGCTGTAGCTGCTGTGGAAAATGGTGGGGCAGTTCCTCAGCAAGTTAAACATAGAATTACAATTTGACCAAGCAATTCCGCTCCTAGGTATATACCCAAGAGAAATGAGAATATATATTCACACAGAAACTTGTGTACAAATGTTCATAGCAACACTATTCACAATAGCCAAAAGGTGGAAATAATTCAAATGTCCATCAATGGATGAATGGATAAACAAAATGTGGTATATCCATACTATGGAATATTATTCAGCCATAAAAAGGAATAGAGTTCTGGTACATGCTACAAAGTGGATGAGCCTTGTAAACATGATGCTAAGTGAAAGAAGCCAGATACAAAAGGTCACATATTGTATGATTCCATTTATATAAAATCTCTACAATAGGTAAATCCATAAAGACAGCAGATTTGTGGTTTGCAGGGGCTGTAGGGGGTAGTGGGGAATGAGTATGGAGTCTTCTTTGGGAAAGGTGAAAATGTTTTGAAATTAGATGTGGCGGTTGCACAACATTATGAATGTACTAAATGCCACAGAATTGTACACTTTAAAATGGTTAATTTTATGTTATATGAATTTCACTTCAAAAAAGAAAGTAAATGAAAAAAAAAAAGATAATATCATACTGAACTTCGGCCCTGCTAAGGATGGATACAATCACAGGCACCTAAAAAGGACACAGCTAACCACACCAAACCATAGGAACCTTCTGGAATGTGGGCTTTTCAGTGTGCTAGAAAACACTTCATGGGAAAATTCTGACACCATAGCTTTGGGAATTTCCTGTTCAATAGAAAACGAGGTTTTCCTAACATTATTTTGCCCTTCCCCATCTCTATGAACCCCACAACCCCGCTTTTCCTCTGTTCCCTTCTCAGGCCATAAACACAAGCACAATGACTCGGGAAGAGCCGGATCTTGGAAACTTGCTTAGGATACGAGATCCTGTGGTATCCAGTGGGATTGGGGCCCAGGCCTGCCATTTTGAATTGCTTCCTATTCCATAGATGGCACCCGAGGAGAGGGTTTTCTAGGCTCTCTCCTGGGGGCGGCAGAGACGGGGCAGGTAACGTACCTCAGAGAAGCCAGAGTCCGGTTAATCTTCAGAGCATCTGCCAGGGCCTTGGCCCCTTGAGGCCCAATGGAGTTACCGCGGAGGCTGGTAGAAGGAAGAGAGAGAGAATTATCCTCTTTCCTCTGACTCCTAGGGAGGGAAGGATGAACAGAAGTTACACTGACCTTTAAATCTATGATCCTTGAAAAGAATGAGTCAGGGTTTAGGATTTCATGTTTGAAGGAATCGGGGCAGAGATCCTTATATAGTCAAACAAGGAAGAAGTTTTCCAAGATAGTCCCATGTGATGGGGAAACAAAAAAAAAAAGGACTTGATGGAAGTGGGTTTGGGTACAATGAGGAGAATGATAACCCCATATTCAGCATTGAAAATGGGCCCTGAATGAATGAACCCAGAGCTTCACTGGGTCAGGCTCCACAGTCCTGGGGGATGACACTCGGACAGCAGCTAGGAGTGGCCATGGCTTTGCTTGCTCAGCTGTCCTTCCAACCCACCCAGAAGAAAGTGTGGTCCGAGGTGAGGCCTCCCTGTTTCCTACTCCTACAGGAGTGAGGGGCCACCAGGGGCCCAGAGACCTTGGAACCTGCTCTAAATGAAATATTGGTACCATAACCAGAGGTTACTCATGGGCTGAATCTGGGGAAGCAGGGAAAGATGGATAAGACTCCAGTCATTTCACAGGAGGGGGAGGAGCCTGTAAGAGATGATTCACAAGCTCTCCTTGTTCCAATGGCGAAACCTAGGCCTTTGGTATCCTACTTACTCCAGAGTGGTCAGACTTCTGTTGACCAGGAGGGATCTGGCCAGAGCTTTGGCTCCTTTGTTGCTAATCTGGTTCTCAGCCAAGCTGCCCAAGAAAAGGGAGAGGAGTGGTTATTCACGTCCATACATCCCATCATCTCTTCCTTCATGCCATACCTGTGATTTGAACCCCTGGGCCTCCGCAGCATCAACAGGGCCTGGACACCGGTAGAGATGCAGTGGCCCTTTGGAACAGGATGGCCAGGCACAGGAACACCCCGATCCTGGGCAAGGTGTTAGGCCAGAGTGGGTGGATAGACCCTCACTCTGGCAAAGGATTCCAGGGAAAGGTTTGGCCAGAATCCAGCACAACAGCTTCTATACACATAGCAAAGCAAAGAGGGCAATTACAGAAGCCCACCATGCGGATCCCAGCCAGTGGTATGCTGATAAACTGGCTCTCCGAAAAAAAAACAAAAAACCCGATTGTAGTGTTTGCCAATTTCCATGGTGTAAATACTCCCACCATGACCAATTTCAAGCACCAACAGTTTAACAACCAGCTTGCAAAATTCCTGAAAATATAACCATCAGCTCTCACACACTGGTGCAAACTGGTTCCAGCATACTACTGATTCTAGCCTTTCTCTAGTGAAAGAAAAGCTAATGGGACAGTTGTTACAAAATTAACCCTAAAGTAAAAAAAAAAAAAATCTATATCTGCCTTGAAAGGGCGATTCCAGGAATATGCTAGTGGATCAACTTAATCTTGCTTCATGTATCCAATTTCAGAAGTGGTAGCTGTTGAAGCTTTTTACAGTTTTTTAGGCATTTAAAACTGGGGGGCAGCCCCATGGGATACGGTTGTTCAATTAGATCCCCAGGCCACTGCTTTGTAATTTATGTTCCAAGGGCCCCTAGGGGACCTCAGGAAAACTTCAGGAGCTAACAAGAGGCTGATGAGGAAACCACATGGGCTGGGCCCCCACCCCCACTTCTTTCAATCCTAGCAGTTCCCCTTTTATCTGTTTTACATATTGGGGTTCTGCCTGACATCTGTTTTTAAAAAGGTGCTATTTCTTTAAAAAAAAAAAAAAAAGTGTGAAGACCATTCCTCCAAGCCACCTTCTCTATAAATGTTTCAGATTTTAGAGAGCCTCTGCCAGCCCAGGACTTTTATAACATGGTACAAGTAGTAATTTATGAGCCATGTGAGTTTTCTGAAGGATGACTTGGGCATTTCAAATAGAGATGTGGCGTGGAGAACCAACTACCTAGCGGTGAAGAAGGGCACGTGGCCATAGAACTATTTGGCTTTGCTCAGATGAATTTCTGAGCATTGTGTAGCCTCCTTTAAAAAAAACACTTAAAGTTGGCTATCTTGTCATGTGCTAAAAATGCTGGAGACTCCCATGAAGTTAAAAAAAAAAAAAAAAGTATTTTTCTTTCAAAGAGGTTACATTTATATCTCTTGCTAACAAGGCAAAGGTAATACCACTAATGACAGCTGTTTCTTCCCTGATGCCTCCTCTGTGCCTGCCTTGTCCTAAGCACTTGAATTAACTCATTCAAGCCTCACAACAATCCTAGGAAAGGATTAACCTTGCCCAAAGAAGAGCCTGACCCTTGCCCCTGTATCCTGGAAGGTAACCTCTCAAGCCCGTGGAATGTCCTTTCTGACAAGTGTCTTTGTTTACTTGAGGGCCTTGGGCTGCGCCAGATAGTTTATACTAACAGTGTGATTTATGGTGGGGCTTTGGGCCATGTGGTATCAGCTTCACCTCTGGAGGGACTAGAGACTAAGGTCAACCATGTGGGTGATCCACCATGTCTATGTGACCGACTCACAATAAAAACTCTGGACACCAACGATTGGGTGAGCTTCCCTGGTTGGCAATACTCCATGTATGTTGTCACACATCGTTTCTGGGAGAATTAAGCACTGTCCATATGACTCCACTGGGAGAGGACAACTGGAAGCTCATGCCTGGTCTCTCCTGGACTCTACTTTTTGACTTTGCTAATTTGTATCAGTATCATTTTGTTGTAATAAACCATAACCAAGAGTGTAATGACTTTTCTGAGTTTTCAGAGTCCTTTTAGTGAATCACTGAACCTGAGGGTGGTCTTGGGGACCTACCAAACTTGCAGGTAGATACTGTTTTATCCTCATTTTTACCCTCTTTAGGTACAGAGGTGTCTCGTTCAAGATCATGCAGCAGCACACAGAGCCTACTGTCCTAACCACTACACTCAGTGACTTGTTTTTGTTCCTAACTGGTTCTAAATTTTTGTTTCTTCAGAGAAAGATTATTCAGAACCTGGAAAATTGTTGAGGATGGAAAATTGCTCTCTGGGTCCTGTCCTCCAAACTCATCTCCCGAGTTTTCCAAAACCCATCTGATGTCATCACCTTGCTTCAGCTACAACCAGTATTACTCAGATTCAGAAATGTTATTATAGGAGAGATTTCATAAGCACGTGGATCTATTCTTCAGTCAACATGTTAGATTCATCTAATTACAATGTTGTGTTTGTTGTTAGTGGCCACTGAGCTGGCTTCAACTCATGGTGACTTTATGTGTGTAACAATGAATTAAATATGTTAGATGCCCAGAACACTGTTTGAGCTCAAACTTTGAGAGGAGCTTAGAGAAAACTGGACCTGGCACCATGTCAGCATGAATAGCTCTTGAGAAATGCCTTCATGTCCATGATAGTGTCTGACCCTCATCATATCATTTTCCTCTTCTTACAGACGAGCTACCTGAAGCTCTGGAACTCTCTAGAATGGGCGGAAACAAGCAGACTGCATCCTGAGCCGTGTGCGACAAAGACATCTCTCCTTACAAGCGTCACTGGCCAGTTGAGCAGAGAGGGCGACGGGAGAGGAGTCATGGAATCTGCGAGACAGGTGGGCATCCTGGGCAGGGCTCCAGTGTCAGGGTTACCTGATCTTCTGGATGCGACAGTCCTTCCCGCTCAGCACACTGCCCAGCAACTCCATCACGGGGTCCTGGAACTGGTTGGTGTCCAGCCTGCCCAAGAAGAACAGTGACATTGAGTGGTACCACCACCCATGGGCAGGGTGGGAGGAGGCCACTGGCAAAGGGACTGGCCCTGGTGTAGGGGAGGGGGCATTAATCCCAGGTCTTCAGACATCTGGGCCGGGAACCCTTTCCCTCTCTCTCCTCGCCATCCCATCCTTGTGACACAGAGATCTGTGCCCAGCACACCCCCAATGCTCCAGGTTTTCCTATGGAAGGCAAACTGGGAGGCTCAGAGGCTGTGAGTCCTGGGGTTCCTGCCCAGGGCTGTCTTCCACAAGCTGTCATCGCAGCAACCCCACATGCTGCGTGCACCTACGCGGCACTGTGCTTGCTCTCCTTCTGAGAACGTGTAGCTGCTCTCAGGTGCCAGGACCCTCGCCCTGCATCCTTCCCTCCCCCTTTGCTGAGGTCCTGAGCACTGGGTGGAGGATGGGCCTCTGGTGGAGTGGGAGGAGTCGAGGGCACAGCCTCAGTGGCACTGGGGTGGTCCAGGCTATGGAGGAGAAACTGTACCAGGCCCTTCTCTCTCCTCTGCCCACGTGACCCACGTGCCTCCCCCTGTTCCCACCTGAGGCTCTGGCAGTAGAGCAGCTGGGGCAGCAGGCTCTGGAGGATGGCCTGGCTGAGGCACAGGGACAGGTTGGCCTCCTGGGCATAGGCATCCGACACCTGCAGCAGGTAGGCCAGGGCAGCGGGGTGTGGGGGGCTGGTCAGCCTGGCCAGGCCCTCGCGCTCCATGGCCTCCTGCACGCTGCTGGCCAGCTCTGTGTGCTGCAGCTCGTGCAGGCAGCGCAGGACATTGACAGCCCGGGCGCTGACGGCAGCCTCGGGGGCCAGGCAGCCCTGCAGGAGCCTGGCCGCCTGCTCCCGGTAGCCCTGGTGCTCGCCCGGGGCCAGCAGGGAGCCCATCAGCAGGGTGTTGACCCTGGGGGACAGGAGGCCCGAGAGGAAGCGCAGGAACACGTCCAGCCTGCCGTCCTCGGCCTGCATGGCCCTCTGCACCGCACTCCGGAAGTGGGTGAGGAAGCCCAGCCGGGGCCAGGACACGCCGCTCTCTGTGAAGAGATCGAAGATGGCCCTCTTGGACGCACCGTAGTAATAGGCAGCTGCCACAAATTCCTGCAGGGACAGGTGGGAGAAGCAGTAGGCGGCCGCAGAGCCCAGTGTCTCCTCCCGCTGCAGGAAGCAGCCACTCAGGGCACTCTGCAGCAGGGCCAGGTCCACCCCGAAGGCCCTCAGGTCCTGCTCGTAAAACACGTACTTCTTCCTGACCAGCCCTTGGAAGGCCAGCCGGCCCAGCGTCCCCGCCATCCTGCGGCCCCCGTGGGCCACCTGCTCGATGCGTGGGCTCACCTTGCCCTTGTCCTGCCCCTCCCTGCTGAGTGCCATCCTGAAGTACCAGGAGTAGATCTCGCTCAGGGTTCTTGGGGGTGACAGCTCGGCATTCAGGGGCCCTCGCCTGTGGCGGTACAAGTGGCCCAGCGCTGACCCTGAAAGCCGGCAGAAGGCAGGGACGGTGCACATCAGGTAGAGAGCCCTGTCGGCCTGCACCTGGGCCAGGGCCCAGCCCGCGAGGCTCTGGTCTTCTGGGAACATCTGCTCCAAACACGTCTTGACCTCCTCCTCGTTAAAGCCCCGGATCTCTGTCATCCGATCCACTAGGCCCCCTGGGATCTGGCCAGCCGTGCTGGGGCGGGAGGTGACCCATACAGAAACTTCTGGAAAGAGGTTGCCCCGGATGATGTTGGTGATGAGGTTTTCCACCTGGACCTCCTTCTTGGGGTCTGTGCAGGCTGCGGTGTTGGAGAAATCCAGAGGCGTCTTACACTCGTCCAGGCCATCCAGAATCAAAAGGGCCCTGGCTGGGGCCACTGCTGCCAGGCTGGGCTCCCCAACGTGTGGGAAGGCAGAGCGGATGAGTCTCTCAGCCGACACCTTCTCATAGGTGTTGAGCTCCCGGAAGGTCAGCGGCAGCACCTGCGAGAAGTCCTTGGCGAGCTGCCCTTGGGCCCAGAGGTGGACAAAGTGCCTCACCAGGGTGGTCTTGCCCATGCCTGCCACCCCAACGGTGATGGAGACACGGGGCGGGATGGAAACCCGGGAGAGAGGCAGGAAGAGCCCGTCCAGGGCAATAGTCCTGGCGGTGCGCCCAGCCCCACGCGTGGCCTCCACCTGCGTGAAGTCATGTTCCCGCAGCTGCAGGTCCGTCAGGCCCTCCACCAGCAGGAGGCTGGCCAGCCTGGGCGGGGGCTCACCCAGCACCAGGTCGCCTCCCAGCCGGCTCAGCAGAACCTCCCGGTGCCGCTGGATCCTGTAGTCTGCGGGACAGAGAGGGGGTTAGGGAGAGCGGGGGTGACAGAGGAGGGGGAGAGGACCCGGATAGAGACCACCCAAGCCCATCTTACCATTGCCAGGGGGCTCTGGAGGGGGTTCCGGCGTCCTGTCGGGGGCCTGTGGGACCTGGGTCCCCTGAGTGCCCTTCCCCGCCAGCAGGTCCATGAAGGCTTTCACCTGCTCGGCCGGGGAGCTGCCACCGTGTCCCGGGCCGGCCTCCCCGCCCACCCGCACCTCCTGCTTCCGCATGTAGTCCGGGGCCTCCGCCAGGAGCTGTGGACAGAGGACCCGGCCCTGCCGCCTGCCCTGCCCCCGTCCAGGGCCTCTAGGGGTGCGCTAGGGAGCCCACCTTACTCCGTCCCAGCTTGAGGCCGCCCCCTGGTCTGGCCTCCAAGAAATACCCTCACCCTGCTGGCAAGGGCCCTTCCTTCCTGGGTGGTGAGCACAGCCGCATCCCAGGGGCACCGAGGCGCCGGAGCCACGTGGCTGCGAACCGGCCGGGGCTCGGCCACTCACCGGCCGCGTGACACCGGGCAGGCTGCTGAGGCTCTCTGCGCTGCGGCGTCCTCATCGGTGGCCTGGAGACGGCGATGCGGTTGGTAGAGGAGTCAGAGGCAGGGGAGCTGGTTCCCAAGCGCCTGTGCGGTGACTTCCTTGTCCAGTTGCCCTAGAGTCTCCTGGGAGGGGAGAGCCCCCCGATTTCTGCCGGGAGAGGGGATGCCGCGGTGCTGAGCGGTGGAGCCTGCGAGCCGGCCTGCGCACAGCCGCCGCCTCTCGCGGGCCTCGCGTCGGGTTCTTCCGGGGACTGGCCGCACCCCCGCCCGGCCTCCCACAGCCAGGGGGACGCTCAGGACCCCGAGTCCTGCGCCCGCTCCTCCTCTCCTCACCTGGCGGGCAGCGGGCAGGACGTCTGGTCACGGGAGCTGCCCCTCCGGCGGGGCTGGCCATCCCTCGCCCACGGTTCTAGAGAGAGAACACACCGCGCGGCCGTGCAGGGCCGTGGGCACGCCTGCCGATGGCTCGACGCCCCTCCTTGGGGGATTGGGGCTGCCCGGCATCCCGAGGCCGCCTGCCCACCAGCCCCGTCCTTCTCCACGAGTGCAGGGTCCTGAGCTGAGGTTCGTAAGGTTGGAGAGCGGGCAGGGCAGTCTCTCCCCTTCTAAAGACCAAAATAGAACACGCCCCCCCATCCTCCACGTTCCCCTACAGCCATGGCCAAACAGCTCCTGGCCCTGCTCCCCCGGTCCGCTCTCCACCCCAGCCTCCCCAGGCTCCCCAGGCTCCCCCGGCTCCCCCCGGACCTCGCCTGTTCAAACCCAGTACAGCCAATTACACTGCTCTTTCAAAATCCCATTAGCAGAGTTTATACTAACGGGGGAGGAACAATTCGGAAAAGGAGGGTGAGAATGGTTGTACTACTTGAATTAATCAATGTCTGTGAATTGTACATGTAGAAAGGGTTGAACGAGTGTGTGTTCTGTATATATTCTCAACAACAAAAAATAAAATAAATTTTAAAAAATCCTATTGGCAGAAACAACAGAGATAGTATGGTAAGACAATGTGAAGTGTGTAACCAGTATCACGGGACTTTTCATACAGAAACTGGGAATGCATGTATTTTTGGTTGTGTATATTGCCACCAAAAAGAAAAGAAATAACTTTATGGATCACACACAGTTCTATTGGCAATTCTCACTCATTTATTCTTCTAAATGTCAAAACCCAGGAAAAAGCAGGTGGGATTTTGATTGCGGTCGCATTACATACGTGAGATAATGTGGCCATTACTGAAGTCTTCCTTTAGGTCCTTTGTTGTTAGGTGCCATCGAGTCGGTTCTGACCCACAGCAACCCTGTGTACAACAGAACGAAACACTGCCCAGGCCTGCTCCATCCTCACAATCGTTGCTGTGTTTGAGCTCATTGTTGCAGCCACTGTGTCCATCCATCTCGGTGACGGTCTTCTTTTTTGCTGACCCTCTACTTTACCAAGCATAATGTCCTTCTCCAGGGACTGAGCCCTCCTAATAACGTGTCCAAAGTACGTGGGACGAATGAAGTCTTGCCATCCTTGCTTCTAAGGAGCTTTCTGGCTGTACTTCTTCCAAGACAGATTTATTCATTCTCTGGTAGTCTGTGATATTTTCAGTATTCTTCGCCAACACCGTAACTCAAAGGCACCAATTCTTCTTCTAGCCCTTTAGTAAAGCTTTGTGTTTTTCTCAAATAGATCTGGCCAGTTTCTCATTGGTGTATAGGTATTTTTAAATAGCAGCCCTGGTGGCACAGCAGTTAAGAGCTAAGGCTGCTCACCAAAAGGTCAGCAGTTCAAATCCACCAACTGCTCCTTGGAAACCCTATGGGGCAGTTCTAAGGTGCCCTGCAGGGTCACTATGAGTTGGAATCAATTCAATGGCAACAGGTCTAGTTTTATTTTCAAGTGGTTTTTGTTATTATGAATATTGTTGATATAAAAGAAAAGTATGAATCTTGGTATATTTAACTTCTGGCTCATCAACTTAAGTGCTGTATCAGTTCTAATAGTTTTTTAGTTAATTCTTTCCAGTTTTTTTTCATATTACTGCAAATAAGGATCATTTTATCTCTTCCTTTCTAAAGCTGTAACGCTATGTGAAGAGTTTTATGACGTTAGCCAGATCCCAAGCAATGCCGCCTCACAGCAGTGGTGGAGAACGTCCTCGTCTTACTCCGACTGTTCAGGACAATGGCTCGCCCACACCAGATTTGTGACATGTTTCCCATTAGCACTCTTCTCTGCTGGGGAAGCTTCCTTCGACCCCTCATTTCCTATTACCACTCGAATAACATTATGTTATGTTTATTGAATGCTTACTGTGTTCCCAGACATTCAGTTAAGTGCTGTATTTACTTTATTTGTTTACTTCCCATAACGACTCACATTATGATTATTTTTCCCATTTTATAGATGAGGATACTGAGGCTCAGAGAGGTTAAATGACTTGCCCAAGGACACACAGCTGGGAAGGGACTGACTTGGGATCCAAACCAAGGCCTTGCTGACACCAACGCTCGCACTCTCTACGGTACTGCCTCTCGTAGGACGTTTACAGATTTTTTAAGAGCACTTGACTTTTTAGCATATTTTGAGGTAGATAGATGACTTATTCCCATGTATTCATTCATAGAGCGGTATTTATTGAGGGCTTGTTATGTGTTCTAGGCACTGGGGTACGGAGGTGAATGCGTTAGACTAAGTCCCTACCCTGTGAGTGCGGTGAAGAGGGAGGTGACAGTGACAATACCAAGGGAAAGATAAATAATCAAGGCAAGTTCTGACGGTGATTAGTGCTGTGAAAGGAGCCCTGGTAGCACAACAGTTAAGCGCTCAGCTGCTAACTGAATGGCTCCACAGGAGAAAGACCTGGCAATCTTCTTCCGTAAAGATTAGAAAACAAATACCCAAACCCGCTGTCGTCCACTTGGTTCCGACTCATCGCGACCTTATAGGACAGAGCAGAACTGCCCCATAGGGTTTCCAAGGAGCAGCTGGTGGATTCAAACTGTCTACCTTTTGGTTAGCAGCCAGACTCTTAAGCACTGTGCTACCAGGGCTCCCCCATAAAGACTATAGCTAGGAAGCCCTATGGGGCAGCCCTACTGTGTCACACGAGGTCATTGTGAGTCGGAATCGACGAGAGGGCAGCTGACAACAACAGCATATAAAACAGGATGGACTAGCACACGGAGAGATACCTAAGTCAATAGAACAGAATATCGAACGCAGAAACAAATATATATTTATATTTACATATAAAGGAGTTTGATAATGTGACAAAAATAGTATTTCAAATCAGTGGAAATGGTGTTGGAGTAATTGGCCAGCCTATTAAAAAAAATATTTTTGAGCTTTACTTCACATTGAGCACCAAATTGAATTTCAGCTAGATTAAAAGTTAAAATTATAAATGCAAAACCATAAAGGCATAATAAGAAAATGTGAGAGAATATTTTTAAATCTTTCAGTAAGGAAGTCTTTCTTAAGCAAGACATAAAACCCAGAAGTCATAAAGGGACACATTAGCAGATTTGACTTCATCTGAATTTAGTATTTTTGAATAATAAAAGATGTCATAAATACAGTTGAAAGAAAAGCCATAAGCCGGGAATCAAAATTTGACACATATATGAAAGCACATTAATATCCTTAATATATAAAGTTTTCTTAGAAACCATTAAGAAATAGATAACCACATAGAATTATGGACAAAGGACAAAAACAGATAATTCATAGAAGAAATACAAATGACCAAAATAATTGAAAAGATGCTCAATCTCACTAACGATTGAGAAAAAACAAAATAATGAGCTATCATTTTTCATCTGTGTAATTGACAAAGATTACAAAGACATCCAAGGGTGCATCGGTGAGAATGTGGGGGAAGTAGGAATCTTAACACATAGTTGGTGGGAGTGTAATTGGTACAGTGATTCTGGATGATTTTCCTTTGTCTATTGTCATTAATTATCTCTTGACCCAGAAATTCCACTTCTGGGAATTTATCCCAAAGAAATAATTGAACAAGTGCACAAAAATATGGCTACAAGGGTCATCACGGAAACACTGTTTATAACAACAAGAAATTGAAGAAAAAAAACTTCTATCCAAAGGGGAGCTGCTAAAATCAATTATGATCCAGTTATATAATAGAATACTATGTGGCCATTAAAAATAATAAGGTAGATGTGTATGTCAAACCGGAAGAAATGTCCACAGTGTATTTTTGATCTCTTAATGTCATAAATGTTTCGATCACCTTCTTAGAGGTATAATTCACATATAATAAAATGCACCAGTTTCAGCGTATGGTCAGATGAGGTTTGACAAACGCAGACACCTATGTAACAACCATCACCATCAAGATAGTGAACATTTCTTCTCCAGAAAGCGTTCCCTCATGCCTCTTCAGTCTATCCTGACTGAAATGACAAAAAAAAAAAGAACCAATGTCCATCAACAGTAGAATGGGAAATTTTTTTTTTTTTTTGGTATTTTCGTATAATGAAATACTACGTAGCAATGAAAAAGAATAAGCTACTGGCATCGTCAGCAATATGGATGAATCTGCTCGCGCCAGCATGATACTGAGTGAAAGAAGTGTCACCCGAAAGAGAACATATCTGATGATTCCATTTATAAGAATTTCAAAGTCAGGCCAAACCAATGTGAAATAATAGAAATCAGAACAGTCGTTACTCCAGGGGTGGTCTGACTGGGAAAGGGCATGACGGAGCCTTCTAGGGTGCTGGACATTTCTATATATTGATCTGAGTGGTGGTTACACAGGTGTATACGTACATAAAAGTCCACTGAGCTCACTCTGCTCTAGGTAAGTCATACCTCAGTCTTTAAAAGTTCGGCCAGTGTAGCCACTGTGGAAAACAGTTCGGTGGTTCCTCAAAAAAGTTAGAATTATCATGTTGTTGTTGCTGGCTGCTGCTGAGTAGATTCGGACTCAGTGACCCCACGTGACAGAGCAGAACTGCCCCGTAGAGTTTCCTAGGCTGTAATCTTTCCGAGAGCAGATTGCCAGGTCTTTTCTGCTGTGGAGCCACTGGTGGGTTCGAACCGCCGACTGTTTGGTTAGCGGCTGATCTCTTCACCATTGTGCCACCAGGGCTCCTTAGAATTAGCATATGCCCCAGCAATTCCACTCCTAGGTATATATCCCCAAGACTTGAAAGCGGGGACACAAACAGAAACGTGTTCACTGCAGCACAATTCACAATACCCAAACGGTGGAAACAACACAAGTGTCCATCAACAGATGAATGGATAAACGAAATGTGGTGCAGTCATACAATGGAATCTTATTCGGTCCTAAAGAGAAGTGAAGCTCTGATACACGCTACAGCCTGGATGAACCTTGAAAACACAAAGCTGAGCGAAATAAGTCAGACACTAAAGGACAAACACTGTCTGATTCCATTGATGTGGAATATCTAGAACAGGCAAATGCATAGAGACCAAAGTGTTATCAGTGGTTCCAGGGCCAGGTGGGAGGGCGAAGGGGAGGCATTGCTTAAGGGACACTGAGTTTATCAGAGGGATAAAAGAAAATTTGGAAATGGATACTGGTGATGCTTGCACAACATAAGGGATATAATTAACGTCACTGAATTGTACACAGGAAAAATGTTGGAATGGAAAATGGTTTGTTGTTTTTCCACGATAACAAAAAAAGTTAGGCTGGCAACTCTCTAGAAACTCACATGGTGTAAAACCACACGAAGCCCTGCTACCGCCAGTCGGCTAGAGCAGGAGGCTGGGACCCTGGGTGGGCCGTCCTCGGACTGCGAGCTGCAGGGCACAGCCTCATGGTGGACACCTGCTGTTGGCTGTCCAAGTGCACCCTCCGGGTGACTAATCTGCCACAGCTGGGGATGGAGTGGTGGCAGGGCGCACGAGGAGACCAGGCTGGAGAAAGGCAGGCTCAGGGCTTCTCGGCTCTGGGGGACGTTATGCGGGCACTGTCTTTACCAAACCGCTGCTCAGGGCCCTGCTGCCTGGAGATGGTGATATACTTGGTCTGGGGCGGGGCCCCAATGTGGATGGATTTTATTTATTTATTTTTTTTGGTGACACATATACACAGCGAAACACACATCAATTCAATAATTTCTACATGTATAATTCATGCCCTTTTCTGAATTGTTTGACCATCAATACTGACTCACTGGCCTCTAAGCTTCTCGTCTAACCTGTTGAGTTGCTGTTATCAGTTTGATGTCCTGTAGATAGTTCTTTAAAAGAGCACATTGCTCACGGCGGGCGTTCTTCAACTCAACTACCGTTTGGTTTAACGATGACTCCAGAGGATGGTTTTAGTTTAACGTTTACATTTACTCAAGGCAATAGTTTTGGGGGGTCATCCAGCCTCCAGGGCTCCAGAGAGCCTGAATTCCATGAGAATTTGAACTTCTGTTCCACATTTCCACCCCCCCCTTTTGATCAGGATTCTTCTATAGAATCAATATGTATTGATTTTAAAGCTCCCTAGTGATTCTAATGAACAGCTGGAGTTGAGAACCACTGTACCACGAAGAGGTCAAGAGGAACCAAGGAAAGACAAGCACAGGTGAGGTGAGGGGACGAGGAAGATGGGCGCTCCCCCGAGCGTCCCTGCCTCTGTGGCCCCATTAGTCCTTTCATGTTGGGGTCAACACTCCAAGATCAGATGCCCATATTTCTTCTCCCACTGACCTTAGGCCTAAGGTTGCCAGATTTAGCCAATTAAAATACAGCACGTGGGACTAAATTTGAATTTCAGACAAGCAACAAATTTTTTTTTTTTTTTAGTATAAGTATATCCCATATAACTTCTGGGACATACTTTCCCCAAAAAAAAAAGTTTATCTGCAAGTCTAGTTTAACTGCGTGTCCTGTATTTATCGGGCACCCCTATTCAGTCCCACTCAGACAAAAGCCCCCTCCAACCCGGCTTTCACCTGCGGACACCTCCCAACAAGGACAGAGGAGACCCCCAGGCAGACCAGGGTCCACCCCATGACGGCGACCTCCCAGGGCCAGGACAGAATGGAGTAGCCCCAGATGCTGATGAGGCAGCAGGAGGGGGGGTCTCCCCAGCGGGGACCAGTTTCCTGCCACCTCCGTGGACAGGCCTACGTGCAGCCCCAGACACCTCCCCTGTAGGCTAGAACCTGCCGCAGACCAGTGAGTGGGGTGAGGCCGGCAGCAGAGCAGATAGCCTGCAGTGAGAACGGTGGCGCCCTGTGCACCCAGCTGACAGAGAGGAAGACAGGCCAGCGGCCACGGGTCAGTCGCAGAGGGTCTGAGCTGTAGCGGACAGGCCAGGGCCAGAAGGGACTGTGGGGGAGCCGCCACTTCCCTAGAAGCCTGCCATCCCAGGTGTCCTCAGGGCCCGGCTCCAGGTAGGGCTTACCCACCTCAGTGTGACCTCGGAGCTGTCTCTTGGGGAAGGTGGATCTAAGCGCCTGTGCTGCCTGGTGGAGTGTGGCTTGGCCCCCGTACCCCAAGCTCATAACCAGGCTCCGCCTCAGCTCTAGGAAGGTCCCGATTGGTCTGTTTTTCCTGCCAGCAGGTCCCCTTTCTGGTCTTCCCCTGCCCTTGCCGGGGCCTCAGTCCAGCCTCAGCTTTGGCCAGCCAGGGGGATGGGGGGTGGGGGGTGCTCCTGCTTGGCCTTTTCTAGAAGGGCTGGCCGTGCTCGGCCTACCTGCTGTGTGGTGATGGTGTGGGGCCTCCAGCCCTGACTGCCCGCCTGGGGCTGCCCGGCTTCCAGGACTCCTGCCCACCCACCCTTCCCAGGGCCGGGAATGAAGTCTTAGCCCCGGTGTGTGGCCCCAGCACCGCGGCCAGCTGACCACCTGTCCACCTGAGATCAAACGACCTTCCTGGAGGAAGGAGGAAGTAGTGCCTGCCCCTCGAGCTGCCCCCCTGCCACTGCACTGACCCCCGGCTTCAAGCAGGGACAGAGGAGGGTGGCGCCCAGCTGCAGGCCTGCCTGGGTGATGGCCAGGGGTGGGCCCGGGTTTGTGGGAGGGGCCAGGAGAACCTGGGTTCCCCAGCTCCCCAAGAGCTCCCCAGCCAAGCTCACCCCAGGAGTCATGGGAAAGGAACACCCAGCCCAGCCCAGCTCAGTGGCACCTCTCCCGAGAAGCCTTCCTTGGTTGTGGCTCTCAGAATGAATGTCCACCCGCTGCCCTTCCTCAGGGAGGGTGCAGCCTCTATCCGACAGTGTGGTCAGGGAGCCACTGGGGGCTGCACACCCAGCAGCAAGGAGTAGGTACTGTGTCCCCCTTAATCCTCATGACCTGTGACCCCTGACCTCCATCTTACAGGTGGGGCAGCTGAAGCACAGAGAGGTCAGGTCACCTGCTCGGAGCCCCACAGCCCGGAAGGGTGGTGTCAGAACAGGCCCCGGTCTGCTAAGCCAGAGTCTAACCACTGGGCGGGACTGCTCCTCCAGTTACATTCCTGGCCCCGGGGAGCTGGGTCTGTCTGCTGGGCCAGGGCTCACAGTACCTGTCCCTGGGCTGTCCTTGGGCACCTGTTTGTTTATTCCACACCGGGAGTTCATGCTGCCCCACGGCTCCCAGCGCCGGGGAGTCTGGTGGAGTCTCCCCAGGCGCCTTGCCCTTCAGCCATCTCCCCACCCCCAGCATGGCTCTGGCCTTAACAGTCACTGTCCTTCCTGACCACCATGCTCTCTCCCTCCCCTGCCTCGCACAGAGGCAGCCAGGACTTAACTTACCTCCCGGGCCTCGAGGCTGCTCTAGGGATGTCCAGGGCAGGGGTCCGGGTGGAGCTGCATCCTGCGCTCTTGGCTCAGACCCGCTCCTTGAGAGATAGTGGGCAGTGGTGGGGACGCCTGGGTCTCTGCAAGCCAGCCGGGCCCGTCCTGGGTCTGTTCAGTGCCGGCGTGCAGCCTGGTCCAGGGGATCGGCAACACCACGCTGACCCTGTGGGCCCACGGGTGATGCAGCACTGGCTCCCGTCCCCACGGCCACCCGTGGCCGCTGCAGCTTGGCGCGCACCTCTTCCTGTGCAGGGCCACCTCCACCTTCCTTCCTGTCTGATTTCAAAAGCCAACAGCCTCGCGACAAATCAGTGAGCCGGGGCTGCCGCCAGTCAGGGGACAGGGACTGACGTTGGGGTCTTGGTTCCGGGAACTGCGGAGACCTGCCACTCGGGAGAGAGGGTGGTGGGCTGCAGTTCATCGTCAGATGGCAGCTCCAACGCTGTCAATAGCCCGCCCCCACCAACCTGCCGAAAAGGACAGTCCTCGCCATCAGGGATGATGGTTTGCTTTTAGGTGGGTGGCTGGGATCCAAGTGAGCTTCAGGGTCCTGGGGTGACATGCCGCCACCCCTTATTTTCTTCCCTCCCCTCTCACTTTCCTTTATCGCCACCAGGCACCCCGACTCTGCCGAGCCCCACAATCAGTCTTCTGTGAGTAAAGGGCCCCCCAAAGCAGGCCCTTGGCAGGTGGTCCACATGACAGAGAAGGGGTGACAGGGACAGACAGGGTCAGAGTGGGCAACGTGAGAAAATCTGCAACAGAGGACAAGGACGGCATCTGCAGGTGACAGGGAGCAGGCCACTCAATATGGGGCCCTCGGTCTGCCAAGGAGGGCAGGTGACAAGTGGAGGTGATGGAGGCCGTGGGCCTGCATTTTCTTCAGCCAGCAAGGGGGAGCCACAGATGGTTGTAGAGCAGGAGAGCACAGGTTCAGCCAAGTGCATGTGAGAGGAGGTGGAGGGGTGTGCGAGGCCACGTGTAGTGGGGGTGGCAGGCCAAGGCGCAGGCTCCTCACGACCTCCCCTGCCTCCCTGCCTCCTGGCATTGCTTTCTGAGCCCCCAGGAGCGACACACGGTGGCTGCCCGCAAGGCTCCTGGCAGGCAGAGCACAGACCCAGGGCTGCAGCCTTGGTGGCTGGGACCCGGCCGCCCACAGGATGCTGGAAACCACAGGGCCTGTGGGCGTCTGTCACCAGAAGAGGCCAATGAGGCCTGCTCTGCCCTGCCGCCACAGCTCACAGGGACAGGGTGGGGGGGAGGGGGTTCTCCATGGGGCTCTCGGGACACCCCAGATTTCGCATCCCTCAACCTCCCCACCAGAAACGTTCAACAGCCCAGACAGGGCCGGGTCAGTGGCCTTGCTCTGCCAGCTCCCGGGCTCTGCTGGGGTGGGTGGGTGGGTGGGTGTGTGTGTGTGTGTGTGTGTGTGTCTCCTGGGTGTGTGTGTGTGTGTGTGTGTGTGTGTGTGTGTGTGTGTGTGTGTGTGTGTGTATGTGGGGTGTCCCAAGACACCCAGAGCCAGAGTTGGGGATAGGCAGTGGCCCAGCCCTTCTGAGCCCAGCAACACCTGAGGCTTCCTGCCTCAGGGTGGGGTCTTCCGGGCTGGAACAGGCCTCTACAGCTTGCCTGGCCCCCAGTGCTGCTCCCTGCCCAGCTGGACTGGGGCTCTCCTCCCATAGCTTTGAGTGACAATGGCCGAGCCATGCCCTGGGCCCAAAAGAAGTGGGACAGGCTGGGAGGTGGCGTCACAGCGAAGCCCAGACACCACACTGTTCTTGCTGATCCAGCTGTAACCAGCGACGTTCGGCTGCTGCGGCCCAGCACGCTCTCCTCTTGTGACATCCCCGTCCCAGGCAGGGCTCGGGCTCTGGAAGGGGACACCTCCCACCGCCCTCCCCACGAGCTTCTGGTGGGCCGTGGCCGCCGGGCTCCTCCCACCGTCACAGCAGGTGCTGAGAGAAGGCAGCTCCAAACCACCCTTTCCCTTCTTGACCAATTAGCTGGACCTAGCTTTGTCGCCCTGGTCAGGTTCTTTCCTGGAAACCCCCCAGTTCTCTGAGTGTGGCGGTTTCTTCACTGCAGAGCCTCCTCCTCAGCCCCTTCCCCTCGTGGAGTGTTGTAGGAAAAGGGCCTGCCGGCCTGCACGCAGGTTCAGGGTGCAGCCAGGGCAGAGCTCTGAATTTGGCATCCGGCTTTTCAGCTCTACGTCATCTTCCCCAGACTCCTACCCCAGCATTTCTCTGTCAGCCTAGAGCACCCCCCGCACTGTGAGTCTCCGTCCTCCCCCGGAAGTGAGGCCACAGAAGCTTCAAGGTGAGTCGGGGCTTCTACCCCGAGCCGGGGGAAGTCAGACAAGGTCGGCTCCTCTGCCTCCTAGCTACCGCTCAGTAAGAAACCTGTTTCCTTTCAAATGTGCCAGGAACCCTCTTGTTTGATACACACGGCGCCTTGCCCTCATTGCCCCTGGGCAGCGGATGCCCACGGCAGGGCTGAGGTCTCTCCACCTTGCACGCAGTACAAATTTAAGAAATCCCATTCCACCCCCCTCACTCCTGCGGGGAAGTCAGTCGCTGGGTGGTGCAAACGGTTAACGCACTTGGCTGCTAACTGAAAGGTTGGCTGTTCGAGTTCACCCAGAAGCACCCAGGAAGAAAGGCCTGACAATTTACTTCCAAAAAATCAGCCACTGAAAACCCTGTGGAGTGCAGTTCTACTCTGACGCACACGGAGTCGCCATGAGTCAGGTCAACTCAATGCCAACTAATAAAAACCCCCACCCACCTTGAGTCCCAGCGTACAAGCCCCTCTTCCAGGAAGCTGTCCCTGATTTCTGCCCTTCCAGCTGCCCGACCGCTGACCCTCACTGGCCCTCCCACCCAGTGTGGTCCAGGCCGGGGTGTCTCTTCTACCCGACTGGAAGCCCCCCGAGAGCAGGGCTTGCTTTCAACCTCTCTCCACATCCCCCAGACCAGCACACGGGCCAGGCCAGTGCTTCGGAAACTCCACTCGCCTGGGGTCCTGTCAAAATGGATCCTGGCTCAGTGAGTCTGCGTCTGCCTTTGTGACGAGCCCCCGCAGGGCCAATGCTGCTGTCTGGGGCCACAGTGAGCTGCAAGGGCTGAGCTCAGCCCGGGAGGCCCCGTTAGGTGTGGGTGCACATACGGACGGCCGCGCAGACAGAGGCCAGAGGAGACAGTGGGCACATGCCTGTTACCTAAGAGCCAGAAGTAAAAGTGGGGCCCGCAGGCCCGTGTCACCCCGAGAAGAGAGCAGTGCAAGGCCGCACCTTCTGCGGATGTCAGTGTGGGGGCCACAGGCCCGTGCTGCCCTGAGAAAAGAGCGGATGTCAGCGTGGCGGCCACAGAGTCTCACAGGCTTCTAGACACAAGGGCTATCATGTTACTCTTCTGGAGCAGGGGAGCATCCGGATGATTTTTACAAAGCCTTTTTATTGCACTTCCTACAAAACTGACCACACTACATCTACAGCACACAAGGACAACATCACGAGGGAAGAAAGCCCAGCACCTGTGCTCAGCGCTGCGCCCGAGCGGGACGCTCTAACGAGAACCAGTTAGCAAAGACTCCAGCCATGCCGGGCCCTTCCGCACCGTCCCGTGTGGAGACTGCTGGTGACAGGACAGTAGCCGGGTAGGACAGTCGGGCCCCGGGAGCCTTGGCGGCTGGGATTACGGTCCGAGTGCTGAGAAGAAGGACAGCCAGGCCCACGTGGCTGGGGCAGGATGAGCCTGGATGTGGCTCTCAGGACGTGGGCACACGCAGCAGGCGGGGCTGTGGGGCTTCTGAGACACACAGGGGCCGCTGGTTAAAGGGAAACGGGCTGCGGGCACCCACAGAGGGAGGGGCCAGTGGGCAACATGCTTGGAACACCACATCAGGGAGCGGGGTCCGCGGAGGGGCTGTCGTCACTGTCGTGGAGAGAGCCGGCGTGGTCCCACGGGGGCCTGACTCACACCGGGATCCTGGGTGCCCAGCAGGTGGCCACAAACCCCGGGGAGCTGCACCGAGTGTGGGGCGGGTGGGAGACGACCCCCGTCAATCCTGCCCCTTCTTCTTGCCCACGGGCCGCCATCTCTTCCTCTTGAGCTGCTCCTTCCTGGTGGCAGCGGTGGTGAAGGTGATGCAGTGGGTGTCCAGGAAGTCCAGCAGCTTCCCCGCGGCCACACGGATGCCGTTCTGCCTCAGCTCCGCCTGCAGCTCCGCCAGCTCCAAGGGCTGGTACAGCAGGACCTTCCGGTACAGGGCAGGCCGGGAGTGGATGTAGCGCCACACTGCCTCCTCCGTATCTGCTGCCCGGACGGCCGCCTGCGAGGCGGTGACCCCTTCCTCGCCCTCCTCGTCACCTTCAGACTCAAAGGCCGCTCCAAACTCGTGGGAGGAAGAGCTGACAAGAACAAGACGACAGCAATTTGCAAAACCTTGTCTCGCCCACCCCCAGCCCCCACCCCGCAACCAGGAGCCTGCTGAGGGCAGTAGAGTGTCCGCTGTGGCACCTGGAGTGTGGTGGGGATGACCCCCCAGGGCGGCAGGAAGCTCCTGACAGCGCTGCCCGTGGAGTTGGCTGTATTTCCCCGGCCGTCTAGCTGGGTCAGCTGGGCAGGGTCCCGCCCACACCCTTCACGTCAGTCACGCCAATCAGCCGGTCTCCACGGGCAACCAGAGGACACCATGAAGGAAAGCCAGGCAGGCCCCACTCAAGGGGGCGGGCCGAGCTTCTTTCAGGCCGAGGGGGTCCAAAGGCCTGCTTGAGAGGCCTGGGGAAACCACCTGCCTGCGTCTCCTGTGGTTTCAAACCCAGAAGGCAGTTGGCATTTCTGAACCACAGCCATTGGCCTCGCTTAGTCTAGCTCTCTGCCCTGCCCATCAGCGCAGCTGCGAGGCTCCCGACCCCATTACTCCCATCCGGTTACCTCTGTGAGCCAAACGACCCGTCGGTGCTATCCACAGAGGTGGCCGTGGACTCCTGGGAGGCCGGGAGCTGGGCATCACCATCAGAGCCTGGGGGTTCCTCCTCGGCTGGTGGCATGGGCAGGGGTGGGGGGCTTTTCCCAGGCTGCTTCCTTCTACGTTGGGGGCTCTTGATCTCAGTGGGTCCCTTAGGCCTTTGCGGAATGGGGCCAGTGGCGGCCTCCGGGGAGGGGTGGCCTCCTGCCCCTGAAGTCTTGGAGGCCTGGGCGGCATGGGCCAGGCTCTGGGGCACGTGCAGGGGCACCTGCGAGGCCGGGATCTCATCCTCAGAGTCCGACTCCAGGGTCTGGTGAGTGTGCTGGAATATCTCCTTCAGCTTCAGGACCATCCGGCGTCGGGGCAGAGGGCGGACTCCGAACCTAAATGGGGAAGCAAGTGAACGCCAGCGCTCGGCCACGCGCCTCTGTGTGCGCTCCGTGCCGTTCCCACGGATCAGTGAGGAGCGAACAAGTCTCAGCTGATCCAGTTAACGGGTCGGCGCCTGGTGTTGCGTGTCTGGTTTTCACGAGTGCTCAACGGCTAGCGTCTCTCCTGCGTGCCCGCTGAGCTTACTGTGAAGACTGTTCCAAAAGGGACATTCCCACAGCCCTCTGAGCAACGGCGGTAGCCCTAGAATAGTCGAACATGGCTTCCCACGGTCCCAAGTTGACGACCAGCGTTCATTTGGATGGGATAGTTTTGATGTCGTTTTTAAAAGTCAGGTCTCCTTACTAGAATGTTATGGTGAGGATCCCTCTCCATGACCATGAGCGAGGAGGCCTGCTACCTGGGGAGCAGCCTGGGGAGTCTCATCTGTTAGCTTCTCAGGCCTACGTACTTTGGGGACCAACATGTGGAGCTAGCGTGGAAGCCCAGGCAGCTCCCCCGACTCCCCAGGAGCCATGCACACCGCCTCCCTCCCAGCAGCCCCCACCACCCGAGCAGGCTGGACAGCCTTCCTTGGAAGCCCAGGGCAGTCATGTCCACCAGGAAAAGCAGGCTGGGCGTGACCCCGTAAGACCCAGGTGGTGGGACCCCTCTGCTGCCAGCTCCCTGCTTCGGTGAGCCTGGTTAGACACAGCAGGGAAATGGCCGCTATTAGCAGACTTTCAAGAACCACACTGAGTCTCGGGGGACATCTAGCTCAATCGGCATGACAAAATTTATAAAATGTTCTACATCCTACTTTGGTAAGTGGCATCTGGGGTCTTAAAAGCTAGTGAGTGGCCATCTAAGATACTCCACTGACCCACCCTGTCTGGAGCAAGGGAGAATGAAGAAAACCAAAGACACAAGGGAAAGATTAGTCCAAAGGACTAATGGACCACAACTACCACGGCCTCCACCAGACCGAGTCCAACACAACTAGATGGTGCCCAGCTACCACCACTGACTGCTCTGACAGGGATCACAACAGAGGGTCCCGGACAGAGCGAGAGAAAAATGTAAAACAAAATTCTAACTCACAAAAAAAAGACCAGACTTACTGGTCTGACAGAGACTGGAGAAACCCCAGGAGTATGGCCCCTGGACACCCTTTTAACTCAGTACTAAAGTCACTCCCGACATTTTACCGTTCAGCCAAAGGTTAGACAGGCCCATAAAACAAAATGAAACTAAATGGGCATAGCAACCCAAAGGCAAGGACAAGGAGGCAGGAGGGGACAGGAAAGTTGGCAATGAGGAACCCAAGGTTGAGAAGGGGAGAGTGTTTACACATCTTGGGGTTGGCAACCAATGTCACAAAACAATATGTGTATTGTTTAATGGGAAACTAATTTGTAAACCTTCATCTAAAGCATAATAAAAGAAAGGAAAACAAGTAAACAAAAAGAACCACACTGACCTATCCAGCTCTTTCTTCAGTACTGGTGTCTCCATAATGGAGTACCTTGGCATTGGGGTTATGGGCACTTTCGGGGGCAGGTTCTTCTTCTGATGAGCACCTTCTGGGTAGAACAAAAGAAACACATGGTTCAGCATGAGGGGCCTGGAGTTTCCACTGGTGACACCTGCCTGGGTCACCAAGAGAGATCTTTCACTTGAAGACCGCTGACCGCCATTTTGCTCCATGAAAGCAGTGACATCCACCCCATCACTGTTTGACTTTGGAATCACTGGGAAGTATTATATGGCACATGATGAGGGCCACAGCCATGTGCACACGGACGCTGTGTGAACGGTGCTCCTGGGGCCCTTCAGCCCAGCACGTGACTAGGTCTTGTGTAAATAAAAATGGTTTGATACAGTGACAACTTGAGACAGTGGGCAACACTGACACCTTTCAAGCAGGCTGAGAACTCAGCAATTTTTTACATCTCAGCAATGAAAAAACAACCCAATTGGGAAATGGGCAAAGGACCTGAACAGACATTTCTCCAAAGAAGATATAAAAATGGCCAATATGCACATGAAAAGATACTCCACATCGTTAGCCATCAGGGAAAAGCAGATCAAAACCACAGTGAGACACCACTTCACACCCACTAAGCCAAGAACTAAACGTGTTGCTGTTGACCCCGACCCGTGGTGACCCCATATCACAGAGTGGAACTGCCCCGTGGGGTAGCCAAGGCTGTCAGCTTGGCAGAAGCAGATCCCGGGTCTTTCTCTCTTGGAGCTGCTGGTGGGTTTGAACCACCGACCTTTCGGTTTGCAGGTGAGTGTTTTAAGCATTGTGTCACCAGGGCTCCCAACAGAACTGCCCTGCAGCGTCTCCTAGGCTCTAAAGCTTTATGGGGGCAGGTCACCAGGTCTCTTCTCCCATGGGGCCGATGGTAAGTTTGAACTGCCAACCTTTTGGTTAGCAGCCAAGCGCTTAACCATTGTGGCAGCAGGGCTCCTCTGACACCCACTAGGATGGCTATTATAAAAAAAAGAAACGGAAAATTACAAGTGCTGGCGAGGATGTGGAGACATTGAAACCCTCTTCCAGTAATGGTGGGAATGTAAAATGGCGCAGCCGCTGTGGAAAAAATGGTGCAGCTGTTTGGCGGTTCCACAGAAAGGGAAACCCAGAACTACCACATGGCCCAGCAATCTCACCCTAGGTATGTACCTGAGAAATGAAAACATACATCCACATAAAAACTTGTTTTTTAGCATAGTGGCGTTATTCTTAATAGCCAGGAAGTGCAAACCAGCGCGTCCATCAGCAGATGAAGGGATGAGCGGAGTGTGGTCTGTCGTACAGTGGGGTATTATTCAGCCATAAAAAGGAGTGAAGTTCTGATATATGCTACAAAGCGGATGAACCCTGGAAACATTTTCCTAAGTGAAAGAAGCTTGTCACAAAAGGCCTCATATTGTATGATTCCATTTATGTAAAATCTCTAGAACAGGCAAATCCAGAGACAGAAAGTTGATTGCCAGGGGTTGTGGGGAGGGAGGAGATGGGGAGTGACTACTTAGTGGTACAAGGTCTCTTTCTGGGGTGATAAAAATGTTCTGGAATTAGACAGTAGTAATGTTTGCACAACATAATGAATATTCCTAAAGACACTGAATTGTATACTTTAAAGAGGTAAACTGTACAGTATGTGAATTATACTTCAGGAAAGCTATTATTTTTTTTAAAAAATAAGTCAGCATTTTAAAGACAAATGGACGATTTAGGAATTGGTCCTTAACCTTTTTAGGGCCATGGAGCCTAGTGAGACTCTGATAAAAGCCATAACTCTGTCTCTGGAAGAATCTCACTTGTCACGCCCTGAGGCCCACCTCAGCCCTCAGGCTAAGGCCTCCTGGTCTGAAGTCTACCACAGCAGTTCTCAGCACCACCTGGGAACGGGGTTAGAAATGCAAATTCCCCATTCACCCTGGCTCACCAAAGCAGAAACTCTGGGGTGGGCCCCACCGCGAGTGTTAAGAAGCTTCCAGATGACCAGATGAGGCTGAGAGGAGCTGGCCTATGATGCCTGATCAATCTAGGATTTCAGGAGGAAATGAAACTCTAGGCCGCAGGCAGATGCTCTGCCCACGAGTGCCACATCTGTGTCAATCCCTGCTCGCCCTGGGCCTGCCCTGCCCGGAGCAGCAGCGTCGGGATGGCCTGACTCTGGGGACTTTGTCTCTCCCTGGCGCCAGAACCAGCACAGCCACTCGGCTAAGGGGGGGTTCTGGTTCACCCTCGCATGCGCTCGCTCTGCTCCCGACTTGTCCTCGCATGTCTGGTCTGCCAAGGAAGGGCCACAGCTCACACGTAGTCGCGTCCAATGAGCTGGGACAGGGAGTCCCTCCACCTGGGGGATGAGGAAGGACGGCAGGGCCAGAGCTGGCTTCCCCCACTTGCCTGACCTTTAAATTGAGGTGAAATTCACACAGTATGAAAGGAACCACTTTAACCCGCACCGCTCAGCGGCGTTGAGTCCACTCAGTGTTGTGCGGCCTCCACCTCTGTCTGTTCTAGGACATGTTCATCCCCCCAAAGGGAAACCCCAGAGCCATTAGCAGCCACTCTCCATTCCTCCCTGGCAACCACCAATCTGCTTGATGTCTCTGTAGATTTACCTGTTCTGGACATTTCCTATAGGACTCACACAGTAGGTGGCCTTTTGTGTCTGCTTGTTTCACTCAGCACAATGTCCTCCAGGCTCCTCTACGCTGTGGCGTGCGTCAGCGCTTCATTTCTCTCTGTGGCTGAGTAATATTCCATTGTGTGGACGGACCACATTGTGTTCATCCATTCATCCGCTGATGGGCACTTGGGTTGTTTCCACCTTTGGGCGTACACCTAGGAGTGACTTGTTGGGTCATATGGTGATTCTATGTTTAGCTTTTTCAGGAACCAAACTAGCCCGACCCTAAGGTGCACCTGAGGTGTTTGTTGACCAGGTCTCGGCCTCTCCTGGGATACTCTGATCGTGTTCTGGAGTGGGGTCCAGGGACGGGGATTTTTAGCAGGTGCCCGGGTGACCCTTCTGGACAGACGAGTTAGGAAACCCTGACTCGCTGGAGAAGAGTATGTGCGACAGCTGCTTCCCTCACTGCGGCCTCCTCCGGGTCACGAGGATCCCTCCACGCCCGCCCCCTGGTGCTCAAGGCTCGGAGCTGTCTTCCTGAGCCCTCCTGTTACTTACTGGGTGTCTCTGGCCCTCCTGGCTTCCCCGCTCCGTCGGGACTCAGTCTCTGGGCCAGAGGAGGGACCTCCAGCGACTTCTCTTCTCCGCCCCAGTCATCCCACAGAGCCGAATTCAGCAAGCTCAGCCTGCTGCTCCCCGGGGAGCCGGCCCAAGGGGACCGCTCGCCAGCTCCGCCCCGCTCAGTGCAGCTCCCTCGAATGGGGGTGGTGCCCAGGGGGCTGGGGGAGCCAAAGGCCGCGCTGCCCCGGGCCTCTCTGGCCCTGTTGCTGGGGCTGCTGGTGCTCAGGGGGCCGGTCCGCTCGAGGTTCAGGTGGTCGATGGGGATCGGTGAGAGGGGCTCAACACCCCAACAGCAGTCATCAACTGGGATGGGGGGCTCCCCGAGCGGCAGGGGGCTGCTGTCTGCCTGGTGGGGGGCCACCCCCTGCTCCTCGTCACTGTCCTCCACTTCTACCACCTCACCCGCAGTGGCCCAACTCAGTCTCCGCAGCGGACTCGGAGCCACAGGAGAGACGCGCCGGCGGTGCCTGGGCTGCTGGCCTGAAGGGCTCGTGTGGGCTCGCCTGTGGCTCTCTGAGGCTCCTGGGGTGGCAGCAGCCAGACATGGTGGCGCCGTCTGGGGCACGATGACCGGAAATGTACTGGTGGCTTCGGTAACGTCCCTGTTTTCTGATGCGGCCCTGGGCCCGAGGTGAGCCTTTACGTCCACCGAAGTCTTGGACTGGAGGCCTGAGATCTGGGTCTGGGAGGAGCGGTGGCAGCCCCTGCTGGCCAGCGGGGTGGCGGGCACCAGCCACGACGTGTCTGTGGTGCTGGCCTCGGGGCTGCTCTCTGCCTTACAGAAGAGCTGGTGCCGCCCTCTGCCGCCTGTAGGGTCCCCGTGCTCCGGCTGCTGGCCCTCTCCCTGCTGCAGCTCGGCTGCCCTGCCTAGTGGGCTTGGAGAACGTTCCAGATCTGTGTCAATGTCGATGATCGAAAACAGCTCCGAGGACCTGGGGCTGACTTCCAGCACTTTCCTTTCCTCTGGGGGACCATTAGAAACGGATTTCATTCCAGTCTGTTCTAGCACCAGCTCTTCATCCGAATCCAGTAAGAGAATAACGTCCTCATCTCTGCCCATGTTAGACGGAGATCGTGGGGGTCTGGGGCCCAAGTGGCCAGAGTCTGACTGGGTCAGGTCAATGGATGGGGATTTTTCTGGGGAGACCAGTCCCCCTTTACTTTTGCATGCCCACACATACCCGCCTCCTCTGCCTTCCTGGTGGCCTGGATCTGTAAGTAATGCGGGGACGTTACTGCCCCTCCTCTGCTTTGGTGGCAGAACGGGGGACCGTGAGTTCTGGGAGACCACCCTGGACACTGCACTCTGCGATGGGGGCGTTAACGGGGACGAGCCACCTGTGCAGTGGGGACGGAGGTGGAACCTGGAAGGACTCCCACCCCAGGCGGGCTGTGCCTGCACCTGCTGGTGCCTGGGAGAACAGGACGCCTCTGCCTCTTTCTCCACGACCTTTTGCTCCACTTGATCACTTGTTATCCGGGAAGGTTCAGCGTATTCTCCTTGAGCTGATGGGAAAAGCTGTTCATAGTCACCGATCGAGGGCAAAGAGGTGCCTTCCTTCCCTTCTGCCCGGTGCTCGCCAGAAGGGCTGGAGGAGCTGGAATGGTGCAGTGTTTCCCTCGTGGCCTCCTGTTCACGGGTCTCCGTGTCCTCCTTGCCGCGGGAACGCTGGCCCAGGGAGGACGGGGGAGCTGACCGCTCCGCACTTTCCCATCTGGCCGGGGCCTCATCGCTTCCTTGCTCGGATGACTCCTTTTGTCCTACATCTTCCAGCTGCGCTCGGACCAGGATGCTTGCTAGGACACACCCAGAAGCTGGATGGTCCTCCCCGAGCTGGTCAGCTTCCTCGTCTCTCTCTGCTGCTCTTCCCTCTTGGAAGAGCTTCCGCTGAGTAGCTGCAAATTCATAGATTTCTGCCATCTCGGCTTCGTCCACCTTCTCGCTGTCTTCTCCGTGGCTCTCGGGTCTCAGCAGGGCCTCTGCTTCCTCTTCTTCGCCTACCCACATCGACCTCAGGAGTTCTTGGAAGTTCTCCGCCCTGCTTTCACAATTCTCCTCTTCCTCCTCCTTCCCGAGGCCACCCTCCACATCCATCACAGGAGGTGCTTGTTCGCACAGGTGGACAAGCTCACTCACGCCAAACCTGCAACACAGACACGTGTCAGCATCGCCCCGCGTGGAGGCGGCCCTCACGGCCCAGAGTGGGCTGAGGACCAGAGCAGACGCCCTTCCAGGGAGGCATGGCTGTGCCTCGTTCCTGGCCTCTCCCCCTCCCTTCAGAGACAATGTCCACCCTCGTGTCCAGCAACACCCCCAGGCCAGAGTTCTAGAAACCAGACACCCGTGCTACTATCAGGCGGGGCTCGTGGACTCCATCACTCCAAGCGAAACCGCACCAGTGAACTGGGCTGAGTTTAGGGTTATGGTGTCATGGGTTGAACTGTGCCCCCCAAATGTGTGTCATAAATCCTAATGCCTATACCTGTGGTTATAACCCATTTGGGAATGGGTTGTCTTTGTTATGTTAATGAGACAGGATTAGTGTAGGATCTGTTTCAAGTCAGTCTCTTTTGAAATATACAAGAAGCAGATTAAGCAAGTAGAGATGGGGGAAGACAGAAGCCACTCCACATGAAGATCACGAAGGGGCCAAGGAACAGAAGCTGAAGAGACAGGCCCTGTTTCCAGAAGTAACAGGGCGAGAGCCTGCCCCTAGAGCAGGCGCCCTGAATTTGGACTTCTAGCCTCCTAGCTGTGAGGAAACACATTTCTGTTTGTTAAAGCCCCCACCTGTCGTGTTTCTGTTATGGCGGCACTAGATAACTGAGACAATGGGAATCGGTGGGGCCTGCAAAACTGGAGAGCACACGCTGGCTTGGTAAAGGCGTTCAGAACACCATGATGATGCACGGCAGCACAGACCCGACGTCCGGCGGTCGGCAAAGGCCAAGGGGGTGTGCCGCCTGCTGAGGTTTGCTCAGTGCGTTTAAGAGCCTAGAGGCTGAGCGGGTCCTCGCTCAGCAGGCAGCTTGTGGTGACACAGCACAAGGTCTCACCTGTGGCCGTGAGCCTGTTGGGGATGGAGCAGCTCGCCTGGCAGAGCTACGTGCCACGTCTCATAGGACACGGGCGCAGACGAGCCAGGAGAGGGGGACACGCATTCCCTGTGCTTCCATCTCCTAGGACTTGGGAAAGGACTGCTTGGTCCAGCTTTAGTGGAGAGGCCATGGGACCCAGCTCAGGAGGCCACAGTGTTTGGGGAACAGAGCTGAGGCCCACTCTCCACCATGTCCAGGGAGCCACGGTGTCTGGGGGAGCAGAGCTGAGGTCCGCTCTCCACCGTGTTCAGGGAGCCACGGTGTTTGGGGGAACAGAGCTGAGGGCACTCTCTACCATGTCCAGGAAGCCACAGTGTTTAGGGGCACAGACCTGAGGTCCGCTCTCCACTGTGTCCAGGGAGCTAAAAGCCTGTGACTTGGCAGAGGTCCTCAACAGCCCTGGGCACTCCCACCAGGCCCGCTCCGGCCAGTGATGATGCCCTGTTTCCAAGGTCCTCACTGTCATAAACCTTAGATTAAAAAGTATTAAAACCAGCCTCATTTGTGACAGTCTCAGCCCCGGCCTTTGTGCAGTTTGTGTTGTCTACCTGCCTGTTGCTGCCAGTTGCCGTCGAGCCCACTCCGACTCAAGAGACCCCATGTGTGCAGAGTAAGACTGCCCCATAGAGTTTCCAAGGCTGTGACCTTTCGGAAGCAGATCGCTAGGCCTGTCTTCCGAGGCACCTCTCAGTGGGTTCGAACCGCCAACCTTTCGGTTAGTAGCTGAGCGCTTAACCATTTGTGCCACCCAGGGACTCATCAACCTGTGAGTCCTGGTCAGTTAATTTCAAGGGCTGTGAAGTCAACAGGAGGACGAGCCTGACCTGAGGGCCAGAGAGCGCAAGTTGGAGGCCAGGTGGGAGGGCCAGCCAGTGTCCGCAGTGTAGAGGTAACACAGGAAGGCGCAGGCTGCCTCAGTGCTGACGTCACTCAGCAGGACGCGCTGGGTCCTCAGGTCCCCATCTTCCACAGCAAAGAAGCCTTCGCTGTTTACCTGAGGGTGACATAAACAGAAGCCTTGTTGGTTGCACACGCATCACTTGGAGGAAGACAGATGGCCTGGGACGTCCTGACTCTCAGGTCCTATCAACAGGCCCAGGCCCAGGAAGCAGTAGCCGATGCTGACTGCCTTAGCTGGCCGGGAACTCTCCAGGTCAGGCCCTAACACCTCTGTTTTCTACATCAAAATAGGGATGGGTGTTCAAGAACCCAGGTAGTTCCCTCTCGGCAGATACATCAAAGGCTCTAGAACTTGCAGAGAGAGATTGGCAGCAGACTCAGGTTCCTGCAAGGTGGACACTCAAGTCAAACCATGTCAGAACAGCGTCAGAGCAGAAGCCGCTGAAAATGGCCTTCAGCAGCTCAACCTCAAAGGGCTTGACTAGGAGACTTTCTCATTTTGCAAACAGGAACAAAGGAGCCAATTCTGGAAAAAAGGGATTTTCACTCAACCGAACAAAAAAATCTGATGTTTTGCAATCCTGAGGTCTTCCCCTCATACCACTTCCTAACCTCGAACTTGTCCTTCTCTCTTCCCCATTGAAGCGTATGGCAGCGGAGGGGAGAAACGCTCGTTCAGGGCAGTGGTGAAGGCACGGAGGGGAGGGAGGAAGACAGGTGAGAACGAGGGAGGGACGGGGAGTGAAGAAAGCTCAAGAGAGGATGAGGAGACGGGAAGGGAGGGAGTTCAGGGGGCCGTGAGACTGACTGGAGAGAGGCTGCTCGGAGTGAGGAAGAGGAACGCCAGCGGGAGAGGCACGAGGGAGAAGAGGGGGAAGGGCACACGCGTGAGGAGGAAGGGGCTGTACTTACGTGCTGGATGAGGAGCGGACACCGTGCGTAAAGCACAAACTTGTGGGCGTAAAGCACCTCCCCACTGTCCACCTGGAACTGGACGTCGCTCAGATGTGGGTTATTGACCATGGACCCGAAGTCAGTAACCAGCAGGCTGAGGGAGAGCTGAAAGGGGGACGACGGACAGAGAGTCAGTGTCTACCCACTGCCCGCTTCTCGGCCTGAGCTGTGCCACATTCACACACACACTGGGGACGCTAGAGGGGCGAGATCAGGACCCTCTATCCGCTCTCCAACACGGCCCCTCTGCTGGATTCCACCCTTCTGTGGCCTTGAGGCCCTCAGCAGCCAGGAACACCACAACATGAGCTGCTTTCTCACGTTCTCTACTACGATGAATTCCCTGGCCGACGACGTACAGGGCCAGCAACGGAGAAGCTGAACAATCACAAGGACGTGACAACGGCATTAGCAGCTACTGAGCCAGGCTAGGTGCCCCACCAGAACCTGCAGCTGTTGAGTCGACTCCGACTCATAACGCCCTACAGGACAGAGAACTGCCCCACAGGGTTTCCAAGGCTGTAATCTTTATGGAAGACGGGTTCGAACTGCCGACCCTTCTGTTATCCGCCAAGTGCTTTAACCCCTGTGCCACCAGGGCTCCTCAGGTGCTCTGACAGACTGCGTGTTCAAACCTCAGAGCAGCCTGTGAGGAGCGATTATAGCCCGACGTGACAGACGAGGGCCCAGAGTCCATGCAGCTCAGGGACCTGCCAAGACGTGCGCTCCAGGTCTGTCCTCTGAACGCCCGTGCAGTGACGTCGCCAGCCCGGGCCTTGAGGTGATGGACAGTTGGTATGAATATCCTCGTGGGATGATATCCACTCTAAGGAAGGCCCAACTTCTAACCCCACTAGTGAGCAACACAGAAAGCTGAGCTGCTTAGCGAGGCCTGGCCAGGACCCACACATGGTGGGCGCAGTGAGTGCTTAGCAAGCGAGCGAGAGGACCAGGAGCCGAGCGCACAGATGCCCAACAAGGGCGACCTCATGGGGCAGTCGGCCCTCCCTCTGACTCCCAGGACAAAGCTCGCTCTTGGGCCGGTGATGGCGGTAACCCACGTACTTCAACAACAGAAGAAACACAGGCTTTGGGCGGTGCCCTGAGAACACAGGAGGCTCCCCCGGGCTCTCACTGGGTTCACATCACAGGCTGTAGGATGTGGTCAGCTTCCTGGGAAGCAGAGACACTTCATGAGACAGCAACGGAAGGTGTAAGGGCCCAGAGGCCGGAAGCGAGCCCACCTCATGAACACTAGACAGACAAAGAGCGGTTAAGACCATGACGAAAGAAGTGAGGGCCAGACGGCATGGCCATGGCAGGGGTCCCCGTCCTTACCGAGGTGCCGCTGCCCCTCTCCAGACGCTGCTCTTCAGGCGGCAGGACGAAGCCCGAGAGTGGGAGGCTGCTGGGCACCAAATCTATGGCTGAGAGAAGGATCTGTAGGTTAGAAGACGGGCGCCTGAGGGAGGTGTTTGCTGTCCGAGGACATCTCTATTTAAAGCGGAGAGTAGCCTAGATAACATCGGCCAAATGACCGCCTGACCACTTACTCTGGAAACTGTGACACATGTACCTACTTCACATTTACCTGGGAGGAAAGACAAAAGCAGCCACCTACAGTACCAGGATGAGCCATGGAAAGTCTGACCCAAGCTGCCACCACAGTGGCACGGGGACCATGGGCCAGCCAGCATCTTCCCGGTGTCTCACCTGCTTCTCTGCCCCAGCTGGCCTGGCCTCTGCTGCTGGACCCCTGGCTGGGACTCAGCCCCTCTCCCGCCAGGTCCACGAGGTCCTGCAGGGCCTGACGCTCCCTCTGGCTGGAGGAGGGTGACGCCTTCCTGGGGTCGGGCTCCACTGGGTCCTCTACGGGGTTGCAGCCCGCAGGAAGGGAGCCACCGGGGGTGAGGGGCGCCCGCACATCCAGCTGTGGCTGGTCAGGTGGCGTTACTGGCCGCTTCGGCTCCTTCATGAGGCCCTAGAATAAGGCAGAAAGCCCACCCGGCCGTGTTATCACCGTCACTCACGGAACAGAGGGGACTGGCTGGGGGAAATGAAGGTGAGCCTGTTTTCATTCGAAAACTGCAGAGTAGCTCGAGGGCTGGAGGACGAGGGGCCCGGGGTGCCAGCCACAGCCCAGGGCAGCCCTGTGGAGTGCTTCTCCTTCACTGCACGAGTTTGGGAAAAGGTCCCTGGGCCCCGTCCTCCTAAGCAGTCACCAGCTGCTGTCAAGTCAACCCCAACTCATGATGACCCTGTGTGCATCCGTAGTGGAACCGTGCTCCGCAGGTTTCCAGTGGCTGATTTTTCTGAAGTACATCGCCAGGCCTTTCTTCTGAGGCGCCTCTGGGTGGACTCGAACCTCCAGCCTTTCGGTGAGCAGCTAAGTGCGTTCACCATTTGTGCCCCCAGGGGCTCCTCCTAATAGCCTAGGTGGCCTCAGGCAGTGAGCACCCGTCCAGGCCCAGCTGTGTCAGAGCTGCCTGCAATGCTGGTTTAGGATGTGGACTCCGGGACCCCATCGCAGACAGGTGATGTCAGCAGCTCCGGGGCGGGGGCTGGCATTCTGCTCTTTAAACAAACTCACCAGGGACACACTAACTTTGGAGAACCAGTGGGCCTCCGCTCCTACCAGGGAGACAGTCGCCACGGCCGACGTGCCGGGCCTTCCCCCCTTCCTCTCCTGGGACTGGCCGCTCCCAGCCCCGGGTGCCCTGCGGCTCTGCAGCCCTCCCCAAAGCCTGTCCGCAGGTGTATCCAAGGCGGGGGCCTCACCTGGGCTGGCCGCCGGGGCACAATCGGTGGGACCAGGCCTGCCGTGTAGAAGGCCTCCGAGGCCCAGGTTCCGGCCAGGGCGCTGCCCTCCCACAGAAAGCTCTGCTTCCCTTCGGGCCGCTGCAGCCGCCAGCTGGCCCTCTCCGCCTCGTTCTTTAAGAGTCTGCTCGCAGGAAGGGGCGGCATGCTGGACAGCTCCACCTCCTCCGCAAAGAGCGCGGCCACACGCCCCTCCATCTGTTGCCTTGTGGCCTCGGAGTCCTGGACCAACAGCGGCGGCAGGGAAGTAGGGAGTTTCTTCTTGCGGCTTTTCTTCTCTAAACATAAACAGAAGCAGCACGGTCAATAATGGAGCCTGTCCACCATCCGGAACCCGGCAGTCGGCTCTGAGCGAACAGCAGTGCACGGAGGCTCTCCTGGGTCTGCAGCCCGGCACCCCCGCCCCCGCCCCCCTGCACCTGCTCCTGGCTTTATCCGCTCAGAAAAAGCGCTCTCCAGTCTGAGCGCCGGCACAGTCCTGGACTGTTCCACCTCTGATCGGGACAGAGCCATGGCCACCAGCAGGTCCTCAGATGGCACCTCGGGCTGGCTGACCTTCTGCCTTTTCTGGGGCTCCTTCTTGCTGGGGATTCCTTTCCGTTTCAGACTTCCAACTTGAGGGCTGAAGCTTAAAAGGCGGCCAAAGAGGAGAGTGAGTGAGGGCTGGAAGGGCGCCGCCTACCTGAGGCCTGTCCACAAGGGACAAGAGAGCGAGGCCTGTTCTCAGTGGGGACATGAGGAAGCGGGCTAAATGTTCTCCTCAGCGGGGGGACCGGCCACTTCGGGGTCTCACTGTGCTTATTCTACTGCCTCAGGTGAGGCCACGTGATCCTGGCAAAAAGTCCAGCATGGGTCCAGATATTGGTCGGTGGTGCCGGCTGCGCGTGGAAGGATGTGGGTCCTCCCATGTGATGCTGCCCAGCGGCTCCAGCGGACGTAGGGCCGTCAGGGATACCTGCACGCCCCGGCCCAGCGGCTCCCAGTGGATGCACAGAGCCGTCAGGGGTACCTGCACGCCCCAGTCCGGCGGCTCCTGGTGGACGCACAGAGCCATCGGGTACCTGCACGCCCCGGCCTGGCAGCTCCTGGTGGACGCACAGAGCCGTCGGGTACCTGCACGCCCCGGCCCAGAGGCTTCTGGCGGACGCAGAGCTGTCAGGGGTACCTGCACGCCTCAGCCCGGCAGCTCCCGGCGGACGCGGGGCCGTCAGCGGTATCTGCAGCCCCAGCCCGGCAGCTCCCGGCGTACACAGAGCTGTCGGGTACCTGCACGCCCTGGCCCAGCGGCTCCTGGCGGATGCACAGAGCCATCAGGGATACCTGCACGCCCCGGCCTTGCGGCTCCCAGCCGACGCAGAGCTGTTGGGGATACCTGCACACCCCGACCTGGTGGCTCCTGGTGGACGCAGGGCCATCAGGGGTACCTGCACGCCCCACACATGGCCAAACCCATCCAGCGGAGTCCACAGAAACAGCAGGACACTTGATGGCTCTGTGCCAGCTCCCTGGATCCCCGCTGGCTTCTGCCTGTCTACTTCAGATGCCCCTCAGACAGTCCTGTCCACACCTGCCAAGGAAGCGCCCTCCCTTCCTCCAGGGCCCCAAGCATTGCCTCTGCCCATGGCCTGAAGGAAAGGCCTTCTCACTTAGCCGGCACCCTGGTCAGCTGACTCGCTAGTCGAGGTGCAGCTCTCAGGCTTCCCGGCCCATTTGGTGTAGAGGGCTACCTGGCTGGAGAGAACCTAGACGGCCTGGGTGAATCCCACCAGGCTGGGTGCAAAGCAAGAGGGAAAAGGGCAAACCTAGGTACCACCAAGGTCTAAGTGAGCCTTACTTCAGCTCCCACTTCCCGGGAACCCTGTATGATAGCCACAGTCTTCAAGAGGGAAGAGAGCTGCCCCAGAGCCTGGGGTCCCTACATGTGGCAGCTGCCACGGGCTGTACCTCCAAGCCCAGCGGGCAGGGCCTGGGGGGGTGTAAGTATGTAAGGGTGCACACAGGGTGCTCTGACCCCACATTCGTCAGAGGAATTCCAACCACCCCAGGGATCCAGATATCCCAGGCTTGGCCTTAGGGGAGGGGAGTTCAGAGTCCCAGAGAGGGCGTCCCGCTGCTTTAGCGTTCTACTCTAACAGCTTTCTGAAAGGACCCGCACACATTCTGTGTAACTTCCTGGAGGTATTAAAAGCCAGACATGTTGCACCTGAGCAGGGGGTTCAGGTGGTCCCGCCGCAGGTGAGCCCTGGCTTGGAGAGGTCCATCTAGGGCCTCAAGGTTTCCGTCTCCCACGGAAGGAGCCCTGGTGGTGCAGTGGTTAGGTGCTCAGCTGCTCACTGAAAGGTTGGTGGTTTGAACCCACCCAACCACTCCGTGGAAGAAAGACCTGGCTATCTGCTTCCATAAAGATCACAGCAGCCTAGGGAACCCTCTGGGGCCCCGCTGGCGCAGCGGTTAGGAACTCTTCTGCTAACCAAGAGGTCTGCAGTTGGAATCTCCCAGCAGCTCCTTGGAAACCCTATGGGGCAGTTTCTGTCTGTCTCGGTGGCTCGCGACTCGATAGCACCAAACAGCAAGTGCTCATGTGCTGAGACACAGATGGCTCGCTGGCTGAAAGACGTGACCTCTGCCCTCCCACTCTCAGTGCTGGCCCCGCTCGGATGCCCAGAGCCTGTGTGCACGCCGTGGCGGACACACAGGGCCGCTGTGCTGGTCTTCCCTTTGTTCTGGCAGCTCGGGTTTGCACCCCTCTCAGCAGGGCCTATTTGAACACATTTGTACTTAATTCATGCAAATTTTTTAAAAATAGGGTGGTGTGGTTCTGTCTCACTGACTCTTTGAACTACACCAAATAATCTTATATTGTTTTTGTTGGCAGCCACATCAAGTTGATTCTGACTCACAGTGACCCTACAGGACAGAACAAAACTGCCCCATAGAGTTTTCTTGGCTGCAATCTTTATTGGAGCAGATCGCCACATCTTTCTCCCACAGAGCTGCTGGTGGATTCAACCGCCAACCTTTCAGTTGGCAGCCGAGTGCTTAACGGTTGTGCCACCAGGGCTCCTTCATCTTATATCAAGACTGAAAATTGGACCACACTGAGGCGGAAGCCACACTGTACGGGGCGTAACACGGAGGAGGTGAAGTGCATTACCAAATGTTAGCCGCCGCGGTGGGCGCCGGCTGCTCGATCACGGGGTTGGAAAACTCTTAGGAAGGACCTGGAGGAAACCATCCCAGTCCTTTCCACAGACCTGGCTGAACCGCCACTTCACAGCCTTCAAGGACACAGGAGCTATCTCCCCTGAGACCCTTCAGAGACTATGCCTTATTTTCTCTGTAAATCTTTCATTACCAGAAATCAAAGGGGGCTCTCTGTCCCTCCAACGTTGTAAGAAGTCTTTTTAAAACAAACCAGAGTACAAACACTGTTGCTTAGCGTCTCTGATTTACTTGTCCTTCGGACTCACCTGGATGCCGTGCGGCTGCAGCCCGCGTCAAGCTGAGCCGTCTGCAGCCGCACAGCCTGCAGCAGGAGCTGGGGGCCAACCTCCATCCTCACCGCACACTGTTTCAAGTGGCTGCTTCTGCTCTTGGAGGTGAGAAACAGCTTGCCACAAATGGGGCACTCAGGGATCTGAGGGGCGGAAGGTCTTAGTGCCTTTTCAGCCTCATCCAAGCACCTAGAGGGAGACAGCAGAGAAGAATCAGCCTCCTGGTGATATGGATCGTAGGCAACAGGGATCCACGTCCCCACCGATACACGGTGGGTCGAAGCATGTTCCCCCACCCCATCACCTCCACCCAGCATGGACGTCTCTTGGCAGTGTTGCTGCATGTAATAAGTCAGCCTGCAGGTACTCAGTTTAGGTATCTGTTAGCAAAGGTGGCTAAAGAAAGCAAGGACAGATTAAACTCAGTTTTCAAATGGCCCAGCAATTGCACTCCTAGGAATACACCCAAGAGAAATGAAAATATACGTCCACACAAAAACTTCTATACAAATGTTCAGAGCAGCACTATTCACAACATCCAAAAGGTGGCAACAACCCAAATGTCCATGAACTGATAACTGAGTAAGCAAAACGTGGTCTCTCCATACAGTGGATTGTTCGGCCACAAAAGGAATGGAGCTCTGATACCTGCTGGAACTGGGATGAACCCTGAAAGCATTACGCTAAGAGAAAACAGCCAGACCCAAAGGCCACATTCTGTCTGAGTCCACTGACATGAAATGCCCACCACAGGCACATCCACAGAGACAGATGAGGGACGGCCTGGGGCTGGGGGGCTGGGCGGAAATGGGAGAGCCAGCTTAAGGGGTCTGGGGTTTCTTTTCAGGTGATGAAAATGTTCTAAAATTGATTGTGGTGATGGTGGCACAACTCTGAATATACTACAAACCAATGAACTGGACACTTCTGACGAGTGAGTCGTACGGTACATGAACTGTATCTCAGCAAAGCTGGTAGAAAAAACAGGAAGGAAGGAAGCGAAGATGGAGGTGCCGCTGCCGGGGCGAGGGCTGTCAGGATTCCTGCCTCAGCCCCGGGCGGCCCTGGGCTCCGGCTGCGCCCTAGAAAGCTGACGTGAGGGCTCCTCCTACCTGTTCACGTGCTGCTCCCTCCGCGTCACGTTCATGGCGGAGAGGTTCTTCTGGCAGATCTGGCAGAAAAACCATCCCTCATCCTCCAGGCCCTCTTCACGTGTGGGTGCTCGTTCCTGCGCCAGCTCCTGCTGCAGGGCCAAGGCCACCGCGCCGTCGCTCTCTGTGGCAGGGGACCCGGGCCCACAGCCTGAGGAGAAGCCCCAGAGACCCATGAGGATAAGCTCCAAGCACAAGCTCACCCGCACGCGTTGCACAGCACGGACAACGACAGGTAGAGTGTGGAGAGCCCAGCCCCCAGCACCGCTCTGCAGGCCTGGTGGCACGGCTCGCCTGGTCCCCAGCACTGCCCAGTGAGAGTCAGCACTCCATGGAGCTCCTAGAACAGTACTGGCAAATCTACCTATGCCTCATAGTCACCTGGGAAGCCTGCGAAATGCTGGTTTGGATACAGCAGGTCCAACTGGAGCCTGAGCGTGCATTTCTGACCAGCTCCCAGGCGCCGCTGCGGGTCCATGGGCCATGGGGGGCATATCCAAGGCCTAGAGGACTCACCTTTTGTTTCTGTTAAAGCCGGCTACCTCAGGCGTTCGGGTGTGCACGGCTCCTATGCCGACAAATCAAGGGCTTCCCTTCAAAGCTCAACCTCTCCTACTGCGGGGACCTTTAACGCCCGTCACAGAGGAGCTGGGTCAGAGGGCAAGGCCTTTCTGAGAAGGTAGACACCAATGCCTCAGCAGAATGTCAACTCAGGGATGCTGTAGACCTTTGGGTGGTCTGAGGATCCTCAGTGCTCTCAAGGGGAAACTGCAAACGCAGTGCCCAGAGAGCACATGCTCACTAACTGGAGGTCTGTCAATGAGGCACCCCGGAGGCACAACGGTTAAGTGCTCAGCTGCTGAGCAAAAAGGCTGGTGGTGGCTGGAACCCACCCCGTCACCCCACAGGGGACAGACCTGGCGATCTACCCTCATGAAGATTACAGCCTAGAAAACCCTCCAGGGCAGTTCTGCTTTGTCACGTGGGGTCGCTATGAGTTGGAATCGACTCAACGGCACCCAACAACAACTACAAGGTCTGTCAACATGGTTTCTTCCCGTTTCTCTTTCTCTTGCACATTCTCGTCAGAGATGAGCATCTGTATGGTTTAGGGATAAAGGACAGGACCACCTGACAGGATGTGCCGCACGGGTGGTGCAACAGGAAGCACAGAGCACCTGTGACGCATTCTTGCCAGAATGTCGGACCTGGATCTGATCAGACCTCCAGTTTACTTACAGGGGGTTAGAGGAAGGGGTTAAATGACACCACGGGAAATAGACAAATCCAGAAAGTGGGAAATTGTTTATAAGACAATTTTAAATTGACTTCAAGAAGTCAATGTCGTGAAGAAGAAAAAAGGTGGAGAACTGTTCTAGGCTCTAGGCGTTAAGAGATGCCGAGCTGTGACCACACGTGGTGTGTGGAGTTATAGTGACTCCTCGTTCAGAAAAAAGAAAACAGCTATTGAGATATCCTGGGGACAACCAGGGAAATTAGACCCTGGACTGGGTACCAGGCAACACTATGGAATTAGGTGTGATCATGGCACTGAAGTCATGTAGGACCCAGTTCTTCTTAGGAGATGCACACTGGCGTATCCAGGGGTCAGGTGTCATAATGTCTAGAACTTACTTTCAAATGATATATTTCAAATGTATATTTACAGAGCGAGATACAAATATAAATGGCGAAACGTTAACAATTGTTAAATCTGGGCTGAGGGCATTGGGGGTTCATTGTATCATTTTTTTCAACTTTTCTATATGTTTGAAATATTTCATAATAAAAATTCAGGGAAAGCAAAAGAGAAATAGGTACCTCGTTAGAGAAGCTAAGTGAGAAAAGTTTCAAGGGGCTTCCTTCTCTCGCGAGAGACAGTGAGCTGCCACAGGTGGAAACCACCCGGCAGAGAGCCTGCCCAGAGCAGACACGCAGTGACTGCTGGTTCCTTCCTGTCTCCCTTTTCCTGGAGTTATAACTTATCTCTGTTCGCAAGATGAAACATTCCCGTCATACCATTCCCCACCATCGGCTCCTCTTGAGGGTCCTTTGGGATGTTTTCTGCAATCTCAGCCTCGAGTGAGCACGCTCCGGAAGCATGTTTCAGACGTGCGGGGTCTGCTCTCTTGAACTGCTGCATTCGCTGGAGGACCAGCTCTGCCGTCCGCGGCTTGGAGGGACTGGGAGGCACCGCGGTCAGCCCGGAAGAGGGGAGCTGGGCATCACTGCTAGGAGCACCCTCTAGCAAGGAGAAAACATTCACTCGCGTCCGTTCTCGCTGGAGAAGCAGAAGACTGTTCCCCCACGTACAGATTAGACCCAAGTTTCAAAGCAGTGCTTCACCAACTAGAGTAGGCGTGACTGCCAAGTGGGAGGAGGACTGGCTGGCTGTTGGCAAACCTCGCTGTCGTGGTAATACAGACATAGTGACAACATTCGTGACAGGAGAGGCGGGTGGGGCGTGACTGCTAATGGTTACAGGGTGTCTTTCTGGGGTGAGGAAAAGGCTCTAAAATTAGATAGTGGTGGTGGGTGCACAACCGCACAAATACACTAAAAACCCCTGAACTGTATACTTTAAAATGGTGAATTTTATGGAATAAGTTACATCTCAAGAAAGCTATTATTACAGAAATATTAACAACAAACATTTATCTCTTTCTAGATCAGAGGTTCTCCTTTAACTTGGGGTGCACAGGTGCCTTCAGGTCTTTCTGGCCTCCCACGGACCCCTGAAGTTGTAAGTCAATTTTGCAGGTATGCATGTGGGTGCGGTTTTCTGGGGAATCGTGTACAGCTTTCCTCCCAGTCGCAGAGGAGCATGAAGAACCTCTGTTTCGCCAACATTATGGAAGCCTCACAACCGTCTCTGTGGGCTAAGTCTTTACCCAGTCTCCTGAGACGAACTGCTGACCACACGAGAAAAAATAATAAAACTTTAAGATCAGGTGGTGAAGGTAAGAAACACTTAGAACTCAGGAGCCCAAACTTCTTGTGCTGTTATAAATGCAAGGGTGGTTTCAGTTCTGCATGAACAAGGTATCCTAAGCCTATGCTCAGTGTGCTAAGGGCGGCAGAGGGTTAAAGCTGCTTTAAACAAATAAACAAATTAGAAAATAGAATAAAACGTCTTGGGTCGAAAAAGGAAAGACCTGAAGATCCCTTGGGACATAAACCCACATGTCACCCTCATACTGCCTCCTCAGTAGCCTAGCAAAAAACTGGCTAGCCTGTTCCAGCTCACCTGCTTTGGAATGAATTTGAGAAAACGAATTATTTTCATGCTCTTGTAACTCATGTCAACTACATAATGTAAGCATCACTAGAAACTTCTGAAAGAGCAGAGGGCTCCAAACATAGTCATGCAAAAAATTCACACAGGGATTGTATTATTCATGACTGTTGTTTAAAACAGAGCCCTGGTGGCACAGTGGTTAAGAGCTACAGCTGCTAACCAAAAGGTCAGCAGTTCCAATCCACCAGCCGCTCCTTGGAAACCCTATGGGGCAGTTCTACTCTGTCCTGTAGGGTCCTATGAGTCGGAATCGACTCGATGGCAACAGGTTTGGTTTTTGTTTTTTTGGTATTGTTTAAAACAAGAGTCGGCAAACTATGGCCCTCAAGCTGACTGCCTGTTTTTATAAATAAAGTTTTACTTGGGCACAGATACACCCATTTGTTCACATACTGTCTCTGGCTGCTCTTGCACCACAAAGGCAGAGCTGAGTGATCGTGATGAGACCGTATGGTCCCCAAAGCCAAAATACTGACTTTCTGGCTGTTTTCAGAAAGTTTTCCAACCCCTGGTTTAAAGTGATACAGATCACGTCTAGTTCCCCGTGGAAACGTCTGGCAGTGGCTCATGCTCGTTACCTGACTGGGTGCTCTGCGCACTGTCCTGGGGCGGTGGCTGCTCCGGAGCAGGCGTGGGAGCCAGCACACGGCCCTTCCCATTCACCGTGGGAGCTGGTTCCCGCCCCTGTGACTTGGCAGCCCCTTGAGTTTTAGTCCTCGTGGCCTGGCTGCCAGATTGCGTTTTCTCCTCCGCGGGGCCGTGAAGGGTTTTGCTCTTGGTAGTTGTTCGTTTGGGCCTTTTCGGTTTGCTTCTTATCTGAGTGCCGTCTGAGGCCTTTTGCTTCTTCCTTTCTCCCGACAATTCCTTGGTTCCATTCTTTTTCACCCTTTGGAAGAAGCTGGCGCAGAGTTCTTTAAAATCATCATCTGACTCATCCATCATCTGACCAGCTTTGAGGTGTTCAGGTTGGTTTTCTGAGGGGAAGGGGCTGACCCGGGTGCAGGCGCACCGATGAGAAAGTCAAGCGAGGTACGCCTGGCCCGGCCTCGCTCAGATACCCTGCTTCACAGGGCTCCTCTCCCCTCCTCACTGAGATTCCTGGAGTTTGCCCGACTGAGCTGTAAGTACCATTTGCTCCTCCATAATGATTTCAGATGTCTTTCTTCAAATTGGGCCTGCGGTTAAACAACATGTTTTAAACTTCCCTCTGTGAAAGTTCACATGTGAGAGAATGCTTTGTGGTTCGATAGATGCCTCTGAGATAGAATAAACATGACTTTGGTGCTCAGATGGTTCTTCAGACTTGCCATGGTGGTAGAGCAGGTTTGGTCCATTTAATTTCACATCTGTGGAGAACCAAAAGCATCTAAGTGTCATGAACAGACATTGTGATTTTATGCCATTTCTTCCAGGAAAGTACAAGAGCAAGTGGGGTATGGAGAAAGTCTTCAAACAATACCCCTGTCAAATACTCAGGTGCTGCCTGGTTGACACCGACTACGGGACACCACAACACAGCGGGGAGACAGACCCAGAAACCCGTTAAAAGTATATTCTTCCACAGGCAGAAGGATGTGTGCATTTTGGGAGAGTACTGTTTTTACTGAAATTTGGGAAATAAACCCCATGAAGGGCAGTCACTACAGAAACAAGATGATCCCTAGATCCAGAAAAACTAGCTCCTACACTGGTCTAAGGAGCCCTGGTGGCACAATGGTTAAGCGCAGCTGCTCACCAAAAGGTTGGCAGTCTGAAGCCACCAGCCACTCTGTGGGAGAAAGACCTGGCGATCTGTTCCTGGTAAGATTACAGCCTAGGAACCCCTATGGAGCAGTTCTACTCTGTCACATGGGGTCGCTATGAGTTGGAATCAACTCCACGGCACCCGACAACAGCAACAATGCTGGTCCAAGGCCCACAGCTACTAGAAGCTCTATCAGCAGACCCTACAAGACTAGAAACACACACTGAGTGAGCGAGAATGAAACAAAATGCCCCCGAGCACTTGGGAGACAAAAGACAGGAACACAAGAAGCTCGTCCTTCATGATAGAACCGATTTTTCAAAAAAACCCAAAAGGCCCCTTTGCTCCATCCTCTCACCCCAGCAAGAGCTCTGCAGACTCAGGTGCCTGGAAGGCTGCCTGCATGCAGGCCTTGGGCGTCAGGGGCATGATTACTTACTTTGGCACAGTTTAGTGGGGTTCAAAAATCCAATGTGAATGACCCAATGCAATCTCCACTGACCAAGTAACACGACTAATCATTTCACTCTCCTGAGCTGGGCAGATACACACACCTAGAATCTACTTTGCATGGCTGGCTCATTCTCACCTTCGATGTCACCTGCTCAGAGAAGCTTTACCTGGTCCTTTACAGAAGCAGATCCTCCCCACCACGGCATTTATCACCAGTTATAATCGTATGTGACAGATAACATTTATTGAGTGCTTACTGTTTGCCAAGCACCCTCCCAAATGCTTCACAAGTCTTTAACTCATTTAGTCCTTACAAGGAGCCCTGGTGATGCAATGGTTAAGCGCTCAGCTGCTAACCAAAAGGTTGATGGTTTGAACCCAGCAGCATGGGGCTCCATGGGAGAAAAGACCTGGCAATCTGCTCCCATAAAGACTACAGCCTAGGAACCCCTATGGGGCAGTTCTACTCTGTCACATGGGGTCGCTGTGAGTTGCAATCGACTCGACGGCACCCAACAACAACTGTCCTTACGGCAGTCCTACCTCCTTTATAGCAAGCAGACAGGCCCAAGCAGAGTGAACAACTGGCTCAAGTGCACACAGCTTTCAACGTGGCAGGGCTGGGAGCCAACGCAGGCAGGCTGGGTCCAGACGGGCAGCACTTATATTTTTAGTCATTTACTTATTATCTGTCCCTCTTAAGTGAAAACATCACAAGGACACAGGCCCATCTGTTTTATTTTGTATTCTCCTTGGCTGATCCGGTGTCTGACTTGGAATAGGTGCTGGACAATGATCTGTGGTATTAATTAACTGCAGAGTTCGGTATAAACGGAGAGAAGAGAAAGCGGTGGGACAGGAGGCTGCAGAGAGAAGCAGAGGTCAGCTCACGAAGGCTTGGAACGCCAGACTAAGCAAACTGAATTTTCTCCTGTTGGAGGTGGGGAGTAGAGAGAGCCAATTCCACCTCCTGTGCAACTGCGCTGAGTCTCTACATCCCGGTTGATACTAGTCTTACAACAGTCCATCTCCTGCTGTTGTTGTTAGCTGCTCGAGTGGGCCCCCAACCCATGGCGACCCCATGTGTTACAGAGTAGAACTGCCCTGTAGGATTTTCTTGGCTGTAATCTTTGAGGAGTCTCTGAGTGGCACAAACGCTTAAGCGCTTGTCTACTGGCTGAAAGGTTGGTAGTTTGAAGCCACCCAGAGACACCTTGGAAGCAGGGCTTCAAACTGTTGGTGCTCAAACCCCTGCTGAGAATTTGCATTTCCACCCTAGACACACTGAATCAGAATCTACATTTATTATCTTATGTATAATAAATTTTAAGGACCACTGCTCTACTATAGGGTCGCCTGGGAACTTGTTAGGAAGGAACCTGTTGGAAGCCCTGTTTGGCCGATGGCCTGGCAATCTGCTTCCGAAAGGTCACAGTCTTGGGAACTCTATGGAGCAGCTCTGCTCTGCACACTTAGGGTCACCCATGAGTTGGAATCGACTTGACGCTAACTATCAACAATCATTACGGAAGCAGTTAGCCAGGCCTTTCTTCCGGGGAACGGCCAGGTGGGTTAACCGCCAACCTTTAGGTTAGCAGCCTGTCAGAAACAGCCTGGCCACCCAGGCCCCTGTCCATCCCCTACATGCGTTCAGTCAATGTTTGCTGAATGCGGAAAGGGGTCCTCGGAGACTGCAGGCTTGCAGAGGGCAGGGGACTTGCACCCACTCGGCTTTGTATCACGATCGCGCCAGGCCCACCACGATGGGCGGAATGAATAGACGGATGGCAGCGGAGCGGACCCTCCCTCCGTCCCCCAATCCGGCGTCACACGGAGGGGGATCGGGGACCAGCCTGGGGCGGGGCAGCCAAGGGCTCTGACGGCTGTTAGCATTCCGATCGCGGTGAAAACTCCGGGCGCCAGACGGACCCTCGGGCCGTGACCACCGCAGCATCCGGATCCACCCCCTGCCCCTTCAGGCGGGCCCTCTCCACCCAGGCGCGGCTGCTGCCTCTACACCGCGGCTGCGAGCCTGGCGAGGCCAGAGGGCCAGCGAGGGAGGTGGGAAAGAAAGGCCCGCGGCGACAGCACCGTTTCCTCCAGGGTTCAGACTCCCAACCCCAAAGCCCGACTCCTCCTACCTCAGGCGCCGCCGCGGCACCGTCTCAACGGAGAACGACGCGCCTGCGCGTGCGCCGCCCGACACCCTCGCGAAGGACTGAGTTTGCGCAGGCGCGGAGAGGCCCCGGAAACCCGCTTCCCATCGTTCTCTGCGGCCCTGGACGCGCGATGGAGAGCGTTTCCGTTCTGCGCGAGGCGGGGCGGAAGTACCGTGCCTGTCGGGCTCCGTGGCCGAGCTTCGTGCTGGGCTGCGGCCGCTCCCGGAGAAAGTATGGTAAATGGTGAGGGAGAGTCAGGGTGAGTTTGGGGTACTGTCGCAGTCTTAAAGTTTGATTCCATCACAGTTCACATAGGAAATGTTCGGTGGTACAATGGCGGTCCCCTCGGAGCGCATCTGCCTGTGGAGTAGACAAGAGTAAATAGAGTAATTTGGAGAGGCACCAAATTGGGCCTAAAAGGCCGGGAAAGCTTCCTTCTGGGAATATAAGTCGAGGCCTGGAGGTCAGGTGGAGTAAACTACGTGAGGAGAGGGGTGTACAGTGCCTGCCGCGACCACCCCAGCGCTTCCACCTGGTTGGTCATAGTTGTCGAGGGTTGAGGGGCAGGTGAAGCTGCAGAGGTTGGCCACTGGCTGAGATTTGAGGAACTTTGTAAATCGCGTTAAGGGTTTGCACTTCATCCTGTGGTCATTGGGAGCCTTTGGAGATTTTGTTTTTTAAAGACCTTTCAGTTGCAGTGTCGAAACGGATTGGGGGAGCCAAGACTGGAGGCTGCTCTCATCTCGGTGAGAAATGAGGTAACCTGAATTAAGGGTTGGACTGTAGAGGAGAGGCGAGAATGGAGAAGTATTAAGGCGTTAGAGCTGTCATAATCTAGTCATTTGTTAGGATTTGTAGGTTTCTGGCCTGGTGGTGCTGTGGTGAGGTGTTCAGCTGGTAACCAAAAGGTCAGCAGTTAATCCATCAGTCGCTCCTTCGAAACCCTAAGGGGTAATTCTGCTTTGTCCTGTAGGGTTGCTGTTAGTCGGAATTGACTGGACGGCCTTGGGTCGGGCCCGAGCTTTTTTTTTTTTTAATATAAGAAAAATGAATTCATTGAAGTGTTTATAGAAGTTTACAGAAAGAATGTTCCTTAAACCTGAGATTCTCAACTGAATCACCTGTGGAATTTTTAAACTGGTAGTGCTTGGACACTACCGTTAGAGCTGCTGAGTAAATTCCAGGGGAAGGTTTCCACCTGTGTCTTTTGAAAGTTTCACAAGTGATTCTGATGGCCTTTAGATTAGGAGCCCCTGCATTTAACCACCTAATGAGTAAATTCTGTGGGCTGAATATAAAAGAGATGCCGAAAGGTGGATGAGGAGTAATTGGGATTTAGAGTTAAACGTGATCCCTCCCTTTAAGGAGCAAAGTTATCCAATAACTGGGGCTGCTTTCTCTTTGGCCTTTTTCTCTGAGTGAACCCTGGGGGCCCCCTTGACCCGGACCCCATTGTGACTTATCTCCAGCAGAAGCTCTGGAGTTCACGCTCTTCTACTGGAATTAGGCATAAGTTACCCAGTGTAACTAAGGTGAGGGACATTCTCCAGCGACAGTGTTACTAGGTTCATGTTCATTGGGAATGCTACTATATTTTCCCTGCCAAACATTTGAGGGAGAAACCCACAACACTACCAAAACACTTAGAGAAAGGAACACTTCAAATTTTAAAAGGTCAGTATTGTCCTTGTATTTGATAAACACGGTTTATCAGAAAGCGGAAATGAATGCAGAAGTGCGTGGAAGAATTTAGACACACTCACTGTAAGGAGTGTTATTCCAAGTAGAGGCTCTGTTTTCCAGGCCTTTAGGAGTACATCATTTTGAGTCCGGGGGAAACAGGAAAAGGTTGAATGTACTGTGATGATCACTAACTTACCCTCCCGGGATGTTTCCTTTTTTTGGAAAGTCTTGGCATCTTCTTCCATTGAGTTAATGTTTTAAACAGTTCTGAGGAAGAAATGAAAGGCCCTTGTCCCAGGTCTGAGGTTTGGTTATAAATCCCAAACCAAAATCTGCCCAGCTCCCTCTCATTTATCTTGGTGGGAGTTGGAAACAGGACAGATCGAACAAGGGACGAATTGCCTTCTTAGTCCTTTGGTCATATAAATGCTTCTATTTACGGTGCTATAATCCCATTCCCTACTCTGCCAAAACTGTTGAGATCAGCAGGAAGAATAACTGTTTTCCATGTCAGAGTGTACAGAAGTTACTCTCGGTTAAGCTGCATTTCTCTGTATCCCACCACTGCCACCCTTTGTGTGATGTAGCTCTGTTAATTTGCTAGATGAGTTCAAGAGGAGGTTCCATGCAGATGTACTGGCCTCATCTGCAAAACAGCTTTTTCCCTAATAGAGGTTGTAATGGAACTCATAATTTTGGTGTTAAAATTAAGTCTTTCACTTAATGTTAAGATGGCAATACTACCCAAAGCAGTCTATGCAGATTCAGTGCAATCCCTAGCAAAATTCCAACAGCCTTTTTTGCAGAACTGGAAGAGCTGAGCCTAAAATTCATATGGAAATGCAAGGGACCCCAAATAGCCAACAAAACAAAGTCGGAGGACTCACAGACTTCCCGATTTCAACATTTACTGCAAAGATACAGTAATTGAGACCGTGTGGTACTGGCATAAGGATAGACATATAAATCAGTGGAATAGAATTGAGAGTCCAGAAATAAACCCATATGTTTTTGGGCAACTGGTTTTTGACAAGGGTACCAAGACCATTCAGTGGGTAGGGAGGAAATAGTCTCTTCAAAAAATGGTGTTAGGACAACAGGATATCCATGTGCAAAAGAATGAAATTGGACCCTTACCTTATACTGTGTATATAAAAATTAACTCAAAATGGATCAAAGACCTAAATGTAAGAACGAAAGCTAAAAAACTATGAAAAGAAAATGGGTAATCTTCATGACCTGGTTTGGTAACGGTTTCTTAGATATGACACCAAAAACACAAGCAACAAAAGAAAAAATAGATAAATTGGACTTCATGTAAATTAAAACCCTTTGTGCTTTAAAGGACACTAGCAAGAGAATGGAGCCCTGGTGGCTTGTAGTTAAGAGCTACAGCTGCTAACCGAAAGGTCAGCATTTCGAATCCACCAGCCACTCCTTGGAAACCCTATGGGGCAGTTCTGCCTGTCCTGTAGGGTCACTATGAGTCGGAATTGACTCGACAGCAATAGGTTTGCTTTTTTTGGTTTTATCAAGAGAGTGAAAAGTGGACTCAGAATGGGAAAAAATATTTGCAAATAATATGTCTGATAAGGGTCTGTTGTTGTTAGCTGCTGTCAAATGGCCCCCAACTCATGGTGACCGCGTGCACAACTGAACGAAATGCTGCCTGGTCATGCACCATCCCATGATTGGTTGTGGATTGGACTGTTGTGATCCATAGGGTTTTCACTGGCTGATGTTTGGAAGTAAATCACCAGGCCTTTCTTCCCCAGGCTTCTTAGTCTAGAACCTCTGCTGAAACCTGCTCAGCATCCTAGCACCACACAGCCTTCACTGACAGACAGGTCGTGGCTGCGCACGAGGTGCATTGACTGGGAATCAGATTGCATGGAAGGCAATATTTTTATTAAACACTTGTGTGTTCTTTGTTGTTGTTAGGTGCCGCATAGGTTTTTCTAGCCTGTAATCTTTACAGGAACAGATTGCCAGCTTTAAGATCCCAGATGCTACTCACCTCGCTAGGATGCAGAACATGAACTTCGTGATGCCAGTTGATGGAGTTATCTATGACAGTAAGGTTCTACACCTTCAAACCCAGAAAACCATTCTAGCAAAGTGTTTGGTTATGTCTCGGAAGTATCTAACTGTCCTCTCTGAATACATATGTGTGCACACACATATCTGTATGTACACATACATATAGATACATTTATCTGTGTATACGTGTACTCACCTGTACTTGCCTGTACACATATATGCCTGTACACCTACATATGTGGTCATACACTCATGTTTTGGTTTTAATTGGGCTTTTATTAATATTTTTGTTATAAATATTTGTTGTGAATCTTTCATAAATTTTTTGGTCGACGAGAAAAATAGCTGTCTTTATTTTTTTCAACTTTGAATATAAATTTGGGAAGAATTATAGTTTAATAGAAATAATCATAAAAGTTTGGAGACTTATTTTTTGGTCTGTCAGGTCTGGAGTTCATAGACTTTTTCCATTTTTAAAAACTTATTTTGAAATAATTTTAGATTTAAAGAAAAGTTGCACAGATAATACAGAGTTCCCGTAGGCCCTTCACCTAATAACAACAACAAAGCAAACCAGTTGCTGTTGAGTCGATTCCAACTCACGTGTTGCAGAATAGAGCTATACTCCATAGGATTTTCAGCTGTGACCTTCCAGAAACAGATCACTGGGTCTTTCTCCCAAGGTACCTCTGAGTGGGCTCAAACCTACAACCTTTTGGTTAGTAGTCAAGGGCTTAACCGTTTGCACCACTCAGGGATTCCCGCCCTTCACCTAGTCTCCCCTGATGTTAACGTTTAGGGAACCACAGTACAATTATCAAAGCCAAGCAGTTAACCTTGGTACAATACTATGTATTGAACAACAAACCTAATTCCTTTCTCACCCGTTTTCCCATTAACGTCCTTTTTCTGTTCCGGGATCCATTCCAGGATCCCGCAGGCGTTCAGTCATCGTTATCTCCGTTGTCTCCTCCGATTAGAGAGTTTCTCGGGGTTCCTTTGCCTTTCATGACGTTGACATGTTACACTTTTGTGTCAGTTATTTATAGACAATTATTTTGAAGAATGTCCCTCAATTTGGGTTTGATTTTTTTCTCATAATTGGATTGGGGTAATGCATTTTTTTTAAGAGTTCAGGTTTTTATTCAACATGTTACAAAAGTGGTTTAATAAAAAGACCAAAGCCTGTGTCATCACTGGACTCTTCAGGTTCTTCTTTCTTTGCTTCCACTTTCTTCTCCTCCGCTGGGGCAGCAGTAGTGGAGGGGGCAGGTCCTCCCGCTGGTGCAGCGCCAGCTGCTGGGACAAGTTCACCAGCCCCTGCGTTGCAGATGAGGCTCCCAATATTGATGTTGGCTGGGGCCTTTGCAAACAAGCCAGGCCGGAAAGGTTCAACATTTACACTGCCTGCTTTACTGAGGGCATTGATCCTGTCCTCCATGACAGTCACCTCATCATTGTGCAGGATGAGGTCCGAGTAGACGCGGATGAGCTTGGAGATGGAAACCAGGGTGTGGGAGTGCTGGGCTGGCGGCTGCCAGGCGTGGTGCTTGTTGCCAGATGAAGGGAGGGCCTCACCCCAGCGCGGCCTTAGCTTCCTTGGAAGAACCAAGCACCTTAGCGGCAGCTGAGGAAAGAGAGGGTAAAGCATTTTGGCAAGACTATCACAGAAGTGATGTTGTGTCCTCTTCAGTGCATCGTATCGGGGGTTCACGGTATCATTAGGTTTTATTGCTGATGATATTAACCTTGACCACTCAGTTAAGGTGATGTCCGCCAGGTTTCTTTGCTGTAAAGGTACCATATTTCCTTTGTAATTAATAAATATCTTCAGACTATACAGATATCCTCTTCCTCTTCAAACTTTTGCCCCTGGATTTTATTATACATTGGTGGAAATTTCCCTGCAACAGTTATTACCTAACAGTACCTAGTGGTGATTTTGTATCTCCCTCATTCCTTCCATGTTTATTAAATGGAATTCTTCTGTTAGGAGCTGTCCTTTCTCCCCCGTATATTATCCAATTACTTATTGACATCAGTGTGGACTCATGGGTATTTATTTTATTCCATACATCCATTGTTTTGTTTTCCTAAATTTTATTTATTTTGTTGTTGTTGAGAATATACATAGCAAAACATACACCAATTCAACAGTTTTTACATTCAGTGACATAGATTACATTCTTTGAGTTGTGCGACCATTGTCACTCTCCTTTTCTGAGTTATTCCTTCCTCATTAACATAAACTCACTACCTCCTAAGGTTCCTGTCTAATCTTTCAAATTGCTATTATCAATTTGATCTCATACAGGTAGTTCTTAAAAGAGCATAAATGCTCAAGGCATCAGACATTCTTTACTAGTGAAGCTAAACTGTTGTTTGGTTTTAAAAAGACCTTGGGATATTTTTGGTTTAAGGTTTAAAGATTATCTCAGGGCAGTAGTTTCAGGGGTTCATCCAGCTGCCATGGCTCCAGAAAGTCTAGAGTCTATGAGAATTTGAAATTCTGTTCTACATTTTCCCCCCTTTGATCAGGATTCTTCTGTAGAATCTTTGATCAAAATGTTCAGTAATGGTAGCTGAGCATCATCCAGTTCTTCTGGTCTCATGGCAAAGGAAGCAGTTGTTCATGGAGGCAGTTAGCCACACATTCCATATCCTCTTCCTGTTCTTGACTCCTTCTTCCTCTAGGTGAACACAGACCAATTGTTGTGCCTTGGATGGCTGCTTGCAAGCTTTCAAGAACCCAGGTACTACATAACTAACTAGGAGGTAGAATAGAAGGAAGCACTAAACACATTATTAGGCCTGTTAACTGGGATGCCCCATGAAACCACGGCTCTTAGCCTCCAAACCAAGGAACCAAATCCCATGAGGTGTTTGGTTGTACATAAGCAACCTCAGCAGCTACTTTCTTTTTTGTCGTTGTTGTAAAATCACACAACTTTTCTCAGTTCAACTTTTATAGGTGTACAGCTTATTGACAGCAGTTACAATAATTGGCTGTGCAACCCTACCCTTAATGCAATTTTTCAATCACCATTAACCCCCCTTTTCCCCCTCACTCTCACCCCTGGTAACCACTAATAAACTTTGGTCTCTATACATTTGCCTTTTCTTGTCTTTTTATATAAATGAGGTCATTGTCCTTTTGTGATTGGCTTATTTCACTCAGCATAATGTCTCCAAGCTCCATCGACACTGTAGCATGTATCAAGACTTTATTTCTCCTACTGCCTGAGTTGTATTACATTGTATGTATGTAGCTCATTTTGTGTATCGATTCATCTGTTGATGGGCATTTAGGTTGACTCACTAGGGTGGCTAAGATAAAAACAAAAAAACAACAAACAAAGTAACACGTTGGAAAGGATGTGGGGAAACTGGAACCTTTATCCATTGCTGATGGGAATGCAAAATGGTACAGCCATTATGGAAAACAGTGTGGTGGTTCCTTTAAAAACTAAAAAAAAAAAAAGGGAAAGAAAAGACCAACATGGATGTCAGAAAAGACTGAAACTTGCTCTTGACCATAGAATAGCTAAAATGAAAGGAAGAAATGATGAAGTAAAAGAGCTGAACAGAAAATTTCAAAGGGTGGCTCGAGAAGACAAAGTAAAGTATAATGATGAAATGTACAGAAGCCTAGAGTTAGAAAACCAGAAGGGAAGAACATGCTCGGCATTTCTCAATCTGAAAGAATTGAAGGAAAATTTCAAGCCTCGAGTTGCAATATTGAAGGATTCTATGGGGAAATATTAAATGATGCAGGAAGCATCAAAAGAAGATAGAATACAGAGTCACTGTGCCAAAAAGAATTGGTTGACGTACAACCATTTCAGGAGATGGCATGTGATCAAGAACTGATGGTACTGAAGGAAGAAGTCCAAGCTGCAGTGAAGGCATTGGCGAAAAACAAGGCTTCAGGAATTTATGGAATACCAACTGAGATGTTTCAGCAAACAGATACAGTGCTGGAAGTGCTCACTCATCTATGCCAAGAAATTTGGAAGATAGATACCTGGCCAACCGACTGGTAAGAGATCCATATTTGTGCCCATTCCAAAGTAAGGTGATCCAACAGAATATGGAAATTATAGAACAATATCATTAATATCACACACAAGTAAAATTTTGCTGAAGATCATTCAAATACAGTTGAAGCAATACATCGACAGGGAACTGCCAGAAATTCAAGTCAGATTCAGAAGAGGATGTAGAAGGAGTAATATCATTGCTGATGTTACCTAGATCTTGGCTGAAAGCAGAGAATACCAGAAAGATGTTTACCTGCATTTTATTGACTATGTAAAGACATTCAACTGTGTGGATTATAACAAATTATGGATAACTTTGTGAAGAATGTTTTAATCATCTAGTGCTGCTATAACAAATACCACAAGTGGATGGCTTTAACAAAGAGAAATTTATTCTCTCACAGTGTAGTAGGCTAGAAGTCTAAATTCAGGGTCCCAACTCCAGATGAAGGCTTTCTCTAGCTCTGTCAACTCTGGAGGAAGGTCCTTGTCATCAGTCTTCCCCTGGTCTAGGAGCTTCTCAGGCACAGGGACCTCGGGTCGAAAGGGTGCACTCTGCTCCCAGTGCCGCTTTCTTGGTAGTGTGAGGTCCCCATGTCTTTCTACTCGTTTCTCTCCTTTATATCTCAAAAGAGATTGACTTAAGACACAACCTAATCTTGTAGATTGAGTTCTGCCTCATTAACATAACTACCACTTAATCGCACTTTTCATTAACATCATAGCAGTAGAATTTACAACACATAAGAAAATCACATCAGATGACAAAATGGTGGACAATCACACAATATTGGGAATCATGGCCTAGCCAAGTTGACAGGTATTTGGGGGGGACACAATTCAATTCTTGACGTTCCACCCTTTGGCCCCCCCCCAAAATCCATGTCCTTGCCACATGTAAAACACATTCACCCCATTATATCATAGCAAAAGTCTTAACTCCAAGTCCAAAATCCAAAAATTCCTTTTTATCTGTCAAATCTAGAATATGTTATCTGCTTCCTAAGTACAATGGGAAACAGCACAAACTAGACATTTCCATTACAAATGAGAGAAATTGGAGGGAAAGAAGGCATAATAGGCACAAAGCAAGTCAGCAGAATACATTAGCCCTCAAGTCTTGAAAATAATCCTCTGTTCTCTGAGGCGATTTAGACAATGGCCCTGCCCTCCAGAATCTGGGTGTTGGCCACACTGTCCGTATTCTGAGTGGAGGCCCCAGGCCCTGGGCTTCAGCTCCGCTTTCCAGGCCCACTGGAAGGGCAACTCTGCTCCCTTGGCTTTGGGTGGCCCCATTCTACTAGTCCATCTAAGTGGCAACTCCACCCTTTGAGACTGAGACATCCCTGCTTCCTGTGTTCCTTGTCTCCTCAGCTTCTGCTTTGTGGTTGTTTGGCCTCTCGGCCCCTTGGGAGACGCATGTCTGCCCTGCTCGGGCAAGTGTTCAAAGCTCTTTAGCTCCACCAGTAAGTACCTGGAGGCACCCCACTCTGCCAGGAAGCCTCCTGCCGAAAGCACTCAGCTCTCTCGCTCTCCGGGTCAGCTCAAGAACCATCTTGTTCTGGTCTCGTGGTTCTGCTGCTGCCATTTCTCTGCTGCTGTTTGTTGCCATCTTGGTCATCTCCAGTGTAACAGCTGTCGTCATTTCCTTCTGAGTCCTCGTGAGAATTGTCTTTGATGTCCATAATTCCATCAACAGTCTCTTCAAGACAATCTAGGCTTTTACTATCAGGCACTTTAAAACTCTTCCAGCCTGTATCCATTCACAATTTCAAAACCGCCTCCAAATTTTAGGTATCTGTTAGAGCAGCACCACACTCTCTCAGTACTAAATTCTGTCTTAGTTATATAGTGCTGCTATAACAGAAATACTACAAGTGGATGGCTTTAACAAAGAAATTAATTCTCTCACAGTCTAGTAGGCTGAAGTCCAAATTCAGGGTGCCAGCTCCAGGGGAAGGCTTTCTCTCTCTGTTGGCTCTGAAGGCAGGTCCTTGTCATCACCCTTGCCCTGGTCTAGGAGTTTCTCAGATGCAGGGATCCTGGCGCTGCTTTCTTGGTGGCATGAGGTTCCCCATGTCTTTCTACTTGCTTCTCTCCTTTGTATCTCAAAAGAGGTTGTCTTAAGACACAACCTAATCTTGTAGATTGAGTTCTGCCTTATTAACATTACTGCCACTAATCCCACTTCATTAACATCGTAGAGATAGGATTTACAGTACATAGGAAAATCATGTCAGATGACAGAATGGTGGACAGTCACACAATACTGGGAATCATGGCCTAGCCAAGATGACAGATATTTTGGGGGGACACAGTTCAATCCATGACAAATGGAAATTCCCAAACACTTAATTGTGACCCTGAGGAATCTGTACATAAACCAAGAGGCGGTCGTTTGAACAGAACACGGGGATACTGTGTGTTTTAAAATCAGGAAAGGTGTGCTTCAGAGTTGCATCCTTCACCATACTTGTTTAATCTGTATGCTGAGCAAATAATCCAAGAAGCTGGACCATGTGAAGAAGAATGGAGCATCAGGATTAGAGGCAGACTCATTAGCCTGTGATACGCAGATGATACAACATTGCTTGCCAAAAGTGAAGAGGACTCGAAGCACTTATTTGTGAAGATCAAAGACTACAGCCTTCAGTATGGATTACACTTCAACATAAAACAAAAATCCTCACAACTGGACCAATAAGCAACATCAGGATAAACGGAGAAAAGATTGAAGTTGTCAAGGATTTCATTTTACTTGGATCCATAATCAACGCCCATGGAAGCAGCAGTCAAGAAATCAGATGATGTTCTGCCATTAGGCAAATCTGCTGCAAAAGACCTCTTTAAAGTGTTAAAGAACACAAAGGACTAAGGTGCGCCTGACCAGAGCCATGGTGTTTTGCATCACCTCATATGCATGCAAAAGCTGGACAATAAATAAGAAAGACCGAACAAGAATTGATGCCTTTGAATTATGGTGTTGGCGAAGAATATTAAATATACCATGGAGTGCCAGAAGAACAAATCTGTCTTGGAAGAAGTACAGCCAGAACGCTTCTTAGAAGCAAGGATGGCAAGACTTTGTCTCATATACTTTGGACATGTTATCAGGTGGGACCAGTCCCTGGAGAAGGACATCATGCTTGGTAAAGTAGAGGGTCAGCGAAAAAGAGGAAGACCCTCAGCAAGGTGGATTGACACAGTGGCTGCAACAGTGGGCTCAAGCATAACAACGATTTCGAGGCTGGCTCAGGACCAAGCAGAGTTTTGTTCTGTTATACATAGCCTCGCTATGAGTTGGAACCGATTCGATGGCACCTGACAACAACATCCTAGTGAGAGTGAAATGGTACCTCATTGTGGTTTTGATTTGCATCTCTCTCAGGGCTAGTGACACTGAGCATCTCTTCATCTGTTTGATTTGAATGTTCTCTTTGGTGAAATGTCTGTTCACATCCTTTGCACATTTTATGATTGGGTTATTTGTCTTTTTGTTGTCAGTTTTATTTATATTTTGATTATTAGATTCTTGTCAGATGTATGATTTCTGAAGGTATTCTCTCAATTGGTAGCTTATCTTTTGATGTTTTTGGTAAAGTTTTTTGATAAAAGTTTTTAATTGTTATGAGGTTCCCTTTATTTATTTTGTCTTTTGCTGATTGTGCTTTTGTTGTTGTATTAGATAATCCATTGTTGAAAGCTAGGCCTGACAACGTTGCTCCTGCTGGTTCTTCTAAGAATTTTATGGTTTTAGTTTGCACACTTTGGTCCTTAATGCATTTTGAATTTGTTTTTACGTATGGTGCGAGGCATGGATCCTGCTTCATTTTTCTGCATTTGGAAATCCAGTTTTTCCAGCACCATTTATTGAAGAGACTCTTCTTTCCCCATCTGATGGACATTAGCACCCTTGTCAAAAATCGGTTGACCATAAATGTGTGGGCTTCTTTCTGGGCTCTCTATTCCATTGGTCTGTGTGTCTGTTGTTACACCAGTACCAGCATGTTTTGATTAGAGTAGCTGTATGTTTTAAAACAGCAAGTGTGAGTCCTCCTACTTTATTCTTCTCTTTCAACACTGTTTTAGCTATTCAGGGCCTCTTGCCATTCCATATAAAGTTGAGGATTGGTTTTTCTATTTCTGTAAAGAAGACTGTTGGAATTCTGATCAAGATTGCATTGAATCTGTAGATTACTTTGGGTAGTACTGGCATCTTAATAACAGCAAGTCTTCCAATCTGTGAACATAGAACATCTTTCCATTTGGAGTTTATAGACTCTTAAAAGAGTGTGTTTTACTATTTAAAAAAGATATATTTTATTGTGTTTTAGGCGAAAGTTTACACAGCAAATTAGGTTCCTATTTAACAATTTTTATACAGATTATTTCATGACATTCATTACAACTTTCAGTGTGTCAGCATTCTAAATATTTCAATTCTTTTTGTTCTGTTCTGTTTTCATTAATCTGGCTTCCCTGCCCTTCCTTGCCTTCTCATCTTTGCTTTTGGGTAAATGTTGACCATTTGGTGTCATCTAGTTGATTTTTTAAGGGGTACATTACTCATAGGTAGTATTGTTTATTTTATAAACTGTCATGGATTGAATTGTGTTCCTCAAAAATATGTGTCAACTTGGCTGTGATTTCCAGTATTGTATGGTTGTCCTCCATTTTGTGATCTGATGTAATTATCCTGTGTTGCAAGTTCTAATGTCTATGAAGTTAATGAGGTAGGATTAGAGGCAAGTATGTTAAGGAGGCAGGGCACAATCTACAGAATTAGGTTGTATCTTGAGTCAGTCTGTTTTGAAATATAGAAGAGGGCCTCACAGCAGAGAGGTACTTCCTACCACCGAGAAAGAAGACCTGCAGTTTGAGACAACAGTATTTTACCTCAGAGAATGTTTGAGGAGTAATGGAGATGATACATGTGAAACTCATAGCTAGTGGTTAAGAGCCCTTAATTTAAGTGCTGTTTCACTTAAATTAAGTCACTTTCAGTTCACTGCAGAGCCCTGGTGGTGCAGTGGTTAAAAGTTCAACTGCTGACTGAAAGGTTGGCGGTTTGAATCCACCAACCGCTCCTTAGAAACCTAATGGGGCAGTTCTGCTCTGTTTTACAGGGTTGCTATGAGTCAGAATTGACTCGTTGGCCACGGGTTTTGTTTTATTTTTTTTTTTTCAGTTCACTGCGGTCTGCCTGCTGCCCCAGTGCTCTGCTGAAACTGCTCCAGAGCACTTGGAGAGATGTAATAGTCTTGCTTGACTTTTCAGCAGCTTTTGTCAGCATATCAGTTAGCCTTTGCTGCATAACAAACCATCCCAAAACTTAGTGGCTCACAGTTCTGCGGGTTGGCGCTTTGGGCTCAGCTAAGCTGGCACCGCTAGTCTCTGTTCCACATGCTGTCTGTTGGCATCACTCGTGTGCGGTCAGCTCCTGTGTCTGGGGTTGGCTGGCTCTTGGCAGGGTTGATGGAAGTAACCAGGCCGCGTGTCATTTCTCATCCAGCAGGCTGGCCTGGGCTCGTTCACATGGCGGGGGGGCAGCATTCCCAGAAGCAGCAAGTGAACAGGCCTCGGTGTGCAGCACTTCTCAGACTCTTTGCATCACATTTCTAGTGTCCCATTGACCCACTCACGTCACGTGGCCACGCCGAGAGTTGCTGTGACATATAGGAAGGGAAGTATTGTGGCCATTTTTGTAATCTGCCACCGTCAGTTTGATCGGTGCATCCTGGAAGCCTTCTCTTCCGTTGATTTGGTGATCTCACGTGACTGTTCCCTCTGTCTCCTTCAGACACTTCTCTTCCGCTGCCGCCTTCTGCTGGTGTGTCCCGTTCCTTGCTTGATTAATTCTTGTTCCATCTCCAGGACTCAGCTGGACGTCACTTCCTCTGCAGTGCCTTTCCTGACTCTCTAGTCTTCGTCCTTACGGGTGTGCATGGATAGTAACACCCTCTCACCTCTGTCCCAGCTCTTAGCATTCTGTTCTTAAACTGATGTTTTGTCCATCTCCCCCAAGGAGACTCTGAGCTCTTTGTGACATATTCTTACCACTTAAAACAGTGCCTCCAAAGAAGGAGGCACACAGGTGTCTGTTCATGTGTGAATGGTACCATTTAAAGCTTTCTTGGTGGTAGCTTACAACAGTGAGCTCCTTACTTACCTGCTTTCCCCTCGTATGTTATTCAGCCAGGTTTTTGGAGACCCAGAAGCCCAAACGCAGTCCTGAGGGTATGATAATTAAAATATTTGTTTTTGCCAATTATGAACCAAGAGTGGAACTACTGTTAAAGTATCATGTTCATCCTTGGCAGAGACGATATACGTTGTTCTGACTTCTTTAAAAGGGTTTGTTGTTAGCTGCCATCAAGTCGACTCCAATTCGTGGCAACCTTGTGTACAACACAAAGAAACGTTGCCTGCTCCGGCACCATCCTCACAGTTGCCAGCATGTTCAAGTCCAGTGTTGCAACTGTCGTGCCAGTCCGTCTCTCCGAGGATCTGCCACACCCTCATTGTCTTTCTCCTTCACCAAACATGACGTCCTTCTCTAGCGATCGATCCCTCCTGATGACATGTCCACAGCAAGTGGGCTGGACTGCGTTTTTCCAAAGGGTTTACCAGCTGATTATTCTCTTTCCTGTCAGGATCCATGTAAAGGATTTAGCAGCCCATCCTTGGACCCAGAGAGGGTCTGTGAGAGAAGGAAGAGGAAGAAAACTGGATTCTATTTGGAGAAGAAGACATACAGATGAATTGTTGAGCTAAAAAAAAACCAGCAAGCAACGTGAACCATTCTCATGAGCTGCTAGATGGGCTGGGCGGAAAATGACAATTCCCTCCCATCACTAGGGCCCTTCTTGGTTGGGCCCATGTACCCAGCGTCTCTTGCCCTCATCTGGCTCACGTACAATCCGTTCCAGGCACTGAGCCTAGCCGTACCAGCTTCTGCTGTCTCTTCCTACAGCTCTGATTTCTGCTCATCCGACTTCTGAACCTGGCAACTGACGGCTCATCCATCTCTACCAGCCACCAGCCAGGCCCCTGTCCACATTCAGACCCCCTAATGAAACCCCTTCTCTCTGCACCTCCCCTCACTCATCCAGCAGGAATTCTGGTTCCCTTTATGCCACACAATCTGCCTGTAGAATTTTCATCATTACTTCCTTTACACTCACTTCAGTTAAATACTGTTTTTGCCTTTCCCCGTAAAACATTTAGCTTTGACCTTATGTGATATATTATTGCTTGTTTTTATTTCACATCTTTCTTTTCTTAACTGCCCTTAACAGAGTAGTGCTCACGTCGTACAGAGCCAGGCATCACGCACAGCTCATTTCCGAGATGCCCCGGATGACAATATGGAGTGATGGGGGAGGCTGGCATGGCGGGGGGTGGTTGCCCAGTGACCTCCTGCATGAGTTGGTAGAGCACAGCTCCTCCTGCCCCTCTCTGAGAACGTGGTGAGTGCTGTGTGCCTGCGGCTGCTGGGAGCGGGCCTGTGGTAGTTCCAAGAAATAGTGCCACACTCCAGGGCAGCTGGGCACCAGGCTGGCTGTTACCAGTCTTGTCCTACTTTGCTCGGTGGATGGTGCTGGCAAAGTGTTGCCTGACAAGGGCACAACACGGCATTCTCAGCACCATGTGGACCTCTACCGTTCAAACCTAGGTGCTTTGTGTCTCCTGTTCCCATTAAGGTCAGCAGTTTGAATCCACTAGCCCCTCCTAGGAAACCCTATCAGGCAGTTCTACTCTTTTCTGTAGGGTCTGTATGAGTCAGAATCGACTCGATGGCAACAGGTTTGGTTTTTTCGGCTTTGGATCCCATTAAAAAAAAAAACAACTTCAAACCCACTGCCATCAAGTCGATTCTGACTCATGGCGACCGCATAGGGTTTCCAAGGTTGTAATCTTTACAGAAGCAAGCTGCCATACCTTTCGCCCATGGAGCGGCTGGTGGGCTCAAATTGCCAACCTTTCAGTTAGCAACTGAGTGCTTTAACTACTGCGCCATCAGGGCTGCTGGTCCCATAACCAAACCAAACCAAACCCATTGCTGTTGAGTCAATTCCAACTCATAGTGACCCTACAGGACAGAGTAGAACTGCCCCATAACGTTTCCAAGGAGTGGCTGGTGGATTTGAACCGCCGACCTTTTGGTTAGCAGCTGAGCTCTTAACTACTGCACCACCAGGGCTCCTCTGGTCCCATAACACACCTTACTCCTCTGACTGCCTGAAGATCACAAGGGCAGCTGGGAAAATTGGCATCCCTCCTTCTCAGAGGGTGTGTATTTGCTTTTATTTTTTGTAATTGTTCAATTAAGACATGAATATCTTTGTGTAGAAAAATCAAATCATACGGATGAAGGCTGAGGTTCCCCTTAACCTCCACCAGCCCCCAGACTCTCCTCCAGACGTTACCAGTGTTAGTAGTTGGTGCACCTTGGCAGGTCCTCATCTCTGCACACACACACAGATGTTCTTTTTGATTTAAATAGTACCATGTTGTAAGCATTTGTTCTACATCTTGCCATTTCTATGTACATGCAGATCTACCTTTTTCTTTTTAACTGCTGCATAATATTCCTTGGTGTGGATATACCATCATTTGTTAACCCGCCTGTATGGGCAGGCATTTAGGAGTGTGTTTCTTTTTGCTATTGTAAACAATACTGCAGTGAGCATCCTTACACCTGTCTCATGTGAACCAGTGGAATTGCTGGCCCACCGTGGAGTGTTGGGAGGGTCAGGCATAGCCAGCTGTTGCCGGCTTGTCAGCAAGCAGAGCTGGAGGACTCAGGAGACTCCTCTGTCTCTAGTCTTGCTTCTTTAAAGGGATTGGATGGTGAGTGATGTGTGTTCTACATTAGAAGAGTGAGTGTGAGCACTGACCTCTCGAGGGCGGGTTGTCTCTAACAAGCGTAACCATAATTCACTAAAGGGCTATTGATGCAGCTTATTTGAACTGGAGAGCTCCCCATGTTCTTAACCCCCTCCGTCCTGAGGCCCAGAGGCAGAGATCTGGAATCTGCTTCTCCCTTCCTGACCCAGCCCACCTGAGAAGAAATGTTGTCTCTCTCAGTGCCCCAGGGTACTGAAATGAATTGTCACCACTGATGCCACGTGCGGGATCTCCAGTTCTGCCCCAGAGCTGTCTGGGCAGTGGTCATGGAGTGGTGTCATCTGCCACTGGGGCATATGGCTAGGTGCTCCCTGTGCGTAAGATTGTTCAGCAGGTGGTAACAACTATTTTTGTGCCATGAATTGGGCTAGTAACTAAGTGTAACACAGGAGAGAGAAAGGGGAAGAGTGGATGAGAAGGAAAATGATGAAAGACATTCCAAAAGAGGGGTGTGATCTAGGGATAGTAGCAGGTCACCGCCTGTGATGGCTTCGGCCATCAATGGTACCTGGGCCCCAGGAAGCAGCCCTGTATTGTGGTACCCGTCACCTGAGATTCCTGCCCTAAGTGTTTGCTCCATTAAATGGCAGTAAGGATAAATATGCCCTGTACTGAGTCTACCAGGTGAGGCCTTGTCACCAGGCTAATTACAGTGCTCCTAGAGAGATCAAAGGAGTCCTGGTGGTGCAGTGGTTAAGCGCTCAGCTGCCCACCGAAAGATCGGCGGTTCAAACTCACCAGCCGCTCTGTGGGAGAAAGATGTGGCAGTCTGCTTCCGTAAAGATTTATAACCTTGGAAACCCTATGGTTCTACCCTGTCTTGTAGGGTCACTATGAGCTGGAATCGACTTGATGGCCATGGGTTTGGTTTTGAGTTTAGAGAGATCAAAGAAGGCTCTGTTTCCAAAGGGGTCATTCTGGTTTGGCTGCAGGGTCACTGTGTTCACGAGTTCTTAGTGAAGGACTGTTTGGAGCAGAGCCCAGACCAGACACTGTTCTAATGGCGTGATCAACAGGTATTTATTAATCACAGAATAAACAGGACAGGGATCAGTAGAAGAGCACATGTCATCATCAGCCTAGGATCCCTGGAGTTAGGCTCCCGTCCAAGGGTTAGATGGCAGCTGAGCATGCCCCAGTTGACGTTGTGAGAGGAGAGCGCCTAAGTTCCTCTCTCCCAGGATTCAATACTAATCGGACAGCCATATCTCTGTGCCAGCTAGCATGTACGGAGAGCAGGTAGCGGAAGGGGTAATGAAAGCAGGCAATAAAAGGTAACAGAGGTAATAAAAGTAGAAGGCCCCACGTAGTCAGTGGACATCATTTATTGCCCCTGCTCAGGCTGTTCTAGATTTACTGGCACCAGAGAACAGCCCTTCCCCCTTTACCCCACTAAGATAGGATTCTGGGTTTTTTCAGAGGCAGTCATCTCCCCCTAAAGCACATACTTCATGTCCATTAGTAGCTATTATGTCCGTTAGCAGCTAGGGAGACGGTGAGGGGGTGATTATAATATAGCACACCTGTGTACCCAGGATTGGCTAAGGCCCCGATTGTGCTCAGAGCCTCAAGCCATCTCCCTTAGACATACAGGACAGGGTAGAGGATAACTGAACACTCAGAATGGTTAGTGTGTTTGCCAGCTGTGTTTAGTTCTTCTATTCAGAATATCTTTTCTGATGAAGGTTGGGGGAAAGGAATGTTGTCTTTTTATTTGGGCCAGCTAGTATTCACTGAGCCCCTGTGTTCGTGAAGAGATCGAGAGAATCTTGTCAATGGAAGAGCTGAAAACAAAGCAGGTTTTGTGTTAAGTTTTCGTGTGACTGTAGAACTGAATGATTGTAAGTGTGTAACTGTGTTCTCAGAAACCCTGGTGGCATAGTGGTTAAGTGCTATGGCTGCTAACCAAAAGGTTGGCAGTTTGAATCCACCAGGCACTTCCTTGGAAACTATGGGGCTGTTCTACCTTGTCCTATAGGGTTGCTAGGAGTCAGAATCGACTTGAGGGCAAGGAGTTTTGGTTCTTTTTAACTGTGTTCTTGACATGTAAAGTGACCTTGTCACCCAGCGGGTAATGATACCTCACAGCCAAGGCTTTTGTGGAGCCCTGCGGACACATCTGTAGGCGCGCATCCTTGCACTCAGTTTACCCCCTCCGCCCCCCACTTGCTGTTACTTCCCATTCCCACCCCAGCCCTAGGCTACTACTGATTCCTGTTGGTATAGATTTACCTTCTGTACATTTTCTGTAAATGGAATCATACAATATGTGTTTTCCTGTCTGATTGTTTTTTCACTCAGCATAATGTTTTTGAGGTTCACCCGTGTGGTAGCATGTATCACGACTTCCTTCCTTTGTATTTCCCAATGGTGCTCCATGTATGGCTGTACTGCATTTTGTCCACCAGCTGATGGACACTTGAATTATTGCCATTTTTGAATAATGGTATTTAAAAAGCTATTGTGAGCAAGACTTGTGTGGATGTATGTTTTCATTTCCTCTGGGTAGATATGTAAGAGTGGAATTGCTTGGTTATATACTTCTGTGTTTAACATTTTGAGGAACTGCCAAACTTTTCTAAAGTGGCCGTACCATTTTAGAGTTCTACCAACAAAGGATTCCAGTTTCCCTACATCCTCACCAGCACTTGTTATTGTCTGTCTTATTAATCATAGCCCATCTCGTGTGAAGCGGTGTCTTGTTGTGGTTTTGATTTGCATTTGACTTTTTTTTTTTTTTTTTTTTAGTTAATAACATGAATTGCATTGATTGATTTTTTTTCAGACGTTAAACCAGTCTTCCATTTTGGGAATGTACTCCACTCGATTATCGTTAATTATCTTTTTAATATATCACTGCATTTGACTTGGTAAAATTTTAGTAAAAACTGTTTTATGACAGTTATTAGTCTGTAACTTTCTTTTCTTGTAATGCCTTAGTTCAATTTTGGTATCGGGGAATGCTGGCCTCAAAGTGAATTGAGAAGTGTTTCTTCCTCATCTATACAGTATTCTTAAAGAGTTTCTGTAGAATTGGTATTATTTCTTTTAAGGTATGGTGGAATTCATCAGTAAAAACATCTGGAACTGGAGTTTTCTCTGTGGAAAGATGTTTATAAATTCAATTTATTTTATGCATATAGAAATACTTACGTTATCTATTCCTTCCTGAGTGGGCTTTAGTAGTTTTTCTCTTTTAAGGAATTTGTCCATTTTATCTAAGTTGTTGAATTTATTAGCTTAAAGTTGTCATGATATTACCTTATTGTCCTTTTAATGTCCATAGAATTTGTAGTGCTATTTTCTCTTTCATTTGTAATATTGGTTGTTTGTGTTTTCTCTCTTTGTTTTTCTTCTTTAGTCTGGCTATGTATATAATTAATTTTACTGATCCTTTCAAAGAATCAGCTTTTGGTTCCACTGGTTTTTCTCGTTTGTTTTCAGTTTCATTGATTTCTACTCTTTCCTTTATTATTTCATTCCTTCTTTTTATTGGGGTTGAATTTGCTCTTTTTCTGATTTCTTAAGGTGAAAGTTTATATCACTTAACAGAGATCATTCTTTTTACCTAATACAAGCATTTAATACTATCACTTTTTCTTGAAGCTGTATCCCACATTTTTCTACATGTTCTTTTTTTTGTTTCCCTATATGTTGTGTTTTTATTTTCATTCAGTAGTTCAAAATATTTTCCAGTTTCCCTTGGGTTGTTTTTTTTTTTGTTTTTTTTTTTTTTGACCAAGGTGCTGTTGAAAAGTGTGTTGTTTAATTTCCAAATATTTAGCAATTTTACAAATGTAATGCTATTGATTTTTATTTCAGTTTAGTCCAACATGCTTTGTATGATTTTATTCCCATTAAATATATTGAGGTTGTTTTTTATGACCCAGAATATGGTTTACCTTGGTAAATTATGGCCTACTCATGTACACTTGAAAAGAAATGTATCTTACTGTTGCTGGGTGTAATGTTCCATATATTTCAATGAGCTCAAGTTGATTAATAGTGTTATTCAAGTTTTATATATATCTTTACTGATTTTTTCTCAACTCCTTAAATTAATTTTTAAATAGGAGAGTGTTGAAACCTCCCATTTTAATTGTGGATTTATTTCTCCTTTCAGTTCTATCAGTTTTTATTTATGTATTTTGAAACTCTGTTATTATGTGTGTACACATTCAGGATTATTATGTCCTCTTCATGAATTAGCCCCTTTATCACTCTGAAATGTCCTTTTTTATTACTGTTAATATTAATTCTGAAATCTACTTTGATATTAATATAGAAATTCTCGCTTTCTTTTGACTAGCATTTGAATGCTGTATCTTTTTCTGCCCTTTTAATCTGTACGTGCCTTTAAATTTAAAGTGTTGTTGTTAGGTGCTGTCAAGTTGGTTCCAACTCATAGCGACCCAATGTACAAAAGAATGAAACACTGCCCATTCCTGCACCATCCTCACAGTTGTTGTTATGCTTGAGCCCATTGTTGCAACCACTGTGTCAGTCCATCTTGTTGAGGGTCTTCTTCCTCTTTTTTGCTGACCCTCTCCTTTACCAAGCATGATGTCCTTCTCCAGGGACTCATCCCTCCTGACAACATGTCCAAAGCATGTGAGATGAAGTCTCACCATCCTTCCTTCCAAGGAGCATTCTGGCTGTACTTCTTCCAAGACAGACTTGTTTGTTCTTCTGGCAGTCGATGGTATATTCAGTATTCCTCGCCAACAACATAATTCAAAGGCATCAATTCTTCTTTATTCATTGTCCAACTTTTGCATGCATATGAGGTGATTGAAAACACCGTGCCTTGGGTCAGGCGCACCTTAGTCCTTAAGTGACGTCTTTGCTTTTTAACATTTTAAAGAAATTTAAAGTAGGTTTCTTTAAATATAAATATATTTATAGGTAGCATACAATTGGGTCTTGCTGTTTTATCTAATCTACAATCTCCATTTTTCTAATTGAATTGTTCAGACTATTGCCATTTTATGTGATTATTGATACAGTTGGATTTAAATCCACCGTCTTGCTATTTATTTTCAATTTTTCCATCTGTTCTTTGTTCCTTTTTTCCTCTTTCCTTGTTTTTGAATTGAGTTTTTTAAATTTTTTTATTGTGATTAGGTGAAAGTTTACAGAGCACATTAGATTCCAGTTCAATGGTTTGTACATAAAGTGTTTCATGGATGGCCTTGGCTTTGTTCCCCACAATGTGTCAGCACTCTCCCCATTTCCACCTGGGTTCCCTGTTTCCTTTCATCCTCATTTTCTACCACTTCCTACCTTCTCATCTTTGCTTTTGGGCAGATATTGCCCTTCTGATCTCTTATAATTAATTGTTCTGAGGAGCATGTTCCTCTCAGGTGTTACTGTTTATTTTATAGACTTGTCTGTTATTTGACTGGGAGTTGGTCTCCAGGTCAGAAGGGTGTCTTGGGGCCATAGTCTCAGGGATTCCTCTGTTCTATGTAAGAACAGTAAGTCTGGTCTTTTTTGTGAATTTGATCTCTTGTTCTATGTTTTTTTCTCCTGCCCTGTCTGGGACTCTCTGTTGTGATCCCAGTCAGAGTGATAGGTAGTGGTACCAGCACCATCTAGTTCTTCTGGTCTCATGGTTGTATAGGCTGTGGTTCAGATGGTCCGTTAGTCCTTTGGACTAATTGCTCCCTTTAGTCTTTGGTTTTTTTCACTCTCCTTTGCTCCAGACTGGAAGAGACCAATAGTAGTATCTTAGATGGCTACTCGAAAACTTTTAAGACCCCAGATGCTACTCACCAAAGTAGAATGTAGAACACTGTCTTTAAGAACTATGTTGTGCCAATTGATATAGATGTCCCCCGAGTCTATGGTTCTTTTCCTTTGAGCCTGGGAACTTCATTCCATGAAGTGTTTAGTTATCTCTGTGTCATGGATTGAATTGTGTCCCCCAAAAATATCTGTCAACTCGGCTGGGTCATGATTCCCAGTATTGTATGATTGTGTTATCTGATGTGATTTCCTTATGTGTTGTAAATTCTATCACTGTGATGAGGTTATGCTGATGAGGTTGACAAGATTAGATAGTGTCTTAATGCAATCTCGTTTGAAATATAAAAGAGAGAAGCAAGCAGAGACACATAAGAACCTCGTACCACCAAGAAAGTGTGCCGGGAGCAGAGCACATCCTTTGGACTTGAGGTTCCTGTGCAGAGAAGCTCCCAGACCAAGGAAAAACTGATGCATTACAAGGGCCTTTCTCTAGAGCCGACAGAGAGAGAAAGCTTTCTCCTGGAGCTGATGCCTTGAATTTGGACTTGTAGCCTACTGGACTGTGAGAGAATAAACTTCTCTTTCTTAAAGCCATCCACTCATGGTAGTTCTGTTAGAGCAGCACCAGATGACTAAGACACTCTGAGAGGTTTTCCTGACCGTGCCATTTGGGTGCTCTATCATGTATATTAATATATGAGGAGCAGTTATAGTCACGTATTTAGAAATTTCTGCCACCAAACCTGTATCTTCTGGTGAGTGTGCTCCCTTACACTCTCCTCACCTCTTGGCATATCTATCTTTCTATGTGTCCATTCGTAAATTGTTGTTTGTTAATACTATTGTTGCAGGATTGGCTATGCTATAGTAGTTACCGTAGTTGTCCTTTATTCCTGCATTCCTCTTAGTGTCATCTCTTGCCTTGGTCATGTTGTGTTGTCTTCTCACGTATTGTGTATTGCGTTTCCCTTCACCAGTATTAACACGTGTCTACTGCTGTTTGGTAATTTTCCCTCCCTCCCCCTCCTATCCCAGATAACTGTCAAACTTTTTTTTTTTCTGGGTGTAAACCCTTTTTTGTTACTTTATAATAGTGAACTCATCCAATATCTGTCCTTTTGTGATTGACTTACTTCATTCAGCATAATGTCCTCCAGATTCATCCATGTTGTGACATGCTTTGTGGAATTGTCATTATTCTTTATTGTTGCATAGTATTCTATGTGTGGAATGCTGGATCATATGGTATTTCTATTTCTAGCTTTTTGAGGAAGCACCATACCGTTTTCCATAGTGGTTGTACCATTTTACATTCCCACCAACAGTGTCTAAGAATTCCAGTCTCCCCATAACTTTGCCAACATTTGTTATTTTCTGTTTTTTTTTTTCATTAGTGCCAGTAATGTCAGGGTGAGATGGTATCTCATTGTAATTTTGATTTACATCTCTCTAATTGCTAAATGATCGCGAGCATTTCTTCATATATTTGTTAGCAGCCTGAATGTTTTCTTTGGTGAAGTGTCTGTTCATATCCTTTGTCCATTTTTAATTGGGTTATCTATCCTCTTGTTGTTGTTGTTGTTGAGGTGTTGAAGTTTTCTCTAAATTTTAAAGATTAGACCCTTGTTGGATATGTTGTAGCCAAAATTTTTTTCCCCAATCTGTGGGTTCCCTTTTTACTCTTTTGGAGAAGTCTTTTGTTGAGCATAACTGTTTAATTTTTAGGAGGTCCCATGTATCTAGTTTATTTTCTTCTGTGTGTGCATTTTTAGTTATATTTGGTATTCTATTTATGCCATATATTAGGGCCCCTAGCATGGACCCTATTTTTTCCTCCATAGTTTTAGGTTTTATATTTAGGTCTTTGATCTATTTTGGGTTAGTTTTTGTGTATGGTGTAAGGTATGGATCCTGTTTCATTTTTCTATAGATAGATACCCAATTTTGCAAGCACCATTTGTTGAAGAGACTCTTTTCCCCATTCAGTAAACTTTGGTCCTTTGTCGAAGATCAGCTTTTCATAGGTGGATAGATTTACGTCTGGGTTCTCAATTCTGTTCCATTGGTCTGTGTTTTTACAAATTCCAGGCTGTTTTGACTACCGTGGCTGCATAGTAGGTTCTAAGATCAGGTAGTGTGAGGCCTTCTGCTTTGTTCTTCTTTTTTAATAAAGCTTTACTTATTTGTTGCCTCTTTCCCTCCCATATAAAGTTAGTGATTAGTTATTCCATCTTGTTGAAGAATACTGTTGGGATTTGGATCGGGATCGCATTTTATCTGTATATTGCTTTGGGTGGTACTGACGTTTTCACAATGTTAAATCTTCCTATCCTAAAGCATGGTATGTTTTTCCATTTATGTAGGTCTCTTTTGGTTTATTGCAGTAGTATTCTGTACTTTTTTTGTGTGTGTGTAAGTCTTTTACATCCCTGGTTAGATTTATTCCTAAGTATTTTGTCTTTTGGAGGGCTATTATAAATGGTATTGTTTTTCTGATTTCCTCTTCAAAGTTCTGTTTGTTGATGTAGAGGAATCCAACTGATTTTTGTATGTTGATCTTATGTCCTGCCACTTTGCTGAATCCTTCTATTAGTTCCATAGCTTTCTTACCGAATCCCTAGGATTTTCTAAGTATAGGGTCATATCATCTGTGAATAGGGATAGTTTTACTTCTTTCCTACCAATTTGGATGTCCTTTATTTTTCTTGACTTGTTGCTCTTGCTAGGACTTCCAATACAGTGTTGAATAAGAGCGGTGATAAAGGGCATCCTTGTCTGGTTCTAGTTCTCAAGGAGAATGCTTTCAGATTCTCTCAGGTGAGGATAATGTTGAGCTGTTGATTTTGTATACATTCCCTTTTTATTATGTTTTTGGAATTTCCCTTCCATTCCTATTTTGCAGAGAGTTTTTATAAGGAATGGGTGTTGGACTTCATCCATTGCCTTTTCTGCATCAATTCATATGATGATGATGATATGATTCTTTTTTCTTTGTTTTATTTATGTGACGGATTACGTTGATTGATTTTTTTAACATTGCATTCTTGCATGCCTGGTATGAATCCCACTTGGTCGTGATGTATTATTTTTCTGATGTGCTATTGAATTCTGTTGGCTAGTATTTTGTTGAGAATTTTACATCTATATTCATGGGGTATATTGTTCTGTAGTTTTCTTTTTTAGTGATGTCTTTGCCTTCGCTTTGGTATCAGGGTTATACTGGCTTCATAGAGAGAATTTGGGAGTATGCTTTCCTTTTCTATGTTCCAGAATAGTTTGAGTAGAATTGGTGTCAACTCTTCTCTGGATGTTTGGTAGAATTCTCCAGTGAAGCCATCTGGACTGGGGCTTTATTTTTATTGGAAGTTTTTTTATGACTCCTTCAATTTCTTCTTTGTTATGAGTCTGTTCAAATTTTCTACCTCAGTTTGTGTTAATTTAGGTAGGTAGTGTGCTTCTAGAAATTTGTCCATTTCCTCTAGGTTTTCAAATTTATTGGAGTGCAGTTTTTCATAGTATTTTGTTATGATTCTTTTTATTTCAGTTGGTTCTGTTCTAATGTCACCCATCTCATTTCTTATTTGAGTTATTTGCATCTTCTCCTGTTTCTCTTTTTTCAGTTTGGCCAGTGATTTGTTGATTTTATTAATCCTTTTAAAGAATCAGCTTTTGGTCTTGTTGATTCTTTCTGTTGTTTTTCTGTTCTCTGTTTCATTTATTTCTGCCCTAATTTTTTTTATTTCATTTCTGGCGACTGTGGGCTTGTTTTGCTGCTCTAATTGTTCAAGTTGTAGGGTTAATATTTTTATTTTTGCTCTTCCTTTTTGATGTGTGCATTTATTACCATAAATTAACCTGAGAACTGCTTTTGCTGTGTCCCAAAGATATTGGGGTGTTGTGTTTTTGTTCTCATTTGATTCTAGGAATTTTTAAATTCTGTCTTTAATTTCTTCTATTACCCAGTAGTTTTTAAGCAGGGTGTTATTTAGTTTCTACATATTAGAGATTTTCCTTTGCTCATCCTGTTACTGATTTCTACTTTTATAGTGTTGTGATCAGAGAATATGTTTTGTATTGATGTTTTGATGTTTTTGAATTTGTTGAGGTTTGCTTTGTGTCCTAAAATGTGGCCTGTTCTGGAGAATGATCCATGAGCATTGGAGAAGAATGTGTACTTTGTAGCTTTTGGGTGAAGTGTTCTGTATATGTCTATAAGGTCAAGTTGATTGATTGCGGTATTTAGATCTTCTGTATCTTTGTTGAGTTTCTTTCTAGTTCTGTCTTTCACTGAGAGTGGTGTGTTACAGTCTCCTAGTGTTACTGTAAAAGTGTCTGTTTCTCTTTTCAGTGCTGTTAGAGTTTGTTTTATGTATTTTGGAGCTCTGTTTTTGGGTGCATATGTACTTATTATGGTTATGCCCTCTTGGTGGATTGACCTTTTTATCTTTATATAGTATCCTTCTTTGTCTTTTATAGTGGATTTTGACTTACAATCTATTTTATCAGAGATAATACTGCACTCCTTCTGTTTTTTGGTTATTGTTTGCTTGGTATATCTTGTTCTATCCTTTAAGTTTTAGTTTACTTATATCTTTGTGTCTAAGGTGTGTCTCTGGCAGACAGCATATCAATGGTCATTTTTTTTTTAATCCATCCTGCACTGTCCATCTCTTTACTGGTGCTTTTAGGCCATTTACATTCAGTGTGATTATCGGTAGGTATGAGTTTATTGCTGTCATTTTGTTACGCTTTTTTTTTTTTTTAATTGTGGCTTGTCTTTTCATTTCCTTCATTATTTTTAGTTTTGTGTATACTGAGTCTTTATGATTTTCTTCTTTTATATTTTGATGAGTAGGTTTGTTAACTTGCTTTGTGGTTACCCAGAAATTTACCTTTATCTTCCTGAGTAAAAAGCAGTAATTTATTTCTTGATGTTACCTTGACTTCCTCTGTGTATGGAAGTTCTAAACCTATATGCTTTATTCCCCCTTTATGTTTTGAAGCAGTTGTCAGTTACGGATTGAATCTCTCACTCCCTGTTTTCCATCTTTTAGCTTTATTTTTGAGACTTCTTTATCTGGGTTGTTATCTGTCTGATGCGTCGTGTTTGAATCTCAGATTCTTGTCTGTTGTTGTTAATTTTATGTCCAAAGGACTCCTTGTAACATTTCTTGTAAAGTTGTTCTGTTTTTACAAATTCCTTTAATTTCTGTTTATCTGGAAATGTCCTAATTTCACCATCATATTTGAGGGATAATTTTGCTGGATACATAATTCTTGGTTGGCAGTTTTTTCTTTCAAGGTTTTATATATGCCATCCCATTGCCTTCTTTTCTGCGTGGTTTCTGCTGCATAATCAGAACTTAGTCTTATCGATGCTCCTTTGTAGGTGATCTTTTGTTTTTTCTGAGCTGCTTTCAGGATTCTTTGTCTTTGGTTTATAGAGAGTTTGATTGATATGTCTCAGTGTTCTTCTGGGATCTATCCTGTATGAGGTTCATTGTGCTTCTTGTATGGTTATCTTCTCATCTTTTATGATATTAGGGAAGTTTTCTGTCAGTAAATCTTGAGCAGTTCTCTGTTTGCTTTTTGTTGACACCTCCCCTTCTGGGATTCTGATCACAGGTGTTATCCCTCTTGATGGTGTTGCACAAAACTCCTAAGCTTTTTTCATTCTTTTTTTTTTGATTGTCCTCAAACAGATTGGTGTCAAGGGATTTGTCTTCTATTCTGTTGATCTTATCTTCCATTGTTTCAATTCTGTGTCTATGAGTTTCCATTGAATTATTAATTTCTGACATTCTGTTGTTAGGCTTCTGGATTTCTAGTTGCTGTTTTTATATGGTTTCTAATTGTGTATTTGTTTTGTTATTTTGTTCTTGTATTGTTTTCCTGAATTTTTATGGAGTTTTGTCCGTGTTTTCCATAGTTTTGTCTGTGTTTTCCTCGATTCATTTGAGGACCCAACACTTAAGCCTTTTGAATTCACTCAGGAAGCTTCATTACCTGTTCTTCGGGAAGGATTTCTGGTTCTTTATTTTGGTCACTTGCTGGGGCTGTCTCGTCCTGCTTCTTTAGGTAGTTTGCTATTGTCTGTTGTCTCTGGGACATTAAGGGGTTATTCTATTTATTTTTTAATTGTATAATTGTTTACTAGGTCCTGTTTTTTTTGTTTTGTTTGGTTTTGATGATTCCTGCCAGGCGTGACTGGCATGATGCTCTGGTTGCTGGACTGGCCTTGCTGGAGTGCTCCGTGTCTCTGGGCGAGTGGAGCAGTGGGTGGGTGTTGGAGCTCAGGTCTCTGTTTACTGGTCTTGCGTGGTGGCTGAGGGTGGGCTGGTCAGGTGTTGGTCTCCATCTGTCTTCGTTTCAGTGGCTCAGGAGCAGGGAATGGTACTCTCCTTGCAGATAGAGTGGTTGGTGTGGTGGACAAGTGGGGGTGTGGTTGTCACCTCTCACTGGTTGTGGGGGGAGGTATGGGTGGTAGAAGGAGTGGTGGGCAAATGTGCATGCCATTGCTCAACCTCTGTCTCCTCCTGGGCTGGTGGAGGGGGGAGGAAATGGCAGGTGGATGCTTTCTCAGTTGGGCTGCATCTGTTGGTGGTGGGGAGAGGGAGGAAGGTGCAGTGGGTGGATGCACACGCACTCACCCCTCTTCAGCCCTGCAATGGGCAGGCTAAAGGGGGATGTGCACACAGTCATGACTTGTCTGCCTCTCACTGGGCGGGTTAAGGGATGGAGTCATGCCTGGGGGATGTGTGCACAGTGGTGCCACCTTGCGTCAGGGAGGGTGCATGCAAAGTTGTGACTTCTCTTCCCCTCGCTGGGCAGGTTAAGGGAGAGACTTGCTTCTAGTGGGTGCGTGCACAGTGGCACCACCACCACCTCACGCTGGGTGGGAGGAAGGGAAAGGGAGTGGTAGACAGCCTCTCTCACTGCTGCTGCCATCCACCGAGCCCTTAAGGTAGATGGCAAGCAGGGGCGTGCACAAGGGCGTGCCTAGTCTTGCTCTCCGGGTGGGTGAGGGGGGTAGTGGATGGGGTAAGGTGGGGCAAGGGCCAAGAGGATAGGCTCATGTTGTGGTCCTCCAGTCAGGCAAGGCAGTGGAGGCATGGGACTCTCTGCCACCTCCAGTCAGGAGCTTGGGATGAAGAGGAGTGTGTCCCTCCCGCTAGGATACATGAGTGTTAGGGCACCTCACATCCACTGCAGCCAGCAGGTGGGACCTGTCCTCTCTTGAGTGTGAGGAGGGGGGCCCCCTGGGACCGGTTGGGTGAAATACCTCCCACCAACACTCTGCGGGTCCACCACCTCATGCACACAACTCACTCCTGAGGTTAGGGGCTGCCACCTTGAGTAGCTCTGGCTCTGGATCCTGGTACCCTCCATGTCTCTGTTTCTTTCTGTGTGTGTCTGTAGAGTTTCTCTGTACCTTTTGGGGTAGTCATGAAGTTGCTTTGCTGTTTTCTTCACCCAAGGTTGCTGCTGGCTTTGTCCTAAGATGGCCACATCAGGCCGGGACGGCTGGCTGAGCTCCTCCATTCCGTGTTACTCCTCTTTAGCTGCTTTCACTCACTTTTTCTTTCCAGTTGGTGTTTGATTTACTTCTTAGACCTTCTTTTTTGATGTTCAGGGTTCCCGGATTGTTATCTGCTTCTGTTTCACTTGGTTTTTTGGGTCTTTGGTGCAGAGGACGTTATGGTGTGTGTGACTAAGCTGCCATCTTGGCTCCGCCTCCCTGGATTGAGTTTTTTTTTTTAAATTGTACTTTAGGTGAAGGTTTACGGAACATATAGTTTCTCGTTAAACAGTCAGTACACATATTGTTTTATGACATTGGTTAACAACCCTACGACATGTCAACCCTCCCCTTGACCTTTTTTTTTTTTTGGTGAAAAAATACATAGCCAAAAATACACCATTTCAAAAATTTCTACATGCACAATTCAGTGACATCAATTACATTCTTCCAGTTGTGCTGCTATTCTCACTTTAGATGAAGGTTTACAGAACA